>NC_045952.1:20148910-20773910 GCF_004382195.2 Drosophila sechellia
TACGTATGTATATCGGACAGAGCTTGTTGTCCACTCCTCCTAACTCCTTCCATCTCCTGCCTCCTGGCAGATCCCTGCCTCGTCCTGCGCCTGTGATAATCGCCCCGCTGGCTGCCTGACAGGCAAACAATGCTGTGAATTTGATTAAAATCAGCCAGCGTGTGCGTCTCCACTTGGCCGCTCCTCGAGCTCCTCCAGTTGCTTCGTCCGCCTCGGACTTGTGTCGTTATTGGAGCACTCCCAGCCACATGTAGCAGTACTAAGACCGACTCATGACCATCTCTTTTGTTGCCCCACCTGGCTGCAGGCGGTGCTGCGGTGGTTCCACTAATTGCGAATCGCCAAATTTGGCCTGGGAAAGTCGCCAGTCACCCTGGATATATGGACGCTTTAAAATAGCTCATGCTGAATTTGGCTTCCAATGCATAACCATCATTAGTGGGCTGGGAAGATGGGGCATTCTGGGGGCAGGAAAATGCATTTCTTTATGCGCTGCTGTGGCTGCTAATGAGCTGCAGATGCCTGGGCGACAATTGGGCCGCTTTTCCTGCACATTCTCATTGAGAAAAACAGCAGGCTAGAAGTAAGTTCAATATTTAACATTAATTTTAAAAATCATTAAAATTGTAAATGAAGTGCATGGAGTCCAAAACGAGCGAAGAAAAGTTGTACTTCTTTTTGTTATAAAGTAGTTTAATAGTATAATTTTATATTCTTTTTTGTCTTTGTGCAGTGCCAGTTTTTTTCACTGGCAATCTTGTGCATTTCAAATGAGGCTAACAGCTAATTAGATGCCAGGAGTCGTGCCCGCTCGCCGCAGAGAAATCCATCGTCCTTTTCCTGCAGTTTCGTTGGAGCGCTGAATTTTTCCCCTGGACTGCACACAGGAGGCTCTTCAGATGAATGGTCGCGTGGTGGGGTTTCCTTCTGGAAAGAGCCAAGAGTCTTCCCCAGGATCATCCACACGGCGAAGCGAAACGGATGTTCTCGTGCAGCGTTGGCTCCGGTCCTGATTTCCCACCCACCCAGTTCATCCGCTTTCCCACACCCACCCAGCCAGGTCATTGTGAATCTCGCTTTTTCCTGCCAGGATGGGTGTGTGTATGTATGTGTGTGTGTGTGTGTGTGTGAGCGAGAAGGCGAGGGGGCAGCAAAATGTTAATAAATCTTATTTTTATCATTTGGCTATAAATACTGAATTTTTAGCTCCGGCCATGCTCAATTTATGGCCATTATTTATGTCGAAAAAGCGAAAACCTCAAACATGTTGCCACACTTTTTGCCCCCTGCCTCCACCGCCGCTTCAGGATCCTTTTTGGCCTGCATTGTGCATCCATTTTATTTGCCGTTTCGGCCAAGAGAAAGAAAGATACACAAGCCATATTATTGCAATTTTCCAGTTGTTCCGCCCACGCCGCAGTTTCAAGGAAAGGCAAGAAACCAAACCAAACCGAATGAAATATGAAAAATTGCATTACACCTTAATAAACACCTCACCTGGCGAGCAACTCGGCAGAGTGGGAGTGGGCTTGGAGCTGCTCGAGCTGCATCCGACGGCTCGGTATGGGGGCTATATACATATCTCCCCAATCGCGAGCGGAGCACCAGCTTTTGCAGCTGTGTGCGCCCCAAAGTTTGGCCATAATGAAGATTGTCTCCGGCTTAAGTGGACGCACGTTGCTCAGCCGCTGGATAGCTGGGCACTACACAGATGGATGGCAAGACAGGCACAGTTGATGGACACTAAGAAAAATTGCCGATTCGTGATTTAAAAAGAAATAAAAATATAAAAATATAAAATAATGCAATTTATGGAAATATTTCATGAAGTTAAAGCTTAGTATTCTAGTAGAAAAACCACTTAAAAGTTAGGTTTTATACATTTTTCCAAGTGTATTGAATCTGTACTGCGATGGCCATGGGAAGCAGGTCCTTTCCCCAATCGACGAAGGGGGCCCCGTGGGGCAAGTCTGCGATCGCGATCACTTAGGCGCTCATCTGGCATAAAATTGTTAGAAACGCCCCGTGTGTGTGCGCCCCTGGGTAAATTGCCTCCTTCTCCATGATCCTCCTCGATTTCTGGCCATAACGTTTTTGCCATTAAATTAATAAATTAATGCGATCGTGCAACAGTCGATCATGTGGCCAGTTGCCAGTTCACATTTCCCCCGCCGCCTGCCTGTCCATTCTTCGATCTCCACTTGGCTTGTCAGAATTTCCAAAATCTCAATACAACAGCTCATTCGTCGGTAATCACAAATTTTTGAGCTCTTTTCTTAAGCCAACAGTGTTTCAAAAAGCCTTAAAATATATAGAAATTTAATAGACTAATAATGTAATCATTTTGAACAAAATGTGAAAATATTAAATGTTTTAATAGAGCTCCAAAAAACATACAACCCGGACATATTTTAAGCGTATATAGTTTAGTGATATCATTTTCTGATTTCTTATTCTTAGAGTTTAAAAAGTGTTTTTCAGAAATAGCATACCACTGTGCTGGCAAATGTTCCTGTGCCTTGAGTTTGATGCTCCAAACTGGCGTTGCACACTGCACCCTCGGATTCTGTGGTCGTGATCCAAAAAGTGGGTGTTGCTAAGTGTTTTTTGGGGGCCTGAATGTTGGATGCTGGATACTGGATGCTGGATGGTGGATGCAGCAGACGCAATGGCTGGAGAACCAGTCTGCCATTTTACAGCGCGGCATCATTAACAACTGCAACTGCAACGGGGCGGGGCGTGGTGGGGAAATAATTGCATGGACGGAACTCGAGGCCGTTCCCTGGTTGCAAGTTGCAAGTTGCTGGATGCAAGTTGCTGGTTGCCAGTTGCTGTTTGCCAGTTGCTCCATGGCGGATCGCTGTGTTGCTCTGTTAATTTTACAGCCATGTCTGATATTGCTAAATGGCTGTGAGTGGATTCGTTTAAGCACCAATTTTATTACCAACAAGCATCACGTTGCATCTCTCTCTTCGCTTTTGGCGGAGTTTCGGCCCAATGGGGCATGCCACGCGGTTGGGGCTCCTTCGCTGGCTTAAACCGACTCCTTCCGTGGCCGCTGCAAGTGAAGAGATCCAATCAGGTTGCGCCTTTTTGCTTCAGTTGCTGGAGAGCAAAAACCGAAGGCAACAAAAATAAGTAAGAAACAACCTCCACTTGTGGCCACTATGAGCTGCCAGTTGTTATTGCAGTTGTTATGGTTTTGGTTCGCTGTTTTTTTCCCCTGCATATTTTGCATTTGGTTGGAGACTGGGCGAAAAAAAAACAAAAAAAAAATAAGCTCCAACCAGAGAGGAAGAAACAAATACGCCCCTGCAGCTGCCATTAATCGTTAATCACTATAGCATTGCACTCAAATTATATATTTATTATAAGCGAAACAAATTTCTCATTTTCAAAGCTACTTAAGGGACTTTAGGGATTGCACGCGATAAGAAACAACTAAATTTTTCAACCCATAACCTATTAGAAAGTTTAAGCACTAATAGTATTCGATTAAAATATCATTAAGAATTAAATATGAACAATGTGTTTTTAACACATTGTTTGATATATTCGAATGAACAACTAGCTCCTTTAATTTATTCAGAATTAGTATGACACCTGATAAGCTTTACTTACAATCTTAATGGGTCAAGTGTTGTGTAAACTATTGCTGATGCTACAACTGAGATATGTCAGCAGCTGGACTTAATATTGTAGATGGATCTTGAGTGTTAGTTCAGCAGGTATTTATCGCGTCTTGTCAATCGTCGGCTCACATTACACTTGATTGCTGATTGGCTTTCGTTTGCGGGATCAGCTGAATTCCCCGTTTGATCCCCTTTATGGGCTAACTAACTTACTCATTGGAGAAACAAATTACGGCTCATTGTGCGCCAGGGATCAGAGATCAGGTTACGTTGGGAAACGGGGATTCCTTCGGCCAGGACAATGGACCACCCGGCAGTGCTTTGTTTCTGCTGCCTGGGCTTTGGATATTTTTTTAAAGCCAGTCACGTGCCATCGACGACGACACTTTTGACATATCCGGCGGACCACACGCGCCGTTGCCAACCCTGTACCATATATACTCTGGCTAAGTGGAGACCCCATCCTCTCCAGATCCTGCGGGCAAGTATCAGGCTAAAAATTAGCGCATCACGTGCGTCTTCGGGGCCGCAAATGTCCTCCGAGCTGCCAGCGTTATCCTTATCGGCAGCGCTATCGATTTCGTTTAATATGTTAATCTGTGCCAAGGCGAGTGGTGGTGTCCCCACCCCATGTCCTAACCTTGGATCTCCTGCTCCTGGATCGCAAGCCACTGCATTGTTATCTGCTAGCCTGTTCATTAGCAGAGGGTATCATTAAAAAATTGAGAGGAAAATCTCAGCATTTTCGGAGTATTTTTCCAACGCAGCTATCGGAGGCTTCTTTGCGTTTTTATTGAGCAGACATAAAAATTATTTGTCCTGATCCGATTGGAGTCGGAGTCCACTTAATGGCCAACGAAACGAGCAGCCGGAGAGCATCGAATAAAAATCAACGGGAAAGGCTTTAAACGGCCATAAGAACTGCGTCCACTTATCGCTGGACGAGATGGAGACGGTTTATCTGTGGAGCAGGAGCTAATTACTCCCCTGGATTGGCCTTTCTCCGCCACATTTCTCCGCATCTCTATCGGTTTTATGCCCGCGTTAATTACCTGCCGCGGAGATTTCTCACTGCTTACACTTTATTTTTATGGCATTTCCCGGTAAAAGCCGCGTGAAAAGTTCTCCGCACTCGATCGAAATGACTGTGTAACCTTTGACCTTTTTTTTAATGATCTCCATTCTCACAGTAGGTGATTCACGGTGCCCATGTCCTTGCCAAAGGCTTGGGAATACATCCAAGGATTAGGGGTGGAAATCATGAAAGTTTATCCGGCGAGGAGGGGGAATTATGATGCCAGTTGAAATCTGATAGAGATTTATGATCTTTTAATGCTTGCGGTGAGTACATAGTTGTTGCACAAATCCCTAAGGTTCAATAAGGTCTACTGTTTTTTTTTCTAAAAAGAAACAAATAGAAATACTAATAGTTAATTGAATACGATAGATTCAAATTTCTTATTAAAAACCTATAATATTTGGCATCTTTTCCAAGCCTCGTTTTTCTGCCCTGATTTTTTACACTGTCCCATCCATCCATCTATGAATTGATTGCTCATTTATAAGGCGTCTCCCCTTCCAGCGATGGGCTGTCAAGGGAAATGCAGGAAAACTGCTCGGATGGGCATATTGTGGCAGTCAGTTAGGCAATTTCCCATACGCACACGCCCGTCACAACGGCCACACCCACCACCACCACCCAGTGGTGTCCTTCGGGCTGCAGTTGCCACCACCCAAATCCAGTTACAATTGCAGCATCCAAGGAGCTGCGGCCGAGGCTAACTGAGGGCTAAGCGGATATTCATTACACGAACCGCACGCCGGCACGCGTTACCGCTTTGGACGCTTTAGCACCCTCTTGTCCTTGCCGCCAGTCCTTGCTCCCAGGTCCTTGGACGAGCTTACACTTTACATATGTCACGGATATCCCCGTGGGAGGGTTTTGCGCCGTTTGACTTCTGAGCGGAGTCAGGCCGCTGATCCTGTTTGCTGTAAATAATGCGATTAACGGCATCACGCAGCCAGCTCTTGATCCTGATTTCGTTGTTTTTGGCGCCGGGGGTGGGTTGGGCCAGCTCCTTGTTAATGAGCCACCGAAGGAACTGCGCTCCAGCGACAGTTTCCCGGATTAGTGCTACAAATTCGCGCCTAAGCATGGTGTGAAATATGAAAACGTACACTGCGAGAAACGATATGACTGTTAAGTGTCTAAGTTGTTCTTGATAATTAGTCAAACAAGAAGCATCGTATTCATATCTTAGCAAAAAAACCACATAATCAAATTTCGAGTTAATGAGTTTGTCTTTATTCACTTGTTTCGAAAGAAATATCCCTGAAATTTTCTAATTTATGAGTGTTTTTTTTTGAGTGCAGCATTCCACTAATGTTGGCTGGAAAATGAAAAATTATTGCTTTGGTTTCATTTTCGACTGAATTCGGGGTATGGGTTCGTCATTGTCTATCGCCATTAAAGTGTCTTTAGTGCTCCACGACGTATGCCATTCACTGGCTTGGAAGTAATTTTTATTAACTCTGCCAAAAGTGCACAAAATAATCGCATTAACGCCGATCCAGCCCCACACCCCCTAGTTAGCCACGTGTGAGCTGGCTAACCGGCTGAATGACTAACTGAGTGACTGACTGGATGACTGGATGACTGAATGGCCGGATGACTGGTGGACTGGCTGACTGGTTGGCTGGATGACAGACTGACTGCCAGGTCGTAGTGTCATTGTCGTGCTGTGGCTCAAAAGGTTGGGAAACGCCGGCGGGTGGCATCTGGAGATTTTCCTTGCACTTTTGTCTTTGGACGTGTCGCCGCCAAAAGGCGTTTTGCCATTTTTGGAAAATCTCATTTTCCAGCCAGGCGCAGTCGGGTCGAGAGCCAAGTGTGCGAAAATTTGATAAACGCCGACCCCCAAAAGGCGCATGATTTATGGATCGGCATCGGCATCGGTGTGGAGGAAGAACCAGCCCGAATCCGACCCAATCCAATCCAATCCAATTCACAGACCACAGCCCGTAACCCATAACCTGGCTCTAAGCCGAAATCAGAACGGGGCGGACGAGGGTGGGGGTGTGGCCGCGGTTTGGCAGCATAAAGTGCTAAAAAACGCTCAATAAAACCACACATAAAAATTGACTAAATACAAAACATGACAGACGGCGTGCGAGTATTAATAATAATGCGTTCGGCCGACGGCCCAGTCCGCTTTTGGCCTTCTCTTTTTATTTTTTTATATCCTTTAGTTGCTGCTGCTGCCTCCGTTGTTTATAAAGTGCAAAAAACGTTGTACTCTTTTTCACATTCACATTCGATAAAAATCGCATGATCATAAATTTACACTTTGCACAGCCTCCGCGGCAACGCCCACCCCGAAAAAAAAGGGGGAGAATTCCGAATGCACATTGATAGGGGGTGGCGGGGTGGTGCATGCTCGTCGAGGGGGCGGTGGCGTGCAGAGAGGAGGGGGAGGGTCGGAGATATACACGCAATGGCAGGGAGAATCTGGCGGCCCATGGGACGCATGAACGATTGGTAAATTGTTGTGGTCAGGATTGGCCTGGCTCGATTCGGAATCGGGAATCGGTTCGCATTGCCTTCTCAGGGGTCCTCCACGTTATGGTTTGTGGCAATTGCAATCAGTAGGTTCCTAGGCTCGGGAAGGTATCGAATAGTTGCTACCGTAGGGGGTAGCAAAGCAAGGCAGTTTACAAAAATATCCAATTTTAGACCATTAAAATGAAATTGACACATGTTTTTTAATAAAAGTCAACTGACTTATAGCTATTAGCAGCTATGTCCATTGTAATTCGTAACAATATAAATAATTTTACACATCTGCGAGTATTTGTTGATTGTATTCGGTTGACTCCAGCATACCCTGGCTCACACCCTTTCGAAAACGAGAGAATTGAGGGATAAAAATGCATTTATTGCCTTTCGATTTTTTACAAATCGTTGAAATATTTTTCACAGAAAAGCCGCGTGCGCTTTACATTTCAAATGCGAAATTTTTGGGCGTGTGTGGGCGTTTGCTGCCACGCCCACTTAGCGCGCGGTGTGAAGTTATTTAATTGCCAAACGATTTGCGCGCGTTTTGCGGGCGATTTGTGACGCGTTTTCGCTCGCATTCATCGATGATGCTCTGTCGCCCCCTCTCTTTCTTGCCCCATCTCGCTGTCTCTCTCGCGCAGCATCTGCCTGTCTCTCTCCGCCTCTTTGCCTGCCTTATCGCCTTGACCAAATCTTCTGCTGGCGCATAATTAATGAGCTGCACATAATTTGCATATTTCTAATTTAATCAAACTGATTTGATTCGCATGCCCAGTAATAACAAGAACAACAATAACAAATACCCAAAATGCAACAATAACAGCGGGAACAACAACAAGAGCAACAACAACGTGGTGCCATTGTGTGATGCATGTGCATGTCGCTGCAACATTATAAATAAATCAAAATACAATTTCTCAGAAATTGCGATGCCCTATCAAAAGCCAGCGCGGAGAGGACCCCCAAACATAAACACGGGCAAAATTTCCACCCGAAACATGTTGATACGTACATATGTATGTAGATAGCACCGATCCTTCTGGTGGGGGGCGGGGCAAGTCGGGGCTATAGTGCCTGCATATAATCAAAGTAAGTATGTAGGCTTGTGGCAAGGTCTACGCAAATGCAAACGCCACAAATCCAAGGCCTCGAAGCAAACATGCAAGAAGTGCCAGCAAAGGAAGGCGGAAAATTCGATGTTCAACCAGGTCTAGCCACTCTCTACTCCCTCCTACCATCCCCCTTCCCCTTCCGCGCTACCTTCTTGGCCAACTTCCAGGCGGAGTACTAACTAGTCTTGGGCCAACAGCAGCCCCACAGCCAGAGAGCACTCCACATGTCCTCCTGTGCATGCCGTGCAATTATTTTGAATTAAATTCGTATTTTGTCCGAATCTTGTAAGTGCATCTTGTTCGCTTTGTCCGGTGAGCTCTACTCTGCACTGAGAGAAATACTTACTTAAATAATACGAGCACGCTCCCAGTTTGCGATTTGTGTGTCCCACTATTTTTAAAGCAATGTCAATTTTTTCTTTGAGTGCATTACTTCGCATCTCTACCTTTTCGGAGCTCTGGTCTGTAAATTGTTGCTATCCTTTCGCTGCTAAAAAGTCAAATGCAAAATATATAGCACATTTATAAATGATACGACAATGACCATACCCTTGAATATAGTGAAAAATACAGTATTTTAATCAGCGCTGGGGAAAGAGAGTATATGTAAACTAAATCATATACGTAAATATAATTAGTGATTAGCCTTTTTCGATCAAGTAGGTGTAGAAACCAAAAGCGCGATTTATTGATTTACATTTTAATATATTGCTATCACTTTTTTTGTATTCGCGAATTATATCTAAGTTCGGCACGCACCCATCAAGTGATAAGTACAGGGTAGCAGATGATAGCTGCAAACAAGTGGGTAAGCAACAGCAAAGACTAGCGCTAAATTGACATCAAATTGGCGCTTATTTGGCTTACGGAACAGCTTGGCTGCATCGCACGTCTATTCACTGGAGCTTTGCTGTTTTGAAAAACGGAGTAAGCCAAAGTGTCGACCAGGCTCATACTTCGAAGTCCTGCTCGTCGAGGCGACGACCACTGTGCCTGGACGTTGAAGTGTTTTGCCCAAGGGTACGAGATCTCCTCCAATGGCGAAACCTTCGCAGACAGCCCTCTTCCTCAAGGATGTGGTAGAGATTCATCAGCAGAATAAGCATCACCACCAGGAGCGTAACAAATGCAAGGATATCTCTTAGAGTCCAGTAGGGGTGTATGCCAGTCACTCCCAGCGGGTCCAGCTTTTGAGCCTCCGCTTGGTCTTCATTCGGTGGCCAGTCAATATCCACTCGGCTACTCTTGTTCAGGACACGGTTTTGGGGCCTCTCCTGCAGATGAACTCCTCGATCGGTGAAGTAGAGAAACATCTTGCGGTATAAGCCGGGTGACCAGGGGTTGTCATGAAGCCCCAGCTCTGAGAGATCTTGGTGCTCTTCATGGAGCTTCTGGTAGTTAATGGTATTCAGGCGGTTGCCCTCCACGTACAGGCTCTTCAGAACCGGCAGACCTCTCAGTATCGCGACATCGAGGGTTAGCATCAGATTGTGGGACAAATCCAAATAGCTGAGACGCGATGAGAGGATTGGCGACTCCGGAGGCAAGTGAACCAACCGATTGTTGGCCAAATTCAGGTACTTCAAACTGGGCAAAAGCAAGAGCTCCTGGGAGCCGGAAGCATCCAATCCGCTTCCATGCTGTGGCAATGCTTCGATCATGTTTTTGGACAGATCCAGCCTTTGCAGATTCCACATTCCCCTGAGAAAGGCGGCCGTATCATTTCCATTTAGCAAATTACCATGCAAATCCATCTCAATCACAGCGCTCTTGTTTCCCACATGCAGATGATTCAGCTCATTGTTCCCCGCCTGCAGCTTGATAAAGCCTCCGTTGATGACTAAACTGCTAAGACTACTCCCCTCCAGAACTAAATTCTCCACATTGGGAATGTCTAGCGTCATCACCTCCAATTCAGCAGCATGTCCCAAATCGAGCAGCCGAAGATTGGGTAAAGAGCCTAGTACATCTGGCATCAAAGTTCTCAATGGGTTGCCGTTGAGTAAAAGGGTTTGTAGCTTCTTATTTTTAGCAAAGATGTCTTGTGGCAAAGTTGTCAACTCATTCCTGCTCAAGTCCAGATGGACTAGCTCCACGAGAGGATCAAGTGTGCTAGCCAGGATTTCAGCTATCGCATTCCCTTCCAGACCCAGTAATCTCAGTCTGGATAAGCCCTGGAATGCGGCTACGTGCACCGTGTGGATGAAGTTCTGACTTAGCTGCAGGATCTCCAAACGAGGCACTGCGTTGAAGATCTGATCCCGGAGGACGCCAAGACTCGTGCCCTGCATCTGCAGCGAGGTGAGATTTTCCACTGGCCTCAGACTCTCCTTGCTAATGTGGTATGTGGCACAGTTGCGGATGACCAAGGTGCGGAGACCGGGCGTAAGTTGCAGAACCAGCCATGTGATCGATTGCCGGCTGCAGTTCGTCAAGTGCAATTCCCGGAGCTCAAGAGCCGGAGTCGCGGAGTATGCCACCGGCCGATCACTTAAGCTGCAGAAGGAATCCGGGCAACTGGCACTGAGATTCAAGCGTCCGGTGGCATCGTACACGGCAAGTGCATCGCTCACCGTTAAGCCGCAAGTACCGAGCAAAATATATATATACAAATGCATTTTATTCCGTAACACTTTGCTCGCGCTTTGTTCGACTGCAAATAATGCACTGCACCCCGATCGAAGCAGCAACAGCATCATGTTCTTATCATCTGGATTTGTGGACCAGCGGTTGGAGCTTTGCTCACTGCTGATAATGGGCAATTTAAATACCCATGGGAGCTTTGCTTTACAAAGTAAAGCTCTCGCCCCGTTCGGCTAGTTTATAAGGCAATTCAGAATCACCATTCTGTCATATTTCGACCTACGTTTACAAACCATTGGGAAAAGTTTGTGTTGAAAATGTCTGTAGCCCTGGAGAATAAAATGTAAAACCGACTTGCGCAACTATATACTTACGGATACTCAAATGAAATCATATCTTCAACGGTACACTTAATATTTAAATTTGTTGTATTTCAATTATTCGTTATAACTGATATCGCCCACCCACCGTTAGTAGTAGTAGCTTTATATCATTCAGCTTGTAGGAACATCCAAATGAGGAGCGGGTTATTTAAATGCGCATTGTAGTAAAAATCCCAGAGATTCATTATTATTATTTGAGGAACAGTTTTCATATATACATGTTAAGTACAATTACTATATTACAGCATAATTACATCATCAGAATAGTTTGAAGGCATATTAATTACGGCAGGTTCCGATGATGATTGCGTAAACTGGTTTCTTCCTCTCAAACGAATGAGTTGCACGATTAGAAAAGAGTTGAGGAACAAGGAAACAATCAGGGAAACTAGCATCAGTACATGCCAAACGTTCCATTTTCGATAAGTGTCGTTGCTTAAAGGATTAACTTTGGTATCTATGTCGATTTCTTGGTTTGTGTCGGATCTTATACTAATAGGAAAATCTCTGGCATCTGGTATACAAGGCATACAAGTTGGACTCGCGTTGTTGGAGTGCGTTTTCTCTAAGACGTTTACTCCAATTTTATTGAAGAACTTTGTAATATTTTTATAGCCCTCAGGCTTGAATTTGTTATCGTATAGAGCAACCTCTTTCAGACTTGGATGAGGTTTCCAGGTTGTGAATTGAAAATAATTAATATAATTTCCCTCCAGGTGCAAATTTTCAAGATTGAAAGCTTCGTTAATGCCGATCCTTGGGGGAGCATATATTCTATTCTACGAAGCGTCCAAATGAGTAAGCCTTTCCCATGGAATTGGCGAATCGAACGGCAGGCGATTTCCCGATAGGTTCATATGCATAAGATTGGGGAGTATAAAGAGCTCGCTCGTATTGTCGCTTCCGGCGGCTGCGTACTTCCCTATGAGATTCTTGGATAGATCCAGTCGTTGCAGTCGCCACATGCCCATTAGAAGTTTGGGAATATCAGTTGCGGTCAGTAAATTGATTCAGGTCGTTCATGGTGAAGTCCGGACTGTTGCAGTTCTCCAGCTCCAGGGTGCGCAGATTGGGCATAAGTTGGAGTACCTTCTTTGCGCAGGAGTCCATATGGAACTCGGTTAGTTTGTTCCTCCAAGTTTGGAAAAAGAAAAGCGGACACACTTGCAAGCAGGGCGATGATTATTAGGTACATAACTGCTTTTCATAACAGCTACAACTACTATCACTTTTGAAAACTAGCCGCGTTTACAATCTGTTGATATATAAGTTGTACCTGTTCTTGCTAGAGATGAAACAAGTCAGCTGTTCGCCACGCCACATGTATTCATATCGATTACGCAGAAGACGCATTAGAATAGCGAAGAGATAGATTATCGATTGATCGCCGGGCTGTTGAATTTGAAATTAGATTAGACTTTTTAGACTTCTAATAATTGTCCCTTAAAGTTTATTATTTAAGGGACAATTATTTGATGAAAATATGGAGCCTCAATGTCTACAGTATTATCTTTCAATAGCCAGTGAATACGCCAAATGCCAGGAACATCTTTGCTTATCGGGGACAACCGTCCAAAATGTTCCCCATAAAAAGAAGTTTTCGCTTGGCAAATAAGAGACAGCCAGGCGGGGAGGTGGTAGATCCTTTAATTCCCTGCATAATTCCAAGTCAGACAAGCGCTAAAAACATTTCATTATAACGCTACACAATCGGAATATTTAATGATTTAATCGGCCAAGCGAATCGGGGACAACACCTAAGGAAAGGACGAGGAGTCTCGATAAACTGCTTCAAATTCGCAGATTTTAAATTTCAAATCGCTGCCACACGGCGCAAAGCAGGCGAACATGTAAAAAGCAGCCAGGTTCTGGCCAAGATCTGAGCCCCATACCCATACCCATAGCCATACCTCAACCATACCATTCCATTCCATTCTCAACGTTGGCTCGATATAATGGCGCGAGTTTCATGTTTACAGAAAAGATTATGCAGCCCCAAACAAGCGAGGGAAAAGCAGCAAGAACCACAAGATACAAACGTGCAGAGGTTGCAGGCAACGCGGGATTTGCAGACCTTTGGATGCAACCTGAACACCGAGAACCGAGAACTGAAACTGGAGTTCTAATTAAACAATTCGTAGAATTTCGCGTTAATTGCGAGAAAACGACTTGAACGTGCTCGGCGGATTGGCCAAGGCTCTGGGGACTCTGTTCCTCCCCCAACCTCCTTTTGGCTTCCACCATCACTTCTCTCCACTCCACTCCACTTACTCCTCTTTTCCCTTCCCCATTTCAGGTGACACGTTCTGGGGAAGTAATACTGGGACAGGTACACCCAGAAAAGAGTTTCTTGCAACTCAAGCTTAAGCCTAAATCATGGTAAACTATTTAAAAATAATACTAAAACTTATTAACTTGATGATATTTCATTCGGCGATTCCCGAATGAACTACTGTCTTGTTTTGGATTTTTTTCTGAGTGCTGTGGGAAAGCTTTGCACTTCGCCTAGATCTGGTGTCATTTCACATGTGTGCCTTCGTTTGACGACGATGAGGGCTCTGTTATTAACACGCCTACCGGCATTACCCCTTGGAAGCCTCCTCGCCAAACTGGCACAATGCTCTGGACTTTTTACACATGTGAGAAGGCTGGCCAACTTGGAGAGAAAACTCAATTCAAATTATCGCCAAACAAGATCGACAGATGTTCAACGGGCACAACAACAGAAATGCCGAGGTGACGGGGATTGGGATGCAGAAGGGACTAAGGGGCCAGGGAACTGGAAGATGAAGAGAGGTCAATGAGGTGCACCGACCGATCGTCCAGATCGATCTTCCTGCAGAGTATAAAGCCCGAAGCCAGAGTCAAAAGCAGTCGCACGTCTCGCTGAGCAAATAACGCCCCAAAATGAAATAACACAAGGCACAGAGAACTAAACCCTTTAATCTAAGCCACTTTGGGCCATGGCAGTGCAGATCCCGATCCCGATCCCTCGAGCCGATCCGATCGACAACGCCACGCATATTTCTCATAACCCAGGCACACCTTTTCACCCAAGTCCCGAGTCCAGCCAAAAATGCCACGCAGAGGAGTAGGGGATAGCCCCGAAAAATGAGAATATAAAACAGAAATCGAATCGAACAACAAAGAACATACAGACGAGTGGTATAGTGGTATTGTACATCCATAGGAAGAGGCACTCCGTTGCGAAGGGCAGAGTGGTGAGGAGCCATGCTACCGTCATCATCATCGCCAGCACTCCATTCTTCTGGTCGATCATACGCACTCGTCATCGTGCCCGTCATCGTGTCCACATCCCAGGGTTCGTATTCTTATCGCGGCCGATTAATCTGCCATCGCTGTCGCTGATAAGGCCGCCAAATGGACGACCCTCCAGACCAGACCGCAGCTCCTCGCAGCCTGAATCCTCTTCAGAACCGTGGCTGAGCCCAGCCACGAAACCCACCATAAGCCACAGCCGCATCATTGTTAGCCCAGTGCGCAGTGGCAGCCAACACTCATGTTTAAATTATGATGGCTTCTAGCTTGCGCCCCATCCCCCGACCGACCATCCGTCAAATCGAATGTGGGCATATGGGTTACCCTACCCGCCCTGCTCCTCCGATCGTGTCAGAAGTCATGCTGCTGACATGGCTGACGACCCATTGACAAATGCACTGATTGAGGACTCGATCTTTCAGCCGATGAACAATTGCCAATGGCTCACCAAGAAGTTTAGCAAATGGTAAAGGGTGAATTCGAAGGAATGCTCTGGTCTGCCAGGGTGGATCATAGATTAAATCTTAAGTGGAACAAAAGAGTTTAAACACACAAATGCGAAAATACATCTATTTATGCAGTTTTGAACAGTGTACACACATTTCCTTCACCGTCAATTATAAGTAAAATTATTAGTTTGAAACTGATAGTATTTGTCTTATTTCGAAAAGATCAGTACATTCTGGTGGACAACCAGAAAAGTATTTTCATTAACCTGACACATATTTATTAAATTAGTTTAAAATATTTTGGGTTGGCATGGATTAAGCATTGATTTAATCATTATTATTATTCAGAATGTTAATGAAAAGAGATTATCCCAAGCAAAGTACGAAATAGTAGAGTTAATAGTAAAGTTGGGGAGGACAGAGGAGTGCTATCTGCATTATCTAATCGGCGTCATCTACACGGGTTCATCCTGGCGTATGCGTAATGCGTGTTTGTCTCTGGCAGCTGATGATGATGATGATCTGCCCTTCGTTTTTCCCCCGCAAACACGAACACGAACAAAAACCTCTGAATCCGATTTGACTGAGTTTCGCTTTATTTAAACACAATCGCTGATGCATAATTAATTAAAAGGCTTTTCAATGTGATTTTTTTCCGCCGTGAATGTTTTGTTTACTTTTTACTCGCTGCCTTCTTTTGACAACACGCCCCAAAAACGGTGGCCGCTTGTTGGTTGGCTGATTCCGATGCCGATTCGAAATCTGGGATCTGGTTCTGGTTATTCAGTCGCCGGGTTGTGGGCCCTTATCTTGTAAATTGAATTATGAAATCGTCAACTTGAAACCGAACTGAATGCAACCGAAAGCCCACGGAGGCTGCTCCTTTTTGTCCATGAAAGCCGGGGAATCAGTTAAGGGAGCATGACGACGACGACAACTACAACTACGACGACGGGTAGCAGCTGCCCAATGACCAACCAACCAACCAACCAAGCAACCATCCAGCTATCCAACCAACTCCCCGCACTCGTCCTGTGCGAGTGAGTGAGCAAACAAAACGGGCATTTAACATAATCATATCATATCGTAGTAGGCATCACATCGCTGCCGAGCTGGAACCACTTAAGTTGGCCCAGGACGTGAACGAGGATGAGGATGAGCATGATTCTGGCCATTTGCATATGTCTTTTGGCCCCTTGCCACGCCCCCTGTGGCTTGTTTGCTCGGCAGCAGGAATGAGCAGCATTTAGAAGCTATCTGCCTTTCATTGCTTTATTTGCCCGTGCTGCTGGCCTGCTTTTGACTTCTCAGCTGGAAGGCGCTAATCTGACCATCCTGAGGTGCTTTCCTGTCCAAGTTTTTCAAACAGAACCTGGTCGAAACGTCAACAAGCCCAACAAAGAAATACTCAAGTCAGGTTACATATTTGACTGCTAGCAGGACTAACAACTTCATAGGAAACTTTCAATAATTTTTGAAAAGAAAATCAGAAAACGCTTTCGTTTGTTCTAATCACAGCGACCGCATCTCCAAGCTGCTGGGCAGTTGGGTTTTGGTAATTGAGAATATAATTACACGAATTACGACGCAGTCGCCGTGTTTATCTGACCGTCAGCATCTGCCTTTCATCTAGCTGCCTCAGTTGCCTGGCGTTGACAGGGCCAAGTGCGTTTCGCTGCCGATGGGCTCTATTGTGGGTTCACGTCCCGGTCCCCAAGGCGATGTCCATGGCAGCCGGGCCAGCTGGAGTGTGGACTGTGGAGTGGACTGGGCCACGCCGACTAAGCCAAGAACTCGGGTCGAGCATGTGGCCACTTTCACAGCGCCGGGCAATTGACAAACACCACTCATATTTACACACCGAGAAGGGATGCCGGACAATTGTCACTTCCCAAAGCAATTACGTTACAATTTAAGCGTGTAAACAAAAAATTACAAAGTTGTTAGGCCAAAATGGCAACCAAACTGCCAGTCATCGCAAGCTGCCAACGATTTGGAAAAAAGTTGGTGGTATTGTGTTTGCCACGAAATTGAAGAGTGCAGCCTGGAAAGAAACTTATGTTTGAATAGATTATCTATACGGGCTTAAGAAACTTTATAACATTATTATATATAAAAGCGAGAGTTCTGAAGCCAATCTCTCCTTATAGCTTGTACACTAATGCCCCTTACCGCCAATCAATTACGTTCGCACCCAACCAGCCAGAAATAATTGCTGCATGCCCCAGGTAGTGGCAGGTAAGCCCGCTTAAATCGACTGGCAGTGCGCCACACATCATCAAACATTTTATTGGTCAATTGGGCGACAGTTCGGAGTTGGCTCAGTCCGTCGTCAGCCGAACCCCTCGGAATCGAAAACTGAACACCAAAACATGAAAACACCTAACACCTAGTTGTAACCCCTCGCAAGTGTTACCGTTCCAATAAATATTTGTTTACGCACAAATAGACTTGTAGAGCACGTTAGAAATTCATTTGGATGGGGGGAGTAGAGTAAGTGAAGCGAAACCGCAGAGGTTGTCCTGTTGAATGCACTGAAAGAAACAGTCTACATGTTGCATATATGACCTTAAGCTAAAAATGTAAGTGTGCATCATAGGCAGATTTTAAGGAGTTATGCTAAAATTTTTGTAGTGTTTTTTTTTTATAAGATCTATGGCTCTTTATTGCTTCCAGTGCATACATACGTATGCCTTATCAAATTTAGATAATCGACTCCGATTCTTGTGTTTGCCCTGAACGCCTCGGCCTGCTTGTTTGTCTTCGATTCGTTGGGTGTTTGCTGGACTATGGCACAAAACCATAATGCCCATAAAGTAAAAAGGAAACCAAACACACCGAAAAATGTTTGCTCAATTTATCGCAGTAGCATCGTTTCGAAATTCAATTTAATTGGATGCCGCAGAATTGCTGGAAGTGCGACCCCTATAGCCTGCCCATATATATAGTCATAATTCGTGGCCTCAACTTCCTGCTTCTGAATCTTATCGCTGCGATCGCTTCTGCTTCTCACCTATTCAAATGATCTGGTCGAATCGGCAGAAAAATCAGCCACAGGAGCAGCTGATTGACTATAATCTCTGGGTATCTTGTCGACCAAAAACACACACATACAAAAAAATAGAGGAGAGGAAACAAAAAGTGGAGTCTCTTTTTGTCTGGGTTATCAACCGGGTTTTTGTCGCCACCATCTCGCTTCCGAGGACCATCCGCCCATCACGTGTCTAATTTCTCGCTGTCCAAATAGTCCTCAGGAGAGAATCCATTGTGGCTCGCCTGGTTTTTGCCTTGGTTTCAGCTCCTCCAGTTGTCGGTTGGCCGATTGGTTTTATCTTGATGCTAGCGCGCAAAAATGTTTACAATTTTGCTGCTCATTTTTTGTATTTCTCTTTTTTCAGCTCACAATGGCAGGCGAAATTAAAAATGTTTCCACTCGCTGGCCCGGTTCGGGACTCATTTTTCATCTTGGCCACTCAATTGTGCACGGGCCACATGCCAAAAGGATGAACTGGGCACCTTGGTGAAAGGAAGACTTATTTACTGGAACTGCAGCCTGAATGGGAATTCAGCTAAAGGTGTTGCACGAAACTATTAATGTTGTCCCAACAAAAGACAAATAATCGGAATTTTTTTATTCGATTTCTGCCATATCTCGACCACTGTGCTCCGGTCCAGCAATCAGCGTTTTGTGTCAACTAACAAATAAATATCACGCATGGCCAAAAGCGGCAATCAAAGTCCATCAACTGGCATCGCGTTGGCAGATGCCAAGCCGTCGATAAGCAAAAACACAAGCATATCCTTTGGCAGCGAGCGAGTCGCCACGATTCGATCGGTTGGCGGATAAAGTGCTTGGCATTGTTTTGGAGCCTCAATCAGAGAGCTGGTTTTGAATGCGTTTTTGGATGGAAACGAAGGCAGGTCTATCATAGGCCATGTTCGATGCCCAAGCGCAGTCATAATTATTTCATTATGGCCCATTTGTTTCATCAGCGCCCATTGGCCACGACTTCTGTTAACTGTTTGCTGACGATTTGGTACCCTTTCCTGGCTGCGTTTTCTGTGTCTCTGGTTTTAGGGCCCTTATCGATTGGACGCCATCTTAATTGTTTGTTGTTAAACACGCAGCTCGCTGCTTGGCCACAGATCTCAGAGCCCCATTCCCATTCCGAATCCGTATTCGATTTGGAACTCCAATACGGAATTCGGTTTCTGATTTAGGTGCCCCACTCCCTCGCAGCGAATAGAGTTTTCTGCTTATTGATTTTTCATTCGAAATTCGTCGTCAGCCATTTGATTTATGGTTGTCCACTTAATTTGTTAGAGATGCTGTCCAGATACCCCCAGGCCCGATCTCCGCGCCGCTAATTCGCCGAAGATCGTCGCTCGGATGTCGTATTTATGGTCTCCGGCTTATCGCTGGGAAGATTTTTGAATACATCTATGGGTATGTGGCACGTTTGCCTGCCCTCCGTTGAACTGAACTACTTTGCTCGGGCGAGCTTAAACTGCGTTAAATGCTCCGGGGTGGGGCCCACAAAATGGGGTTTCTCTGCTGATTTGCATAAATAGTTTGTTGCCCTGTGGAGCTGCGAGAATGCTGGTTATGGTTAAAATCATTGTTTTCTTCAGAAAGTGGAGCTTGAAGTTTATGAGCTTGATGTTTTTAAACCTAGTCAATCAGAATGTTAATAATTTATGAAGTACATTTTCATAGTAATCAATAATATACAGCACGATGGAAATCCAAGATATTTTCTTGGAAAAATAAAACTAGTTTCTGGATGAACCCACCTATGTGTTTTCGGTCTCCGAGGAATTAATTTGCCAAGCTTCTGTTCCCGCCCAGGAATTTACGTCCCTCCTCCACAATGGAGTCACCATTTGAATGCAGCAATTAGGAACTGTTGCCAAACAGTGGCCCACGACTGACCCATCCTCCTCCGCTCACCGGCCAGGTGTGTGGTCACAATAGATGACGTTGACCACTACACCACGCCGGGGTCCTGACCCAAACGCTCACCCCACTCCCTTCGATCGAGTCCTACACTCAGACAATGGCAATTGTGACCGGCTGAGAATGTTGTCATATGTCGCCTCCGTCGCTGTCGTCGCACATCGGTGTGTTTCATGTAAACAAATAACAAATTAAATGAAAATTTAAATAAAGGAGAAGCAGGAGCAGCCCGACGATTTATGTGCCGGTTGCAGGATAAGCCCGAAATCGACTCGACTGGAGGGTATGGAATGGGAAACCTTCTGGCTATGCCGTCAGTCCTTGGCCTTGGTTGTTTTTGTGGTTGATGGAGGCGAAACCCCGCTGATCGAATCAAATGAAGGGAACACACACAGATATATGTACGGGTGGCAAAAAGGACAATCGAAGGCGGTCAGGATTCGCTTTGCCTTGCTTTGCTCTGCTTTGGCCCATGCTCAGAGGGTTGGTCTGTGTTACCCTCGTCCTTGGTCCTTGGTCCTGGCTCCTCGATTCCGGCAAGGCGGGTGGCAATCGTCCTGTAATTGGGATTTGTATTGAGTTATTATTTATTGCCCCTCTTCTTCTCGTCTTCGGTCGAGTCAAAATAGAGAAATTATCGGCAACAACTTTGCGTGTTGAATTGATTGATTTGCTTTCCTGGGGCCCAAATCCAAACTGCAGTTTTCATTTGTATCTGTATCTAGTGATGAGAAGTATTGGTGCGGTAGTTCCTTGAAATACAGTTGCTAGTTTTTTTTTTAGTTTTCCTATCACTTCAGTGTGGTAATTATATTTGAATTCACATATTTCGATAAATAATGAAAACATAAATTTTATGAAATGATTATTTTGTATTACCTACTACTTAGAATCAGTACTTTTCCCATCACTATCTCTGCTTGTGTCTGAAGCCCTCGGAATTTGTGGAACGGTTTGGGTGTGTGGCATGCGGGTCCTTTGCATGTCAATAGGTGCTAAAAATTGACTTTCGAGCAACGCCCAGACGAAACCTGCTTGAAACTTAATTAACAAGCCTCCGCCGCAGATACAGATACATGTACTGTATCTCTGGCAACAGAAGCCAGGCCCCATCAAAAGATAAACCCCTGACAATCACTCAAAGCTGAAACGGGGCTATGGAGGGGGGCATGGGTTAGGATCCGAGGATTTCGATGTGGAGGGGCATGCAAAATGCAGCTGCAGCCAGCGGCCGTGGCTGCATTTACATACTTACAAGGAAGCCACAGCCAGTCGAATGATATATAAAAACACAAGAAATTTGACATGAACTGTGGAGATTTCAATGCAAAGATAGCGCCAAAAAGATGCCACCGAAACAGAGGGAGAGAGAGCGAGAGAGATGGAGAGAGCGGGACAAGGAGCTTGGCTGGGCTCCTTGAATAATGGCGGCCTCAATCAGGACCGAACCCAAGCAATTGTAAGAAAAACTCAAGAAGGGCAGACGAGTGGAGTGGAGTGGAGTGGATTCTTTGGGCCTGAGAAAGGTCTTCTGCTGCCCTTCGTCATTGTGGTTTTCTGGCTGAGACAAAGATGACGCGATTGCTAGATTTGATAAGCAAAATCATTTGTGATAAAATAAATAATTGAGTTCGTTTGCATATCTTGGGAAAGCATCGCTCACCGTCCCCAGCAAACGCACCAAAATCCATGTATTTACCCAATGTACAGGGGATATGATGTTAAGGAAAGGCCTCTAATAAATTCATAGGCACACTCATAACTTCTTACCAATTGTGTCACAGATTAGAGACGCAGCCCCTGCTGGACAGACTTCAATCAAATCGGACGGCTATCGGCAGCTACTATCTTTCGGATCCCGATCCCCACCTTAAAGTTAAGGCCCCTTCCATAAGGCGCACCTCCAATTGCGATAAAGCGTTAAAATTAATTATCGAGTGCCAGCAGCAGCGCAGCTCAGTGCGTTGTGCTGTCAAATCTTTATCGCATAATTGATTTCATAGCTACTGCGTTTGCTTTCGGCGCTGCTTTCCTCAAATTACATGCCACAACGGCCCTGCCAACCCAAAATTTCCGATGGGCCAAGCAATTGGGGTAAAAAAAAACAATAACAAAATAAGTTGAGACGAGAAGAACAACAAACGGCAGCCACAAATCAACATCGCGATAAGAAACTGTGATTTTTATTTTTTGAAAAACTGATTTTTGATTTCCTGTAAAATTTTGATTAAAAACGTGTGGCTGTCTCTGTCTTCGCGCCTGTCATGTCGTCTCAACTTGGTTTTTTTCTTTGGGTTTTGGTGGGGAACCTTCTTCGCTGACTGTGAATGAACGGCTGAAAGACAAATTGAAAACAAAGTCTAATCAGTTGAGCAATTGAGCAATTTTATATACCCCTTACTTAGCGGATTAAATGGGGGTTACACGTATGAGTAGTTCTGTAGTTCTGGTATTATTGGTGATCCAAGACATCGACTTCGAATGCCCATGCTACTTATGGGAATAACTCTACAGATTGTTTATTATATATTTGATTGTTTATTTATATATTAGCTTGGAGAATTAAGTAGACTCTTAAATGTTGATAGTTTAAAACTTACCAACCATCAACGTCCTATATACCTTTAAGCTTTATATCTGAAAATATATCTTAAGGACATTCCCCAATTCCAGGGTAGCATCTAGTCATTCAAAACACCATCCATGCCGAAGGGCTTCTTATAATTTTCTTTGTTGCTTCTGGTGGCATTGTTAAGAGCGCGTTTGGAAATCTAATCTCTGACAAGCTATGGCTGCCTGTATTCGATAGATAGTTGCTGATGGCACACACTTGAGGGGATGGATAGTGAGGGGGGAGGGGATCCAAATTGATTCGGACCGAGTTGAGAAATATTTGGAGATTTGGCAGCCGATACGGCTTATGCAAGGTGCGAGGTAGGAAAGTTACCGATGGATTGTTACTGCGATATCGCCTCTGTTCGCCCCCAAGACAGTGCAATATCCTTAAGCCATACACTTCCGACTCACACCTCCGACCAAAAAGGACCACCATGTGTCGTGGCAACTCCTGTTCATTCCTGCGGCCTTTTGTGTCTGGCGTAATTAAAACTTAAAACGCTTTTTGTTTTGCAAGCAGCACTTGAACCATTGTTCGCCAACCGAAAAGTTCACAACCCACCACCGCCCGCTACCCCTATTCTGCATGTCTCGACCAGAGGAAAAAAAGGGAGGTGGAAAAAGGGGGAGAAAGAAAAGTATCTCAAGTGTGCTCATTGTGAAAATTCCAATAGAGAGCGTGCGACTTCGCCGGCATTAAAAAACCCCCGATTGTTGTCAGCGAACTTTGCCAGCCGGTAGGAGTTCATTCAGGAACAGTAACTGAATCAGGACCAAAGGAGCGGGATGCAGTCCTCGAGGTTCTCCGGTTCAAGTGGGCCACGGAGCACGTGCCCGGGCACGGAGAGTAACTTCAAGAGTGCCAATATGTTGCAGCTTCGATTAGGGGCACATGCCACCACACGCATCGCATGTGCACCTTTGAATATTTTTCATTACTTTATTTGTTGTAGAAAAAGTACATTGGCTGTTAATAACTACTACTAGATGTCTATGATTGAAATGTACGCATGATAACTAATCAAATGCTAAACTGTCAATGCAAATAGGGAAGGTAAGTGGTACCTATTGGAATTTATTTGATTTAATAACATATTTTTGGGTTAGCCTACCTGGAGATCCGTGCACCTGTAATACCGACGCATAAATCATCAATGCAACTGCAGCAGGCCAAATAGAAATCGACCAAAATAGGCGCCCGCAGAGATGTCCGATTTTTCCTGGCCTACGCCCTCGTTTCCCTCCCTTCCACCGACCAACTCGGTATATGTTCTACCTTAGATCCCGAAATTTACCTGAGCCTGTGACGAAATATTTAGTCGAAAATATTGTCCCTAATGCTGGCGCCAGACAAGTCTTATGCTGATGATGATGACAGACTTAGGCACCGTACACAAAACAAATCCAACCTGTCACACTAACGACTTCTGCGAAGACAATGGACCCGGCCTTCTGCGTCCTGGCCAACTACTTCCCCCTCTCCATCGAGGTTTGCAGTCTGCTTTTGGCTTTGTCTATAAGCCAAAAGTGTTGCACTAGTTTCGAAGGGATTTCACCTGAGAGGCAAAGGGAACCGGGGATCTGGAGGGCTTTGTTTTCTCATCCGTTTCCCGATTCAGCTCCTCGGCTGCTGTGTGGAAATTGTGCATGCATTTTATGGTGCAATTCCTTTGTCATGCCGGCGAAGGCAGGCCAATATTTTTATTGCCCATGTACCAAATATATGTACATAGTATCGATGTTCGAGGCGAACAAATAGCTGCTACAGCCGCTAAGAGTTATGACCCGGCGCCTAGGAGCTCATCCCCCGAACAATGGGCTGTGAAAGGCACTTGCCGCCCGGGATGGTACTAAATGGAATGGGTTGGTACATATGATATCATGTAGCGATCGTTCCTTAAAAATCTTCCATTTCAAGTGGCGCAAGCAGTTCAATTTTGATGCGGTTTACTCTCGCCATAGGTCGGTCACATTAAAAGCCATATTTTTTAACCCATTTTTTAAATACAGAAAAAACAAAGTATATGTCTATAGACTGACTGTAATGAAAGAGTTATTTTAAATAGGTTGTTAGCACAGTTTATTATCAAATATCATAAGCAAGATACAATTTACGTAGGCGGAATTACATTGCATGACACTATACTATTTGAACAACATTGTGCAGAGATTCACAACGTACTATTTAAAGATAGCTGGGCCCTATAAATATCCGAAATAATTCCGCGCATATACAGTTTTGAATTCCACAATAACCGAGTAAAACAATGAAGCAGTTTCTATTTTGTATACTAATAATGCTGATCGGCAAAACTTGCGTAAGAGATTAAAGCCAAAATCACTTTCAATACTATTTGACACTTGATTTTCAGGCATTGATTCCGAAAACCTATGAAGCGCGTTTCATTTCTATTACCTCAAATGGCACCAACTTGTTCGATTTGAGCCAAATTAGGTTCTTAGGCCGAGAACGTATGGCAAATGGCACTTTCGAACTGAAGGAGGATCTGGATAATGAATCACTTTCATTTGTCGGTGAAACTTTCATCGATTCTGTGGGCGATGGCGAGTACAAGCAGCTTCCGTTTGCCGCTCCCAAACAATCCATCTGCACGGCATTGAAGGCCTATTGGTCGTACTTTGAGTCGAGTTTAAAGTACGGAGTTAACACGGACTTTCCGGGTCATACGCACCCATGTCCCATACCAAAGGGAATATACTACGTAAAGGATGTAGTCCTCAAAAACGACAATTGGCCAGTTATAATGCCGCGAGGATATCTGAAGGCCGTTGGCACTTTTTTCAAAAATGACCAATATGGCGGCGGTCTAGAAATTGTTATACAAATTAGCGACTTGTCTTAGCCAAGAAATAAACGATAAAGTGTAATAATAGAACCTACCTACTACTACCTATTGCTATTATATTATTGGGAGGAATTCCATTGAATTAGTATGTATATGTTTCGTATATAAAGTTTAAGATTAATATCAATACTTTGGAAAACCAAGAAAATGAAACATATTTCCGATGGATTTTCTTTTATCAAGATGGCCAAGTGCCAAAAACACTTATCACAATGGGTCCACGATTCTGGAAACCCCCTTTTGAGAGTGCCAAAAGATTAGCATATCTCATAGCATCCATCTGCGCTCGTAGACAATTTGGCTCGAATTGAAATGTGAAGATCATAGCAAAAATAGCCGCCAACACCTCTTAAATCCATCGATCGATTCAGCTGCATTGATAGGGAAATCCTGCCCAGTGATTTCCAGCGAAATCTGATACGAGCTGGAGCGATTTTTCGGGCCAAGATTGCGATTGCGATTACTTGTCTCCGATACGGAGATCAACCTCAAAGGATCTCCGGCGAGGATGATGTGCACATTTTGGTCTAATCCTTGCCCGTTTTCGCTTCGTTTTGCCTCGGCCAACGCCCAGCACAGACATGGGAATCGGAATCGAGAATTGCCGTCGCCGCTGTGGCTTTATGCTAATGATCGGTTCTGGGCCAGAAACTAGACCAAAATGAGAAGGACCGCAGCGCTAAAACCACTCATGGCTCATTGTCCGGCGATTGTTTCGTCAAAACGAAACCAGAAAACAAGAGGAAGCCGAGCCTAAATATTGCAAATCTGGCCGGGGCGACTGGGCCATTGTTTTGGCCTGGTTTTCATCGTAGAGTGGTTGGCAGAGTGGCGAGTGCGAAAATAAAAATCTCTTAATCGGCACTGGCGACAGCATTCAATGAGTTTTGCACTGCCTCCGGCTGAAAAGGAGAGGATGGCCGGCCAGGCAAACTGGCACTTGAAACATGACAATATCAATTTGTACGTACAATGGCCTAATCTGATAATCAGTGCAAACATGTCCTTTGTGTTCTTTGTGCGTGGAACAATGCAAACGGCATAGTTGTGCGCCAGGATTAGGTGCCAAAGCCAGACAAAGTGCAACAAAAAAAAAAAAATAGAAAGGAGGAGAAGCACGGAAAAGTTTGTATTTGGCAAACTGCCCGGCTGAAGTTCGAGTTCATTACGCGGCTCTATCAAATGATTAATGGGCATTTTATGGTAAACTCCCTGGCCCCGGCGATCCCCGCAAGACGAGCGATCATAAAAGGCAGACAAGTAAAAAGCAGCAGCGAGTCCCGAGATGATCGCTGCATGTAAAATGAACTCGGGACTCCGAACTCCGGCTTGTCAATCAAACTGCGAAGGCACACAACATAAAAATGATCGACAACAGTGACACTTTGGGCGGCAGGAATGTCGCGGATAAGCATCAATACAAACACACCGAAGATGTGGGGAAGGGGAGGGGAAAATAAGGTTCATTTATCATCGCACAGATTGGGGAAGGGGAAGGGGAAGGGGCATCCGAATGGGAACTACCACGCCAGGATGGTAGGTGTGGCCTATGCCCAGCATGAATTAATCATCGCTCGAATCAAATTGAAATCACGGCAGCACATGGAAAATAATAAAAATATCATAACAAATGCTGAAGACAGGCATTAATGAGCCAGGATAGTCCTGCCCATTAGATATGCGAGTGTATCTGCAATGGAGGGGTTGACTTTCGTCGAGATACACCGCAAATTGACTTGTTTGGCCGGGTTGAACTCAACTCCCCACAAATTAGCTGCTCAATTGGGTAATAAAACCAAATGTGCCAATTGTGAGTGCACAAACTTTTCCCTTGGCGAGAACTTCGCTTGTAAGTGCGCCCGAAAACAATTGTGCAATTGCATTAATTGCATTGTCGAATGAAAACAAAAGCCACAGGACATCGCCTCAAATGGCTGGTACATATGCTGGGATTTGTAGGGGTTTTTCTCTGAGGGCTCTGGGTTTTGGGTTTTTTTTTTGGTGGTTAGAGATAGCGTCCACTCAATTATGTCATATCGGCGATACTAAATGGACTTTTAACTTGCTTTGATTGTATAATTTGGCCCGCTCTTCTGGGCTTACCTTTTATGGCCGGCCATTAAAAGGGCCAACGAGCTTGCTCCGATTTATCAGCGTGCACGCCATAAAGTAACAAATAAATTTAAATACTAATAATAATAAAAAGTAATACACGCACCACACTCACACATACACACATATAGCCGCCTTCCTTGGTGGCGGTGGCATCCTCGAAAAGGATACACCATGCCCTCCTGTACGCAGGACCAAGCACATTTATGGCCAGCAATTAAATGGGGCTGCCATTTGTTTTATTATAACAGCGAGCGGCATTCAACATCGCCATCATCGGGAGCAAAGCAAAGCAGCATCGGCATCAGCGATAAGGCTCCGTTTTATTATTATCCTTTATGCTTTTCGTGTGCTTTTTTTTCGTCCTTTGGAGGTCTGGGCGTTCCCCCTTTGGGGGCGTGGCCTGAGCTGGGGGCAACACACATTAGAATAGGCAAAGCCAAAACAAGACAGCTTAAATAATATCGTTACATGGACATTTTAATGCACTGTCCTTTTTCTCTAATCAATCAAGTCCTTGTTAGCCATTTAAAAATAAATTGAAAAGTTTTGTCCAAATGGTGTTTCAAAACATTTACCCATTACTTTTCTATACAAATTTCTATTGAATATTTGTATCAAATTACAATGTTTTCTTTCCTGAGTCTGTTTTAAAGTACATTGCTAATATGATAACCGAAGTACTCAACTTTTGGCAGTGCAGCGGAAGACAAGGCCATAAAAAGTCGCAATGCGCCATAAAAACAGTTAAAGCCAAGACAAAAGTCGCACACACAAATGCGATTTGGGAGTCGTTAAAAGCGGACATGTGTGTGTGTGCCGACTCCTGTACAAATTAAGCCTTTCTACGCAAACAAACGAGGCGCCTTATCCTTGTCGAGCGTGCATATATATATATATATAGAATATGTAACAAAATAAAGCGCCACCGATGAGATCTCTGGTTACTCCCCCTTAACCCTCCCACGCCGCTAAGCATGTGCAAAGTAGGTTGCTCAAATCGCACACAACATAAAACATTTTTAATGCCAAAGAGTAGCAAACAAACAAAAAAAAAGGAAACCAGAAGAGCAGACAATAAAAAAGGCTCACAAAACGAGCATAAAAATGGCAGCTGGCAAAAGAAAATGGCCGCCCCGTGAAGCCCCCATTTTCCTCCACCCCCACTCCTCTGAAAGTCAAACACCCCCGCCATCCAATTGGCGGTCATACGTACAGGATATTGTGTAAAAAGGATTAATGGGCCCCTTTTCTCTCTTTGTTTTAATTGCATTTGAGGTTAAGGGGAGCAGGGGATTTGGCCAAGGCAGGGGAGTGGGCCCAAACGAAATGTAAAATGCCTAAAAGCGACGGAAAATAAATGTATATATTACTAGCAGAGGCGTGGGGAATTACATAGGGGGATTATATTGATTAAAAGTATCGAATAATGCTTGATAATTATTTCTCATCACATTTATGTACATACTGTATTATAATTATATTTCATATTTCTGTTTAACTAGCCCCTTCGCACTACGCCCATGCTTGCTGGGCAAGCGGCGAATAAAATATATATTTGATGCCATAAAAATGTCACAGACGCCTTGAGTTATGCAGCTCGACTGTGGCTTATGTGGCGCCCTCAGCCAAATCCCATTCCCGAATCCATTTCCCATCCTTTGTGCCATGGGCCATTGCCACTGCCACTTCTTTTTGGCCCACAAAAGACTGGAGCGTAACCCTTTTGTTTTGCACGGATTTAATTTATATATGAATGCGAACGAATTTATGGCTATATTACATTATTGTTTTATGTAAGATCCTCCCTTTGGTAGTTAAGATTTCGGATTTCGTAATTCGGAATGTGAGAGTGTTTATCTTATGCGCCTTTAGATTTTGAAAGGTAATTAAAGCTTATATATTTTAACACTAAAACTAAAATTTTTTAACGTACTTGATGTGCTCCACTTGAATTAATCATATTCTCTGCCAGTTTGCCCGACCTCCTACATTTGTTGGCCCAACACCTAACTAACTGGGTCCAAATCAGCGATTCATCTGGGCCCACGCTCCCATTGCCGCCATTGCATGCCAGCCACTCTCTCGTTTTTTTTTTTTAGTGTTTTCCCATAATTTGTGTTCATTTTATGCGGAGCCTGTGTGTGTCTCTTAGTTAAACATCTCTCATTTATATGCCCCATGAAACGGGCTTTAACTAAGCGCGGTAGCAGTTTAGCTGTCCGCACACGCAAATTTTCCAGGCGCACACCTGCGGTTTCAGCCAAACTGGGAAGCTGCTTCCGAGGTGGGGAGACTGTGTCCCCGGATCAGCGAGAAATGGCTGGTTACGGGGGGAGCAGCTCTTTAATTTATGGCGCTTGTCATATTTTGTTAGACACGGCGATTAATTAAAGTGCAGGGCCCGTGGTCCCTGCCAAAAACAAAAAAAAACCCTTGGCGAAGCCATGGGCTAATTGAAAACTGCGCCAGGAGATGAAAACCAGAAGGTAACCGCTTATTAAAACAGGCAAGAGCAAATAAAAACACGAGCAAAGGAGACCAACTCAAGTGGCGCTCTTTGAGTAGTGGGCTAATAAATATCCCCTGTCAGTCAGACAGTCAGTCAGTCGGTCGGTTGGTCGGTGGGTAAGATACATATGCCAGCATCCAGGCAGCCACTCAATGGCCAAGTCATCGATATTAGCCCGATTCCGCGTAACCACCAATCCAAAAAAAAACGCCAATCATCGCAGGAGCGGCTCTGAGTGGCAGTCGAGCGACCGTAAAACCACGAAACGTATATATATTTAAAAAGTAAATTGAATTTAGTGCCAGTCATCCAGCGAAATGCACTTCCCCCACCCCTGCCCTTCGTCCAAGAAAAGGGGGGCGTGGCAGGAGACAGCTCAAGTGCACATGACATGCTAATTAAAAGACAGCAGCAGAACAGCCGCTTCTGGAAAAGGGTTTTGATATTGGGCACAGGTAAACGGAGATACTTCCAGCCTAATCCGTCTCACACTGACTGCAATTTGTCAACCGCAATTATAGTGCAGTTGCGCGATGACATCGTGAGTTACAAAGGTCAGCGAAAGAAAGTCATCTATACACTTTCGCAAATAAATAGTAAACCAAAGATGGTTTTTCAGTGTCATAAGTAGTGCCGTACCAATTATGCAATTTATTTTGTAGATATACTTCGATATAAATGTATTAATAATATATTATTTATAACAACAAAGATTCTTTATAACAATCTTTTTTGAATACTTTTTTATGAAAGTAAGCTCAAGCTGTCGTGACTGGTATCATTTGGATCTCCCATCTCCAGCCCGTTCACCCAGTGGGGAATTGTGACTCGTATTTCCCTTCTTTGAGGCCATCTCTAGGGGAGCCCTAGCCCACGCACTTCTCGGTAATCCGCTCCAGTTGCGCTCTCTCATTGCCGACCGGACCGATATGATATGCCATATAATTACATAGCTTATTGTCATAGGCCTATTCAGCTTATTATCCAAGGAGAAGGCGCGCGCCTTATGCTTAACTGATCGATTTCGGTGATCGCTGCGCGATAATCTAAGCGGGGGAGAGCGGCAGAGCTCCAGCTCCAGCTCCAGCTCGAGCTTATTGATCTCCATTGAGGGGCTGGCCAACCTACCTTTAAATTTGATCTGGCTTTGTTTTTGTTTGCCCGGCGCACCGTCGATTGTCACTCGATCGTAGGCGAGAGTTTCCGATCAACAGGCGGCGGTGCGGCCCGATCAACAGGCGGCGGTGCGGCCCCTGATTTTGATCGACGGCAGCAAGCCAAACTTAGACCCCTTAACCAGGCGACTCGCACAGGTAAGTCGAAAGTCGAGAATCGAGAGTCAAGAGCCGAGTTGCCGGGCCAAGATGGATCGTTGACGAAGCCACACAGCGTGTTGATTTATTCCCCACAGACATAGACGCGGTAACTGAGCTGACGAACTACATACTTATATGGGTGTATATAGTGTGTCTTATGTATATGCTCCTAGCATATGATGGCTCTTTGGCGTAGAACAAATAATAAACCACACCAGGATGACGATTATAAAGTGGAATGACTTAAAAGCGAATGATAAATGCCCTTATGGATGTATTGAATGCTGGAAAGTTTGGGTTTCACTTCCAAGAATTACTAAGAAATATATGTTTGTTAACTACCATTCTAGAGAAAGAGGTAAACATTAAACCATAGAATGCTTAGTTTATTTAAAGACCAATTTACTATTTTCATTAGAGAACTTTCTTTCTCTGCGCTTCTCACTGTGTTTAGCTAACTTCGAGAAGCAATTGAAAATTCCTCCTTGAACTCGCCATAACTCACTCTGAATGACTTATTTCGACAGTGTAGCGCCTTGATAAGTAAATATTATGGCATCCTGGGCATTACATTATTCCAACACCCTCTTCAACACGTATTCATCAGGCGCAGCTAGTTTCGTATGCAGCTCAGGATTGTCGCTTGCTCCTCGTCGCTGTCACTGTCGACATCGTTGATCATTGCCAATGGGCCAGGGAAGAGGTGAAGACCACAGGAACAACAAAGGTAAAATCACCAACAGGAACAGCGGCACCAATTGTCAATGCTGATGATGATGATGATGTTGTTCCTTCGAACAGTCGGTTCTTGCACTGAAACAAATAGGTGTGACACTTTAAAAAGCTAGCCAGATTTTAGCATACATAAAAAATGCCAAGAAGCCTTATTATTCACTTGCTTTACTTATTCTGCACTCATTTAATTGCAACTGGCACTTGCATTTCTTGCAGTGCATATATGCCTGCTATTGCCTCTGCCATGATTTCGTTGATCGCGACTGCAGTTCGGGGCGCGACAAGAATAATTACAAATGTCACATGAAATCAGAAGGCATCATAAATCAAATCAAATTATAATTAAGCATATTTGATCAGTTTGCTCGCCATGGTCCGCAGTATCTGTATGTGTCCGCGCTTATCGGGGCACTCTGGTAATGGTAAATGGTAGCGGAGTTCGGTTCCTTGGACTCCTTCGATTGCCAGCCTCCATCTCCATCTCCTTATCTGAGATGCCTGTGTGTGTTATGGCCCTAGTTTCGTTTTGTACGAGTATCTCGGTTTCGTTATTGAATCATTTCTACTTATTTGGCATAAGTAATTGAATTTGTGCTTATTTATGCTGGCACTGATGATGTCGATGATGAGGCGGTCAGGATAATCGCTGGCAATTCATTAATTTCCAAGGCAACGCGTGTGGCTCACACAGTGGAAATTGGCTAAAAGTGAAACTGGTCGGTGCAGTAACTCGGCGTTAGTACCGTCAAGTGCTCACTGTACAATCGTTCCACATTTGCCTTTAATATCATTAACATCACCATTAATTTTTCTCTGACTCATGCGACTTGTTCCAGTTTGTGGGTCGGCTTATGGAGCTCAATGTGTTTGTTTTGACGCCATATCTTATAATTCGATTAATAAAATCCATGTACGCGTATGAGTGTAATTATTTTGTCATTGATTTCGATTGGCGTATTTAAGCCTGCGGCCGCCGGTTTAAGCCAATTTCGGCGCGTTGTTATGTTTATGACCGAAGCCATAAATTGCACAATTTATCAGGGGCGAAATAAAGGCAAATGAAATAAATACAAACGCTGCTCATATGTTTCAACCGGCGAAGAGGGCAGAATATTTATGTTTAGATTTAAACATTTGCAAAACGAAAAGTCATAAATTACTTCCGCAGCGGCAAGGATGCGCCCAAGGATGCCACAGCCCCTTCTCCTTGCCAAAAAGGAACCACTACAATCCTCATGAAAAATCTTCATTTTACGATTTTTGGCGCACGAGGAGAAGGTGGAGAAGGAGATGGAGGTGGAGACGGAGGCGGAGAAGGAAGCAGAAAGCCAAACACACATATCAAGGAAGAAAGCCAAAGCTTTCCTACGCCTGCCTAGATAAAACGTTGGCATAGAAATCAGTGGCATGTATCTTATGGATACAGCAGCCATTTTTATTGTGGATTCACTTCGGGGGAGTGGGCCAGAATGAAGATGGAGCTGCCTTCAGCCTCGGCCACGGCCTCTGAGGTGGGCACAATTGTAGTCGCTGGGGTTGCCTCAACATTAAAATAAATATGTACAAATGCTTAGATAAATAGATACGCCCGCCAAGTGATGTGACTCCTGCAAAGGATGACAGCCAAAATGGCGCAAAAGGAGAAACTCCAGGCAACTGGGCCATGGGCGTAGTAAAAATGCTTCTAGGGGTGGGGTTAGATAATTAAGATATGCCAGATAAGAAATCCAAAGCTTGACTTTTCGCTTAAGTTGCTCAATAAAAGTAAAACATGTGTAACTTGGTAGAATCTAGTGCAATATATGGTAAAATTGGAAATAAAATAAAAATAAAATGAAATAAAAAGTACGTTTAAATATAAATGTAAAAGAAGTAACAATTGTCTTTTGCTTCTCACAAATAATTCTAAAAATGTTATTCATGCTAATTTTGTACTTTCTTGGTGGGGATAAAGTCCCTCCAGCAGCCGTCCATGAAAAGGGGGGTCCGAAAAGCAGAAGAACAGAGGCGCTGCTCATACACACAACATTTATATTTCAGCGGAGAAAGCTCGTATATTATCATAAAACAAGTTGCTGGATGCCATGGGCGGGGTGAGGGTTCGCCGAGGGAGGGGGATGAGAAGACAGGGGTGGGCGATTGTTGGTTTGTGGGAAGAAGGGGGTGGCGTGTGATGCGCAAAAGTCGGGTCGTAAATCTTTGCGATAACATTTTATGCGAAACATTTCTTTTTCTGGTCCAGAGGGAGCAGCAGCGGCAACAACAACACCAATAGCAACAAAAACAACAGCGAGGACACCCACGACAAAGGAAGAAGGGGGCGGTGGGCAACGGACAGTGGGTGGGTAGTTGGTGGTTGCGGGTGGTTTCTGGCTGGCTCTTGGGAGCTGCGTTTAACATTGGCAATCGCACGGAAAATGGCGCGTACAGTGTGCTTCTGCTTCTGTTCCATTCTCCTCCTCCCCATCCCCCCTCTGCCTTTTCGTCCTGGCAAAAGGAAAAATCCGAAAGAAAACGCCGCAGCTGAAAACAACAAAAACACCAACAAACCTTTTGGGCCGTGACTTGTGGGCCAGGTTAAAGGCAACATTATTTTTTTTTGCTCGTTGGGGTTGCAAGGATAAAATGGAAGTGGGGGCCAAAAATGGGTGGCAGGATGCGCCTGCCACGTTTTATTGTTTTTGTTGTATTGCCTCGAATGCGAAGTGGGTGGCTTAGGATCTACTGCTCCGCTCTAATGTTTGAAGAATTTATGGCTTTCAGAGATGTATCTATGTATGTGTGGCAAGGGAATACGGCTAAGAAATGGTGGCATATCGAAAGATTTTCTGTGCCACAAAGTACTATACTTTAAGACCAACAATTCTCATGTTTCAGGTGTTGACTATCATATAGATTGGGAGCTCCACATTAACTATAAAGTCAAAAAGAATAAAAAAGATTATTGAGATTTAAGATGTTTATCAGGAAATAAAATACAAAACCTTTTACACCATTCGTTCATATTAAAACAAGAAAGATTGATCTTGAATATTAAGTAAATCTTATGCATTTGGTAGGTTATGTAAGTTATGATATTTAGATTTGAAATGTATAGCTTAGCTTAAATGCGGGTAATAAAAAGCAATCTTTTGTGAAATACAAATATTTCACATCGTTTATTTTTGAAAACTGTGTCGAGTGTTTTGAACCAACAATCAACAATAACAAGAAGACATCAAAACAGGTATGTCAAAATGTTAGGGGACTGCAGGACCGTGAAACTCAATGCTCCGGAGGGGAATCCCTTTGACAGGATCCCCAAGGACAAAGGGATACGCAACATCAAAGCCGCGCAACTGCACCACAAGGAGACCCGATGATGTGACAGTTTTTCATCAATTCACCTCACCTCACAAATGGAAAATAAAGAAAATATGTAGAGCTCGAAGCGAAATTGTTTTTTTTTTTTGTTTGTTGTTCATGGATGTCGTGGATGTTTAAGTGCCCGAAATCAGTGCAAGAAATGCTTTTTGTTGTCGCTGCATTTTGTCAAACATGAAAGGCACTTTTCACGATTTTCCCCCTTTGTCAGGTGCAGACATTTTGCGCCATTGTTCGGTTGCGGTCGCATAAATAAGGCACAGAAAGGATTTTCCCAATAAACAGGATTATCATAATTTTCATGGAAATGCGCGCTCCCAGGAAGACACTAAAGTAATGGCTCATAATTTAAATTTTGGCCAGCCAAGTTTCTCACAATTAAAATCGCATCACGTTGGAGGAAAACTTTCTCACAGTCTTTCGACCGCTGCTCGATCATAAAAATTGCAATAAAATTATGCGCCTAATTTTTGCATAACAACATTCCGAGCCCAAAGTGTCACAACAAATCACAACAAACGCAGTTTGGGGGTGTACGTATGCCACAGGATATAGTGTGGTGCTGCAGTAACCCTTAACGATGCACAAATTGCTCGCAGGACCTGCGTCCTTTATGGACAATAAAAGGCCCAAATCGATTCGTTGCGGTAGCTACTACAATATATCCTCTTCCGATTCCCGACTTCCCCTTCCAGCCGCGGGTACTTCTTTTCTAATTAGCTTGTCCGTCGATTGGTGTTGCTGCTGCTACTGCTGCTGCTGCGCGTTGCTGCCGTGAAATTGCTGCGGTTTGTTCAAATAATTGCGCATGCAAATTTCTATTAGTCACACGTGGCCTCCGCATTTTGTGTGTGGAACCTACATCCATTTATGGATTTTACACTGCACAAAATATGGAAATACGAAGTGTTTCTTAACAATTTCATCCCATTATAAATGTATAAGATACGTTAGTCAGTAAGATATCACATGTGTGGAAACTTAAATTTAGAACTATATTTTCATTGGGATTTCGTATAATATCGGACTTAAAAGAAACGTATTTTCATTGTAGTGCACGTGTAAATCGCATCCTCTGTGGCCCCTTGGAAACCGTCATTCAATGCATGTTCTATCTTCGATCGGCTGCCTGTCTGCTGTGACTTTTATAATTATTTGCCAGCCAGCCGAGGATGAGAATTTGATGTAATTTGGTTTTGATTCGTTGGCCGTCTCTCTCTTGTGTGCGAGATACATGACATATCTTGTATCTCGGCGCTGGCAATCTTATCTCAATTGTGGACCAGGCGATTCCCCCAGCGCCACCGCTTAAGCCACCACCCACTTTTGGAAGCTGGAAGCATAGGAAGCTTGGAAGCCCAGCACACGTTTGCCGTTTGTCGTTTGCCTTTTGGTAATTTAATAGAACGATGCAATCGCCGATACGAGAATGAGAATCCCAGATTGCCGGGGGAATTTTTTGTGGGGCGGGGAAGGAAAAATAGGATTCAGAACGAGCCCGAGCCCGAGCCTTCGCAGGATTTGTCAGGCCTTAATACCAGTCATCCTCCCCCTTTTCCAGATACATAGTAAAATATCCTTTTTGCTGGGGGGTTGCTGCTGCAGGCGAGGGTTGTTGGTGGGATTTTCGGTTTTCGGACTCGGATTTCTCTGAGATTTCCGTGTTTATCGGTGGAATAAAATCTCGACGGCCACTTTTTGCGGCTTTTGCGTTCGCTGCCTGCCAATTGTTGTCAGTTTAATATTTTAACACAATTATTAAATTATTATTTGCTCTTTTTGTTGCCGGAATTAACGCTAAATAGGGGAAATGCAGATGTGATTTTCTCTGTGCTCTTTAAATCTGGCAAATCATTTGATTTGATTGTGCTTTTTGTCGCAAAATTATGTGTGGTTATCGGCATATTTTAGCTGTTATTGCCTTATAATTTATAAATGTTATTGATAGCTTTTATTTGGATTTTAATCGATTTTAAAGAACTATTTATTATTTTTAGGTAGCTTCAATAAATACATTTTTAATATTTATGGCATTCGGTAAAATTGGTATTTGTTGAATTGATATATTTATGTTTTCAGATTCAATAAAATGTTTAGTTGCTTAACTGTAAGTTTATTTTATACAATACAAAATTATTCACTGTTACAATTCGCTGAATCAATTGATTTAAGTTTATTCAAATTGCACATTTTGACACAAAATGGACTGATTGCTGTTGGGACATCAGCATATTGTTGATGTTGCCTGGTTCTCCCCATTTTGTTATCAATGAAACCAACACAGAAGCAGTTAAAATGAAGTCAAGCGACAATTTTCATTAAAATTTTCGCATTGTTTCGCTTTTTGTGGCTTGTGTGAATGAGCGAGCAATAATAATGAAAAAGGCGAGCTTATGAAACAAACGGCATTTCAATCAGCAGCAAACTCAATGACAACTCTGGCTGATTGCTAGCAGCTCCCCCCATTACTTAACCCCCTATAAAGCCACCTCTTTACCGCCATTTCACCACCCACCTGTGCAGATTGAACAGGTGAAATGTTAATCTGCATGCGCTGCACGCTTTGTCGGCCAAAGTTGAGCCAAAAAGAAATTGAAGAAAAAAGTTTGATAAATGACAAAGGAGTGTGTTGATTGGTGAGTACAAGCGAGGGGGTTCGGGGGGCAGGGATGGGAGGACATATCGCACAAATGCAATTATCATGGCAAACAAAGGCGACAGGTTCACCTAGCCAGCTGATAAAGGACGTCAAAAGGATGCGCCGCAATTGAAATTGAAATCAAATAAGCCAAAGAAAGGATTGCACTGCCAGCAGCAGCAGCAATAGCAGAAACAACAACAGCAAAACAGCAGCAACATCTCCTGCAGGATAATTTCTCTGAATGACCAGCACTGCTTGCACTGCTTGCTAGCTGCTCTGGCTGTCGCTAGAGCGAGACCAACACAGTGCTGGCTAGCATGCCATCACTCTCTACGGCTCGCCATTTTTGATTTGGGCGGCGTTTCGTTTGACACATCATTGACTCTCTCATTGGCCATGCGCAGTTCTCTCTCTCTCTTTCTCTCTCTCTTGTTGCAGATGTTCGTTGTTGTCGCGAAAATAGTTATTCACCCCGCTCCGCTGTCTATCCTTTTGATTTTCGCATTTTGCGAGAAAACTTGGCCTGGCTTTTGTTGTTTGCCATAATTTTTTGTCACACAGCTGTCACACGCAAACTCACAAGCGCACACGCACACATATGCGCACAGACTGCGGGAAGCTTGCATAATTTTCTCTTTTGCAAAAGTTCAGTGAACGTCAAAAATATTTGCATTGCACCAACACAGGCACACACATCTTAAGCCGTGTATGTGTGACACCTTTTTTGGACAAAGATTTTTCTTACATTTTCTTGAGCTTGAGAAAGTTAAAGATTAACTTTATGGAAATACTTGAAATAAGAAAATGATTTAAGCATAAGTTTTTGGTGCTGTTTTGAATCATTAAATAAGGTTTTTGAGAAATTTTGTTACTTAATTTCTTGTCAAATTTTTTTTATGCATTTATGTTCAATTAAATTCATATCATTCAAATTAAAAATTTTAAAAAATAACTTCAAAAAGCTGCAATCTCAAAGCAAAAATTATTAACCTTTTTGGAAATTATATTCTTTATAATATAAATATTCTCATTTTTGTCTTTACATTTTGTCTTGAGGTTATTGCCACAAATTTGAACCCTTCTCTTTAAACCTGAAGCCCGCAACATATTTTCATCTCTGATAAATTTTTGTGCGGGTTTTTATGCGGGCTGTGGACTTTTTGGGACTAAAACACACACTCATACTGACACACACACACGGACAGAATTGCTGTGTTTACATTTTGATGGCCTTTTGAAAAATATTTGTATCAATTCATTTTTCACAGCCTTTGGTTATGTTTTTTTGGTTTTCCCTTTTCGGTAACCGTGTTAATTGCTTCATTTGCGAAAAAGTTGAGAAAACTATTCGCCTCTTATTAGGTGTCAATAGTTTTCCATTTATTTTTGTGACCATGCCTCGATGAAATCTAAGCATTTATCGACGGTTTGGGGCTCATTAAAATAGCAATTTAATTTTGTCGATGGAGTGTTGATTCGATTCGATTTAGTGCAGGCAGTAAAAACTAAAACCAGCCATTAAAACTAATCACAGTCTAAGAGGCACTTTCAGATACAAATCGAACCGCAATTGGAATGCGGCGAACTACTTAAAATGAACTCATTAGCAAGTACAACAATTCGTCAGATAGCGGCAAATAAAAGAAAGTCTTTAGGGCACTGAGAATAATATTTTACCATCTATTAAAAAACTTAAAGAAGTTTATTAACAAAATTAGATTAAGATGTTAAAGTGATATTATGATTTTCAAATTATTAAATGGAATATTAAACCCAATTTATTGTATAATAAACCCTTAATTAATTTCTTTCAGTGTGCTAATCGGGGGCAAAAAAAAGAGGGGGCGGCTGTTAGCTGTTAACTGTTGGTCAGTGGCCGCCGCTGGCCAAGTGAAATTAGGCAAAGTCAAGCGAGGGCCATTAAAATCAAAGTCAATAGCCGACGACGCGTCAACTCTTTGGCTGGCTGGCTGCCTGGCTGCTGTGGCAAATTCTCGGGAAAAGCCATAAAATTAAAAAAAATAAACAATCCAGAGTGACAAATGAAGTAACTCCAAAATCATGCTCGAAAGCAGAGCGGAGTGTGGCTCATGCGATACTCGCATTTCGTTCACCGAAAATCTCAGCCAAATCAAATCATTTGTATGCGCCACGCAAGACCAAAACACTCATACGAAAAGTGAGGAAAAAAAACCTGGGACAACCAGCAAATAATCGTAAAGTGACGGCCTCGTAAACGTTGAGAGCAGGAGACTGGACTGGAAGACCGAACCCCAAGACATCGAGACTGACCATTAAGCATTAAAGAAGCGCCGCAGACGCTCCGAAAAGTGCCCAAAAAACAACACAGTAACAAAGGCCATGAAAATGAACGCGTGCGATGGAAAAAAATCTATAAAAAAACAAATCCGTAAAAGTAATCCCGTAATTCCAACTCAAAGTAGGAATTACGAGGAAGATGGCCAAATCGGTTGAATTAAACGAATAATTGGAGCGAATAAGTGCTCAGTACTTAATGAATACACGAATTAGTCAATTTGAAATAATGGTCGTAGTCCTTCTATATATTTATTACATTTTAAATATATACATTTTTAATTAAATGCACATTAAAATAAGCAGTCAAAGTATTTTATGCTCCTTCTTCAAACTGAATTGCGATTTATGAGTTAGTTAACATTCATCCGGCTTCCTAATTAAATGGAAACAGGAATATAAAAATCGTTAAATGAAATTTAAGCACGTTTTAAACTTGAATTCCATCTACAAGATTATAAATGTTATTTAAAATGCATATGTTGTTCAGTTTAAATTGCAAAATCTTTCAAATATTCAACTTATTTATATCTGCAGCAAAAACTCGCAACTGTCGGAATGTTTCGGTCCATCAAAAGACTGACATAAGTCGCTGAAGATTTGTGTGTTTCCGTTGTTATCCCACTCATTAGCCGTCTCGAATTTCGGATTTCCAACGAGTGTATCAGCCGAGTGTTTTCCAAAGGATGCTCAGATCTACCGAAAACGCAGACCATATAAACGCCCACAATTATGATATAAACAACAACAGGAGCAAAACCAACAGATGGCGGCCAACAAGGACTCGTCTTCTGATCATCTCGAATCTACAGATATCCCCGACAAAGCCAAGGAGTCGGGGCAAGATCAGATAATCGGTCCTGCAATCAGGGTTATACATATATGCGAAGTGCCGTCCCTTTCCACTTGGCCCGATTTTATCAGCGAGCATCTATCTCTGGCTCTTTCAAGCAGAGTGTGTGTGTGACACAATATGACATCAAATTACTTGCCGCTTGCAGATCCGAACCCCGTACCCCTACCCCTCAGAACATTCCTCCCCACCCTTCGCATGACCATCCCCTTTACCGTTCGTTTCCCGCACGCCCCGTCGCACACGATCGCCTATCTGATCGCAGCAATCGCAAAAACGGAAGGCAGAGCGAGACAAACGTAAGCTCTCTTGTTCTGGTGCACAGCCAGAAAAATAGTTTAATGCATTTCCCAGCATTTCAGTGTGATGATTTTTCCATTTCCATGTTAGACCCAGGTACTATAAACATTCCTTTCGATCTCTTCTATTCGCTGAGTGTACACTATGCTATTGTTGTTCCGGCCCTACGTGGTCTGTGCCCCTTTCCTTTCCTCTACCCGTCCCGCTGCTCGTCCAGCCTCTTGGCCTGGGATCTGGATGGCGAAATGCGTAAGCGCTTATCGTCCTTATCGCCATCGTCTCATCAGCTCGAGTGGACGGCCATCAGTTGAGATTTTTTCAGCACTCCTCCCCGCCCCTGGTGCACGTATTTTTTTAAGTAATTTGCAAGCGGGGATCTCGGATACGTATCTCTATCTGCGACATCGCAGTGTTCATCATAAAGATGGTGTCTCATCTGAACTCAACGGCTTTCGGCTTTCGGTTCGTTTGTAGGTGTTGAAAAGATAGCTGCTACGAACAGGCTGATTGCTTAATGGCCCAGAGGATAGAGGATAGAGGATTGAGGATTGAGGATAGAGGATACCCATACCCCATATATCCTGCTCCCTGCCTGGCTGGCTGGGAAATCGTAAAATTATCCTGGCAGACACGTCGTAATTTCGACCAGGGAATCGGTCATGTTAACCTTGACGCTCCGCTTGGATCGAACACAATGCGCAGGCTAACAATAAGTTTGCACAGGTGCTTAGCCAAGCTTTCGTTAGCAGGAGCAGGAGCCCTAGCTCCAACAGGACACACAAACACATGGGCGAACGTGCGGCGGAAGCCGACATCCTGACGGCCAGACATCGTGCTCGTGCCCGCCGTGGAAAAGCGGAAAACTCGCATGCATATGTATGAATCTGAGGAGTCGACGAGCGTCGGCCCTGCCCAGCTATTTGCCAAGCGTATTGGCCAGGACAAAGCCAGCCAAATGGACGAAGGACGATGGTCGATGGACGCAGGACGGAGGCAGACAAAGCTCCATGAATTGGCAAAAAATGAACGAAAGGACGAAAGCCCCCTGCCCAGACGATGGACAAACAATGGAGGCGCTTCAGGAGCGAACTCATGGTCAACAGAAATGGGCCGGGCCAAGAAAAAAGAGTGAGAGATGTTCCGAAATAGTTCTATAATTCTGGAGGATTTAAATGAAGTCCTTGAATATTTTCTATAATGCTTAACACATTATATAAAAGTTTAATAAATATGTTTAAATCCAGGATTTCTTGCTCAGTAGCTGTTTTTGGCCCAAAAAGGAACTGCTTCCATTCCGCTCCCTTTTCGAACGTGCTTGAATCGTATGAGACAGCACACTTGGGCAGTTGCAGGGACCTTAGGCCAGGCCTAGACAGATCCATTGTTTGTGGCACTGCGTCCTGCCGCTCCCCCCCTTTCCCCGATCACCCCACCACCACTTTTTGCATACGTGCCCGGGCATTTGTTGGGCTGCTTTTTGAGGGTTGCCCTAGCCGAAATGGAAAGCTCTGCTCCGAGTGAAAGTTGAAAATCTCGTCATTGCATTTCGCCGGGGAAAATAGTTTATAAGTTACTTTTCCATAACAGTTCGCATGAATTGAAATGCAATTATGTCTCGTGCCCCCCCAGCTAAATTTTCCGCTAAAACACTTAATGGGAAAACAGATTTACACTGCCAGGCCACAAATCACTTTCGTTCCGCAGCTGCCATGGCCGAATGTCCTGGCCAGGATACAAAATGCACACGAGTGGCCAGCGGGCAGAAGATATATGTACCAGCAAAGTCGAGTGCAGGACATTTGCATAATTGACCCATGCAGGATTCGCGCACCAACTGATTTCATTTACGATGCAAGTGCCCAAGCTGTATCCTTGCCCCTTGATCCTTCCACCCCTCTCTCTACACCTCCAGCTACGTATCCATGTCCATGTCCTGGCCAACGTATGCTCGAGCTTTTGCCCATTTAGGCAATTTACATTTATAGTCTGGCGCATGAGGTGCTTACGAGCTGCACAGGATGTGCCGCCATTGGCGGTGTGTACTGCAGTTGGTAACAGTTGTTGGCCGAAGGGGGCTAGGGGGGGTTGGCAGATCCAGGGGCGGAGTAACCCAAGGGGGCTCGTGAAATTTACACCCGTTGCGGTTTTGCATCCAGCCAATTTTAGCCGTCGTGTTTCGTTGCTGGCAGCCAAGTTTATTATGAAATTAGAACGCACGGTCGGGATTGGCCAAAAGGGGTGGAGTGAGCGGCGTCCTAGGAGGGTCTTTCCATGGGGGGCGGGGTGTTGTAGTTGGCAAATGAGTGGGGGCTATAGGGCCCAAACAGGCTGTGGCTGCATTGCAGTCAAAAACTGGCACATGACATATGAACTCAGTTCCGACATTGTTGCTGTTATGTTGTCGCTTTGTTGTTATAGTTATTAAATTATATACTCAGCCTATAACAAAATCAACAGCATTGCAAGACTTAGAGGGGGAAACACAAGGGCGGGGAGGGGGCTATGTGCAGTGGCGAAAATGTTTGGCGATTATTGCCAAGGGAGATGAACGTACACAAATTGCGGAAATTGACAACAAACACATGGTTTTGTTGCGGATAAAGAAGTCATACAAATAATAAAATTTTTAAATTGGCGGTGTATCAATTGTACCAAAGCCCCTTTAAACATTAAATAACTCTTAAAATGACATGATATGTCTTGCAGCTATAAATACACACTTTAATCAAATTCTTCTGGCCATAGTAGATATTAAAAACTTGAATTATAGCCTTTCAAGTGGTCCGAGCAAACATGGCTATCGTTTTCTAGTTAATTGTGCCGACTCGTGCTTAAAACTACATATATATTTGCCCCCAATAATTTGCACAATATGCGGAATAATTCGCACAGCGCGTTAACGAGGGCCATATAATTACAACTGGCGATTTAAATAGAATTTTTATTGTATCTAAAAGTGTGTCTGCCACTGATACTGATTCTGGTTCGGACTATACTGATGATGCGGCTGCTCTATTTCAGTCTGTTTATGCAACATGCAGTCAGTCGCGTACACTCGTACTAGTACTAGTACAGATTTTGACAGAATCCAGCGACAGTTTTGGAACTAAATCAGAATTTATGCTTTGTTTAAATGCTGTAAAAATGTCGCTGATTTCTATCGCATGACAATAATTATAACAACAACCGAGCTCAGTAATAATAACTGTCTATACGAAACCGAGGCATTCATATAAACGCATACATATGCATATATCTACACAGATAGAGACTGTGCGCGTATTTAAACCAATTTTATGGAGCATTTAATTGTTGCTGCTTATGAACTAACCCGAACAGCAAATAGCCGAAACCACAGCAATAGACGTACAAGCTTAACAACCTGAGCGCCGGCTAAATTAAAAATGGTAACAAAAGGTTAACGTAAATTGTTAAAACTAAATTATACATATAAACAAAACATTTTTATGCGATTAAAATCGGAATTACACGCAACGTGCGTCAGCCTTTAAAAAGGGGTCTACGTGGGAGGGGGGCAGACATGGTCTATAGTTCGGGCATGACGTTGGCCATGTCTGCTCGTCTGCCTCTCCATCTGTATATATGTATGCATATATATGAATATATACCTCCCGATTCATGTACATAATACCCCTTTTGTCTGATTGACGGCGTTCCACTGGAGGCTTCAGTGCCGGAAAAGCTGCGCACGTGCTGGAAAAGTCTGCATCCCAGGGAAAATTCTAAAACGCAACGCACAATAATACGCGGTTTATATGTACCAAGGTGTTGCGGGGCTACCTGGTATAGGTAAGTCCAAATCTTCCACCCATAAAAAAGCGATTAAGCGGCAAAGGTATAATGTCTGAATATTTTCACTTTAAATACACAACTGTAAGATCGCATTTAAAAAACAGAAGCAACTACTTTTGCAAGAGCTATATAATTTATTGCCCTGTTTGATAAATTATAAGTATATTTATTTCACAATCATATATCACTTAACTGCGCTCTTCAGCGGTATATCATCTATTCGAAAATACTTAAATCCTTATAGAAAGGTGCCACCTGTATCTGCTATAACTTCCTCCTTATCATCTGGCGATTAACAGTTGAGTTCACAGTACTTGACAGGCAGACGTGACAATCCATCCATTTTTAAGGCCCATAAGTAGACATGACTGAGGGAATCTTATCGTGAAGCCCAAAAACCCATTGAGATTTCCCTAGCATTCCACGCTGTCCCCAAAGTGCTCCAATTGCTGAGGGATCTCAGGTGATTTATATCAGTTTAAATATAAATCGTAGTTTTAATTAGCCCAAAAGTGAACTTATACTCTTATACTCCTATGGCCTAAGATGGCTTATGTATGCGCTTGTGAATATAGATCAGTATGCATTTGTTGATTAACATTAGTGCTGAATTTCTAACATCTGTCCATCTAAAAAAGAAATCTGTTTAATTTGATAATGAACCAAAATGTTGACACTCACTTTTGGAAAGAAATTACCCTTCTCTCGAAATGTGATGGATCAAGTGCGTTTGTTTAATCTGAAGATACAGATCCAGATGCAGTGCCAATTCCATCTAATCGAAGATCTCACGAAAGCGACGACTTATTTTCCTATCCATGGTTGTTGGTATCCGTATCCTTTGCACCATAGATTGCTTGGCAGATTGTTTGTGTTGTTCAGTCGGTGACACCAGCACCAATGTTTCTTGTTTGTTTTCCTTTTCTGTGTTTTGGTTTTGTTGTTTTTTTTTTTGTTTTGGTTGTTCTGTGGTTCGTCGCTCGTGTTTGGTGTTCGCACCGTTGGTTGATCTGATTTTGGTTACAGGTTTCTTATTTTGGCAGCCGCTCGTTGTCTTCTGGGTCTCGGGTTGGATTTGTATCTTTATCTCAAATTATGTATCTGTAACTATCAACAGCGCTATCTTATGACCACAGGTATTTACATACATATACTGCTGCTTAGGTAGTCAGCCCAGGGGCTTTGACAAACGGTTTATTTTAGCCATAAGCTCGGCCAGATCTGTTTAGATTCATATCGCGGCAATATGAATTTATGAAATGCCTCTCGCCCAGCGATCACAAAAAAATATATTCAAAAATATTCATGTGGAATTAAGTCGGCCTGGGAAACTTTCAAGTTACCAGCTGTCTTTCTCGAACACTTTTTAAACACTTCCCCGCTGGAAACCCACGAATCAGCATCCTTTTTGCTAGTTCACAGGTGCAGCCCCACTTTTAACCCTTTGCGCCAAAAACGATTCATTTTAATGCGAAAATCAATGCGGGGCAGTAAACAGTATTAAGTCCTTAACTGAATTCGTTTTGACCACAAAAAGACGAAGCAGTTGAAGTCAGTATGTCAGTCAACATGGATGGATATTGATATTTATGATCTCATTAATAATATTTTAAAACATTGTATTCCTTATTTATTGATATTTCAAACCAAAAAGATATACTAATTTTATATATTTATTTATGTAAGGTAAATATCCAAAGCTTGTAGGCAGAACAACATTAAAAAATCTAAAATGATTCAAGTTGCACAAATTCAACACTTTAAAGTACGAGTTATGAAAGTATGACTGTGGCAAAAACGGGCTCACGTATTTGAGACTTCCTTCTTGTTCGCTAGTTTGTGTGAGTTGTCTGCATTTGTGCGAGCTGTTTATGCGCAGCAGATGTACAATACAAGGGCGGCCCCGAAGGAGCCAACTTGCCGCGAAAATATATGAGCTCCATATTAATAATTTGCATCTAGATACGAGCAAACTATCTTTCGCAGTTCGCATAGTTCGTGTACTTCTCTTAATTTCCAGCTGCTAATTTATGCAAATTTGGCTCTAGTCCTAGTGCCATCCCACTCGCACACGCACAAGACGGCTGGCAGCAGGCGTATATAACTCAAAAATCGCCAGACAAATCTGCACACATGTTAAGGCCCATAAATAAAGCACATAATCGCAAACGGAACGATCGATGATTGTTGTCACTGTTTGACAGCGGGCGTGGGAAAGGGACGGGGATAGGGAGGACGAGTGGCAGCCAGAGTGAGAGGGGGATGGGTATGGGAGGGAGCTGAGAGCGCAGCGAACAGACAAGCAAAACGCTGAATTGTCTGGCTATGTGTGTGCGTCAAGTGCAGAGAGGCGTGCCACAGAGAGATTATTGAACGATGCACTCGAGCGGAGCAAACAAAAACAGGAACAACAAAAATAGCGGACTGCAGTCCGCCACAACAACAACAACCGGTTACCTGCCCTGCACACACAAAAAAACACGCCCCTCTCGCGTTCGGTGAGAGAAAGTGTGACAGGCATATTGCTAGGCCAAGCAACGGTGTATAGCTGCCTCCCTCTCACCCGCAGCGAGCACTGCTTGACAGCGCGACCATCTTGTATGTGCCAGCACACTAGCGCACGCAACTCACACACACACGCACACACGTAGGCTGGGCCTCACGCAAACGGGTTTCTGCGGTGCGCTGCGCATGTATTGGTAGTGCGAGAGCAAGCAGCGCCAGTCTTTCCTGTTTTACGCTCGTGTACGTTCAGTTCGATTTCAACTGTTGACGTGTTTGCAAGCGTGTTATCGGCGTGCGTCCGCTCGTTTCGTTCGTATTTTGCTATCGATTCTCGTCTCGCCGCGACAACAACAAAGAAAGCTCGAAAAACGCGTCGGCAAAAATACACAGAAAGCAATCAAAGTGTACCAAAAATTAACAACAAATCAAATTATTTAAAAAAAAACCCAGTAAAAACAAGCAGAGTGATTGAAACAGTGTGCTTAAAATGTAAGATCAAAAATTTGTGATATCAGTGATCATTCAAAAACAAATTGAGATCTATGATAATCAAAAGTTTTTAACGCTAGCCGCGCGCAAAATTCATTATCCTTATCGAGCGATCAGCCTTTGCAACCTATCGTATAAATATAATAAAAAATTGCTGACACACGCATAACAAAAATCTGGCACTTGCGCTTATCAATTTATTGCTATCAACTAAAGCGCGCGGTAGAGGAAAACAAAAATACAAGAAGACATTTAATGAAAAGTTCTGCTTCTCATTTTTTTCATTTTTTTGTCGTATTTTTTCACTTCATTATCGCTGCTTCTGCTGCCGATAGATAGATAAATTGATTGAGTTTTCAAGTCAAAAGGCCCTGGTTATTTGCTTTTCTTCCACCTTCGGGAGGTAACAAATTATGTTGCCTTATCGCCGTTCTTTTCGTAGCGCAATTGTCAATTGAACGATAGGCATCTGGGCCCCTTAAAGATACAGTCAACCGAAAAAACTCGGGTCCAACTTGGCTTGTATTATTAATAATTTCTCGAAGCCAAAAGCAAACAATGAAGGCAAATAGAAAACAAAAAATACAGAACTCCCGTTGATAATAATCGTTTGGAAAAGAAATCAACGAGTGCAATGCACACAGCTCGCTATACAAACATATATGCTATCTATTGCTGATAAGCCCAAAATTCCCCAAAAATTCGGCTACCTGTCTAAATCAATATAGAAGTGTTGTCGTTGTCTCTGCGATATGACTCTTTCGCCTGTCTGCAAGAAACCCCCGACAGATGCCAGTTAGCAATTGAAGCTCTTCGATAAACCTCTAAATCGCGTCTAATTGGGCCCACACACAGAAGTCTGGAAAAGATCTGGGAATACAAAGACACCTGCTTTTCCGGCGCCCTCTTTTGACAGCCAGCAGATCCGAAATCCCCAGGATCTATTGTTCTTCGGTGTGTAAACATTGTGACAATGCAATTGTTGGGACTACATGTTTATTAGGTCCCCTGGGCGGGATCTTGGTCATCAATCAATCCGATGAATGCGAAAATACTATACTATACTATACGGTTGCCTTTTCGTAGTTTTAGCCACCTTATTTCCCACACTGCACTACACAGAACGTGGAATTCAAAAGTCCAATCGTAAATCAACTCGTGGTTATCCTGTATAACTGTACCGCAACCATAAAGCCATAAAAACAATTGAACAAAAAATGTAAAGCTCGCGATAAGGGAGAGTGAGTGATAACGCCGGCTACCGTTAAAATCTTATCAACAGCAGACACCCAACTTCAGTTGCTAAAGTTGTTCAACATTTTCTTGACTTTCACAGATAGAGAAAGAGAGTTATTGAGTTGAGTGTTCTTTGTATATGAAAAATGCATAGCTATCACTAAACGAAGAGCTAAATAAAAAGCGAAGACCACCCGACCGCAGAGGGATACAGAACCGCCCGATTCCTGCCCCCCGGTAGAACAGAAAAACATTCAAGATTATACTCGAAATGGATATGACCTCAACAGCGGAGGCTGCCGCTCGCAGCTGGTACGATAGTCCGCGTTTAGGCGGCGGCGGCTCCTCGGGCGGCGGCAATGGGGGCGGCGTCTCGCCCCAAACGAACGGCCTTGGCAGCGCCGGTAGCAGCCTGGCCCACAGCCACCACAGCCTCTCCAGCGGCGCCAGCTCGGCGGGCAGCAGCGTGGCCGTGGGCTCTGCCCTCGGCGGCGGCGGTGGATCCGGATTGGACACCAGCGATATGAGCGCCTTCTACGCGCTGGAGAGCAACGGACACCACCGGCGCTACTATCCCAGCTATCATCAGCACAGTAAGTGTAAAACTCCAAAAAAGTAGTTGACAGGCTTGGGATGGGAATTTCATTGGGGCAGCTGGACGGTTCAGTTGGGATCTGTTAACAAATGGAATTCCATTGAAACGAAACTCTTAAAAGTAATGGTGATCTCATACGAAGGAAATAGAGCATTTCGAATATCGAAGCTGGAATCCCAATTTAAATGAGCTGATTACACAGTAAAATTTATACTACACATCCGCTACCACTCCAAACTACGAAAATGAGACGTTGTTGGTGTCATGAATTAAGTTCAAGCTGTAAATACTCTCTATAAGAATATTCAATATTCAGATATTGGATATTATTTTCCTTTAACCAATCCGGTTCTTATAATACTTCGCAATTAATATCAATGTCATATGTAAAATCTATTTATTTTTTCCTGACTCACACATAAAAATGATTGTTTAAGCAGAAACCAACTGAACTGTTAAGAAATCAATGAAAGTTTTCCAAATATATATTTTAACAATAGTTGGGGGAAATGCCGCAGACCTTAACCACCATTTCGTGTTTAAGTAATTTCTTCCATTTTTTTTGGTTTCGTTACCCCTTGAACATTTGTTCTAATGTCATTTCTAATGCGTTTTTAATGAATGTATTTTGGCGGGGGTGTGCCCCTCTGATAGTTCCCGCTCTGGTTGGTATTTTACGGAGTGCGTGGGCGTGCATTACCACCCACCACGAGTGGCCCACCGCCCACAAATCGATTGCTTCGCGCCTTTTTTGTGTTGTCGAGTGAGCGTTTCCTGTGGGCCGCCATCGAAATGGCTCGATGGAAATCGCCGTTGTCCTGCAGCTAGATTGTATCCCTGGAACATGAAATTAGGCGTCCAGATAAGGACTCAAAAAATTGGTGGGAGGCAAACAAAACAATGGAACTAGAAAAATGACACATAGATCACAGACTGATATTAAAAAGTATTTACAATTTATGTGCCTCCCCGCAATTCTTAAAATTTAACATAACAAAACGAAAGTTTTAAAAATTGGTCATCTTTTCCCCGGCATTCTTTATAACTCTATTAGTGTTCCATTTTAAAGTTTCTGCGCGGCAACTGAGAATATAAGCTATACATTTTCTCCTAATTGCCTGAAATTTGTTCCTCGGCCCAAAAGAAGAAATGATCTGCGCTCATTAGGCCCCCGAAAAACTAAGAAGACGACATTATTATTATTATTTTTCTTTTTTTACCAAAGCTCAGGTGTCTGTCTGTGTGTGTGTGAAGTTCACACGCCTTCAAAAAAAATTCCAGTTCCGCTAAGTTAATTTTCAATTTGAGCCACCGTTGGCTCTGCTTTCTGTTTTCAGTGTTCGGCGCTCAGTTTTCAGTTTTCTGGGCTGCGGCGACGACTGTGACTGTGCTGTCACTTTTGACAGTTGATGCCCCAAACCATTTTCACTTGGCACTTAGCCTGGCCCAAGCCCATTGTTGTTGCAGCTTTCGGGCTTTGGTTTTATATATATTTTGGATTTTTTTTTTGTGGTTTTTTTTTATTTCGGTTTTATTGCGCTTTGCATTTTGACAGTTCCACGTAAACGCAGCGAACACCCAAACGTGACATGCATCAATGCGGCATGGTCGCTGAATTTATTTCCTGCTCTTGGAGTGTGCAAAATTTTAATTTAAAATCCCGTGTGCAGTCGGTAGTAGTGCCCCTGGAATGTCTGGCTAAGTGAGGCTGTGCAACTGCAAAGTGATCAATCAGATCGGTTGAAGGAGCTGAACGATGATTCGATCCTCGAACCGACCCGATCCGATGCGATGCGATGCGATCCTTTTGCATTTATGTTTAATTCATGTTATTCATATGCCGACTTTATTGATGCTTGATTTGATCCATCCAGCGATCCCCCAGTTGCCGCTGTAATTCATTCATGCACTCCGCGTCTGTGGGATTGTGGGATTCTGGGATTGCGGATTTCGGATTGGGGATTCAAATCGCTTGACAGACAGTTTGTGTGGGGAGTGGAGTGGCATGTTCGCATCCATAACGAACGGGCACCTGTGGCGAGCGTTGATTTTAAAATTCATTAGTCTGCATATGTCACATCTCAGGGGCGGCTGAAGATGGGGGAGCCAAGGGGTTGAAGCCGCACCAAAAGCCCCCTTGTCAGTCGGCCAATTTAGTTGTCAATTATGAGGGGCTGGAACTTTACTGGCTGTCATTAGTGGCAAATTAAGCAACTAGGGCGGCGCATTAGTTTTTTGGCTTAAACGATGAGGCCAATGCAGTTTTAATGGCCCAAAACAAAACACATACTTAGGAGCTCACATGCTCGTGAGTTGGAAATTTTTATGATAGCCCAGGCCATAAAAACCAACGACAACAAATGTGAAATTTAAATTTCAAAAGCAAACATGCCGAAAATTTTGGCAATAACTTTTGTCTTGTGACTCCAGTGTGTGTATGTGGTTTTGTGTTTATCTGCGCTTTTGTTTTATTTTTCTACATTTTTTCATCTTGACTCGCTTTTTTCACAAACATTTGCGATGATAAATATATACACACTCACACAAACTCTTGTTTTGGTAGCTCTTTTTCGTTTTGGTATTTCACTATTTGTCTTAGCCATGATTATACACTGGGGACAAAGCGGTATTTGTGTGATGCAAATAAAGAAGGAATTTGCTATATAATTTAAATATTAAATACTGTGAGCAGCCATTAAGATAATCAGCTTTCGATTAGAACTTAAACACCAGCCGTGAAATACATTGTTATTTTGTATACATTATGAGCTATTTTTCTAATTCTAAACGTGAAGACTTTAATTTTGAAGACATTTCACCGAATTTATGAGGTTTCAATTAAGCCATTAAAATAACTAACCGAAATTAGAGCATCCACAGTTCGTTGTGTCATTTTCGCTATCTCTTATATGTCTCGTAAATCCGACGGCTGTTAAAGCTCGAGCATAAAATTTATTTTTAATTACCCCAGTCGAGCGTTTGAATATTTTTGCCTGCAATTCGAACTGCCCGAATATATAGCCATTGCACTCGCACTGAGTGAGTGAGGGATATAGGTATATAGAAGCCCCGATAGAGATAGCGATATCTGCGGTCCAAGTTTTTGACAATATTTGTGTGTGTCGTGCATTTTCATTTGTTGTTGGCAACTTTTTTGGCTTATCGGCCGGGCAAAATCGGGCAAATGAAAAGTTTTTGCTGGCCGCCCGTTTGTTGGGGCTTCTGTTCATAATTTTTAGCTTTAGCTTTGGCTACGGATTCAGATTCAGTATTCAGGTTCAACGTCAGCTCGAAAGTTCCCACAGCCACTTAACGCAAATGTCACGCACAGTGGGCTGCCGTTACAAAGGATATCAAATGCGATGCGGGCCCATTGAGCCCGACTTTTGTTCCGTTCCTTTTCGTTCCTTTCCTTTCCTTGCCTGCAGTTCAGCTGAATAGCCCCACTCGACGCAGCTCAGCTCGAAACTAGCCTGGCTAGGCTGGCTACCAGGTGTTGCACTTGAAGCGCTGTCCACTCATAAATTTTCATGTGGCCAGGCCCGAAAGCGCACAAAACAGAGTTTTCCAAGAAATTGCCATGGCTTTGGCATGGGCTTTTGGTGGGGCTGGGCCGTAATAGTTGTTGTAATTTACCGACTGCAAGCACACGGCTTATGGGTTATATAGCGAATATAGCTAGGCATATAGCGATATGGCGATATAGCGTGCCTGGACAGAATCTCGGCGGCAAATCTTAATCCCGGTGCGCAGGTTTTCAGCGAATTGTGTGCGAGTGGATGGCCTATAAAAGTGTGTTATGGTATTGCAATTGAACAGCTGGGCCACCGCTGCGTATGATTGATGTGCACTTTTTGGGTGGCTCACTGGGGCAGCCCTTCTTCTCGACATTTAATTCGCCTTGATTAAAGTGTCTTGCCAAATCATGCCACATTAATTATGACCCAAATTCCTGGAAGCATTCCTCCTTGTCCAGTGCAGCCACTACAAGTGGTACATCGTACGATCCATTGAGCGGCAAAGTTGAATTGCTGTTTTGTGTTATACATATTGCTCGTTGCATTGACAGTGGCCGGTCATTCATTCCACCGCACATGTTGCTGCTGCTGATGCTGATTCTGCTGCTACTACTGCTGCTGGTGCGATGTTTTAATTAGTCGTGGCACAGCGAACTGTCTTTGCTTAATTAAATGACATAATTATAAGAATGTGCCGGGGGGGGAGAACGGCGGAGCCCAGCCTACGCCAAAATGCCACATGCAACACGTGATGTTGCTGTCGTTGACATTGCCTTGCGATGCTTCAATTAATTTGCACTGCAACAACAGTTCTTGCTGTTGCTGTGGATGTTGCTCTTGGCTGCATGCCGCAGAGCCAAAGGTGCCGCCACAATGTGCATTGTCCGCTGCAGCAGCAGCAACAGCATTCCCATTGGCAACACGTTTCGCATTCTAATTTGACGTTCGCCGGACTGCGGCTAGTTTGCCTAGTGTGAACAGCTGTCCTTCAATCACTATCAATGTCGCCTGATGTTGCAATGTTGCCGTTGCCGTGTTGCTGCTGCATCAATCTGGCCAAGATGGCGACTGCCAGTTGTGCTCCTTTAAAGCTCGCCGCCTGCTTCTGGCGAACTGGGCCGGAAGTCTTGCCTGCCGAGAATCCAGGGCCTGTCATTTGTCAGCCGCGATTTCCAGGAACGCGACACATATACATATATAGACACATATAAATATAACGATGAATACGAATATGGTTTTGTATGCCTTCTGATGTGGCATCATCAATAAGACGGCTACCGGGCCTCGTTATTAATTTGTTAAATCAAAAAAAGCTCCACTGCGATTTATATCAGGAGGCGAGACAAAAGCTTACGCACGGCAGCAACATGTTGCTGTTGCTGCTGTTGTTGTGATTTGTCTAACACAGCGAGCGGTCAGTTGGCCATACAAAGAGTCCCGGACAGCGGCATTCATTAATTTTGCAGCACCAGCAGCAACAGGAGTCGCAGATGCAACAGCATCAGCAACGGCAGCAACATGTTGCCTGTTTGGGGCTTTTCGAGCACCCTCGGCACGATTTGTGAATGCAATTACAATATTGAATATTAGCGCATTGTTGCTGCCCCCGCTGTCAATGCAGCAGCAGCAGTAGGAGCAACGGCGGCAACATTTGTGTGCTGCTGCTGATAAATTGTGGCTAATACATTTGTGCAGCCGTGTTTGGCTTGTGGTGGTCCCATTGCAGTGTCAAGTTTACAAATGACTTTGCGACAGTTGCCTGTGCCGATCTTTAGCGCTGATCTCGCCGGGATAAGCAAATCAAACTCGAACTGGCATTCTGGTCGTATTAATCAGACAGAGTCATTGTACTCCCCGGCAAATTGCTTCCTAGAAAGGCAAGGTTTACCTATCGAAATAGAACAATCTTACCGAGAACTCCGATATCGGACCACCTGTAATGGGCTCTAACAAATGACGTCGCTCTAATTAACATTTGTCAATGTTTGCCCTGTTCGCAGAGCAGTCGAAATTGGTGCGGCAAACCAGTTTCAGAGAATCGAAAAATAAACCATAAGAGCAATAATGTGAAAAAAAAGAAAACAACTGATTCCCTTGGCCGGATCACAGAAATATGTGTCGCAAGAGACGCCGCCAAAAATTTGTTGGCAATGCGCGTGCAGCATTCAAGATCCGAAGGAGCAACATCACGATTCTCGATTCGTTTGCAGCCTTTTTTGGGGGGCCCAAAAACTGTTTAGCATAATTTTTAGCCGGGGCATCCTCTCATTGGCGATGGCGATCATCTTTTGTTGGCGGCGCGTGTGTTTAATAAAATATTTTATTAATATGCGAATATGCCTGCAGTAGTGGACACAACAGCAGCAGCAACTTGGATACAAGAGTCCCAGACTCGAGGTCGCATCAATTGAATTTCTCGAGCTTGCGAGACTTATGAATTTATGCAACGTTTTGCCCGCTTCAGTTGCGCTTTTTTCACTTTTCTGACCCATTGTCTTTGTGTGGCTCGCTGGCTTTGGCTCACTGGCCCTTTGTTGTGATAAATGTCAACGCGTTCTTATTTATGACATGTGAAGCAGCGCCCGCCGGTGGTCCAATCCCAGCAGCAGAAGCAGCAAAACTCACCGGAAAAAAGTTGGAGCCAACGGCAAACAGCAAAAGCAACTTGTCAGCGAAGAACTGCAAAACACTTCGCGCAATCACTCCAAACGCTGCCTTTGAGTGACCAAATTTGGGTTTGTCATATAAAAACTTGTCAATTTTAATGATTTCGCTGACGCTTCGAACTGTCATAAGTGCGCTCGCAGGCATTTCTGGACAGGATTCGCGCATCCTTTTTGGCTGGCTATGTGTAAATGGGGTGTTCGCTCATTAGCCCAACGTCGTCGAAAAAGCCAAACTGTCAAGCGGTTTGACTGACTGGCTGACAGGCTGCCGTTGCATTTGCATAAGTTGCAGTTGCAGTTGGAGTTGAAGTTGAAATTAAAGTTAAAGTTGGCATTGCGTGGCCAGGATTCCAGTTCAATGCACGCGCCTTTTTGTGCCGCTGCAGCCGCATTATTAGCATTTTTGTATATTTTTTTTATTATTTTTGTCGCTCACCCACCACCAGCAACTGCAAATGGCCACAAAAATGGCGCACTTCAGACCCATCCCAACTTGCAACTCCCATTGCCGCGCTTGTTGTTGTCAACGTGTTTTCCCATTTCCATGCCTTTATTTTGTTGTACTTTTTTTTTGTGGCAACCACATTGTGGCACGTATGCAAAAGCTGGGCCAGGCCACGTAATTCACACGTTGGCCCAAACGAGCTGGTTAACTGGTTAGCTCTCATTGTTTTTCCTCTTTGGTAGTCCTTTTTTTTTATTTTGGAGAGAAATTCCCGTCCCATCGCAGCAGCTCGAGCCTGGTAATACGTCAATTATAAAGCAATTAATAAGGCAGAGAATTCCTCAAAAACAAAAAAGATGTGTAATAAAAAAACATATATTTTCCAGGGCGGTTCGTTGTGCAACGGCATAACTTACAAGTCGCTGCTGCTGCTCCAGCTACTTGAGTTATTAAACGCATTATCATAAATACAATTGACAACTTATGACTAATGATAAGCTGGCATGCAACGCTGATCCGGGGGCTGCAAATAAAGTGTTAATAATATAGATGGCAGCGGCGGTGCAGTTTGCGCTTAATAATGCAGCCTGCCTCTGTCAGTCACTCACTCACTCACTGGGCCATTCCGTCAGTCAGTCCGTCAGTCCGTCAGTCTATCAGGCAGTCAGCCAGTCCTGCGGGCAATCTCGCAGTCAGTCAGTCGGAGTCACGCAACTGCAGAAAGCAAAGAAATAATTAAAACAAACAAGCGCGCAAAATGCTAAGCAGTCGAGAGACCCAAGTTTCAGCTTCAATTTCGAGCTTCAACTTCGGCTACTGTTGGAGGTGCACTGGAAAAACAGAATGGTTACCTTACTGGCAAGAAAATTTCAAACAGCTTCGTTGGTCCTAAACTCGCTCATAAAACGTATTTTCACACTTTAAATAATGAATACTTGGTGAGATCATTTTTCTTTAAGTAGCATGGTCCGCAGATACCATTTCTTTTTCCTGTGCACATCTATAACTATCAAGGTGTCTTCGAGCAGCCAAAACTGACCTACCTGCCGAGCTCTCGATCTCGCTGGCGGTGGTGGCTGAAACTGGAATCCGTTATAGTTTATGGCCCGTTGTTGGTTGCTGCTTAGTTGTTGCTGCCAACGCTGCATGCTTAAACAATTTCCAATTTTGGAGCAGGTGTAACAGCGCCGCCGAGAGACACTTGACCGCATTTTGGAGCCACGCGCCTACAACAGCAACATCAAATCGCCCGTTGAGCAGGTGAAAAGAAAAGTCCTTGTTTCTCGAGGGTAGCTCTGGCTATAAATTAAGCCACCGCCTGCAGACATTGTGCCATCGAGGGGTCACGCAGGAGGGCTCCTTCTGAGCGGCAGGATTGCCTCGTCCTGACCGTTCGCATGATTGATTGTTCCTGGTCCTTGCTGGCAGGAAGCAGCTGAATCAGCTGAATCGTCAGAATCGTAAGAGTAATCGAGTGAAATCCACTGACAAGTCACACAAGTTGCTCGGCAAACGGTTAAAGAGTCTCGTTTCACTCATTTGCGGATTTGATTTCCATCGATTGATAAGAACGCCCAGGATCCCAACCAATCCTTTTCTGCCGGCATTGGTGTGAATTTAATTTACCAAAGAGACAGAGAATGGAAAATCCTTTTTTGGCCTTATCTAGATGGGCCGCCAGCACCACCACCCTGCTCTGCTTTGTTGTCCTTTCACATTGAAATTTAAATGATGCGATGGCCGAAATGATAACTTGGCCAGCAGCTGATGCATTTTACTAATTGAAGCCATTTCATCTCTCTGGTTTTCTCTTCGGGTTTCTCGTCTGCAGGCTTCACCTGTTTGGCTGTCATCTTCAAATGTCCAACACGTCCGGCTAAGTGCACACGAACCAGCCTACGTATTATATATATATCCGTATATATGTACACTCAGATACATTAATTATGTCATTCACGTCGTCGTCAAGCGTCAGCTTCGATTGCAATTAAAAGGCGCTTTAAGCCGGGTATTTCGGTTTCGGAATACGGTTTTCGGATCTGGCTTAGATGGACAGGCGCTGAGAGCGTTGAGCGCTGTCAAACGCTTTTAAAACGCCATAGAAATGTCCAAGAGAGAGGGAGTGAGAGAGGAGAACGGGCCAAAAGAGAGCGGCGGCTTTTAAGGCTTTGATCTGTCAGTTTGAAGAAATCAAGCGCAGGCCAAAAGCTTCAAAATGTTGTTTTTTAACCGCTTTCGTGGCTCTTGCTGTTTTTGTTGCTGTGTAGAACGTGTCAGCCTGTTTTTTGTTTTTTTTTTTTTTTTTGCCTGGAGACGACCAAGGGCAGCGTTTTCCACCAGCACGAGCTTTGCATACCGTCAGGGCAACAACAACAATAACATTGGCAGCAAAAAAATGTCGTTCTTTTTGTTTCAAGTTTGCAACTTTAATTGCTGTGTACTCAGCTTGATTTATTAGCGAATTGTTTTATACGACCAACAGCAACAGTAAACACAAAAAAGAAGAGTAAGAAACGAGTAATCTGTGAGTCATATATACTCGTATATATAACTTGGGATTAACATTAACAGCATACTGATATCGCCAACACCATCGGCTGGCAAATTGAAAGTTTCGTCATGCCAATTAAAGTGCGCATCGGACATTGATTTGGCAACGGGCTGAAAGATGCAACCATCCTCCGACTATATAATTTGGCATGACCAATGGTATTATTTCCCTCGATCTTGGCAAATTACATACAAGCGATTCGAACCGAATCGATCCGATGACGACTTCATATATGGGGGATCTTTGTGTCGTTGGTGCAAAAGTGTGAACTGGGCACAGCAGATCGGGAAAAGCAATAACCACATTTGATTGAGGCATTGCACTGGGAAAAGTCTGGCCAAGATGCCAAACATGTTGCGGTCGTTCCGCTGGTGATGCGTCTGCTTCTGATGCTGCTGCTCCTGCTAATTTCTATAATCAGACACACGTACATATAATATCGCCACTAAAGCACTGTTATTAGGATAATCAAATGGATATTATCGCAGCCAGCGATCCGGCCAAAGCAGCGATCCATCGATCGGGTTTGGTTATGTTCGCCATTCACCGATCACTAAATACCCTCCCTTGAGGTGGCAGCTACCACTTTGCGGGATAATTCCAGACATAGAGTTGCATAATAACTGGGTCTAAGCAACTAATTATGCTGATCTTGATCTTTGATTGCAATACGGAAAATGCAATGATCAAATCACTTAGTTATGATTTTTTTGATTTCAGAGCATTGCCTATTCTTCCGACCCATCGTTATTTAAAGTTTCCCTCACGCTGTTCCTTTCGACTCTCGTCTTGATTTGGTCTAATCCATCTTGGCGTGCAATGAACTGACCTACTGTTGGCCAACCAGCCTGGACCGGTGATGTTGCTGCCGTAGATGTTGCTGCCGCTGCTGCGGCTGCTGCATAATCAAAAATAATTTCACATACAAACAAGCCCCGAGGTCCAGCGACTTGCGACTCTTTGGGGAGCTGCAGCCAATATTAATGATAATAATAAGAATAAGTGCGCCCCAAACAATTGCAACGTGTCTGCCCCCTTTGGGTAGTGCCCCATGCCTCCCCCCCTCCACCACTGCAAACTACAAAAAACACCCGCTGCGAGGATATGGGGATCTGTCGGATCCGTCGATCCCAAGCGATCGGTTGGACGACTGGGATAGGATCGGATCGGATCGATGGAGTAACCGGCAGCATTGGCGCACATAAATCTCACTTGGTGTCTGCTAAATTATACACTGCCAGACATTTAGGCTACACTTTTAGCCCGGACAAAAGCCGAGGTGAGCCGGCCCGAGCCGTTGATCGATCTTTTTAGCTCTGGGACAAAAGTTTAACGCGATTGTTTATGATACAAATTAAACAATTTATGACAATGCAGAAGTCCCAGTCGCAGTTGCAGTCGCAGCCCCGCAGCACCCTTTGCCCCACCATTTTGGCCAGCTCTTTGGTCTTGGCCATATGCAAAGTTGGCCCGAAGGCCGCGAGCAATGAATGGTGGTTCCTTGGCTGAGCGTTGCAGTGGTGGTCAGAGGTTCTGAGGCGGCTCCTTCGCTCTCTTCGCTGGCTGGTGTTTCATAAATTATAACGCAGCTTTTCCGCAAATTTGCGCGGCAGCCACAGAGGATGAAAAAAGGAGAAAATAAAAAAGAAAAACACCTCAAAAACAACGTCATTTATTACGAATTTTGATCGCTTCTGGTCGCGGCTTAGTCGGTTAATCTTCGTTATAAATTTGGGCCATAATTGATTTAATGCTGCATTTAACTTGATGCGACTCGCAGCGAGAGTTTATTAAATTCTTAACCCCTTTTCCTTTTCTTTTCAGCATCCCGCATGCCCTCCACCCATGCCTCGCCCCAAGTGTGCCGGCCGCACTTCCACACCCCGCTGAGTCCCTGGCTGACCAGCGAGCACAAGTCCTTCGCCCCCGCCAGCGCCTGGAGCATGGGTCAGTTTGCCTGCCCGCAGGAGCCGCAGGTGGAGCACAAGCTTGGGCAGATGGGCCAGAGCCACCAGACGACGGCCGCCGGCCAGCACTCGTTCCCCTTCCCGCCGACGCCGCCAAAGGACTCCACGCCCGACTCCGTGCAAACCGGTCCATCCGAGTACCAGGTGAGTGGAACCGACGTTTTATCGATACGCCTAGCGGCACAATCGAGCGATCGGCGGTTATTTCGATTACAAAAGCTCCTTAATGGGAATACAGCAGATATGGACGAATTATATTGATGAACTTAACGTTTAAATATTGCAATATTAACATCTTTTATCGTCATCATTAAATTTGAATATATATTAACATTAAATTATTTTTGAACATCAACAGAGGCATGAAATATTTTGCTGTTGATAAGAGTGCATCAAAGATTTGAGCTTAACGATCACTTAGGTTTAATGAAACCTCAACTTTGTATACTTAAAAGCAATTCCGATCTCTTGCAGGCCGTGATGAACGCGTTTATGCACCAGCAGGCCACGGGCTCTACCTCACTAACGGACGCCAGCTGTGCGTTGGACATCAAGCCGTCGATCCAGAACGGCAGTGCGAGCGGATCCTCCGGCAGCGGCACCACCCACACGTCGACGCCTAAGCAGCGCGAAGGTACAGCCAGCACCACTAATTCCAGCTCCAACTCTAGCAGCAGTCAGCAGCAGCAGCAGCAACAACAGCAGCAACAGCAGCAGCAGCAGCAACAGCAGCAGCAAAGTAGCAGCAACACCACCGCCAGCAGCAACACATCCGCCTCGTCCTCCGCCGCAGCAGCTTCCCTGTCCGCCGCCGTAGCCGCCTCCGCAGCCACATCCTCGAACGGACTGTTCGACGGAACGGCGCAGGCGTACAGCAGCGGGGGAAGTGGCGGCGGAGGCGGCGGTGGCAGCGGCAGCGGTGGCTACGACACCAGCAGCTATGCCTCCTATCACCATGCGGCGGCGCATCATCAAGCGGCCGCGGTGGCGGCGGCGAACATGTTCCAAAGTTCCTCGGTGGCCGCGGCTGCAGTGCGTCACAGTATGGCCGCAGCGCAGGCGCACCACCACCATCATCACCATCACAGTGGACACCATCACAGTGGCAGCTCGTCCGGATTGCACGGACTGGGTGGCTCGGTGGGCGGTACCGCCGGCATGGGCAGCATGAGCGGCAATAGTGGCGGAGCGGGATCGCTGAGCGGGCACAGTGGCGCCGGGAGCAATGCGGGCAGCAATTGCCTTGACGTCAAGCCCGTGCGGACCAAACCGCGGACCAGTGCTGGTAAGCAAGACAAAAGCTTATAGACATTATGCGATCTCGGTGTGGGTGAATAATCATTGTTACTCGCCATCGATTGTTTAACCATTCAATTATTATTACGTCAGTGTTGTGTGCACTGAGGCTGCCTACAAATATGCATCATATTTATTAAAATTACAATCTATTCAGTTTGTGAAACAAAATGCATTGATTAAGCATAAGATAAGCCCTTTGTATGCAGTCTCAAAGTGAACCACTTATTGTTTAGTTTTCACTTTAGTTTTAGTTATCATTTTGAATAACCCCTCCATTCCTGCCACCACCACCACCTCCGCTTACTTTGATTGCCATTGCTCTTTCACACGCTCACGTGGGAAGCCCGAATGTGAATCCGCGTCCGAACTCTTCACCACTTAACTCCTGCTCTAAAAACAGAGGGGGAAGCCCCCAACCCATTCCCCGTACCCCCCATTTGCCAACCCATTCCCCACTTGACATGTGCTCGGGAGCAGCATGCTGGCCACATTCCCGCCACTTGAGCATGTTTCCTGCCTTCGCTGGCCGCGTAAAAATATGCAGAAAGATCCCAGGGCAAGGGCCCTTCCTCCTCAGCCGTTGCGTATACGCGGTGTATTCGCTTGCCATGAAATCAGCACATTACAATGACAACAACGACAACAACAATAGCTGCAACTGCGGCAACAACTTCAATGCTATTGTCAACGCTTTGCTCGGCTCCACTGGCTCATGATGTTGCTGCTGCTGTTGTGGTTGTTAATTACTTCATGTTGCTGCTGCCTCTGTTGCCTCTGCTGCCTCTGCTGCTGCTGCTGTTTGAAAAGACCCACCACACAAACAAGCACACACATTCATTCGCATTCGCTGCGGAAGTTGCAGGCTGCTGCACCTGCTTTAGCGTTGCGTTTTTGCATGGCCCGACAGCGGCAACAACAACGACATCTTTATAGCTGGCACTTGGGCCGTGCGTGAGGGTCGGTCCGCTGCTGCCACAGCCAACCCCCAAAAACAAGCAGTAAAACCAGCTAAGGAAAACCAGCTGGCAAAGGCACACACAGCAGCAACATTAGTCACAGCAGCGATCTTAGCCATACTAGCAATATAAGCCGCAGCAACAACTCTGTTACCAACTTCTGTTTAGTAAGAAGTATGCGAGTAGCCACTTTTGGACTGAAAATTAACGTTGATATGGAGAAAGCATGTTAATTGGCTTGCAACAGCAAATGACAATTATCTGATGATGCAGTGGGCAAAGAATTATGAAACCAGCTAAATAGCAAACGACAGCCTTTGCCACAAGTGCAACATAGCAATCGTGCAGCAGCAACACCAACTGTTGACGCCGTCTAACCTCTGTTAAGGGCAAATTGTTAGGCACTTGCCGCACACTTTTCGCACCAATTGTTCGTTTGTTACAACACAAAGAGCACTCCTTGCTTTCCAGCTGCACCCACCAAATGCAAATAGATCCGTAGCCATATGAGCCATATAATCATGACTGTATAACAGCCGCAAATGAGGAAGCCGAAGGTACAAAAACAAAAAACAGAAATACCTGAACAGGCAGAAGACGCCTGACAAAACGCTTGCAGATTTTATTTTATTTCATTCTCTTGGCTCGGCGACAGTATGTTTTTTTTTGTATTTTCCCTTTAGCCTGGCCTTAACTAACCAAGAGAGATGAAACGGGCTAAAAAAAAAAATGAGAAAAAACATTGTCTGCCTTCGTTAGTCCCGGCAGCATCTTGTTGCCTGTATTTATTTATCGTTTATCGCATCGCTGGCGATAAGTTTTTCGGGCGCAAGAACATGTGTTGTGGCTTTTGTGGCTCGTTGCCACTGCAACTTGGCCAGGGAATTGATTGGATGCCATTTGGGCTTTTGTCAGGTGAAAATAAAAAATGTTGTGAATGAGCTTTAAGTAATTGATATGGGTACGGACACTGGACACTCGCAGCTCGCTGCTCGCTGCTCGCTGCTCACTGCTCGCAACCTGGGACCTTCATCTTTCGATTGTGGGTTATGGGATATGGAATCCCCCGATCCGCAGATCCCCAGATCCTCTTGCATACCTCACTTCACTCAATCAGGGGGCTTTAAGCCCCGCACAGCGAGCATTGTTCCTTTGTCCGCGCTTTGACAGCTGTGGCCTCAAAATGAGGCGCTTGCCATTTATTTGCGGCATGCACCCCCAACCCCCTGCAAACCCTATAAGCCCCTAACCCCCCTAACCACTAAGCCAACGCAATTTATAACCCCCCTTTTCGATTCGGGCAGCGTGCCAATTATTCATACTAGGCGCATACTTTTCATTTTGCCCTGCCACTTTTGTTAAATTTAATTAATTTCATTAATTCGTTCTTCTTTTCGAGTATTTTATGCATTTTCATTTTGAAATTTTTGAAAATTTTCAAAATAAACAACAGCAGCAACAACAACTATTTACTCACACATCCATGTGTCTTTTGTCTTGCTCACCAGTAATTGTCTCTATCTTAACTATCCTAACCAGCCCATAAACCTGTATATTAATCCAAACAACTAATTAAAAGGGAGATTCTCAGGATCTCTCTCTATCTGTGCTCTGTTCTGCTGCCCACATGCATGAAAAGTCCAACAAATTAACGAGAAAAAGGTACAACACATAAATTCTAGACAATTATGGCCCACTGACGCCAAATGTCAAATCAAGCAGCAACAGTTAGTTGGACCTTTAGACCTCGGACTACGACGGCCAAGAGAAGAAGGCTGCCAAATCAGGCCCTAAAAACAGGTTCAGTTTCGGTTTCAGTTTCAGTTTGGGTTCGGATTCGGGACTGGGATTGGGTTCGAGTCACTTTTTTTCCTCTTATTTTTGGGACCCAGACAATGTCACACCGTAAAAAACAAACGCAGACGAAGAAATACCAAAGTGTGCACAAATTTCCAGGAAATTACAGTCAGATGACTGGGCCCATGGACCACAGAAGATGATGTAAGTGGTGGGGGTATATTACGAGTATAGGTGGAAAACAGTTATAAGCAGGCTACTAAATCATAGGCCAACCTGCTACGTGTCTCACTGGAAAATGAAAATGAATAAAAAAAAGTATATAAATAAAAAAACCAAGGAGGGACAAGCCACAAGAGTGGAGGCAAATTGAAACCAAAACAAAGGCGAGGGAAAATCCAAAACAAATGCCTGTTGGCCATAAAACACAGTCACACACAGCACAGTTGAGGACCCAGAATCGCTATAAATAGGAATCGAATCAAAATGTAGTTAAAACCAAGAATTCCCAGTGCGCGTGCACAGCAGCCAACTTCGTTTCGGGACATTATTCCCTTTCAATTTCGGCCAACTTGGCTACTTCTGCTGCTGCTGCTGCCTTTTTGTGTTGTCAAAAGTGGGCACATAGGGTAAAAACATCATTAACACGTTTGATTTATTAACTGCCGAGTGGTTATTCCGATTGGCTGCGGAGCCCCGCAACTTTCCGGGAAGCTCGAAACCCCATAGAAAACCTCCAACAATGGCTAGCCAGCCACACTTTATGGCTTAATATGCAACTTGCATGGGGGAGTTCTCCTTTTATGCTAAATGCGCTAACCTTCCGTTGTTCTGCTTTATGACAAACTAATAAATGCATAAAGTTTTCAATTTTCAACTGCTCCTGTTCGAGGCGCAAACCGAAGACAGATGTTGGCATAAATATGCATGACTGGGGCAGGTGAAAATTTATGGCTAGTGAATGATAAAAAAATGCATAGGAAACGCACAGAAATTCGCAATTTCTCGCTTCTCGAAAGACAAACGCCTGAACTTTTCTTCTCCCTGCCATAATTTATGCAATTTTAATTCAGTGGGTGTTGCTCCACTGATTGGCGGCACTTTTGTGCCGTTAAAGAAAAAAAAACGAAAAAGGAAAACACGCCCTGCGGCAATTAAAAAGTGCCATAAAAACCAAACAAAAATCCACGAAAAATAAACCAAGGCAGCACAAACTTGCGATTAAATGAAAACAAATGAACTGTTTATTTAACGCGCCGGGAGCAGTTCACGAAAAAAAAAAACAGACCAAAGAGATTACTTTACCACATGCTGTCGTGGAGTTGGGGGAAAACACGCAGAGCGCTTTATTTAATTTCTTTGAAAGCTCGGAAACAAAATGCCTGGCATGCCAAAGAGACAGGACGCCACAGGACTCCGCAGGACACGTGTGACAATAGCTGCGTGAACTAAATCACGTGGGGCAAACCGCCCGAAAAATGAAATTAAAGCCCGGCTCTGTCATCAAAACGCAACTGGAATTCCCCTAATGGCATTTCAGCAGGCGACCGGTTGACAAACGCACTTAATGAGATCCTAACCTTTTGAGTTTTCTGGTTTTTTTCTTGTTGGTTTTGGGCGCGCCTTTGGCCAGTGGCTAATATTCAATAAAAAGTTATGCTCATGTGGCCATGTAAAAAGGTTGGCTTAATTAATTACGCCAGAGCTACCAAAAAGTAGCGTTAAATCTTTCAGTTTTCTTTTTGGCATTGCTAATGGGGGGTTTTCGGGGGAGTGACTTTATGACTAAATTTCAATTTCAAAACAAGCGCATAAACAACAAAGACACGAAGCATTAAACGCAAAAACAAACCGAAATAATGAAGCCCATTTAGTGGCGTCATTAAATGAGTGAATAGGGGAAAAGTTGGGGGTGTTCCAAAGAGAAAACTCTGGCCCCAAAGAAGACAACTGTAATATGGAACGTTAATAACGCGTTACATTTGCAACTTCATCTCGCTCCCTCGGGTCAAATCAACTCTGCTTACAAATTATGACTAAACTTATTCAAATGAGGCTGACTTACAGTTAGCCCTAGGGCGCAAACGAGAGGGCTAGAGCCGGTTAGAAAGAGAGGGAGTCGCACCGAACTGCAGTCACTAGAACGGAGCCGCTGTCGCTGCTTAATTAAAATGTGTAAAGTCAGCAGAGGCAATGCGGGAAAGAGACGGAAGCAGGCCCCGCGAAAGAGACGGGGCTACACAGCCGACCCCAGCGAATCCATCATTTCCGCTTCCATGCGTTTGCCCAGCTACCCAAAAAAAAAGAAGGAATGGGTAAAACCAAGAAAAAACTAAGGAAAAATACAGCACAACCAAGCAACATACACACAAAAAACAAAAGACATCAAAATGACTGAGAAACAGCTGAAAAATGTTGCCCTCTACTACCACTACTAATACTGTTGTTGTTGTTGCTGCCGCTGCTGTGCATCATGTCGTTGTCGCGCGCTTTGGGTTAACATTAACCCATACAAATGTGTGGAGGACAGTCCCCCAAGAAAGTTCGCCAACACAATCGCCCAAGAATGCGACACGGAGAAAAATAATATCCCATTAAAGCCATATTTTCAGGTCACATTGTACACACCATTAATGTACGCAACTAATATTTGCTGCAAAGTAATATGTGTAATTCTCCATTTAGACTGTATTTATTGTAACAAATCATTAATAACATAAGAGCAAATTTAGTCTGGCGAACGCCATTAACTAATTGGATATTCTGTGTACTTTTTGCAGAGGGACGCGAGTGTGTGAATTGTGGCGCCACATCGACGCCACTGTGGCGACGCGATGGAACGGGACACTATCTGTGCAACGCCTGTGGCCTGTACTACAAAATGAACGGCCAGAACCGACCCCTGATCAAGCCAAAGCGAAGACTGGTAAGTTAAATAGTTAAATAGTAGATAAACGGATATATGCGACCCGCTGGGCCAAGCATCCACACATTCGATCAAATTAACTAATAAATTCAGCAACTGTATTGGGGAATGGGGCGCAGTTCCTGGGAAATCGCTGCACATGAGCATCAATCTCTGGCCACGTTTCTGTCGCCAAAGGCCATAAAAAGCAGCGTGAAAGTTCTCAAATGTCATAATACGATTCCGGGAACCAGAAACTCTTTACGTTTCCCTGATTGGAGCTGTTTTGGAGCGGTTGCAGGGGCATGGGTATGGGAAAAATGCTTTCGATTTGGATGCTGGCTGATAACGATCGAGGTGCATCATCATTATCACTTAGCGCACTAAAAACATAATCAGACAGCAGCCGGAGTTTGTGTGTGGGTTAGGGGCTACGGTTTTTTATCGAGCTGGATCATCAAGAAACTATGAAAATATATGTAACCTTGTCGCGCGGTCAGGTTCGTTCTTCGTTTTCTTGTCATTTTATTTCGTTGGCGCCAGTACGCAACGAAACGAAAGACTTAGGCAACGAACGCGAACAGGCTAACCACACGAAAAATTGTTCTATTAAAGATGCGTAAAAAGGCAGGCAACAACCATAACAACACGGCCACAAACAAACAAACTGTTAAACACTGCCTTCGCGTGGCTCGGCGTTGATTTTTTATTGGCATTTAAATCGTATGCGTTTTGATTGCATAACATTAACATAAATAAACCATTATTATCCCCGCTGATCCCCGCTGACGTAGGGAATTCCCAAGAAATTCACAGCTGGATCCCATCTGAATCGCAGCCATCCGACCAGCTCCACTCGCAGATCGACGAGTGTTTGGCCATTGGACTTTTTCGTTGACAAAATATGCAACAAATTAAAATTTATGTGGCACTCAGCTGACTTATGGACCGAATATCGCTCCACTCACTCCTTTCACTCCGGTCGCACAGGATGCGGCCCATCAACTTCAAATGTCCTTAGCTGCTTGAAATGCAATTCAATTGTGTTTGCCGGCCTTCGCCGAGGGCTGACCATTGAAATCACAGTGAATTGGCCCCGAAACTCTTTGGGTGGCAATTGTATTGATCTTCGGACGAGAGGCGAGGGTCAAGTTGTGCTGGGATTTCGCTTGGCTTTTGCTTTTGCTGGCGATTTTTGCATACGATGCGCTGATGCGCTGCTGCACCTGCAGCTAAAAGGGGGCGGGGAACCGGTCCTCATTGTCTGCTTTGGGGCCGCCTTTAATTAAATTTCCGAATTGTATGAAAACAGTCAACAAGTCGTTACTCTTCGAGCGCAAAACACTGCAAAATTCTCTTTTTCTGTGCTGTGTTGAATTGTGTTTGGTTTTATATATGTAGCTCTTCGAACCCCGAGCGCTTGGAAACAGAACAATGCAAATTTTTAATTTATGTATTTTAGCCCGCAACTCAGTTTCAGTTTCGGTTTCAGTTTTCTGCTTTCAGTTGCCGGCCCCGTTCGCTTACATATGTTTTTCCAGTTGTTCCGCCGTTGTTCTGCTGCTCCTTTGTTGTTTCTGAACTCTGGCTAAGCAGCCCGCTGGCGTCGCAATAATTGCATTTAATTATAAGGCCCGAAAACTTTTATAAGCGTTAAAGTTTCGTTTTGTTTTCGCTTTTAGCCGCCAGGCTGCCCCTGCCCTTACTCTGCTGCCATTCAATAGTAGCCAAGCCTTTACATTTGCAGCCTTGAGTGGCATTTGTCACATTTGTCAGATATTGCAGATCGAAATGGTAGGAAAAATATATATTATTTTACAAATATCAACAGATGTCGGTCGAACATAAATATGATCACCTACCTTAGTTTCCTACCATCGTTTCCGATTACTACACCTCAAAAACACTCAGTGTCTATAGCTAATTTCCAATCCATGTTTAAGAGCCGCAAATCCGCAAAGAACACTAAACTTTAGCTGGGGTCAATCGCAGTCAGGCAGCTGCTCATCTCGCCGATCGTGACTTATATAATCATGTGGGCTCCGAGGGGGGCCGAAAAGGGGCGAGACTCGGCGCTTGCATTTTGCATAATATTTATGCCTCAGTTGCTGCCAGCTTAATTTATGCGAATTTTCACACAGTAAATTGAACAAAACGACGGCCACGTCATGGCAAAAAAAATGGAAACAAAACCAAAGTAACAACAAAGTTAAAAATTATTTATTCTTACGCTTATTACATTGGCTTATGTCACATTTGCATGTCGCTGCTTTGAGCGTTACCAAGAAAAGCGCTGTCGATTGCCATTTGGAAATAGTTAGCAACAATAAACCCATCAACACTTGACACAATCGTTTATGAATGCATTTGGAGAATAGAGCTTAATTAATTATTAATCCGCGGGCGTATATCAACGCTAACAGCTCAACAGCCAGCGGTTAAAGCCATAAACCAGGCTTAAACGATCGCAGCGGGCCAACGGATTTGGTGGCCAACCCACTGAGAAACTGAGAAAGAGAGAGCCACAGTGAAAACGAAAGAGACGTATAGAGAGAGGGGGAAAACTAATTAACACATTTTGGGGCCAGCTGTGGCATCTCGGGTTCCCCGTGGGAAAATCGAATCGATTGTAGGCTGTGACGCTCAAAAATTAAATGCACAAGGGCAGACGATCGATAATCGAACGTCAGACAAATCAAAACTAAAGCAGATCGAAGGGCACAAAATAAAATCACGAAAAAGGAGGCAAGCTGGCTAAAAAAAGTTCAATGTACGTTACTCCTTTTGGCCTCTTCATCATGATGATCATCGAACGCAGCCAACGGGGCGTATACGCAATCGCGGGTATTAAGCTTGTTTTGCTCGGCGATTTTTGTTTTTTTTTTTGTGGTTATTCTTATTTGGGGCGCTAGGAGATCTTGTTAAGTGGGGGACTAATGTTATTAAAATGCACTTGGGGCCACAAAAGCGAGCTGACGAACCTGATCGGCGAAAAAAAAGGGAATGCAGGCGCGCAGATCAATTAAAAATTAACGATACGAAGCGCAGCGCAACGCAAAAACGGGGCGTGCCAATAATAATAATGAAAGAGGCTCAAACCAGGGCTCAAATGTTGCTGCAGCCCAGCCAAAGGGTTGCCCTCCGATGATTAAGGCCAAGCCAGTCCTTTGTCTTGTCTTTTTACCTCTCATTTTGTATCAGCTCTTTTTATATATTATGCTTTTTTTTATATTTTATTAAGCTTGTTAAGCGGGAATTCAGCAGCTTTTGAACTGCTTTCGCTTTTGCTCGCCCTCTCTTTCCATCGAGAAAATTTATGGTGACTGTTTAATATGCAAATGCATAATTCTGCACAGGTTACAGCACAACCCAACAGCACCCCCACCAGAAAAGGGTTGCTTGTGCATTTTCTAACCCTTTTCTCTTTTATTTACAGACAATGAACACGCAGTTAGGTGGGTTGAGCGGTAAAGGGGCAACAGGGCGAGAGGGTGGTGCGCGTGTCTAGCGCACATTCATTTTGGTCAGCCACTGACCACGAGGCTCCACCTTGCCTCTTGGCCGGCTCCATAATTTATTTTAGTTCGCGCTGCCCCCATTCAATGGCCAGTGACAAATATTAATGACGATTTTCATGCCTTCCAATGGGAGTTAAGGTTACTGAAGGCGAGATAGGGGGTTGTCTATTGCAACTTTAGTTCGCTTTGAATGCAAGTCACTGCACTAAAGAAAATTCATTGTATTGTTAACAAATAAAACAAGTTCCTTTACAAGCTTTTTCTAAGCATTTAAGTATCTATCATATCATATATTCTGTGTAACATATTTTAGTTACCAGTTAGTTTAAAGCCTCCTACTTTTTACTAGAAATACCCGCCAATTTCTACGTGTTTAGGGTCAAACTCTGGTAGCCACTGTTGCTGCTTAAAATTCACAACAAAGGCCCGTTGACATTTTAGCATTTGCATGGGACAAAAACCGAATGTTCGTCCGTTTGTTTGTAAACCTCCCCAGTAAAAGCCTCAGTCTGGATCGTAAAATTCATTGAGCAGCATTAATGAGCGACATTAATGGCCTGTTCTGTTTGCTGGCCATATAACATTTTATTGATTTTTTATAACCAACTCCTCTCTGCAGGGGCAGGTGTGATTTTTAGCAACAGTTTCGTGCCAGGTCGCAGCTTGAGCATGGAAATGAGTTAAGCTGATGTTTTAATTAGTCAAATTAGCTGCAGGGAAAGCCACAAACCGAACTGAGTCACGCCCACTTGCCGCCCCTCACACAGGAACCATATAGTCGTAGTATAAATACGTAGAAATGTAGCTGAAAAGGAAAAAGGAGACCATAAAATTTGAATTTTTAAATTAAATTTCACAGTCAGAGATATGCGCTCACCGTTCTGAATGTAACTGCCATGTGCCAGACGCAAACTCAACAAACCCCATTTTGTCCTCCCCATTTTTTTCTGCCGCCCCACCCGATGTACAGCATCAGATATAGAAATTTTCTGCCCCGCTATCTTTAGTTATCTTCCCTTGATATATACTATACATACGTATATATGTGTAAATGTGAGTGGGTGGCTCCAAAACAACCCCCAGATTGAGGGGGCAGCCATGCGCTGTGAGCCAAGTTAAGGGTAGACTGAAAAGCGACTGGGAAAAATTTAATGAATGTTTTGTTAGATAACACAGATACAGATACATCCAAGTGGTGGGGCAGAAGATACTGAAAAGCGAGCTGCAGAGATGCCCCAAGTTAAAGATGTTACACTGAGATACGGATATAACATCCACTGGGCAGAAGCTCGTCCTTCCTCCGCCTTAACACCCCAAAGCCCCCACGTTTCCCCACTTTTTCACCAGCATCTTGACTGTGTCCCGTTTCGTATCTCAGATGGCAAAGGGCATTGCCACTGAACGGCGACTCAAAAAGAGAGCGCACAAAAGCTGCGCAATAAATAGCAGTGTAGAGGGGGAGAATCTATTTACTCGGTACATATTTACTTAGCCTTAGCCACCCGTGTTCCCCCTGAAATCCTCTGAAATCTTTAGCCCTGTGTTTCACTTACAATTAAATATTTAAATGCCTGTGCTTGTGTGGGTCTTTTTTTTTTGTGTGAAACGAAAACGAAATTTGCATAACATCACAAAAGCAAAGAAAAATCTCAGCGATAAGAAGACGAGTCGACCATTTTGTGAGCTTTATTTTCAAAAAATATAAATCACACAAAGCGCAGCAAAAGGTGTCAAATGTGCGGACGCCAGAAGAGCGACAGGGAGCAATATTAAAGCTAAGAAAGAGACAGCGAATGCCGGGGAGTATAACAATGCAAACGCATTTTGTCATGCATTGATAAATCACAATTTATGGCCACAACACTGAAAACCACAATGCCAACGGAAAAACAACAGAGGTCACAGTTGTAGCATTTTAATGTTTTTTAATACTATTGTAATTTATTAAATTGAAAATGCGTTTTATACATTTAAACATGTTTGTATGAGCTTTTTTAATTATTCTGAAATAAGGACAATTTCAAGCTAGAAAACGTATGGTATCATATTCATTTACTTTATCGATATATCCTTTTCTCGTTTATTAGGTATTATTTGGATCATTTTTCTTGTGCATTATTTCAATATTTTTATGTTGCGGCACATAAAACATTCCTTGTGTGCCTCTTGCTTTTGTTTATTAATCGGAAGCGCCATCTTGTTTTGGGTGTTTGCTGTCGCTGTTGCTGTTGTTGTTTTGGCGCTTGCGCTTTTTGCATTTCAATTAAACCCCAAACGCCTGTCAATGTCTGACAGTTTGTCAATTTTCCCATCAAAACCCCCGCCCCCGAGAAGTCAATTATGCCCGTCTCGCTCGCACTTTGCATGCAGGCGAAGTGACATTGATTTATGCGATTTGCCGGTCGATTGTTGGGTCCGTGATTGTTGTACTTACTGTACCTTATGTTGTGTTACGTTGCATTGCATTACGTCAGTGCACAGAATCAAAGTGACACTGTTGGCCAACAGAAGTTGGTAAAGTTTAAACGTTTAAACCGAATGGGAATGGAATGCGAAGGTGTGATCCTGTTTTTGCTGCTCCTCGAACTGTTTTGTTGCATTGTCATGTTAACAACTTAATTTATATACGCTTAAGCATTTCGTCCAAGTTGTCGTCCCGGCTGCGAGAGAGACTGCCGCATAATTACCACAAAACTTCCAGTTTATCTTCGCCCATCGCTCCCCTCGTAGGCGTTGAAATTAATTTTGAATCTCTCACTTTTCGCATTTTGGCCCGGCATTTCGGACCGCGTGCGCTGTCTGCAGAAATTGTTACAAGCTCGTTAACACAAGACAGTGCCACCAAAAAAAATGCAGACACCACCAGTTCAGCACACCACAGCACTGCTCAAGTCGGCTCAGCTCGGCTCCCTTGCCATATGACCTCTGATTTATGTTAATCGCCAAATCGGGAACAGGTGAGACACACAGATCAGAGCGGAGCAGAGCAGAGCACAGCCAAACAAAACTGATCGAAATCGAGATCAAGCTGCAGATCGAAGTCGAATTCAAACTCTGCGGAGACGAAGGCGATTCCCTTGTGGCAGAGGCAACAATTAAAAATCAAAGTCAAACATGATCAACGCCAGTTTAAGGCCTCGTAGCCATGTGTTGTACCAGCAGCATCCAGCCAAACTGGAAGGCTGCACCGGGCGAAATAGCCAGGGTTCTTCAGAAAATCTATAAAATATATGTAGAATTTCAATCAAATTTTTACCCAAGCGATATATATATTTAACTTTATTTTAAATATAGTTTATATGACTTTTTAAATAATTCCTTATACTTAAGAAACTTTCCAGTGCATTTATAGAGGGGGCCATGCCATAACGAAGACCAAAACGCAGACAAAGTCTGTACTACAGAAATGGGGGGAGGGATCAGGAACAGAGGCTGGGGTTTGGGGGCTCTCGATTCTTGGCTCTTGGTGCTCGATTCTCGATTCTTGATTCTCTGGGCTCGTTGCTCGATTCTCGGTTCTTGTAGCCAATTCGTGGAAATTTAAGCGTGGCACAGACATGATCCCAGCTTGTTGTTGCTGTTGTTGCTGCTGTTGTTTTTGGGCAGTTTTGTAAAAATTGTCATTTTAATGAATTGATGCTGCTGTTAACCCAAGTCGAACGCAAGGCAGCCACAATTCAGTGTCTCCGGAGTTTCAGACTTCTTTGGGCTCAAGACTCTTTCCTTTTTTTTATTTATTTTTTGTTGTTGTTTTGTTTTTGGTATGCCATCTAAAAAATGTTGTTGGCCAGTGTGTTAAGCAACTTTGTTTTGGAAGGAGGTAGAATCATGGGGAGGGGCCACAGATTCTTGTTCGTGTGGCTGACTTTTGTGCGTTAGTTTTGGCGCTGTTCAATTAGCCGTCGTTGTTGCCGCAGCATTAGCATAATACTTCTTAAGGATATGAAAAATACATAAAAATAACCATAGTTCGGCCACTATCTAACCCTTCCTTGTATAATTCTTTCTCTATTTACAGACCCTGCAATCGCTGCAGAGTGCGGCCAAAAGGGCGGGCACATCCTGCGCCAACTGCAAGACCACAACCACAACCCTTTGGCGACGCAATGCCAGCGGCGAACCCGTGTGCAACGCCTGCGGATTGTACTATAAGCTTCACAATGTAAGTATGAAAAATTATACATATATGTATATAACATACAAAGCATGGTTAGGGAAAAGAAATTAGAGATTTCCGTTAGTGTACAGATAAAATCAAAGCAATAAATTTACTATTTTGTTTCTAACATAAAGATTTGATTTGATATATAGCAGATTTATCAGTGTATATCAGTTCTATTAGCCTGCGAAAGCATCTCAACTCGCACCCCACTATATATTGATTTTCGATCTGTGCGATTTAACGCCACATTTAACATCGAAGTCGGACAATCTCTCTCCGCGAGTGTTTGGTGGACAGGAAGCGCACGCACCCGGGGATTAAATGTGACTAAAATGAAGTGTCTGGAAAAAGGGCCGCCCCCTTTTCCGTTTTCCGGCCACCCCGGGGGGTTGACTGCCGTTTAGCTTCCACATTTGTTGCCGCAGCAGGTTGCTGTATTGTTACCCTCATGATGATGAATGCCCGATGATTATTTAAAGATGCCAGTTAGCCACCACCCACACACCGCCCAGCATCTTGGTATCGCGCGATAAGCGTCTGGTGTTTGGCTGTGAAAATGCGATAAGCTTTCACCCGATTTCCCAGTTATGGGCAACGTGTGGCAGGATGCTAGAAGATCTCCCCTTAGCGAGTTAATTTATGTAATCGACTACCCGGCTAACTGCATTCAATTGAATCATGTTTAGACCAGCCATCCCCCCTCAGAATCTCTTATTAAATATTCATTAGCCACGCTTTTCAGGGGATAAGCTCAAGTTTTCCCCCACCTCAAGGTTTTCCTTCCTTTTTTTTTCGTTGGTGTCGTTTTTTGGGGTTTGTTTTTTATTTTCCTTCTTTTTTTGTTTCGTGGCCTGCAGTCAAGTTTTAATGAGTTTTGCGGTTGAACTTTTGGCACATTTACATGTCAGTGGCCCTTAAGTGATGGGCCACCTGTCTGGCCCACTGTATGTCGCACAGTGGCTGTGTGGCAAATTAATTAAGTTGCGGCCGCAACTTGTGGCCACTTGCAAGCAAAGCGGCTGCATTTCGATGGCAATCGGCAAAGGCGAAATATTTTTAATTGAGCCCGTCCATAAAAGGCAAATATCAAAGAGCGAGCATGGCACACACTCGCACATTTGCTCTATTTTCCGTAATCTGATTTACACAAAGTAAAAACTTTTCCGACATACGAGAAAATGCACTTTGGGTGGCTGAAAAAGCGAAATTTATTTTTGCAAAAATTTTCCTTCAATTGGACAGTGGCCCATCTCGATAAGATGCCAATCAGCTCGCATTTTTGCCATTGCCATTCTGCCATCTCTGTCTGCCCCAGCGTATAGCTCTCTCTCTCTTTCCCCACCTCATTCGCTGTCTCTTTCACTGGTTTTTTATGCTAGTGGCTTTGGTTGCTTTTCTGGCTTTCAGTTCATTTCAATTCAATTCGTTTGTCATTTCGAGCTGTGCCGCCTGTGTGGGCCTCTAACCAAAGTGATTGGCACATTTTATGGAAATGTTGCAGGCACTTGGCATAGCACTAGTACAGTGGGGCTTGACTAAGGGGATTAGAAAATAGCCAGAGCAAAATTAAGCCCCCGACTCATGTCATCATCCATTGGATTAAAAGTACATCTACCATTTTATTGACCTGGTTAACTAAATACACTAGTTTCCACTAGTTATTATAAATTATAGAAGGTAAATGCTGCTCTTTAAAATCCACAACCACTGTAATCTAGAAAGCACTCGTATCTGTATCAGCATTTTCCTCATTTCTGGATATGCACGGATCTTGATTTGTTATCTTCCATCTGCGCGTGTCTGCTTGGGATTTCCTTGAAATCGAAGTGGTATATCTTTGGGAATCAGCATGTTAATTAACGGCAAATGAGGCAATTGTTGGGCAGGTCAAATAGTCCAAGTCCTTTGTGACCTGCTGGGCAATGTCCTGCGGCGAAGTGACAATGAAGAAAATATGTTTGAAATCATAAAGGTGACCTAACGGTGACTGGCGCCGCTCTGCTGTCGCCTGTCTCCGGATTTCTAGCTCTCTCTTGTTATCCTCCGGATCGGATCTCGGGTGCATCTCCCCCACATGGGTGTGGTCTGTGGGTGGGCTGATGCACTGGCTCCTTCCTCCCGGCGGCTGTCAAGTTGCCAGTCAGCTGCAGCGGCGCGTGTTCGTTCCACGCTCGATTTAGATTTTATGCATAAAAAAGTTAATCTGCTGAGCTGATGCTGATGATGCTGCTGCTGCGATGTGATGTGCTCCCCTTTGGGGGCTTTCCTCTGAATTCCTTAATGAGCTAGGCCTGGGCATTAACAACTTTATGCTTTGTTGCTGCATATCAATTAAAGCTCAAGAGATTCGCAGCTGCCGTCGAGTTGCTAATTGCCGCAATTTGCGCTAAACGCTAGAGAGACTATCAATTACGTGGGCTGCCCTGAGATCCTCCCATCTCCTCTAAATACCACGGGGTTTCTTTAGTTTTGTATATATGGTACATATTGTACTGTAAGTGATATGTTTTTGTCGTCGAATCAACCCTCCGCCGAATCTCGGCTCTTCAAAGTGCTCGCTCGGCAATTTAACAATTTCAGTATTTACTTTTTCGAGGGCACAATCAAAAAAGAGGCACCAACAATGTCGTAATTCACGCCCAGGTAGCCCTTGGTCCTTTGTAATGTTACTATATTTTTTTTTCTTTTTTTGGATGGTGGCTTCCCCTTCGGCTTTTGTTGCTAATGTTGCTGCTGCCACTGCTGGGAATGGGTAACCCAATATTGTAATTGTAGCGCAATGAAGCGCATGCTGCCGCTTAGATGTTCGCAAGTGATAAGGAGTTGCATATGAAGAGAGCCCAACAATGGCCAAGGGAATCGCTGTGCTGCAGCAGCACAGCAGCAGCAACAAACGCTTCAAGTAAAAATATACTAAGCAGAGAAAAAAAAAGGGAAAAAACATTACCCGGGTGCCGTTGGGAGCGCTATCAGCGCCAACTAATCGCATTCGCAAATGTCGCTTATCTGATCGTGTAGAAATGCTTGTAATACTTCATTTTCACTTCCCGGTTGCACTCACTCACACAAAAGCATAGGGGAGACACACACACACACATACAACCACCCCTGTCTCACACAGACAGCGTGTGCAGCTAGCGGCATTTCCGGTCCATGAATTTGCATAAATTTGACCCATTTTAGTGGTCAGCCGCTGACTATTTTCGCCCTCTTTTCGGCTCGTTTTTACTTTATTGATTTTCCACCAGCACGCAGAAAAATTAAAAGGCTAAGAAAACTTAATCATAACGATTGTAATTTAAAAATCAAACCATTAAAGTGCTGAGGAGTCTTATTCTTTATATAATTGCAACCCAATCTAAATTAAAAATTTTCCGTAATTTTTCCAGGTCAATCGTCCACTCACCATGAAAAAGGAGGGCATTCAGACTCGTAATCGCAAGCTGAGCTCCAAGTCCAAAAAGAAGAAGGGTCTCGGTGGTGGCTGCCTGCCAATCGGTGGCCACCTGGGCATGGGCGACTTCAAGCCGCTGGATCCCTCGAAGGGATTCGGCGGTGGTTTCTCGGCCTCCATGGGTAAGCATCTTTAAAGAGCCGCACTCAGTGCCCTTGGAGTTGGAGTAACTAACTTTGGTTTTTCCCCCATTTTCTTCGCTCATTTTAGCACAACATGGACACCTCTCGAGCGGACTGCATCCGGCACATGCGCACATGCACGGCAGCTGGTACACCGGCGGCATGGGCGCTTTGGGAGCCTCGAGCGGACTGCAGGGCGGCTTCTCCACCGCCGGCTCTCTCAGCGGAGCGGTGGTGCCCCACTCGCAGCCCTACCACTTGGGTCTCAGTTCGATGGTGAGTAGAAGAGAATTCTTATATGAGTGGCAGCTTTGTGGGGAAAGCTTTTCGCACAGAGAAAAATGAAGGAACTAATAAAGGGCTATGCAACAAGTGAACTATTCAAAATGCTTATAATAAGTATATTGTGACATTCAAATTCAAAGTAGTTATTATTCAAATTCAAACTAGCTTATATTCTATAATGAATACTTAGACACTAGATGCCATTCAGACTAGCTTTTTCATAATTAAAAAGACTTTTTCTCTGTGCAAATTTTTGTGTGAATTCTAACTGCTGAGTTTTACTAACGTTCCACCTGGACCTTTCTCCTCCTTTCTCCCTCAGGGCACCTGGCGCACTGACTACACGTGATGGAGCGGGAACAACCTGAACAACAATCTGTTCAGTTAGAGCCGCAAACTTGCCCCACGCTTGAATCGACTTTTTCGAGTGGCAAATAGATCGGGACAAAACTAAGCAAGACAACAAGAAGTAAACTGACAAAACACAATGCCAAACTGAGGACTCCTTGGCCAGCAATTGACAGTGGCACCGAGCCCTTGACATCCCAGCGAAAATAAATAATAATCCGATGGAGTGTGGGTGGTGTGCCAACTGGACGAACGCTGGCTATTCCTAATTGTAAACATTGCGTGCAATTTTTAATTATTTAAGCTTTGTCGCTGTTGTTGCTGGCGAGGCAAGAGCCAAAAGGCGAGAGCCGGCAGCAATAACAAAAGCCCCATTAAAATTAATTAAAGGGCTGCACATTACTTTTATTTTATTTTTCCTTTATGGCTTTTCTGTGAGTGTTTGTATAGTGTTTCCTTATGTTTCATATTTCGCTTAATTAATTTAATTTCTCGCCGCAAATTCAGCGTATTTAATTGTGCTTTATGAACTGCCATAAAAACAGAATGAGGGACTATGAGGGGAATTTTCATAAATATTTATTGTGTACATATAACAGAAAACGAGAATCAAGCACACAGAGAACTAAAATTATTATATACAATAAACAAAAACAGTTACAATGCACGTCCAAAAGTAAACATTTTTGTATAAATTAAAAGAAAAAAGAAGAGATCGTGGAAGTAAGTTAAGTTGCTTGTCCTAATTCGCAAAATGCAATTGAAAATTGCACAAATACTTTAGAGCGTATGCCTACTGTAAACTAGTTAAATTCTTAGACTCTAAACAAACCAGACGTGATAAACAAAAAGTAAAATCTATATATAAACATTAACATAACAAATTTCACTAGAGCGCGCCATTAGCAATTGTAAAATAAATTTAACAAAAATAAAACAGTTAAGAAGAAGAAAGATCTTTTTAATTGAAAGCAAAGGCCGCCGTCAACTTTTTAAACTAAAAACACACACTTAAATGTTCAATGTTAATGCCTAAGTCTTAAAACTATACACACATAAACATTTGAAAGCCGTACATAGACCTAAGCGTAATGTAATAAATTTAATTAAATTAAATGTTAAAGGCAATTTGTAAAATACAGTTGTTAGCAATTTTTCTATAATTATAGTAAAAAGCAGAGAAGAAAAAAAGCTCAAAAAAAAAGAAGATACAACTAAATATAAACGTAATCCACTAAGTTGTGTGTATAAAGCCAGATTAGTCCTAACCTAATTTATGTATGTTTATAAACAGAATACGATATGTAAAACTATATATATAAATATGATGTATTATGTGCTAAGTGTAAACGATAAATGTATTGTAATTTGGCCATATTGATAGTTGAATATATATAAATCAAAGCAAAACTAATGTTTATTTAAAATCGAAACAAAAAATGGAAAATTGTATTAAATTTAATGGCAATCACCAGAAAAACCCACAAAAAAAAATCACAAAAATAAATAAAAATAATTTATGAAGAAAAAAATATATATAAAAATACAGAAAAAAACACAAAAACGATTCTAATTGAGGAACGGTAACTGAAGGCTCCGCCGATGATTAATTGCTTTCAGATGAGTGGACAGAAAATCGAAATTGGTTTGGTAATAAATCCAATAAGCAGCCATCGAGACCCGGCCCGCAATGATGTCTCTATAATGGCCATTTATGCTTATGAATTGCTCTTTAAATTTCGATGCGCCTTTGCTACACAAGAAACGTGCCTTGGATTCCTCAATTTTTGATACTCTTGGCCTATGTTGGTCATTTGTTATGCAGCATTTGTTGCTGGCCATTGAACGCATGAATTATGAGTTGTTTTGAGGCGTGAAATGGCATGTTCGTAGCGCAGTTGTTGCTGTTTTGGTTATGAGCCATAAGAACCCAGTTCGTTGCCTAAGTCTTTTGTTTTACACCGATGACCAGGCCAGAATGATGGGCCAGGAAAACTCACAAGCCGACGCGTGTTAGCCAGCCATTAATCCGGAATCCATTCGAGCAAAATGCAATGATGACCCCATTTGGGTCTTTGTCGCTCGGCATCCGCTTCCGCTGCACCTTGCCAAGGTTTTTGTTTCGACTTATTTCGTTATCAGTTTTCCCGATTGCAAACAATAAAATAAATGCGAAGCTATCGACTGAGTATATATATGGACATTACAATAATTGGGACAGCAATTAGGTGCACGGCACGGCCACGCAGTCAAGCAGGTCCGATCCGTTCAGTTATTGAAATATATATCCATGGCGGGACAGTCCGTGAATGGAGTGTAAGTAATGGTAGAGCGTGTTTAGCACTTGGAATACGCCTTACATTTGAAAATAAAACATATATGGAGACTTCCATTTCAACTACCTTTAGCTACTTAAACATAATCTGTAAATAATTTAGAACTATGTCAGATAGTGTAATATGCGATTTTAACGATTGTGTTTTAATCTAGATCATCAAAGAAGCAACCCAATAAAAATGAAGTTTAATAACGCCTTGCTGCCTTACAAAATCGAAACGCACTGTACTTATATGGACCTGATTCGTCAGCATCACATGAGCTTAACGTGCTAGGCCCTGTCCTCTGTCATTATAACAAAGTTAACCGAAAACAAAGTAAAATAAAAAAAGGTAAACCTAATTGCTATATAATTACAAAATAATTGAAACAAAATAAGTCATTCGAGCCGGTGCCTTGGAAATTACCCCAACCCAAATGGACAACAGACACATGCAAAAGTGTCGCACATGTCACGGGTCAATTGTAATGGTAACCGAAACTGTTAGTCTAATTCCAATACCAATTTCGAGCGAGTCCATCAGACGAAAAAATACGGTGATCAATGCATAAGCAATGACCAGCCATATAAATCAGTTAATCAGCATCGCTGATAAGCGTGGCAGTGGGCATATGTTCAGCCAATGGGAAACCAATTCACACACCGATACACACTCGCCACGGGATGATAATGGGGCACGCCACCTGAAACCAGTTGTGGAACATGCAACAAACGACATAAATAAACCGCACTAAATATGAACGTAAATCAATGGGTCTGTCTATGGGTTTGGGCTGCGGACTGATATAGGGATTGGGTTGTTGGGTTGCTGTTGGGGCTTTGAATGTGGATGGGGTAGGTCTATTAGGGTAAGCTCTTCTCTCTGCTGGTCCCATTAAATATTTCTGGGGACCCCTGCATTAACTAATTAGTAAAAGTCAAACAACAGCAATTTGAATTTATGATTAAATGCTGGGATAGCTTACTTTAGTTTTGAAGAGGAGGGTATGTCTAAAAAACTGGGAAGATGATCCATTCGCTCTTGTCCTATTGTAAAATGGTGGCTATTTCATTCCATGCATAATCAAAAGCTTTTAAATTTTAGCTTAACCTCTCTACTTGTTTAGTCTCCTCTGAACTATCAATTAGACTGCATTAATTCCAGCAAATCAGTAATTGAATGGAAATCGAATTTGCCTGAGTGCTGCTGGCTGCCAGCGGACTCCTCACACTCAAGACAGCAGCAAATATTTGGTCATGCATTAACTAATTAGTGACAACGAGGCAGAGGAGCCAGGGAACAATGCTCCTCCGACCACGTCCTCGACCACTTCCTCATTGTCCTGGCAGTCGGTGGTCCTCCTCCTCCCTTCTGTGGATTTCGTAATTCCGTTTGTGTTTCAGTTTCAGTTCGTGCGTTTCGGCTGCCTGTTTATCTGATTGGAAATGTGCACCCAACAATGGCGACACACAAAACACACACAAAACACTTCTTTAGATGATTAGCTGCGATAGCCAGGTTATGGCTTCAACCATTCGATTCGATTTAAATGAATTTTAATACCGATCCAAGAGGAGCGAGCCTCGATTGCAATTCAATTTAGATGGTAACAAACATTATAATCTGTGAGGGCGACTTCCATTAGCCGTATTTATCATTGGACACCAGCGCATCAATGGGGATTCGGTTTTGGTTTGGGTTGGGCTTTGGGTTTTGGGTTTTGGGAATTGGGTGCTCGGTCAAGTCGGCTGTTAAATGTAATTGGTTCTCGCGCTGGTTGGCTGCTCCTGGCATTCTGGGCTTCTGGCCTTCTGGCTTTCTGGCCATTCCAATAATTTTACAAAAGCTGCCACAGTTTCAATTAAATTTCCGTTATCACACGCTCACAAACAGTTGCATCCCATTGGCAGAGCTGGCGCTTAGTCAAACGATTGTTCGGCTGTGATAGCACCTACAACTCATTGCCCTAATTAGAATTATTCTAATGAAATTAAATTGCACAAATTGCATTTGCTCGAGCGCGGAGCGGTGCGGTGCGGGGTGGGAATTAATTATATAAATTGCCATATGCCCGGCCATATGCAGCTCTGTCATAATTTGTTTTACATTCGCACAATCAACTGATTAACGTAATGAGTTTCTGCCTCTCGCTGGCCGAACGAACAATTTCATTCCACTGCATTTCTCAGCTAATTTGATTAAATTAGGCACGGATGCCACTGGAACAGAAACTGCAACTGCAACCGTAACTGCATCTCGTTTTGGCCCATGCAATGTCATCACATGTCCAGAACCCAACTCCAAACATGGCCAATGGTCCAATGGTGCTGTGGCTCTGAGCCTGGTCATATCAAATGCTTAATGGCAACGGCCCATGTCAATTCGTGGCATATTAAATAGGAAAATTGGCATTGGCAATTGCAACAGATATTAGTTACCTCGTTGCCTTCAATGGGAGGATCAGGGCAGGCAGGATATTGCTAGACTGTGTAGGTAGGCCTATGAGTGCCACGGAATCGCAATACAGGCTACAGACTCAGCGGTTGCCACAGTGGATGCAAGTCGAGATGAACATTTAATATTTACATTTTTAGTTGTTAACCTGTAAACCTTGTAAATCCTTATGAATTTCATTCTATAACTATATAGAATATTATAAATATTAGAAAAGCAAGAAACAGGATCAAAGAATGGTAGAACGGAAAGTAGGTGCCGTTGATGATTAATCCGAACTCATTAGGAAGGAATAGGTTGTATAGATCCTTTGGTTTGAGAACCTTTTGCACCACTGTCCAGAACCGGCGCTATCTGGGAGTGCGATCAATTTGTCGCTTGATTGTGTGCGTTTTGCATGGCACATGCAATGAGCCTTGCCTTTTTAGCCCGGCTAAAATCCAAAGTCTTGGCCAGTGCTTGCAGTTGGTCCGCCAGATGGAGTAGGAGATGACGATGGAGGCTGTGGAGAGGTTAACTGGCCTTTGGGTTAGTTGTTGACAACCAGCCAGTGGCCATATTTGTGTATTATTGTTAAGCAAACGCACAAAACACAAAAGCCCACGAAACGCACAAAAAGCCAAACGAGGCAATGCGACGCGATGCTAAGAAGAGCCTGGCAAATATGACAAAGGCACATAAATTCGGAAGCTCTGCGAGTGGCAGGGATTCTATAAATAAGATGAACACGAAAACCGAGGGAAAAACATGCAACATGTTGCCCGTCTGTCTGGCCAAGATGCGGTGAAAATTTGTGTCGTCATCCCGGCCAAAAGTGTCAAATTTCACGCAACATGATGCGCTAAATGTGGCCTGAAACTGGCTCCTCTGTTAGCAACTCCTTGGCAATCCCTTTGCCCCTTCTGGCTGCAGCTCCACACAGTTGCATGTTTATTGTAAATATTATGAAATGTTGATACCTGCGATTGCTGGTCTTCTGTTCTTCTGGCCAGGCTTCTGCCTCGGGAGAATTTATTGATGCTGCACGATAAATGCGCTTTGAGCATGGCCAAGAAGCTGTCCAGCGAACACGGAGGCATAAATTTCCATTTCCCGAGAATTATGCCACAACGAATTATTGTTCCCGACATAATATCTTGTGTAATTACTCCGGGCAAGGTGATAACCTGGCAACACTTCATAGCCAATTGCGGGTAAAGTTGGCTGACTTCGATTTTTGTGGCTTAACTTTCGTCATCATTAGGGGCCAAACAACATCATCGTGTGGCTCTGACAGGCGATAAGTGGTTCGATCTGGTCACGGTCTCCAATACCGATCGCAACTCCAACCCTGGAGGACCGGCCAAAACAATGCATAGTTCTCTCCTTGCTTCATTTTTGTTTTTTTGTTACTTTTTTTTTGGTTTATTCGGACCGTGGACAACATTAACCTGTTAACCCAAACTGACGGCGACGGGCCAAGTCCCCAAGCGAAGTCCCGGGATCCTGAGCTCGGCCTGGTGTCGCCTACTTTTGGGACCAGGTCCCGGATCGCCGGACGTTTGGACGATGGCCCGACTTAGCTGAATGCAGTGCATGAATAATGCGCGCCCACAGCTCAATAAATTTTCACTCTTTTCGCCACAGCTCCAACTTGAGTTTATTCGCAGTCCGAGTTCCAGTCTTAGTACAAAAACCGAAAGCCGAAAAAATTCACACATCTTGTGCAGGTCCACCTCCCCCGTACCCCGTCTATCTGGATACCCCTCTCTGCACTCAGCAAAAATGTTTAACTTTACTCAACTTTAATTTGCAACGTCTAGCATTAAAGTATAGAGTTAAGCATTCTAGAAACTCAGAACATTTGAGACTCCTGAAATCACACGATTGTTCATATACACTCCATAAGTAATGAAAAATATATTGAAACAGGGGTTTTTATATTTCTCGCAGTTTATCAAAGGACTGGTCACAGTGCCCGGCACTCGACGCCACAGCAGGGAGGAGCTCCATGCTCCAGCTGGGATGATTCATTTGCTGGCCACAGAAAAATTCTCAACAAAAAAGAAAAACGAAGAGAAATAATAAGAAGCCAGTGCAGGGAAACACAGATCCAAAGGAGGATGGCAGGGAAAAATTGTTACGAGAACCATTTAAAGGAATTCTCTCGAGTTAGAAGTACGAGACACGATCAGGGGCAGGGATCAGGAATCAAGAATCGGGAATCGGGGACCACGGTCATGGCCAAAAACAAAAAGATACAACCGAGCATTAACAGACCTTAGCAGACTGCTTGGGGTCTGCCACCACCTAACCCGACGCCTCCTCCTCCACCTTAGACGAGTATTCCTCCTCCTCCAATGCAGTTGCATTTCGCGATTCCATTTCCTTTTCGCATGATTTCTCGGTGTGCGCGCCCACAATTGTCGAGAGATTAGAGATGCTGTAATTCCATGGTCTGCGATGCCGATTGGCCTGGCTTACTCGTTTCTGGGCTGGGGGCAACTGCAGCTCCAGCATCTACGATGGCAACAGCTCCAACAACGCCAACACCAGCCACCACGACGACGGCGAAGATGATGATGATGCGGCTGATTTGGGCTTATCACGTTCACGGGAGACTGGAAGACGCTCCACAGGTTTACACGAACCTGGAAGTTGGGATATCCACGAAAAACTGCAAAGTATAGATTGCAAAAAAATTAAGAGGGGATTTGAAAAATTTGACTTCTTGAGTAGCTTTTCTTTTCTCGTCAAATAAAATTATGTTTTTATTATGAGAAGATTTATTGGCAACAAAACAACCATTTAACACTGAAAAGTTATAATTTACTTTTTTGTAATCCGATATCAAACACTAAAACGATTTCATTCAATAACCCGATCATCTTATATCTCCGTCTCAAAACGAAAACACCTTATTAAAAACTTTGACGTTCACCCGATGAATCCGCAAGCTCATTTCAATAATAGTTTTTTACGATTACCGAAATTCAATCTTTGAGCCGTCCATCAAGAAATTAAGTATGGTAATTTACATAATGAGATTCAGAGTGCCCAAAACAGACGATAGCAAGATCAATGAATATTTTGGATCTATTTATAGAAACTAGTTTTCCGGCTACATGATGTATGAAAGCTTTTGTAATTTCATCGGTCCTGTGGCGCAATGGATAACGCGTCTGACTACGGATCAGAAGATTCCAGGTTCGACTCCTGGCAGGATCGGGATAAGTTATCTTTTTGTGAATAAGATAGTAATAGATATTAAGGATTTTATTTTTTATAAACTTTGGCTCGTAATATATTTCCTCCTATTTTAATCCATAAATAATCTTCTGTTAATTAATGCAAAAAAGTAATTTCCGTTAGATTTCAGCGGTCCTGTGGCGCAATGGATAACGCGTCTGACTACGGATCAGAAGATTCCAGGTTCGACTCCTGGCAGGATCGGGTTAATTGTTTATTTTTGTTTTATAATTTTGAATTTTTGAAATTCATATTTAGGAATTTATTGCTTTATGCCTTGATTTTTTATATATCGTTTCCTTTAGCTGCAGCTAATCGTTAGTTATCCATTTTATTTATTCCAGATTTGATTTCGTTTTTCTTTCATATAGATCTTTTGTTATCTACTTTAATTAATAAAAAGTAGTTTTTTCCGTTAGAATTCAACGGTCCTGTGGCGCAATGGATAACGCGTCTGACTACGGATCAGAAGATTCCAGGTTCGACTCCTGGCAGGATCGAGTCTTTTTTGTCTTTTTTGCGGTTTTAAGTCACACAACACGTTATCGTATAACTTATAACTTTTTAACTTAGCACTTGTATTTTATATAGATATTTGCATATATTTTAATAGCATTAGACTAATTTTATTTTTATGATACCATTCATAATACCTAATTAACAACAGGTGTTTGGCACGCAAACTTCTATCGGTCCTGTGGCGCAATGGATAACGCGTCTGACTACGGATCAGAAGATTCCAGGTTCGACTCCTGGCAGGATCGGAGATAGATTTTTTTTCTTTTATTAAAATCAACAGACTATTTAGAAAAATACAAAAACTGAATATTTATTTTGGAAAAATGAAATATAATAAATGATATATAATTCATGAAATGATATATAATTCCTCGCTCTTACATTATTGTACCTACTTTTCAAGCTAACAAAAACAATTGTACATTTACATTTATCTTTTTAGTTTGTCTTAAACAAACATAATACCAAATATGTTAAATACGTTAAAATTCCATAATCTCAACGACACTGCTCTTTATTGTTTATTTATAGCTTTCTTAAATATCGGAGTCTGTCACCGTTTCGCCGTAAGTTCAAATAGCTATTTTGTCTCTTGTCGATCAATGCCTCCGTGGCGCAATTGGTTAGCGCGTTCGGCTGTTAACCGAAAGGTTGGTGGTTCGAGTCCACCCGGGGGCGACTTAAATACTTATTTTGAATACAATATTTTTCTTGGTTAATTAAAAAACAAAAGTATTTATGAAAGTGGAACACATATTTTTAAAACCGTATTTAGTAATAACAACGAAGTAAATAAGCATTTTTAAACTATTTTTACCTGGTTTCATTTTTACATGGTTTCTTCAACTTCTTCGACGTGTAAACCCCCAAGTTGCTGATGCTCAAGATCTGCGACTTTGGTGTCTGCGAGTCTGCGTCTGCATCTGCGTCTGCATCTGCGTCTGCGTCTAACAATGGCCACACTGCAGCGCGCCTAAGCCAACTCCGAGTCTGGGGCTTAGTTACTTAGTTAGTGATCCAGGTGGGGGATCTCTGGCTAGCTATTCTGCCGCTCCCGCCACCTCCAGCCAGCTGTATCCCCTTGGTGCATTGCATAAGCGAAATATTTGTGCAATTTGATTTCGCAGAATTGCGAATTCACTGGAATGAATTCCCTTTGCCCCCCGCCCATTTGGGATGGCGGCTTATGCGCATTATGATTATGATGATACCTTTTGCCGCTCTTTGTTTGCTTGTGCCGTTTGTTGTTACTTGTGTTGTTTTCGCCTTGTTTGCTGGTTTGTTAGTCGCTCGCCGCGATTATGGTTGAAATTCTATGCACTTTTTTCGCAGTCCGCCGTCCGCAGGCCCCCGGAGTCATGATCTGAGGGCAACTGAGGGAAATTCTGTGGAAAAGCATTTTCTTTCTTTTCTTTGCCAAGGGAGCGAACCGCAGGCTGGCGAGATCAACATGGTCCGATTGTGTTTGCAATCATTACGAACGACCACGACCAAGAAAGCGGATCAGTTTTGATTGGTCGGTGCACAGTTCGAGCAATTTGTTAAGGGCACCCTACTTACTGTCCCTATTTATTTGCCCCACTCTAATCAAACTTAGTCTTTAATTAGCAGACTCTGCAAGACCAAGGGCACTGGCAAGCACTTGAAACTTAAATTTGGTTCGCACATAAACAGTTGGCGATTTTAAAGTTATAATTCAACCCAATCTAAAAGTTGGCCTGTACATGTCATTTAAATGCAAGCCTAGGACATTCAAGGTCTCTTAAACACCCACTAACCCTCTCTACCACCCCTCCCCCTCATTTCCCATAGTCCACCACTTTAGGCGACAATTTTTGGTGTGTGTGTGTGTGTGGAAAAACACGCCCCTGTGCCACACGAAACTGAAAATGAAATGGAAAACGCGGAGAGGCCAAAAACGAGAACTGACCAGAGAACTGGACCCTGGGCAAGCTGCTAGGAAAATGAGACGCTTATCTAAATCTTCATAGTTGGCTAAGCGCGGCACAACCCTCCCCCTCACCTTTCCGCCCCCTCTTGGTGTTTTTTTCTTTTTGGTTCCCTTTCGTTCGTTTTTAATTGCAGCTGAAACGTGAGCGAAATGTAACCAAAAATGCAATTGTGGTAGGAAACCGGGACTGCCACGTTTCCTTCTGCGTTCTTTTTGTTTTTTAGTTTTTTGGTCATTCCTATGGCTAGTTAATCGCGCGCATTCGTGCAGCATTCCTTTGGTTCGGGACTTCCCCTCTTACCAAAAATCCATCCCTAATGAAGAAGGTTCCCTGAGTTTTCATTCGATCCGTCCAGTGGCTGGAGGCCGGACATTTGTCATCGAAACATGTAATTATGCCACTTTGCGTCGAGTTACGAGGCGAACCATTTACAATATGCACATCTAACGCGGGGAAATTGGGTAAAAACTAATAGGGAGGTCCTTAAGCCGACCCAAAAGACCTTGACCACATAGAAATTTGTTTAGCAGCTTGCTACTGCATTCCAATAGAATGCTTCGTGGAAAAAGTATTTAATTATGAGCGGGAATAAATTTGAACGTTGCATGATTGTTTATGATAAGTAAATGGCATAATATTAATCTTAATATAACTAATGCTATTTAGTTATTGAAGACATGTTGCAGATGCAAACAAATTTCGCATTCCAACCCCTTCTGGTATTAATAACAAGTATTAGCGTGTTACTTAATCATAGCTACCATCTAAAATATGTGTAATGCCCGGAAGAGGCATCTCTCCCACATCCGAAGCACTTGGCAACATGTTGCAGGCAAATGGGACTGCATAATTGTCGCCTCACGTGCAACTCGGGCATTTCAGTTTTTTTTTATAATAATATTAAAGCATTTCAGGGTTTCAGCACCCAAAAAGCTGTCATTCGCCAAACACACAAACTCCGCACATGTCAATTAAGTGGGCGAGTGAACCCGAACCCAAAGGCGACATGCGAGTTGCAGCCAGATCTGCAAAGAGCCCACAATGACAATGGCCTCAATTAGGCCGGTAATAAGCCATAAAAGCACCCCCGCTCCCCCTCCCTCTTCTTGCCTCATAAAAACACCTCCTCCTCAGATCATCACGCGATGGCCGTCATTATACGTGGCCCGTACTTCTAGGTTTATAACTTTTCAAGTTTATAGTTTCCCGGCCGTATTCTGATCTCCTGGCCAAGTCAATTACACAGCTGAATGGGCTGAGAAAAAAATCCAATTGCCAAAAGTCCGGCAGCATAAATCCGAAAAAATACAACAAAATCCCTGAAATTGATGTGTGTGTGTTGGTGGGTGGTGTGGGTGGTCAGGATGGAATCTCGAGGCGAGTGTCCAGCTTTCGGTTTCAGCGATAAACAAACATAAAAAGTAAGCGTCATTCGCATCGCTTCTTCACAGTTCAATTCCTATTTGCACAACAACAACTAGAGGAGAAGCAATAGCACAAGAAAAGATATATCCCGCTGAGATATACAGTGAAGCTTCCATAATGTACACCCGCTCTCAAAATTGAGATATAATTAGTTTGGAATTTTTATTTATATTCAAGAACACGTCGTTATATTAAATCTGTTTCAAGACTTCAACTGGAATTGAAAAATAATTATACTTACATTTTTAATTTTAAAACCCCGCAGAGCATCTTAATCACTTAGTTCTAATCATTAGCGAAGCTTAGTAACTAAATTTGAGATAAGATAATTTGAATTTTGCTTTAAAATGAGTGTTTCCCATCTAATGATCCGTGCTAGAGATGCTCTACTGTATTTGCTATGCATTCTGCGCCTGGACAAAATTGTATTTTATTGCCAGGGATTAGACGCAACCCTTTCGCTACTGGCCTGGTCACTGATAAAGGCCAGCGGTCAGGTCAAGTGGAAGGGTTCGACTTGCAGCGAGAAGCCAATGGAAAGCAATTTATTTACACGTGCCCTGGCTGCGAGCATTCCTGCGGCTTAACCCCTTATATTTGAGCTGATTTGATTCTATTTTTTATGCCCGTCCATAAAGTTTGACAACGCCAAGAATCAATTTTGGACGAGGCGAGCGTTGTTTATGACCAAACCGGATTTAAGCCACAATTAAGTGTGCATGTGGGTAATGTAAGTCAAGTGGTTATCGCATGGCAAACACTCATCTCTATTCCGAATCGCCCGTTCACTAATTAATGCCGGCAATTAAAACCACATTTAGATGACAATCGCCGTGAATAATTGTGCAATATTTGCAAAATTTATTGATGAGCACACAATTGTTTGTTATTATTGGTTATATACTTTTTACTGGCATTCCCGTTCCATAGCACGAACCCAAAAAAAAAAATGATAGAAACCACCCAGGGAAACGAAATCGAAAGCGGATCAATTGCCCAAAAGATCAATTGGCAATTGACAAAGCGATCGCTGAGTCGAGATCCGATTAGATCAATTCATCCCACTTCGGGTTGCATTCGAGTGAAAAGTGTGTGTACATGTCCACTGGGCCATTAAATCTCTGTACAAATTTCAAATGTGTTGCGGTTTTCGCCATTCAAGCGCATAACGAGAAATTCATTAATCCGCCTAGGATTGTGGAGTTTTCAGATACTATTTGTTTTTCTGAGTTTGCCGAGGGTTTTTCATTTAGGGCTTGCCTTTCGGCTTAGATCCATTGTAGTTCAATGTCTGGGTTTAATTCAATTATCCCGCGCCGATCGCTTTCCCATTCCCATGGCTATTGCCACATTTGAGCCTTGCACCTTGCACTTTCGGTTTCTGGGTTTAATGTTTCCTGGTTCTTCTGCTTTTTGGCGGTTTTTGTGTGTTTCTACTGTGTTGTTTTTTTTTTCTTTTTTTTTTAGGAATACTCGGCACGCGCTGCATTTTTACTGCTTCATCCTGGCCACAGGTTATCCAGGCAGGTGCAATTCCCTGCGAGTCGAATTTTGAGCACCTAAGAAATGTGTAATTCATGTTTCCGCTGAGGACAAAGGGGAGCACCAGGATACATTCGATGAGGATTTTAATTGTGTGTTTATGTTGGGTATAAATTTAGAAAACAGCCCCAAAAAAGGACTCGAATATAGTAATTCAACAAGGAATTCCCTTCTTTTATATTTACTTCATACGATGACAGGGTTAACAATAAGGTAGTGGAAAGGTTCGAAATCTTCTATTAATATCAACAAGATATTACTTTTACATTGATCTTTTTAATAATTCAAAGACATTTTTATATATTTCAAACATTTGATGTTCTCATTAGCTTAGTTCTGTGCTCAACATTGAATCATTAAGCGAAGTTGTGAGTGTATTTATTATAATCATTATTATACATATCTTATTCATATTTTTAAAAAATAAATCTCGTTATTTTCAGGAACCCTGTGGCACAATTCCTCAGACACGTGTAGATGGCGGATGCTCCGCAGGCGAGCGGATGTTTTGAGCCAGCCCTAGACATGGCCAGAAACGCGCCCGCTGATTGGCCAAAAGGCGGAGCCAGTGCCGCGGCATCGAAAGCGAGTTGTGCGCATAAATTATGGCATTAAGCTAGCGTCTGGGATTGGTGCAAGGGGCAGGCGATTCCGGAATCCAGTTGCACCAGAGCCGCAGCCTTCGCAGCCTCCAGTCCAAGCAGGTTTTGTCGTTCCATCCTGTTTGGGAGGGAAAAACTGTTCCCAGCTGGCGTTCAAATTAGTTGGCCCAAAGCCAAATGCTGAATCTGAATCTTTTGGCCGAGACGCGGGCAAAGATCGAATACTGCGGCTGACATGTTTATTACGAAACGACGGGGAGACATAAATCGGAGCCTTTCGTCAGTGCAAATTCAATTAAAGTTGACATTTTCCAATGAACCCAATGCAAATTGCCGGCCCATGACAAACGTCAGGCGTCAATCAGGCGGCGGCAGCAGCAGGATATTTATGGGCAAATGCATTATTTATCTAGCTGCTCCTCCGCTCGCCAGCTAGCTGAAATTTATTATATATATTATAATGTAACAAATGGTTCGACCACCCGATCGGTCCTCGCACTCGTACGTGAGTCCCGGCCAAGGAGTATCCATCCAACTGCAATCGAATCGAATAGCCGGAGTGGAGTTCGAAAGCCCAAAGTGCATTCAACTTGCTCTGCATCGAAATCGGCGATAACGAAAGCAATTTGTTAACCGCCAGCCAGCAAAGGGAAAGGAAATCCCACCAAAGTATGTGAAAATATTAACAACGTTTTGAAACAAGTCGAAGATAGTGGACAGTCAACGAGAACTGGTTACTCTGTCTTTGGTGAAGGGAATGTACATTCAGAGATTAAAATTTAGTAGATTTTATTCTTATATGCATTATACTCATGATAAACATGACGATCAACTTAATTTATTATCTCCAACATCGTTTGAAATACAATTGAGTAATTTATGATGCATTTACATTTCGTTTCGAAAGTTCTACATTTATTTCGTTACCATCAATTTCCCATCAAAGCCACACAATAAATTGCCAATACCCCGAAAATTGTTAGAGTGCGGAGAATGTAAAATGCTGAAAACATTAAAGTAGCCTAAAGCAGCTTGATTAATTTTATGAGCGATCAGCCGTTAAGTTCAGCGCACATGAAATTCGCGATACTAATCTAGCATTAAGCATACGCCCCGTTAACGTTAACGTGCGCTTATAAGTTATAACCCAACCCCAAATAAGCCGTGGCCAAAGCCGCAGCCCTTTCCCAAAAGGTAAATACTCATTAGTGCAATTTCTTATCAAAATGTTGTTTCGTTTTAGGTTTTTGTTTATGCTTTTCTTTTGGGCTTAATGCTTACGGCGTTTGCGAGTTGATCTTGATGCAATTAATAAACGGCGTTGGCCATGCATTTTATGGTCTTGGATATCCGGAAGCAGGCAATAAAGGGTTCGAAATCGGGATCGCGGCCAGATCGCGATTATGATTTTGGGCTGAACCCCGAGCGCAGCTAAAAACCCAACTAAACCGAAGCGAATTGGGACCACCAGCGCTCCGGGGGCAATTGCCAATTGCATTCATCAACATGACAGCTACTCGTCCGAATCCGCGACCGCGACGGAGTCCTCTTCCTTTCCAATGCCCCTTGTGCAGAACGAAGGTATGCTCCTTGGTTGCTGGACCTTTGGTAAATTGACAGCCGGTGGTGCTCAATTTGAATGCAAACCACAAAATTGGATAATTTCCCAGTGACAATCGAACGGCTGCTCCTGGCTCCTGCAACCCATTCCTGATATATGCGCCGAGCGAAAAGTTTCCCAGGAGCACTTGCCGGTGACCCCACAGCGTGCTCGCTCCACCGTCCGCATCGTTGTGGCCAAACAAAAGACAATGGCTCCTCTGTGGGGCGAAGGCTCGTATGCAAAATAAATTTCACTTCCGAAACTGAATCTCAATCCGAATGAGAATGCGAACGCGGAGTGTCCTGCTCCCAGCCGGTTGTTTCATGGCTTGTTTTACATATGTCCGCACCTAAGCCAGAGACACAAGACCACGACGGCGGATGGAGCTGCTCACCCACCACCATATCATTACACTGATAGCAAAATGTTTCGATTATAGAAAGTACTATTTACAAAAAAAAACCACAAGTTGCTTTGTATCATAATAAAAAGTGAGCTTACTTTCGAAATTGATGCCCAACTGCAGTAGTTTTTTCTCCCCGTGCAGGTTCATCTTGGAGCCCTCTGGGGGACACTCGACAATGGGCCAAATAGCTGGCTGGAAAAGGCAAAATGCAGGCGAATCGTAAATCCGCATCGATTGCTTCGCCAGAAATCCATACTGAATTGATTGCATTTGGAGCAGGATCCACGAGAGAGAAAAAAGGGGGCGCGGTGGCGGTGGTCCCTGCTCAAAATGTTGCAATTAATTTTTGCACAATGCTCTTTGTGCTATTTAGTTCTCGATTTTGCAGCATTATGGCAGCGACTCTTCGTTGTCTCCGCTTAATTGCCCCCGAAAAAAAAGAAACAGATCGCAGACAAAAAGGCGAGGAAAACAGGCAGAACTTCCACTCCAACGCAAAACAGTAGCTGAGCTCAGATCCAGAGAGAGAAAAAAATAAGGATGGTAAAAAGGCAGAGGACGATGAGGACTCCTTTTGGGTTCTTTTTGGGGCCTTTGATTTGCATATATTTTGGTTTTAATTAGTTAACAAGCTGCTTTCGTTTGTTGCGATTGCATGTTGAACCACGACGCGTATCGTAGATGCTGCAGGTCCCTTCTTTCTCCACCGAACGAAATCCCCCCCAAATTGCATGCATAAGGAGCGGGACAACAACAGCAACGTATAAAATCAAACACGATTTTTAGCAGTTTTCAATTCCCGGAAATCTTGTACGATATGTAGCACCATACAACTGCGGATTGTGCTGATTGTTGCTGCTCGCTGCCGTTGAGCTGGCCGTTTTAGCCAGTTTTCAGTTCCCTATCCTTGGCCAAAAAGCCTGGCTCGAGCTGGCGCGCGATACGATTTCGATTCCGATTCGCCAGTATCGTGCAAATGTTTCATTATTTAACTGATTTCAGTTGGCCAGCCAAGCAGCCAAGCAGCCCAGCGGCCAAGCAGCCAAAGAGCCAAGTCAGCGCTAACAGCTGGGCCCAAGAGCAAAAGGCAATCGAAGAAGAACTGGCGGACTGGCGACAACTTCGGATTGGAATACCAACGAAAATTCCAAGATGTTGTCATCAATTAAGCTGCCTCGTATGCAAGTGGAGGCCTTTTCACACCTGAGAGAACTTTATTAGGCCGGGCCTAAAAAGAATGGCAAGAAAAACAGCAAACGCATACATGGGCAGGAGGATGCGTAAATTATGGTCTAGGCCGTCGAGGCGAAGGTAAATGGCGCTGGCCAATAAAATGCCAGATAAATCAAGCCAAAAGGTGGAAATCAGCAGTCCGGAGTTTAGTGAATTCAGCAGAAATGAGCCGGCTACGAGACTTATTTGCATTCGCCCGCTTGTCAGCCAAGTTGTCGTCGCGTTTTGGCCTTCTTACCCTGGCCACCTCCGCGGAAACTTACCATCTCCCGACTCGGCTACTGACAGTCTGCAAGAAAATAAAGCAAAATAAGAGCCAAACATGAAAACTGTTGCCCACGAGTCTGGCGAGTACGCGGTAGAGCCTCACCATCACCATCAGCATCAGCTCCCAATCCAATCCAATCCAGCCAGACAGCCTTTTGTTCCATCTTGTTAAGGCCTGAACTTTATGCCAGCTTCGGGTTATTGTTTCTGGGCAGGGGTCCAATGCCACAGTTCCAGGAACTTTTCAGGTGGCACAGCATGTTCGGGCCAGACACACTTTTGGTGGCCTCGTGCAGCAACCATTGTGGGGGTCTTCAATTAAAATATATTTAAGAACAATTTGGTTAGAAAATGGCGATCGATCGAAGGTTGACTTACTTTAATGACACTCAGCTAAAATATTTTGTGTATGAGGTAATACATATTGAGCTACCTTTTTCTAGTGAAAAGCTATCATCTCAGAAATCCATAAATCTCCACCGACTCTCAGGAACCCCAAGAGATTGTAATCCACATATTAATAAATTATCTTGAATATATAAATTAGGTATTTCTGCGTAAATTTATGGTCAACACCCCGCCTAGTTTATTTTTTGTTAATGTGATTTGCTCATTCTTTTCATCATTTTTTTTGATTTCATTTTCATCATTATTATTTTTTTTTTTTTGCATTTGTTGACTTGACGGCTTTTCATCAAAGGAGTCACGATGATGGCAACTGTGGCGCATACAAATGAATGGATCTGGCTCGATGGGGTCTGCGAAAATATAAAAAACAGCTACAACAAATTTAAATGTTGTTTGGGCATGTTTTATTTGTCATTATATAATCAGCACAAGTCGCACAAATCGCTGAAAATTAAGCAGAAAGAACTTAGCACCGTCTGCCTTTGTGGCAGCAGCAAGAATATCATTTTTATTTTACACGTCGAATACAGTGGGGTTCATAAAGTTAAAGTCAACAAGCCTTTTATTCGAAAGATTTCCACTTGTCTAACCAATTGATTCTGCAATAATTAATCAACATAAAAAAGTCCATTCAATTTGCTATCGCTGACAACTTTAGATCAGATAAAACCAATTGCAATTAAAGACCAGTCAACTAATCAGTTAATGAATACGTCGATTCAATGACAAACAACCAACAATCTTTTTCATCACTTCTATGTCTAGTATATCAATTAGTTGTTTTAAAGCTATGAACCGCACTGTTCACTTGTCTTTACGATTTTATACGACATCTAAGCACAGGGCATATGCGTAATGTTCGCAAATGTTTTCGGCTTGTTGATGCTCGTTTATAGTTTTGGTATGAAAATTTACGAGCACATCGTTAGCGGTATATTTTTTTTTCGTCGGAGATTCGCATCGAGTTATGGCCGAATGTTTGGCTTGTGGCAAATGGCTGCGCAGCGAGATGCTTATCGCTGGCCCTGTTAATACCCCGCATTTAAAAGTGTAATTAACGCAATTTCAAAAATGAGGCGAGCGACAAAACGAAAGACTTAGGAAACGAACGCGCAACGTGTGCGGCAGGAAGATTGCTGCGTATTATTCGTACTTCCAAAGGAAGCAGGAAGCTACAGAGACATGGGGCATGCAAGTATTTGAGCATGACTCACTCAACCGCACGGCTCGTGCTTGACGCGTATTCCTGGAAGTCGGAGCCCTTGTCCACCAGCTCCCCTCCTCCGTGCCGATCCTCCGGTAGCAGTGCCTTGATTCTGCACACAGAATTTCTAATTAGCCAAGGGCCATGGCACTCGCAGCTCCTCGTTTCCCGATATTTATGCGTTCATAGGGCTGTCTGCATCTATCAATTGTTAGCCTGCAACGTATGCATTTGGGTGGCCGACTAATGCTGGTCGTCTTGACTCTATAAATTACATTCGAACAAGTGTTTGGAATATTTGATGCTCGCAATCGCCGCAATCTCAGTTATTTGTAATTTATGAGACTCACTTGGGGTTTTGTAATGTTTTTATAATTTGTCTTTATTGGTTTTTCATTTGTTTCGTTTTCTCGCTGTTGTTTGTATGCCTTGCTCGTTTTCAGTTTTCAAAATTTGGTTATTGTAGTTTATAATATGCATTGCTGTTTCATATAAATTATTATAATTAACTAGTTGAATGTTAATGAGTATAGGAAAAGCGTGACAAGGCTTAAGGATCGCAATTCGGTTTTTGGGCTGCAGCTAGAAAATCTCAACAATTTTTTTTGCGTATTTTACAATCAATCATGGAATTTCTTTAACTATGGCTTTCACTTGCTTAATTGAATTTACATTCATATTGTTTTAATATATATTTATAGTTTAAAACGTCTTTAAATTTATGCTTTTTCGCTGCTTTCGCATTCCAGTTTTCGCTAAGCAAAAATTCCAGTTTAAAATAATCCGCATCGAAGCATATAAGCGAAATGTAAAATATATATTGAATACAAAAACAATAAAAATAATATGTATATAATCACACCAATAAACACTAAACATAAGCCTAACTAAACGTGGAGACGACCAACGAAATTTGTAGAGGCGACACACATATCTATATATATATATAGGGTCGATCAAGTTAGAACGGAATACTAACTGGTTGTATACTCTTGAGTGTGCTTCGGCATAGATTAACTAACAAAACTTACAAAGTACACAGAATTTGTTTAAGCATCTTCCCTTTGTGAGTCTACAAATTCGAGAATGTCGAGCCCCCGAACCCTGCACTGCGAAATCACATACAACATACATGCAGACATTATTACCATACGTAAAAACAGATTTTTCAAGGCATAGTTATTACTCGCTGTGTTTTAGTTTTGTTTATCAATCTTGTACCCCAAATAGTTGGCTTACTGCTGGCTTTGCTCATTGTTCATAACTCTGCAAATTATTATTAGTGTATATATGTATAGATAGTTGTTCTGTGTGAGATATAGTGCCTAAGTGTGTGAGTGTAGAGGGTAGGGAGTTGTGTGTATGTCGGTGTTCGTTATCTAACGACTTTGGCTTTTCGAATGTTGAATTAACCACTGCAGCGTTATGTCAATGTTGTCCTTCTCCTTGCAGGAAATACTATAACAGCAGATTTCACGGTCCTGTATGCTCGATAGATTCCTGCAATATATTTTTAATGGTTAGTTTACAATTTTTAAAATAGTTTTAATAATTTTAAGGCACTCACATGCGTTCGATGAGTCCGGTTTCATCGAGGGCGCCTGGAAGATCTCGTTTGTTGCCCAGCACGAGCACTGGAATGCCGGCGAGCTGCGGTTTGTCCAACAGTGAGTGCAGCTCGTTCCTAGAGGCCTCCAATTTGTCCAGATCGGCTGCGTCCACCATGTAGCTGTTGATTAATACATTACAGTGTTAACTGACTACCCATTGTTGCTTAAGTAGCAATATTGCTTACACAATCGCATTAACGCCGCGACAATAGCGCTCCCACATGGATCGGAATCGAGGCTGGCCTCCGATGTCCCACACCTTGATGGTCACATTGCCTCTGGTGATCTTGCGCATGTTGAATCCAACTGTGGGTATCATGTCCTCAGCGAATTGGCCGGACTAAAGGAAACAAAAATAATTAGTAAGTAATCATATTTTAAATAAACTACAACTTTTATATCAGCTTAGAACTTAGTCTGCAAAGAACAAAGCCTAAAAGTATGCAATCAAACATAATGTAAGACTCATGTAAAAAATTGTATTCTTACACACGACAGCATCCAAATCTTTACAAATTTAGTATTCTTTTTAAAAATGCGCTTAAATAAATAACTAGTGTAAAAACTTTTAGTATTGATTAAACAATGTCTTTTAGTACTACAAATAATTCAAGCTACAACAGTTAAATTGTTGAATGACTCTAACCATATACTTTCTACACTGTATATTCTATACACTGAATAAGATAATCGAAAACTCCTAAAATGACAACATGTTAATTCTGTGCCTTAGTTTAAATTAAAAACGTGTACTAAAGGTATATAAAAAGCTTATCTCGTAGAACGTTTTGTTAGTAATTGCTAGTGAAATAGGGAAAGTGACTAATTGCCGCCACCCACAAGTTTGCTTGCATTCCGAACCTGAACATACCACTAATGCAGGAATCTGAATTCTGTAATTGGAGTCTAATAGCAGTGATAAGCAGAGGAATATTTCCATTTCGGGAGCACTTGAACAAATAAATTTTCCGTAGATGCGGGCAGACATTTGAATCGAATTCACATGACTCATAACAAGTCAGGCGGTCACAAAGGCAGTAGTTACTCCACCTCCCGGAACGCCTGGCAAGTGCAACTATCTACGATTTCCAGTAACTGGTAACTTCAGATCGTCGCATTATCAACGTGCAGAAATGTGTGACAAAAATCAGGCAGGCGGTACGGGAATGCGGGGTCAGGGGTCGAAGTGCTGATAATGGCGTCATTGTGCGGAGAAACATGCGTATATATGGGGTATATGTAGGTTTATTGATTACGGCGGCAGGAACGGTAAACTTTACCACAGCACAGCGTTAATTACGGATGCAGTGAAAGAAACTGGGAGTACGAAAAGATAAGGAATAAACAATGTTAGAGTGGCGGACTTGAGCTAATGCCAATTCCTTTGTCACTGGGGGTTTGTAATGCTCTTTAAGTAGTAGCTGATCTCCCGGCTTTCCCCGAACCCCCTCCCCGCTCCTCAACAGACGACCGCACACAAAAAAAAAACCACCCTCTCACCCATACACCCACACGAATTCGCACACACCCACTGCGAAAATACTCACTGCAATAACATTGACGAACGTCGTCTTCCCGGAGAACTGCAGCCCCACCAGCGTGAGTTCCATCTCCTCTTTCCAGAAGATGCTCTTGAACCACTCGAGGATCCTGTTGATGAGGGCCAACATCCTGGGGCAGGTGTGTTTCTGGTCGGGATCTGCTTGAAATTCGCGAAAAAAGGTTTCCTTTTCCAAAAAGCGTAAATCTTGGCGTGAAAAAACAACTGGGCAGGTCAGTGTGGCCAAGTGCGCGGTTGTGAAGAATGGCCAACACTTTGACCAACACTGCGTAGTATTCGTAGTGAATGGTAATCGTTTATTCCAGCAAGTATCCACTTAAAAGAAAATAAAATATATATGGTATATAGAAAACATGGATTCAAGTAAAAAAAAAATAATATAATGTCTTTGGGTTTCAGCGTAAATATTAATAATATATTTAATTAAAGATACATGTTACATCGCTACTGTACAATATTTACTGTACTTGCCATCGATAACGTGCAATCGAAATCGGTGAAGTTCGCTGTGACTGGCAGTCAAGGCAGAAGAAGATAGTAAACAAAATGGTAAGCTAAGCGATAATTTTATAAATTTTATTTAAATGAGTAATAAATGTATATTTTCAGGCGCGCAATGCAGAGAAGGCAATGTAAGTAACCCGAAAATACGTTTAACATATGATTTCCAACACTCACCCGCGTATTTTCGGCAGGACAACTTTGGCACGTTGGCGGGCCGCAAAAGAAGTGGAATCTGGTGAAAAGGAACGCCGGCCCTATTTGGCCTCCGAGTGCCACGATTTGCCCAGATGCGAGAAGTTCCGCCTGGAGATTATACGCGACGTATCGAAGAAGGTGGCCCAGATACAGAATGGTACCTATTTGGGTTTATTTATTTCGCTCTTAAGATATCCACTAATACTGACCACTTATAGCTGGCTTGGGAGAATTCCGCATTCGCGATCTGAACGATGAAATCAACAAGTTGCTACGTGAGAAACGGCATTGGGAAAATCAGATATCCGCATTGGGTGGCCCCCACTATAGACGCTATGGTCCCAAGATGTTCGATGCGGAGGGTCGCGAAGTTCCCGGCAATCGAGGCTACAAATACTTTGGAGCCGCCAAGGATTTGCCGGGCGTTCGCGAGCTCTTTGAGCAGGATCCTCCGCCGCCACCCAGAAAATCCCGCGCTGAACTAATGAAGGACATAGATGCCGAATACTACGGCTATCGGGACGACGAAGATGGTGTCCTAATCCCTCTGGAGGAACGCATCGAACGAGCGGCCATTCAGAAGGCCGTGCAGGAATGGCGCGAGAAAATGGCCAGAGATGGTCGCATAATCGATGACGAAGAGGAGGACGAAATATATCCTCTTTCGGGACCAGCACGCGAAGCCATCGAGGATGCCAAGGCTCGAGCCGCCGTGGAGGATCCTCACGGCCTTTTGGCACCCAAGTTCACCGCCCACGTTCCCGTGCCGACGCAACAGGATGTACAGGAAGCTCTGCTCCGCCAGCGTAAAAAGGAACTGCTGGAGAAATACACCGGTGGCGCTAACTAAGCTCAATAAACATTCTACACATAGTTGGATACATTCAAATCGCATGTTCTTTTAACACGGCATGTTTTTGGTTAAGATCATCTATAATTGAAATAGATAAATAGTTAAACAATTTTTGGCAAGGCACTTCAATGCGCTTTGGTCTCTAATAACTAGAAAATGTAGAATGAATCAGTATTGAAATTGATCGAAATTTCGGCGTCCGCCGCCACGTACACCGCCGCCACGCCCGCCACCAAAGCGACCACCTCTTCCTCCAAAACCGCCGCCTTCAGCAGCGCGCTTGTCCTTCATGGCTTTAAATCGTCTAGCCATGTTGTGCAGTTCGTCGGGCACTTCCTGCTCCGCCTCCTGCAGAATGTCAATTAGTTCCTTGGCCATACCCCAATCCTCGCGGGTAAAAAAGCTTATTGAGGTGCCCTGTCGGCCAGCACGTCCGGTGCGACCAACACGGTGCACATACTCCTCGATGTTGCGCGGAAAATCATAGTTGATGACATGCCTTTGTGGATGGAAAAATAATAACTAATGGGTACCTCGAGTCGAAAAATTTGCTTACGTGATATCCTCAATATCCAGGCCACGTGATGCCACATCGGTAGCAACCAGAATGCGCACGACGCCGGACTTAATATCGGCTATAGCCTGCTCACGATCCATCTGATCGCGGTTACCATGAATGCACTGGGTCATGAAACCATCCAGCGTAAGTTCACTGGATAGGTCATCAGCACGAACCTTGCGTCCACAAAATATGATGATCTTGTCCGTACTGCTCATATTCTTAACGAAAGATGTAATGGTGTTGAATTTGGCCATGTCATCCTCCATCAATTTAATCACTTGTTTCACCGAGTGCGTGGCCGCCAGATCGAGCGATCCGACACACACCTGGATGGGATTCTTCATGTAGCTCTGCGCTAAACGACGTACTCCTGGTGGCCAAGTGGCCGACGTCATTATGGTCTGACGGTCCGGACGGATGTCTAGAATCACCTTCCGGATCTGCGGCTCGAACCCCATGTCCAGCATGCGATCTGCCTCGTCAAGCACCAGATAAGTGATGGTGCTCACATCAATGACATTGGCCATTATCAGATCGTTCAGGCGACCCGGGGTGCAGATAATGATCTCCGCACCGCGCTCCAAGTCGGATATCTGCATGTTGCGATCGCCACCGCCGTACACACAAACTCTGCAAATTGTGTTGTTTTGGTGAAACGGAACTCACTTAAAGCTCGATTAGAATACTTACGCTTTCATGCCGCGGAAGGAGTACTTGTTGACCTCCATTTCGATTTGCAGAGCCAACTCCCGAGTGGGTGCCAGCACCAGAACGTTAGCTCCGCCCCTCGTGCCCCGGGGCGTACTCTGGTACTCAGTGTGAATCATTCCGGGCAGAAGAAAGGCTAGTGTTTTGCCAGTGCCTGTTTGGGCGATACCGATCATGTCATGACCTTGGAGGAGAATGGGCCACGCCTGCGATTGTATGGGCGAGGGTTTGGGGAAGCCCATTTTGGTAATCTCCCCAAGCATATCTGGATATTCGGCAAAGCATTGCTCGAAGGTCCAAACTGGATTTGGGATAGGCGGCGCCGTTTCCCCCTCCTTGGGCTCGAAAACATAAGAAACTGTTATCTTGTTGTTCTCCTCGCGAATACGTTCGATCTCCGATTTTGTCAGATTGGCCACTTCAGGAGCCTCCTTGTAAAAGTTCTTTGTTAGCGGTGGACACTTGGACCACCGTGCCGCAGTAGCTGCTATCTGTAAGGATCAATGGGTCACATCTTTTGGAATCTAAAAAATGTTATTTTTATACTCACCGAAGCTTTATTCAGGGCTGCCCAATCGATGGTGCCCGTAAGATCCCCATTGTCGTTATTGGACTCAGAAGAAGGGGGATTGAACTCGTAGCTACTCCCCTTGGATTTGTCGTATCCGCCACCGCCACCGCCTCCATCATGTCTTTCATTGGACATGTGGTCCCTACTATCGCGATCCCGTCCCCTATCACCCGAATTAGTGAACTGCTTGCGAACGTGATCTATAGCATCGAGGACGTTGCTCTGGATGCTACCAGTTATCTTGACAATTAAGTTGTACTTGTCCACTTTGACGCGAACATTGAAGTCGTTCTGGATCCGGGATACATTGGAGCCGCCTCTTCCAATAACTTTTCCGACCATCTCGGAAGCGATGCTCAAGGATTCGCTAAAGCCTTCTCCTCCTCCTCCTCCACTACCGCTGTCGCGACTATCACGACAGCCCGCTCCGTAATTATCACGATAGTCGCGACGTCCACCGCAGTCATTTCGCTCGCCTTTGTATCCACGTGAGTTACCATCTCGCCGGATACTCCTTTCGTACTTATCATTTAGCTTGGAGTACTCCTGAGGCACCGCCGGTTTCTCAACATAGTTTGGATCGTCCCAATCGAGCTCCGACATATTGGAACCCTTTATTTCGATGAGATTCGTTGGAAAAAATTGCTGACTTTGCAATTCGCTTGTGCACTTTTAAACGGTAAACACCGCGTGCATTTGTGTGTGTTCTATGAGCTAACGCTTCTGCCCACGCTTTTAGAAGACAGGGAAGATTATCGATTAATTTTGAGCATTTAGTTAATCGTCCTAGAAATCATAAAAACAAACTTAAATTTAAACCTGTGCCTGCCATATTTGCTTCTTATCAAGGGTAGCTTATCATAAATAGAATAAAAGTTTATTAGTTCCAATGTAGCCTTTAGCATTAGATGATATTATAAAATTCATGATAAGCAAATAAAAGCTGTGGATTTTCCAAAAAAATCAATTACTAATCACATTTCGATATACCCAGTTACTTTGTTATCGATATTTCCAAGTTTCACCGGCAGGGCTGGCGCGCTTCAGGGCTACAAAGCAGTGCTTTTAGGTTCCATAACTTCGAAATGTATAACACTTTTCAACATTTTGGCGGTCCTGTTTAAAAAATGCAAAAGAAAACAGCAGTTGGTTTGGTTACTATTATAATTTCCTTTTACTTAGCACTCGCGTTACACTGCTCAGGTGTAGCTTAGCTTAATAGACTTACGATCTAATACGAAATGAATCATAATCCTCTCACACACTCGCTTCATATAAATAATTAAAACTAGAAAACACAAACTTTTTTCACTTTCAAGAAGTAACTAAACTATTAGAGTGGCTATAGCGGATTGATAAAACTTAGAACAGTTTTGATAAGATATTTGCGTGTATATGGCGGGGTTTATAATATTTTTGGGGGAATTGGGTTGGGTTCGATTTGTGTGGCAAGTCAGCAGAAATAGTTGCAGTGCATTTTGGATTTCATTGTTCTATATGAAGTTTAATATAGTTTACGTGTGTATGTATATGTAGGTAGGTATAGTTAAGAATCGCTTACAACTAAATTTAAACTAAATTAACATTTACGAGGTTTTATTTCTCTTAAACAATTTCTCCAGTTGCTTGTTTTGGATTATATTAGTGGGTTTCGCTTTGTGGTTGCTTCAGGGGCGAAGAGGAAATACATTACAAAAGCTCTTAAAAGGTATTGCAAGTACATAGTTTAAGCTGCAATTGGTATTTCTTTCCCTTGTGTTTTGTTTTAGGTACGTTTGTATGTACAGATATTGAACGTTTTTATTTACACGTTGCAGAGGTGGCTTGAGAAACCATTTAGCATCACCTTGTTTAATAGGAAGTAGCAGCCCTCTCGCCGTTTCTGACTTAATAAAATCTATATTTTTTCAGCCAGGTAAAAAATTCCTTAGTTTCAGTAAATGAGTAGTTATAAAATACATCAAAACTTGGTTATTTTCTACTTGTCCTCGAAAAACGTACAGCTTTATCAATTATAGTTTTGATCATAAAGAATGCGGCAATTGGGTGCACATTTTCTTTCTTTTCACTGCTGCTCGTTGACGGCGGCTTTTCGCGGGCACCTTATCTCAGTCCCTCGTCAAGTTGCTGGCCAAATGGTTAATCCGGCTATCCGGTGCCTCCTCGCAGACGGGCGATGGCACCGAAAGCCAGGGCATGGTGTTTGGCATGGGTGACGCAGGCGTATAGCTGGACTCCAGATCCAATCGCAGTTTGGCGGGCGAATTCCGCTTGAACAGAGCCAACTGCCGCGTGGGCGACAGCAGATTCGGCTTGCTGATTGCGCAGGGTGATACGGATGAGCTGGTGGACTGCAGCAGTGAGCAGATGCCACTGCTGCTGCTTGTGGAGCTGGGTGAATCTAGTTCCGAAACCGTTGACGCTGCCGCCGAAGTGCTGGGCGCATCGTCATCTGGGGTAATCGGCGGCGAGGTCAACCTGGATGAGCAGTTACTGCCCGCCAGGCTGCCGGCGCCGCTGTCCACATCATCGTAATCGAACCCATCCTCGTCCATAGCCTCGCTATCCGACTTGGATTTGCCCCGTTCCCGTTGTTCCCGCTTCTCCTCTATCTCCTCCTCCTCCGGCTGCTCCACCAGTTGACTAGATTGGGTGCTTAATCCCACAGAAGATGCCGAAGGATTGCTAGGACTATTCAGGTGCGGGGTTGCGGGCGCCAAGACTCCGCTCTTGCGCAAATTCTGCTCCAGCTCCAGCAGCTGGCCCATGAAGTTCAGATTGGGCGAGATGATCGGCCGGGCCACTTTCACCAGCTTGTAGGCCTCCAGCAGGGAGAGCGACTTGTACCGCATGACGTAGGCGATGGCGATGGTGGCGCTCCGCGAAATCCCCGCGTGGCAGTGCAGCAGCACTCGGGAACCCGTTTTCCGTGCATCTTCTGCAAAATATCAAGTAGAAAAGGTGCGTTTTAGTAGGCTGATAAGACGGTAAAAAGTTTATTGATCAAAAAATATGCTACAATACAATTGGGGGCTCTTAATGATTATGAGCTACTATCTTATCATAGAACACCCTTGACTGATGAATTTTTTCTATGGGTTTTAGATTTGAGCTAGATATTGTGATATATGAAATTTAATAATAAAAGACAAGTATTATAATTTCTCCTTATCACGTTTGAGTCAACTCGATGGTTAAGATCAGTTCTTTAGCTTTAGAATTGACTTTTTTTAGCTTCTTCTTTTAGCTCTTTTTAGCCCTTGTATTGCATCTGTGGCGACGGAGAAACTTTTCGAATTTTGACTGTCGGACGTGGAAGCTTCGATGATGTTGCCGCTGTGTTGATATCTCCCTGTCGATACTTTCAGTGTATTTGTGTCTGTGTTGTGGGCTGCTCGCCTCTCGCTCTTCGAGTTCGCTCTCCCACTCTCCCGCTCGGCAACTCAACTGTGAGAATTTTGCTGATATGAGTCATCATCATCGCCAGAGGCAACAGCAATAGCAACAACAACAAAGCGGCGAGGCTTATTGACAGAACATTTTTATACCCTCACGCGCGCACACTCGCACACTTGCACAGACGCAAGCACACACACACACACACACGTGGGCACATTAACTCATAATTTACGTTGTTATTTTTGGCCAAAGATAAGCGGCAGAAGGAAGAGGAAGAGAGCTCAGAAGAATCCGCAGCATACGGCGCACTTTTTTCCAAGGCTCACCATACTTAACGTACAGTATCGACTCACTAAAGTGGATGTGTTGTAATACCACAGAATATAACTTGAATACGCTTCTTATTATATAAATAAACTTAAATAAATGAAATAAACTATACAACTTATCAGCTTGGGTGGAAACATTGGTTTTTTATTACAGAAGTATGACTGTAACCATATAAAGTCACCATCGAAAAATAAGCTTTATATCTTATCGCACAGGAATTGGTTGTGGTGTGATTTTGGGTTTGGTGATGAGCACAAAAAATGGGTGGCTTCCGAGAGGGGTTTTCAGGGGGGGAATGGGACAGCCTTTCCTAATCGATGCTTACTCATAATGCAAACAAGGCAACACACTTGTCTGATTTCCAAACAGCTGATAACCAGCCAGTCGGGCAGAAGCCTTGTTAGTCACCAGGCAGGCGCCTACCTCCCCCAACCGCACCCCCTATTAGCGCAGTGCACTCTGCACACCACCATTATAAAATAAACCCCTCTGCTTGTCATGCAGCCAGGAGGTGATATCAGCGATAAATCTGAAAGGCGCGTGTAACTCACTAGAAATTGCAGCCATATTGTCAGCCCTCACCATTTATTTAATATACAATAACCACCCGAGACCCACCCCTTTTTCCCTATTCTAGCTGAAGTGGTGAGATAGCAGTGTGTTTTTGATTTATCAATGAACAGTGGGGGCACAAAGTGGACTCCGATAAGGAGACCTTCCCTACTGCACAACTTCGATTTCACAAATTTCGACTACAACTATGAATTGCAGTTTACACACCAACCAACCAGTCAAGTGACATTAAATCGAGTTAACCGTGTTATCGGGACGATTGTGATGATATAGCAACAATAACCGTGCCCGGGGAAAATCCATCATAAATAAATAATCAAATACCATTCAAAGATAACCCTGGAAAATGGAGGTTCTGGGTGCTCAAGTACCCAAAGTACGGACGTCAGAGTCCCCAAAATGTATTCTTGCCTCAGAAACTACAGTAAATAGAGATGAAGCAACAAAAATGAGCAATTTGTCATGGTTTCGACTTAGAAAGGGGGTTTACAATAAATACTATCATACTGAAATCCATAAAAGATTTTCTTAAGCTAGATAGTTTGTTAAATGATGATATGATGATATTTGAATCATTGACCATCATTCTGTGAGTATACAGTGGCAGAATCAAAATTGGCAAATAAAGAGATGACCAACCTATAGGCTGGCCAAAAATAGACCCACCGATCGGATCGAATCAAGGGGTGGAGGAGGAGGCCAAAAGACAGACGCATAGATAAAGAGAGATGGCCATTAAGCGTACAATGGCAGACAATTGGTCACCGTCCCCGTTCCGTTCCGTCCAGTTCCGTTCTGTTCCATGGTTCTCAGTTGAGTTCCATTCGCACGGCGCTCATAAATCCTCTTAGTTAATGACCCCGTCGCTCAGACAGTTAAAATCGCGCATAAAACGCGCCGTAAACGCGCCTGCCACATGACTCACATCATATGTGGGCTAGAACGGTCCAAGCTATTATAATGCAGAATGACAGGGGGAAAGGGGCTAATTCTAAGGAGTTTCGCAAAAACTAGCCACACGTAGCTGTTGATGATGAATGAATTTCGCAAAAGTCTAGTTTTAGTCACTATGAAGTTGTTCTGCCTAATTGGACTGGGGTTCAATTTAAGAACTGAGAACTAGCAGTGTTGAGAAATCAAATGAAGTTCATTTTTGGGAAAAACTAGTTTACAGTTTTGTAAAACGATTTCAATGCTGTATTATTTATAGCATCCTATAACTGTTTTCTTGAAACTATTCATCATGTTTCAAGAAAGATAACAATTATCTGTTTGTTTATCTTTTAAGTCATTTTGCATTTTTCCGTGTAAGTTTCGATCCCTGAGAACGGAACTCGAAGCGGACGCTTTGATCGATTATTGGGAAGCCGGGCTTTGGTAATTGTTTATTGTGACAAACATGCGACCATATATGCTGTGGGGAATTACTAATCGCCAATAGAGCCTTGCATGCGTATGACTAAACCGACTTAGTTCACCGGAGCACATATTCCGCCGATGACTGTGAATGACTGATGGATCCCGGCGTGTCGTGCCTATAATGGGGCAGTACACGTTGCCACCATTCCAAAGGGCTGAGAGTCGTGACTCCATTTGGGGGGCGATGCGTAATTTGGGTAGTCGTCGTCACCGAATTCTTACACCAATGAATGTATGATTAAGTGCAACAGTAGCGATGTTTCTTCTCTTTTTTTTTAGTGTCCGGCCCCCGGGTGCGTCATCTGGTGATTTCGGCTCAGAAGTGGGCCAAGTGGCAGACGACTGTCTGACAGCTGGGATGCCTGGCCGATGGTATGGGATCAAATGGGGCTATATAGTGGATGGAATCGCCGTCTCGACAGCCAACGACGATGACGACTTGTCGCGTCGTTTTCGGTTCTTGGTCTCAATGTCCGCTTGCCCAATGCATCATTTCACTTTTTCTTGTGATGATTAAGTCCCGGATCTCGGACCCAAGGGTCAACCAAATGTGTCCGAGGGCGCGAAACTCTCGCAACTCCCTCTGAGTCATGGCCAGAAACAGAAACAGAAACGGCAACAGAATCGGAATCAGAATCGAAAACAGAAACAACCTTTGAGCAGGGGGAACATGATATATGAATGAGTTGTTTTATGTTTTACAGCAATGTTCAGGGAAATAGCACAAGAGCAAAGGATGTTCAGGATCATAATAAATCAATTAAAGTAATAGGAGTATTTTTAGGAATGAATTGCATTTAACATTTCTTACTTAATGAAGTAACCATTTTTCAAGCCTTCGTTATTTTTATTAACTTCTATATGTCGATGTTATTTTTATGCTGCTGACTGTTTTAACCAGAGCACGTTGTCAAGCAACAAGTAGTTTTGTTTATGTTCAAAATATTTAATTACTTTCGTCGACCGTTTATCATTAAGAATACCCGCTTACTCATACAGGTTTCTGATTCAGCCAGAAAGAGACGGCCGCATGTCGACCGAAAGAGACAGACGTAGTGCGAGTCTGAGTGCGGCAGGTGCCAGGACACTTAAATGGCGATAAGACGCCGCTGAATCATCCAAAACAAAGAGAGTGGGGATCTCGACTTGACCTTCAACTTGGCGAATCTCGACTTTGACGTGTCGAGTCATACGGAAACAACAAAGCCCCCTAACAAGACAGCCTGCACTTTGAAGTCGCCTTCAACTCAAGCGGGTCGGGTCGGGGTGAATAGTGGGTAGTGAGTGAGTGAGTGAGTGGGTGAGTGAGTAAGGGAGGTAGATGGATCAGGGCTCTCCTCGGGTGATTCACGAAGAGCATGCGCGACGGCAATAACAACAAACGGAATGTTTCATAAACAAATTGCGCGCAAATCAAACACTTGGGAAATACAGAGTGCGCGGGCGCAAAAGTCTCAAAAGGGAGGTATTGATGAATAAGTACACAATGAGTTGTTTTTGTTGTCCCTCCTTTTTCGTTGAAGTAACAACGATCCCATCTTACGATCTTAAAAGTGATATTCTAAATAATTCATGTGTATATTAATCATATTTTTTTTCCGTGTAGAGAAAAACGAGGAAGTGTGGGCCTTGGGTTCCCTGTAAAATGATTAAGAGCCTTACAATTTCGATACAACAATAAAAAGAACGAAGCCGCAACGAAAATTTCAAATTCGAAATTCCTGTGCGAAGATTTTCAGTTTCGCTTCGTCGATTTTTGCATTTTAAAAATAGCCTGCTGACGAATATTGAAATTATGCGCACGGGGGCCAACAAAAATGTCACCTCGGGTTTTTGGTTGTTGTTTCGGTTAATTCTTTTTTGTTTGTTGTTGGCAGACGGATTCTCGATTACTCATTAGTCGAAGGATTTTGATTTTTTTGGGTTCTCTCATTTCATACTCAGTACTTTGTAGCTGAGTTACTTGGGACAACAATATTGGGTTTTTATATTACAACCATCTATTTTCTAAACTGTCGGTATATATGTGAACATATGAATTCATAGTTTTATCTAATCAGCTGTCCAATTCTATGTATGTATGTGTATAGAATGTGGCTATCACCAAATGTTCTCGAGGGGCCTCCGCTTTCAGTTTACTTAGCTGCTTCTACGACCGTGTGTCCACAACAACCCGTAATTGTACCTCGAATGTCCCGTAAACGTAACCCGTAACCGTATATATAAAAATCTATATATGTATGTATGTTTGCATGCTCCGTTGTAGATTAGGTTAGTTCGCCAAAGAGGCCTCTCCGTCGTTGGCAGATAAAAGTTGACGGCTTGATAACTTGATAGCTTGGCGCACAAATAATATGGGTACAGTCAGTACAGACATTGCGGCGATAACTTGACAAATTGGATGGTGATCGTGAGGAAGGAATCGGCTAGAAAGCACCAAGATAATAGATACATAGATAGATCGAGCATTGCTGTGAGAGATCTCTATTTCGAATTTAAACCTTGCTATTCCGTTTATATACCTCAGCATCTGGTATTCTTGGCCTATTTAGGCGGAACGTTTTTTTATAATTATGGCCTTGTGTTTGAAAATGTCAGATACCTTGAGGGAAGTAAGATTTTACTTCTTAATGTTTAAAGATCTTTTCTTGGGTTATGAAACAAAACCTTGCATACATACATAAATAGATGCAAATGTCATATGTTTTTAGTTCCTAACTTTTTGGGTCATCTGAAAAGTCCTTGTAATGTCCAAATCTCCATTACAAGTACATTACAAGTGCAATAGAGCGAATACTACCGATTGCAATACCGTTCAATTTCCTGACAATTGAGGCTTTGATTGCTTTCTAGGCCAAGTGGCTCGGTTTGGTTTATCGTTCATGTTAATGACACAGCATAATGACATTAGCATTATCCGACTACAACTACAACAACAATTGGGGCCTCGAACTCTGCCGTCGCCTAATGAGCCTCTGCCGCTGCCACTGCCACTGCCGCTGCCTCTGCCGGCGTTGAGCTCATTTCAAGCTCTGCTTCAAAATAGCGGTGCTTCCTCTTTTCCTACATACCCCAACACCCCGCCACCCCCGCGCACACAAAGTGCTGTTATAATGAATGGAAAACGAAAAGCAGCGCAACAATGAGAAATCATAAGTTGTACGGTAGAAGAGGAAGCACACGAAGAAGGGGATCAGCATATATTCAGGCGAAATAAAACAATAATAATAGGCATAAGGTGACGACGGCAAACCAAAAACGAATGCGCAAAAGGCCGGGGCAAACACACACAAACTCACAAACACAAACAGAGAAGCGAAATCATGACTCATGCACTCAGTACAAAATTGTACGTATACTTTTCCCTGCTTCTTCTTCTTACCGCCGCCGCTGCCACCTCCTTTTGCTTCCTCTTTCTCTTGTCCGTCTCCCCATCCACCGATACTTCGTGCCTGAGTACTAATGTGTTGCTGCGCGGGTGTGAGTGAGCGAGAGAGGTAGAGCATTTATAAAAATAATACTTAAGCATTTATAAAAGCGGCGAAGTTAAGGAGAAACAATTAATAGGAGCACATTTTCATTTTTATATTTTAAAGCTTTAATCATATTTTAAACATAAATCATTTAGTATTTATATTTCTTTCTGTGTAGCGTTCAAAAGAAGTCTGAATCAAGGATTCTGATCCGAACCGACAGATGCAAATGAAATAAAGAGCGCAGGCGAGCAAGAGAGAGGAAGCGATATTAACCAGCTGTTGCTGCGCACCGCACCTGAAATCCACAGTCCAACAGTCGAGGCCGCACGCACAAGGATAACCCACTAAAAGAAGAAAAACCGAATCCATGACTCATGAACAGGAACCGAAATGTTTACAAAAATAGAACATATGCCAAAACGAAACAGCGCCGGAGGAAAAGAGAGGGGTGAGAAGTGCCGTTGGCGGCGCGATAAATAGCAACAATAAGAAGCCAACAGAAAAATCGATGCGGCTGTACCGTTCACCCACCCACCACCACCCACCACAACCTATCGCCCACCCACTCTCTCGCCATCTCGCTCTCTGTGTTCCACATTGCATTGTGAACGAACAACGAAACGTAATGGCGATGAGTCATCATCGTGCCAGGGCACAGTGGTGGCCAAAAATACATTAACACTCGGGCAGCGCAGGAAGCGCGTCGAGGACACAACCCTTATCAGAAAGGACGTTTGCGGTTGGCTGGTTGGGTTAGCTAGCCTTGTTGTTGCTGCTGCAATCTGCATAAAGTTTCCATTGCCCGTGCAAACTGGTCTGCACCGACAAAAAACGGCTATACTTGTGGCTCCTATTATCAAATTCTACCGAGTTTACTCTATGATAAACCTTTATCTACAAAGATCGACCTTCGCAAGGCCATAACTTTCAAGTAACTTCTATCTGGCATTTCGTTAAGGTTAGACTGAATATTAAACCATCTTCAGTTTAAAAAATATTGAAGCACCAAATCTCGGGTGTAGTTTTAAAACTCACTTGGTAACACTTACAAAAAGTGAACTAAAAGATCAATTTTTTTTTAATCCTTTTCTATCAGTTATGTTTTTCAGTGTGGCCAAAGTCGCAACACAGTTACGGCAGCAACAACAATGCGACGACGACGCCGCTGCCGCCATGCTGTCTGCCAACGCCAACACGCAACAGCAACAACAATGCGACGGCCAAAGGAGGAGAGAGAAGGAGAAAAGAGGACGGAAGGAGCGAAGGAGGCGACGAAGAGAGGCGAATGGATAAGCGTAGGAGCAGTCACAACAAAAACTTTTTGAGGTGGAAGGAGCATTGCTCCTTATCAACACACCCCAATTGTCTTCGTGGGAGCGAGGGAGTTGGATAGATACATGCATTCCATGTTGAAAATTACTTTGATTCGAGCTTTGAAATCTTTTACGATTGACTCTTAATTAGCTATAAATGGAAGATTAGAGCAAATATTAAAATTGCACATTGAGCCTTTTAACTTTTTATATGTTAATAATATGAAGAGTAGTAATTACTACTGCTAATTCCTATAATTCAATTTAAAATATGAATAAGGTCTAGGATCGATTTCATATGATTTCTTTTACGAATTTGGCCTGTTTATTCAGGGTACTGAAATATAATCCAACAAATACCCATACTTACTTAAAATAGGGTCAAAGGCATTTAAAATTAAGCATATGCTTTGAAAACCGAGTACGATACAATCCGTTGATGTGTAGAACAATCTTATCACTTTTCAGAGACACCTAGTTTGGAGGTCGTCGGTCGCTCGTACCCGCCCACACTTTTTTTCTCGCGCTTGTTTTAAATGAAATATTTGCACTACTTAAACCACAGACGCTACAAAAAACATTAATAATACCGAGAAACAAAAGCAGCAATAAGAACGACAAAGCTCGTGCACACGTGCCAAGACATTAGCTTGGATGAAAAAAAAAAATTATATATGTGTATAAAAAAAGCAAAACAAAAATACTTGATGAACAGCTTTGGACATAGAAAATGGAAATGGAAAAATGCGATTGACGTCAGCATTATATTCCACGGCTAAAGTTCTCTCCTCGTTCCCACCTCGTGCCCCACCACCCCTTTTTTGCGTCTCAGTGGAGCAGGCTACATATTATTATTTTCATTTAAAATTAACAATTTGTATAGTGCGCTTGGTTGTGTGGGAAAAGCGCTGAGGGCAGCACGAAATGCCAAAAGCACACAATACAATAAGCCAAAAAAAGGGGGGCAAACAAAAAAGTCAATAACGAATTTTCCAAGCAGACCCAAAGAAGAAAGGCGACTGGAAGCCAGACGAAAACCGTTATGCAAAATCCACAAATGAGCCCGCTGACCGCGGAAAAAGCCCGCCAGGCATCCAATAACAAGTCACGTTTGGCAATTGCCAATCGCAAATCGCCAAGATGATGACTAAGCGTAACACGGATTCTCAGACTGAATTCGGGGAGCTCTAGCTTCCTCAGAATTTTACATTATTTTTCCAAGATTAGACTGACAAGCCGCCTAATCTCTGTCAAATATTTGAAATCTTTCACGACCATGCAGGATTTTTTTTTGTTTCTTTTAATGAGTTGAAAGTATTTGTCATCTTCCTAGAACTTTTCTATGGAAAATACTGTTTCTAGGCTTACAGCCTTAAGTAATTCTTCAAAACGTAGCTTTCAGCGTTCATATTTCTTGTATCTTTTGAATACGCATCTTAAATATATAAATAGTTCTTATGCTGGTGGTATGACATGGTAATGGAAACTCACCGATAAAGTCGTAGGCCTCCTGGAAGTACTGCTTGATGTTCTGATGTGGCGTATCGCTGGCAGGTATTTGCATGTACTTGAGGCCCTGCAGATGGCTCTCATTGGGACTTTGGCAGGTAACGTTCAGCACACAGTTGGCGCCCACGCTGCTGGGATCGTCGGCGTCGCGGCCATTGCCCAGCAATAGATGCGGGAAAACGGGCGAGGCGGGGTGTGTTTCTATATCTGCAAAGATACATGCGGATCGGATCGGATCATTAGTTTTTATGAGTAAATAATGGAAAAGTTCTTGCCCCCAAACGCCGTACAAAAAGTGGCCTTTGTCGGGGATCTCTATCTCTTTCGCTCTCTATAAAGCGATGGAAGTTTGCCAATTCGCGATGTCATGCAACAAAAGAGTCTGGGCCAATGATCATTGCGATGGGGATGGGGATGGGCATGCCCTGTTTTCTGTATCTATTGTTGTACACAACGTCTAAATTTTGCTACAACAAATTGTTTATTTTTTGTTCACCCCAACCCCAACCCCTACCTCTACCCCTCCCCTCCTCCTTCACCTACTCCACCACCGCGGAGCGTTTTCGTTTCGATTGGATTCGTCTGCTGGGGCCTCTGTTGCTGTTGCATGAGTCATGCCACACACAGAGGCATAGTCTCAGTTCAGTTGGGTTCAGTTTTATTGGCAGTGGGCGAAGCCGAAGGTGGGGGAGGGCAAGGGGAAGGCGGCAGGGGCGGTCAGCGGGCCGAGGGGTGGCTTCACATTGCCTCATGGCCGTCCCCGAGTTCGTAGCACTCTCAATGAGCCGCGCAATTGTTTTTCCTTCCCTCTCTATGTGTATCTATAATTGTGCACCGTCTAACTACACTCCGAAAAACCAAAGTTCACCTTTGAAAGAAAAACTACCCTGGAACTTCTTTCGATGGCCTAGGGCTTTTTCGTACAACTCCCCTACTCAAAAATGAAACTTCTTGTTTGAAAGATATATTTTTGAATTGAAATTACACTCTTTTTTTGGCAGTGTAATGTTTAGATAAAAGTGCTGTCCCAGGGACCAGCATATGCCCTGCGGTTTTGGCCATAGACACCCCTCCCCGTCCACCCATCGACTCCTTCCATCGATTATTTGTCATTGGCTTGCGTGTTAATTGATAGCACTGAGAGCCATGGCAACGCAACTTCGTGTTTTTCATTTATATTTATTTATTTGGGCTGGCTGCACTTTGTGGGTCACACGGAAATCACTTGCATTAGTCATCGGCAGCACGTTGGAACTTTACTTTACACGTAAAGATGATTGTCATTGCGGCATTTACGCCAGCAAGCCCCTTCTGATAGTACTACATATACATACATATACACAAAGTACACAGTAATGTATAAAGAATGCAATTAACAGATTTCATAAATAATTCCACAGTGACTCAGCTGTCGATTCGATAAACAGGAATCGCTAGTGTTTTACTAACAAACATTGTGATGGAGGTGGTCTATAGATCCCCAAAACAGCAATCAATCGGTAATTTGTAAGCCCAGGGAATTGCCAATTTCATAAAAAAAATATGATTACATTTTGGGAGTTTCCTTTGTTTTGGTGGTGAACTACGACTGATTATAACTGTGACCTATTGTGAGTCATTGCTTATTCATTTATTTTATACAAATATGTGAAATAATTTGGAATAACTGCTTCTAGAGCTCAGAGCTTTAGAAACACTTATCTCCAAATGTTGCATTGGAAATATATTGACCGATAATGTATATTGAAATCAAATGATTTTTAACTTTAGTATAGGCCTGAGATTATGATTGAACTAAAAAGTATTTTTACTTTTTCATCTATAGTATAATAATGCATTACTAATCCTATAGTATATGGAAGTACTGAAGCCCAAGGAAGCATCACGATGCGATCACACCTTTGTCAGGTGGAAAAACGGTATATATGTACATATGTACATTCATATGCATGTATAAGTTGAGGGTTACCCCACTCAAAGCCGAGATTTAGTACGATGCCCAACGTGAGTAACTGAGTAATATGCAAAAGTTTGACATTGAAAATTTCTCTGCATGACAGCCGTTGTTGTTGCTAGCTTTGTTATTATTGTTTTGCATGTGTTTTGCTGCTTTCGCATACTTTTCATACACATGTATGTACATATACGTACACCACATTTCGTAACGTGCAAAAATACGAGTTAAAGGTGCGAGCGAGAGGGCGCCACAGAGCGAGCGATTTATCTCACAGCACGTGCCAAAGCAAAAACAAAACAGTTTGTTTTTAATGTTAAAGCAGAGCTCACCAGTGCGAGAAAGAGATGGGGCGAAATGACGGAAAGATTGTATGACAATCTGAGACAATTTATCGCCATGTTGTACTTATCAGAACGGTCAGTTTGGAGGGGGGGTGCGGAACTTGGGCCAAGTAGGAAATGAAATGCAATGATAAGCACAAGCAGCACTATACAAACATGCAAATATGCAACAGCAGAACAATCGAGAGATTGCTCGATCGGGTTGCGATATGGTGCCCCTTGAGTTCCGTTCTTGATCGCAATGCTTTGTAACTTCCTTACTAGCACAGTTATTGCGATCAGCTGCTTTGGTGTGCAATCTATGCCATCTACTATGAGTGAATCATTGATTGTCTTATCATATCTCTGCTAGTTTTCAATATGCAATGCTCCAAGTTAGCATGTGGCAATATTAGGTTTGTAACTTATTGCATACCAAAATTCATGACGATTCACAGCCAAGATTTGCGAAAAATTTCTAACTGACTCACAGAGAGTGTGGCTTGAAACCCGTCTTCGGGTCGCATACCTTTGCGCTGGGTTCCCCATTTCGCCGACTTTCACTTACCGTAGACCGCCGGACTGGAGCAGCTGCGGGTTAGCGCCGGCGTCCGTCCGCCGCCGTTCATTGCCGTGGATGATGACGTCGTCGATGTCACTTCGTCACATGCCAGATTCTCCCTGGACCGCTTGTTGGGATAGTCCTTCTGATTGGCTGCAGAGGGAAGGAGACGAAGACCAGAAAATACGCATTAATGCGGTGATTTAAAAACTGATTTTAATTGGCGGTTAGCGATTTGCTTAATTTTATAACCCATGATGTCAGCACGGCCCGTGTATGGACCACAGTGCGAAAAACTTGTCGCGCCAGGTTCCCCGTTCAAATAAACCGCAAAAATATTTCGTTTCGATTGCCGCCTGCCAAAACTGACGTAAGACATTTATTTCGGCTCTAGAGTTTTTTTTCTTTTTTGCCTGATTACGAGCGAATGCAAAGCCAAAGTTTTCCACATTCGCTCGCAGCTCTCAAGTCGCTTATCACAGTGAGCAGGCATAATTAGAGAACGCTTGTCCGATACCAATTTGATAGTACAGTATAGTAAAACACGAGCAAAATCATTCATTTATAAGTCTTGTGAACAAAAGCTGTCAATAACAAATGGTTGAAAACTTTTTTAATACGGAAATCTTGGGTTTTTAATGCTGGGATATTTATGTTCTGATCTCTTCGAATATTATTAAAATTAATCTTGCAGTAAATATTCGCTTTTAAAAACTTCAAGTACGATTTTTCTCCTACACTAAACTTTTATTTTAAGCCAGATTTTTTGATTGAAGGGTATCATTTCAGCCTTCCGTCAAAAGAAAAGAACTTGATAAGATAATGCTACAGTTTGTATTATGTTTTCAAAGTGGTCTTAGGAGTTCGGACTGTGCTGACTAGATCAAGTCGACTTTATCAGCCTTGCCAGAAAGTATAATCTCTTTTATGCTGAAAAACAAAACAACTTCGAGTAAACTACTGGGGTACAAAATTGCTGTTATCAGCCAAGCGACCTCAAAAGCCAAAAAAACAACAGAAAAAAGCAAGTCTCAAAAAAAAATACAACCAACTTTTCACCGCGGCAGGAAACGTTGGTTCTGTTTTTTTTTTCGTTGTTGTTGTTTGCGGCTAGTAAAACAAGTAAAATCGCATGCCAATAGTGCATTGCAAACCTCCAGGGGCGTCTGCGTCTGAAGTGTGTGGGTTTCAAAGGGGGCCTATGGTGTGGGAAAGGGTGGAGTGGTGTGAAGTAGAGTAGAAAATAGGAAAGTGCTAATTAGTATACAGTGGCTTGTTTACTTTTGGAAATTAGCTATGCATCAGGTTTCTGTTAACTATTTTGATCAACTTTTGGGTTGGCGAATCACCCCATTATGTTTACTGTTATTAGTAATTCGCTGTTTATTGTCTAGAAAACTTTGCAACAAGGCAGTAAATGTGTGCTTACTGTCACTTTAAGATGATATAATTTTAGGAGATTCATAAAGAGATTGTGACTATTTGGAACTTTAACTTAGGCCACTCAACGAGGGTACCCCTTTTTCGTTTCGCCCCTGGCCCCCTGCAACTACCCTTCCTGCTCTACCGCTCTTTCTCACCGACTCCCAACTTCAGTTTCGAGTTGTTGCCGCGGCTGTTGCTTTTTCTCCTTCTGCTCCCCTTTTGGCCTCCTCCTTCGCACGCTTCTCCCTTCTTCTGTTGTTGTTGTGCCGATGAATTCGTACTCGAAAGGTCGTTTCAAAGCGGGTTTTTCAGCGTTGCCAGGCCGCTTGAGAAACCTGCTTTGCTTTACATTTTTTCTGTTGTTTTATTTTTTTTATTTGTACTGACTGATTTTTTTTCATTTAACCAGCCAACAGAAACGAATCGAAACGCTTCTTTTGCTTTTATTTTTGAAAGACACGCGAATTGTGAGTCACGTATGGAGCGAAAAAAAGTAACTGACTCTGAGTCTCTGATCTCTCTCGAGTTCGTTTCTTTTTGCTTGTTTTTGCTTTTGTAGAAATGAAATGGAGACGCTTACGTGTGCTCCCCCTCTCTTTCGCGCCCCTGCAAAAGTAAACAGCACGCCAAGCGGTAAAAATCAAGAGAGCAAGAGAGAGGGATTAATACGTTCTCCCTGTCCCGTTCTTTTGATTGGTTTAAGTGTAATCTTAAATTGTACGATTTTTCTTATTGCTTATTTCTGTTGATTTGATTCTTTTTTTTAGCTTTTTGTACTTACCACCAATGCGATTGTTGTTGTTGGTATTTTGGATTGGCATAAATAACAGAAGACACGGCGCTTCTCGCTTTATCCGCATTTTCATTTCACTTTGTATATGACTCACGTTGTCGCCGTCTCCGTCGCACTCACAGCGCCCGTTGTGGCTGTTGTTGTTGCGTGCTGTTGACGTTGCCGTTGTAGCGTTGTTGCTATTATTGTTGCTGCTGCTCTGCGTTTCTCGATTCACACACATATGCACGCGCTCACACTACACACATACATACACATGGGGGCCTTTGGTTGTTTTAAAATTGATATATGTATATTTTATTTGTTGCTTGCTGCCCCTATAATAATCTATATTATTTAAGTATGATTTTCGGTAGGAGGGCTTTATTAGATAATCCCCGAGCCACTTGTTGAGCCACTTCCCGTTATAAAGTGTGTTGCAACCAAAAGTCGGGGGCCCAGAAATCGAGTTTTATTTCCACTTGTAGCACGCACACTTATTTTTAATTCATTAATCGGAAAACGCGCGGGTTTGTAGATCTCGTTTTTTCGTTTATGCTCTACTTTATTTTTGTATAAATTGTTTGCTTCCTCTTCTCACGATTCGTGTTGAAATTATTATTATTGTATCCAATGATAAATGTTTTTACCAGAAATATTCTAGTTTTAATTTCCTACTGTTTTCGCGCGGAGCTTAGTTTTTTTTTTCGAACTCGTTGTGCAAAGGTGTAGACACAACCGTTCGAAGCGGTATTCAAAAGGCGAATGAATGAACGAATGAATGAGCGCACGGCGAATGAACGGGCGCAAAACAAATTTGATAACCGAATTTGATAAAGACGCGATTAGTGTGACCAAAGGGTACCACACTTAAAAACGGCTGACCTGCTGAAACTTGACTCTACGCTCAGCAAGTAATTTATCAACACTGAAAACTCCGCGGTTGATTTTGAAATTGAGGTATATACAAAGCCACCATTGCTGACTAATTAATTTTAAATAAGCTATTAGACACCTTGAGCTATGATCATAATAAAAATTTTTATTTATGACCCGCTATGGGTAATTATTTTCGAAACATGTTGACACTTCACTGTGTCAAATTGCTTTTGACATGGTGTATATAAACAAATTCTCTTATATCTCGGGCTCAAACCTTTTGTTAGTTTTCTTCATTATTCTTTTTAATAATATGCAATGTTCCTTAAAAACTTCCTTAGGTACTTCGATGTCAAGACATTTAATTTGTCACTACAGCTAGTCATCCAGGTCGTGCGGCACTGGTGGCTTCCAGCCCCCGAAGGCTCTTTCCAACTCCACGGCCACTCGGATGCACAACCGATCCTGATTTGGCGCACCGATCACAGAAAGCCCGATGGGAAGTCCCCGTTCATTTAGACCCATTGGCACATGGGTCACGGGCAGTCCAAGAACATTAAACATCAGGGTATAGTCCACGCCCCAGAGTGATAGGAGGGACCACTTGTGTCTCGGAGCAGGTAAATTCAAAGTGGGAAACAGAAGCACGCCGTCATCGCTAAGTAAATTCTAAACAGAGAAATCACAATTAAATTAAAAATTAAATATTTATCAATAATAATAACATAATTATAAATGACTTGATGGGGGGGATTTGTTTATATATTTATATATATATATTATATATTTGTTTATATATAGTAAGCAATTAGCAAGGGTGTGTTAACAAAGAAATGGGTTTATAATTTATAATTGTCTAACGACTATATATTACTTTGTAGCGGATGGCTACAAAGGTCAATGTGAATATGCAAATGATTATGAAGATTATTATCGATGTAATTAAAGCTATTATTGTAGTTAAAAGTGAAACACTGATTTTTGCAATGAAAAAATACTTGTTTTATATAAGAACAGCTAAGTTTGCGTGTTAAGTAGTGGACCACTTACCTCGAACTCTCCGATCAATTCGCGTGTTTCGTTCATATATTGATTAATCTTCGATTGCGACATAAAGGCCCCTGTGCGTCGCATTAGTTCAAAGATCAGGGCGTTGGTTGTGTATTTCGAGTGACCTCGTACACTTTTAACAATCTCCCAGACAGTCTCTCGCACTTTGCCTGAACCCTCTGGAGTTTCATCCGTCAATAGATAATCCATTAAATCCTGTCCGGCGATCCCAGATAAAGCCATTTCCATTGAATTCTCCAGATTGGGCAGTCTCGCTTTCTTCACGTCCAAGCCGAGGGTCTTCAAATGAGTTGTGGCTTTGCAAATAGCACCTCTGATATCCTTATCCACCGCCGAATGCATCCATCCATTGATACCTTCGAAACCAAGAGCATATTGCACTTTAATCTGATTCAGTTGGACGGGTTCAGTCAATCGCAGTTTGGATGAATTTTCCTTGCCCGCCATTACTTGAAGTAACTCGGACAGATCCTCAGCGAATCGGGTTATAGGTCCCTCCACAAGATAGTGTCCGATATTGGGATCTAATGAGTTGGGAAAGTGTCCTTTGACAGAGACCACGCCTCCACTTGGTTTGTGCCCAAAGATGCCGCAGTTCAGGCTGGGAATGCGAATAGAACCTCCAATATCTGAGCCAATGCCGAATAGGGAGGCGCCTGCTCCATTCAAAGAACCCTGGAAATATTTCAAATTACTTATTCATATTTAGAAACCTTAAAAACAGCCTTCTAACCTCTCCACCAGAACTTCCGCCGGGGGTCCGTTCAGAATCGTAGGGATTCAGGCATCTTCCATTCAATAAGGTGTCCGTCTCGATGCTGAAGCAATATTCCGGAGTGGCCGAAACCAGGAGAGGAATAGCTCCAGCTGATTTCAAGCGCTTCACTGCTTCGCCATCGGCTTGGGCTTTGGTATTCTTTCTGGACAGACTGCCCACAGCAAAGGTCATGCCCTCGAGGGCACATGACTCTTTAATGGTCACGGGAAGTCCCAGCAAAGGTCGTTCTTCAAAGAGCTTCTCCACATCTGCTGCAGTTTGGCAACTGGCTATGAGGTCATCAGTTTCAGTGGCCTCTTCCAGAGCAGACGTAAACCGAGATTCGACCAGAGCATTCAAATGCTTATTAACTGCTTCGATACGTTCGATATATGTGCGCACCAACTCCACCGATGTCAGCTGAAATCGGAAAGCATAAAATGTCAATAGTTTCCCATATATAACCGAATATTAGCTGGAGATATTATTTGTTATCGTATTCAGACGCCGGACTTGACTTATCGCCACGAACTTTGCTTTTCGTTTTTCCTGATAACGCCGATTGAATAAATTAAAACTTTCAGTATACAATTAACCTTTAAGCATTATAATCTTGCGTACTTTTTTGCAGTCTGCAGGAATTTTTCATATTATGGTAATATCTTTTTAAATGCGTGATTCATATTTATTTCTTATATGAAATGTGTAAACCTGTGAAATTAGATAGTATTCTGGAGAACTGGCAGAATAATATTAGTTTGATACGCTGGACTTTAAAACTTCAGACTTCAGAAACTTTACAACTTTATTGTGGTTACTTTATTTTTACCTGGCGGGATTGAAGGCGTCTGCGCAGTTCCTGAACGCTGAGGGTGAGCAGGCGACTTCTAATTGGTGGTATGAGCGTCCTCCTTGGTTTGGAAGGATACACAAATGCCTCCAGAAGCGGAGATATGATCAAAGCGACCACTTTTACGAAGATCACGATGAGCCTCAGAAATATTTCCATTGCGCACAAGAACCGAATGAGCGGGCGTCCGTGGCGAGAATGAAATAAACTGAGAACGAACTGACCACCTGATCAAGTCTGTGAATTGGAGAGCAGAGAGTTAAATTTACCTACGTATGTAAGTATGTATACACGGTAGAGAAGGTGGTGTTGATAAGGTGGAAGGGAAAGGTGGAGAGTTTTTACGAAACGTAATCAATTTCGCAGTGAGAGTGGAATGAATGATTGACTAAGAGGGGGTATAACTAATTCTCCGCACTCGCGGTACCCAAACACTAGTTATTCGGGATTTCACTCCGGTGGACCTTAGATCTTTCGGCGATGGCGTTTAATATTGAAGAAAATAAATGTATAATTGTACGAATATATATATTTATATTTGTATTTTGATTTAATATTCCATATTTTTAGCTTTACTCGGCTTCTTCGAAGTTCTCCCTTTAAGATACAGAGTTGAAGTCCTCGACACCCTCATCTGGGTCCCAATCCTCATATACTGGTTGCACCGATGAATAATGGCCACCAAAACCAGGTCTAGTTGACCTGTGATGGCTCTCATTTCGAATTGGGGCTCGGTTTCTCCAAGCAGCATGGATTATCTCATGACGCACAAAAATGTTCCCATTTTCATCGGGTATTGTCCTTCTTAAGCTGTAGTTTTCTAACTCGTACTTGAGGGCAACCATACATTAAAGCAAGGACAAATCAACATTTTAAGCACTTACGTAAATTTCATTATGGTTCTCCATAGGATTGTCAGTCTACGATGAAAATGTAATTGACAAAGCGCAGCACTAATGTATTCTTTTTGTACTCACGCTATCTTGTCTTCGAAGCCCAAAAATATTACCCATTTCTATGGTTTAATTGCAATGAAGTTTGAAAAAATGTGAAGATTTCAGACGCTTTCAGCTAAAATGCCGATAGACGTAGGAGATTCTATCGATTCGCAGAGTGCCCATTTGCCTTAGATATCGATTTTGAGTCAAGATAACATCAATAAATCGTTGTTGCAGGTCAATTTTTGTGAGACTGTACACAAAAATAAAAAGCTATGTAGATCTATCGAGAAATTTTATGTAAATAAAAAAAACACTCCAATATAAACAAATATTGGTGGTCACGTATTAAACGTAGTTCACTTTAATCTTCACAACTATATTAGCACTTTAAACAAAATTTAACCTTGAACCTTAAATGGAAAACTGACCAGGTATCCCCGATCCTCGCTTGGAGTTTCATGTGTCATGTGGCACCGGTGGCACCCAGCCGTGAAAAACGGCCTCCAGTTCGGCGGCGACCTTCAGGCAGAGTTTGTCCTGGTATTGGGCGGCCACCACCTGCAACCCTATGGGCATCCCCCGCTGATTTGTGCCCATGGGCACATGGGTGGCGGGCAGACCAAGCATGTTGAAGAGCAACAGATTGTCGATCCCCGTCACGTTCAACAGCGAGGTGTGGAAACATAGGGCGCTCGTGTGGAAGGTGGGCAGAATGAGGACTCCTTGGGTGCCAAGCAGTTGCTGGGATGCATTTCAAATGGTCAGTATAGCTTCAAGAATTATTTAATTCGCTTACATTCAGATGGCTCTTGATTTTCTGGGCCTCAACTCGGTATTCCTCCATGTTTCCAGTGGCCATAAGGCCGTTGAATCGCTTCATCACCTCCAGAACCATGGCCTCTTTGGTGAAAATTGAGTGACCTATGATGCTGTTGAAGAGTTCCACCATCAGCAAACGCATCGAAGGATCCCGATCCGCCCGCTGTGTTACGATACTGGGCAGACCCTTCAAGTCCACCAGGGAAACCAGGGCAATCTCGAGAGAGTTGCTCAGGAATTTAAGATCCAGCTGATTGGCAAAGTAACATTAGGCCGAGAAACTTTAGAAAGGTGTACCTACCTTCTTGGACTGCACACCTCCTCTTTCCAAGCACGTGACAGCTTTGGTGATGGCTAGTTTTATGTCAAAGTCCACCACGGGATGGGTGAGGCAATTAAAGCCGGAGTATCCAAAGGCATAGTATACCTAAGCGAAAGTAAGATTTGACTATTATAATTTTCTTAGTTAGAGAAATCCCACCTTCATGTCCTTCAGAGCAACTGGTTCAGACATTTTCAGCTTGTGTTTTTTATCGCCCGCCATTATTTCCAACAGCAAGGGCAAATCCCTAGCGAATCTTGTGATGGGACCGATCTGCAGCATCTCGGGGAACTTCTTGTCCGTCAGCGAGTAGGGGAAGTGACCCTTGACCGACGTGAGTCCGCCAGTGGGCTTGTGGCCAAAAACACCGCAGAACAGGGCCGGCAGGCGTATGGAACCGCTGATATCGGAGCCCACACCAAAAGTGGTGGCCCCACAGCCATTCAACGATGCCTCGCCGCCCGAAGATCCGGCGGAAGTTCGTTGCAGATCGTACGGATTCAAGCAACGTCCTTGGATATTATTGCTGGTTTCGAAACTCATGCAAAACTCTGGATTGGCAGACACCAAGAGGGGTATGCCACCAGCAGCACGGACCAGTTCAACCACATCGCCATCTTGGGGGGCTTTCATATTTCTGCGAGCAAGACTGCCCACGGCAAAGGATAATCCTGTTAAGCAGTGGAAAATATAAGTTTCTGCTAAATTTTCAGTGATTTTGAGTATATGAAAGTTACCTTTAAGACCACACGACTCCTTGACAGTAAAGGGTACACCCAGTATGGGATACTTGGTGTACAGCGCCACACGATCGAACTCAGAGCTCGCCTTCTCGATGAACTGATCTGCCAATTTGGCATCCTGGAGGGCAGCCTCGAATCGATCCTCGACAACGGCATTCAGAGAAGGATTCACTTCCTGCACACGTGCTATATAGGCGCTAACCAACTCCACCGAGGTGATCTGGAATCGAACCCCAACATATATGACTTGCAAATGTCCCACACGAATGACGCGATTGGACTTGGAGACTCACCTCGCCGCGTCGCAATTGGGTGACCAGTTCAACGACGGACTTCTTGAGCAGGGGATTACGAATGCCCGAAAATTTTGGTTTCTGACGGGGCAATACAATATCTAGAATCTTGTTCACCAGCATGCCAAAGGCATTCAGAATGAAGGCCAGCAGTCGTAGAATGATCTCCATATCGAGCAGGCGTTCGGGTCACAAAAGGTTGGGGTATTTAAATCACTGGACTTTGATCGGACCTCAGCGTAAGTGGGTTAACTACAGCTGACGTAGGTTTTCCTCGGAGGTGGTATGGGGATCGGGAACTGCTGCTGCACCTGGAACACCACCGAACACTTCGACTGCGGATCATGGACTACGCGTGGCGATTGACACTCGCACTTATCGTCCCTTGTTTTCCATTTCAATTTGAATTTAATTTCAAAGTTAGCTCGGGTTGGCATTAACCAACACTATATAAAACTTTGGATGTTCTCGTTTTCGAAAATTATTTTGAAAAAGTCTTTTTAAAGTAAAAGAGCTCTGGCTTTTAACTCAAATTAATTCAAAGAATTTAATGGGCAATATTTTAAACCCAATTGAAAGTAAGGCGCTATCTAAAAATAAAATCATAACTTACCTAAATATAGCTTCATCCTACGTATCATAAAAAATGCAATTATTCATTCATTTATTTATTTAGTAATAATTTTAGTTATTGTTACACTTATCACTTACGTGCTAAAAGGAAACGTTCAACAAAGGCAAAAACTTGTTTAGCACATTACTCACTGGAAAACGAATCGAATCGGTTAACGAATCGGCTAACGAAACGGTTAACAAATAACAAAGTACTTCAACCGAGGACAGAGATTATCAGAGTGAGAGTGAACTCAGTTAGGCAACTTGGCAAAGGCGCTAAGGAGACGTCTATATATCCGTATAAGTATAGTTGCTGGCTTGCGCAAAAATTGACATCTATGTAGCTATATGTATGTATCTTCGTATGCTCTACACTCATGAATATTCAAACAAAACTCTTGAACTTGTCTGGCATATATCCATAGACAATTACGCCGGTGTGTATGCTGGGTTTTGTGTTTTTAAAATCGTATATCTGCTGCAGGATTGACATCGAACTGTTTAACCCCACGACGGCAACCATTCGTCGAAAAAGTTTGAACACAGTTTATATTTTTGCAATATTCTAAGTTCTATAACCTACCAAAATAACTGTAAAAGAAAGTTTCTATGAACGTTCGAAATCGAAATTAGGTCTGTTTTTGTTTAGTTTTAGACAAAGAGTCACCGTCAAAAGGGCTTCGACTGGCATATCCTTCAAAGGGTTAGTTAACATGCTTTTCTTTGGTTTTCTTATGGCCTACCCCATTCATATGTTTGATTTGTATTGATACATTTGCGGAACAACAAAAGAAGTATTATTCTATATTGGGATATGCTTTAGAGTTTTGGTTTGTATGCTTTTCTAGTCTTGGTAAATGTGTATATCTTATGCTTAATTTATTTTATTAGCTATCATATCATATACTTTGCATGGTTATCATAGATTGGTTATTAACATTAAAATATTTATTGTCTAAAACATTTCGCCCCGCTTAGTGCCACTCTAGACCTATGTGTATCCCAAATCGGATAGCTTGTTTTCCCCCCCAACGATTCTAACTATAGCACACACCTTTGGCTACTTACAGATAACTCTTCCCTGTCCACCGATTAAATTTTGAATTTAATAAGTGTTTGATTCTAATACTTTGCTGATGGTCAAAATCCCGCAGATATTCCATTAAGCGGAGCACTTTTGTACGTTAAGTATAGAAAACTTATGGGCCTAAGGAGGTTTAAAGGGTTTGGGAATGGAAAAGTTTGCAAGGCGCCAGACTCTCGGGGCTCAGAAGTGTCTGGTCCTTTGCGCAAGTGCAGTGCCAAATAGAAATCTGTAAGGGATTCAGCTCAACCACCAGCAACTGAACCACTTCAGATCCCCAAACCAGCTTAGGTCATGTGCAGATCCCCCTTGAGGATCCGCGTAAAGGTCTTCTTGAACTGCTGATTGGCCAGAGCGTAGCAAAAAGGATTCATCGGGCTGTTGGCGTAGCAGAGGAAGTACGAGAACATGTAGAGGTGCTCATTGATGCAGGGCGGATGCCGGCAGAATCCCTCGACCAGGGCCAACACATGATAGGGCGTCCAGCAGGCCACAAAGCAGCCCAAAATGAACGAGATCGTGCGAAACGCTTTGCGAGCACGATTCTCCGACTTGGACTTCTGTCGACCACCCACTCCAAGGATCAGGGGTATAGCCTTCTTGCTCTTGAAGTGCTTTCCAATCGAATGGATGAATGCCCTTTTGCTGGAGTTTCGGCTGGCCGCCAAACCCTTCTCCTCCCTGTTGGCATCGTCATCCTCCGCGTTCTTTTTGGTGGCACCGCCACCATCTTGTTCCCCGCCTCCGCCTACACCGCCCGTACTGCTGGTGGTGCCCGAGGTGGAGGGCATCTTGTTGGTATTACTGTCTGATGTTTCTCGCTCCTCAATCCGTTCCAGTGGCACCGCAGGTGGTGCTACCGCCGCCGACTGGGGCGTTCCCGTTTGTGGCGTTGAAGTCTTGACCTTTGGTGAGAGTGGCATTGGTGGCATCGGGGAATAGAGTATGGCATCCTTGCTGCTGGTCTCCATAGGACTGGAGGCCCGGCGATGGGGGCAGTCCGCAGTTAGCTTTCCGGGCACATCCAACAGGCAGATGGCCTCGATGCAGCTCTCCCGCCTCACCTTGGCAAAGTCCTCGATTCCTGTGTACGAGACGAGAAGACGTTTTTCAATGGCCACCGCCTCCTCGATACTCTGACTCTGGCTTTGACTCTGACTCTGGTTGTGATTCGGATTCAGGTTGAGGCTCAGGCTTTGGCTGGGACTCTGGTTTTGGCTGGGAGTTTGACTGAGGCTCTGGTTCAGGTTCGATTTTGGTGGATTTCGGCGTGCGGGCGGTGGTGGAGGCAGGACTGGAGGTTTTCCCTGGACGCTGTCATTCGGAGAGGTCGTGGAGTTGGCCGTCACACTGGCCAGCATGGCGGAGCTCTCGTCCATGTAACGCAGCTCCGAGTTCGTCATTAGGTCATAGGTCAGGGCCAGCTCGCTGTTACCCGAACTATTACCAAAGGGGCGATCCGAATAGTCATCGGAGAGCGGGGTGGGGCACTGAAATGCGTCGGGAGGTGGCAATATGGTCTGCACCAGACCCTGATGCACTTGATCACTAGGCACCTCGATGGGTGCCAAGTACACGGGGGACAGGGGATCACTGGTGTTGAGTAGTGTTGGAGGAGCGGACAGGTCGACCAAACGATCATGCTCGGCTATCTGGGACAGGGTGGAGCAGGATGTGCGCTTGGGCCTGTCCAGCGGTGGGTTCGGCTGGTTTTGGTGGTGCTGGTGGTGCGGTTGCTGCTGGTTCTGGTGGTGGTGCAGGGAGCGCACCTCTTCCTTGCTCTGCGCCCGCTGCAACGGACTCTGGTTGTGGTGGTGCTGTTGGTGATGGTGGTACTGGTGCATGGCCTCGATGGACTTGGAGTTGGTGGTGCTCTTCTGCAAGTTACCTTTGCCACGAGTGGCCAGTAGGGCGGCCTGTGCCCCAAAGACCAGACCAATCGATGACCGCTTCCTCATGTTGTTTAATTTCTGCTGTGTGATCAACTGCTGGGCCTGGTTGACGGAGGATTCCTCATCGGAATCGAAGGCAGGACTGCTGGATCTCTCGCTCTTTTCCGCATCCACGGCTGCCTCCCGTTTTTTCGCCTCCTCCTGTATTTTGGCTGCCGACGCTCTCCTCTGTTCCGGTGTCATCTTCTCCACTTCCTCCGTGGCTACGGCCAGTGGATTTGCCTGACCCGAACCACTTAATCTCTTGATCACTGTGGTGCAGGCACTATCCAAATCGGTTTGATCTCCCGCCAGTTCCACTTTGGTCTTCAGGATTTTCTCCTCAATCACACCAATGCCAGCTGCATGCCCTGCCATTCCGGACATCGCTCCAGCACTCAGGGCCACCATGGATTGCATTTTGCGTTGCTTCGCCTCACTGCGCTTTTGCATATCATAAGCTGTTTTGTAGATCCCGGCATATAAGACAAAAAGCACAATTAGAGTGGTCCAATAGTACCCAATGATCAGGGCCGTATTAAAGATCGGATCCTTGAGAAACTGAACGGCGCACTGGCCAGGAAGTAGATCCCGCTTGCCGGTGAAGTGCTCCCATCCAAAAATCGAAATGAAGAAGAGCAGAGCGGGAATGATCCAGGTTATTGTGACCATATATATCACTCTGGTTCTTGTCCTCCAACTCCGGTACTTGGCGGCAATTTTCACGGAGCAGTAGCGATCTATCGTAATCAATAGCACTGTGTATTGGGACACCAGACAGACCGTATAGTCCACGGAAAGCCACAGATCGCAGAGCATCGGACCCAGGTCCCAGTAACCCTTGAGCACGTATATCGTGTAGAAGGGCATCGAAACGGTTCCTGAAATATGGGTTTATAGTATAATTAATAATTATTTTGTGAATTTAAGGTAAATTAGTTACTACCTATCAGCATATCCGTGGCTGCTAGGGAGGCAATAAAGTAGTTGCTGGGCTGCCGAATATTCCTGTCCACGATGAAGGCCAGTAGCACCAGGATATTACCGCCCACCGTCAGAATGATGCAAATGGCCAGGCATATGGCTATCAGGATCGTCTGCCACAGGGCAAATGGTGGCAGAACAGGACCAAGAATCTCCGAGTCGGAACTGGATCCCGACATGGTGGAACCGCCATCAGAGGATTGATTTCTAACAGCCAACAGAAGGTTCGTATTGTTCACATCGAAGTTCCTGTACCATTGCAGCTGTTCATTAACCGGCCAGGAATTGAAGTCACTGCTCTCGCCATAGATCTTGGCCGCCTCCAACAGGCGTTTGCACTCCGTGTGGGTCAGGACTCGCTTGAAAATGAAGCTGCACAGCTTATCCCGCTCCCTTCTAAGGCTCCTGGAAGTGCAAAAGTTAATAAATGCTTAATTAGGGTTGACATAAAACTATCTCTATCCTTTCAAACTCCTTTAAAAAAAATTGTATATTTTACTAGCAATTCTAACAATGAATCTTTTTAAGATCTCAATTTTCTAAAAGCTTTGCCACTGAAATTACTATTCTTAAAGGCGCCTTTATTCTATTAAGACAACTCACCAGTCGGTGATCCACTTGTTCTTGATGGTATAGATGGAGTCGCTGGAGTTGCCATTCAGGCCAGTCAGCTCCTCCTCGCCCGCCGACTTGTTAAGCGACCGCATGCTTAACCGCTCCGCCCTCTTCCCGCTCTGGCCTCGTCCCGCTCCCTGCTCCCTTCACTCCGCCTCTGCGCTCCACAACCTCTGCGGTTTTTATGGTAATTTCAAGTTGTTCCTCCTTAATGTGCTGTCGACGGCGTTTGCCCCGGAGTGCTTACATTGCCTCCACGGAATGCCAGGACTTGTCTCCGGTCAGGTGCAGCATCTGCAAGAGGCAACAAAAGCAGCCACAGTCTTGGTTAGCACTTGCAAAAATAAAGAGGTTATTAAAGTACGCTAAACTACTTTCAATAATAACTAAACTTTTTAAAAAATTTTTTATAATATGATAAAAAGACTCCTAAATTTTAGAATTCTGACAAATGTCGTTTTCCGATTTTCCATCCAATAATTAATTGTTTTTTGACCGAATCATTGGTAATAATAATCCGAATATGGAATGTCATACCTCGCTGAGTTCGTAATTAAATTTCAAATAGATGTGTGTTTGACTTGGACGAATTCATTTTTTTGCGATTTTTTGCAAAATTTGACGATGTTACCCCTTTCTGAAAATTCGAAAATTGACAAAAAAATAATTTTTCCTAAACCCACAAAAAATGATAGGATTAGTTAGCATTGCTAGTTAGCTATTCAAAACAGTTATTGTTTTAGTTGCGCGATCATTTTTAGCCATGTAATGAAGAAAATACGCTATTTGAATATCAAAGTTTTGGCCGAAACCAGTTTTCCGATTTTCGTCCAAAAGTAGTTCATTTTTTAACCGTATCATTGGTAATAATAATTCGAATATGGAATGTTATACCTCGCTGAGTTCGTAATTAAATTTCAAATAGATGTGTGTTTGACTTGGACGAATTTATTTTTTTGCGATTTTTTGCAAAATTTGACGATGTTACCCCTTTCTAAAAATTCGAAAATTGACAAAAAAAATAATTTTTCCTAAACCCTCAAAAAATTATAGGATTCGTTAGCATTGCTAATTAGCTATTCAAAACAGTTATTGTTTTAGTTGTGCGATCATTTTTGGTAATGTAGTTGTTGGAAAACTGTGGGAATAATGAAAATTATATTTACTATATGTACAAAATTAGTAATGAAAATAAAGTATTTACTAAATAAAGACACTTTCTTTCCGTGTAGTCTTCGTGGACGTCTTCGCTTCCGCCAAGTTTAAACTAATTTTGCAACCGTTAACTGGCAACCGGCGACTGGCGATGCAATTTGCTTGTGGCAGTTGCTTCCTGCCCGATGCTCCTGCCGGTGTCCGATGTCCTTCCTTTGTCCTGTTCCACTCTGTTATGTTGCCTCATTATGTTACGGCATGATTTGCTTATGGCTCTGCCACTTGAACTTCGAGCGGCCTTCGCTCGCCGTCGCCTTTTCTATATTTCCATCTCTTGGCTTTTTGTACTCCCTATTCAGTGATTTTCTTGACCTTTTTCTACCTCGACTGCGGGTATTTTAATTTGACTGACATTTGGTAAGCTGAAACTTGCTTGATACATTATTCGAAATCATTTTGGAGATAGTCTTTTGGGTTGGAATGTGGAACCCATTGTAATATTATTAATAACAGGCATACACATAACTTATCTTGGCCTAGATATTGAATTTATATATTTTTAAATTAACACAAAATTTCCCAGAGTATGCAACCGTCTTGCACCCGATGCTCAAAGTTAACTTGATGTTATTTAAACTAAATGCTCACATTCACTGGCAGGGCAAAGTTTCTTTCACTGAGGTCACTCGGAGGCCAGGGACTTCTCAACTTCTTGGCTGTTGCATTTGGCCCAAGGAATCCGCCAAAGTTGTCCTCGTTGTTTGTTATTTTTCGAGTGCGAGACTGCTTACAGGAACACGGTGGAAGCATAAAGCGGCAGGGCGAAATTGAGTTTTCAACTTTTCAAATATAATTTTAAACAAATCGATAGGACAAACTTGTGGAGCGGCCTCTTTGGCAGGCAAATTCCACAAGGGACAATTGAGTTATCCGCTGTTGCATCCTTGCAAGTGTTGCATCCTTGCAGCTCGGCACGTCCGCCGGCACTTTGATTGAGTGGAAATTGAATTAGTTGGCACAATTTGTTTTCACTTAATTCCCAAAACATTGCCACAGCTAAGATATCCGCCTAACCAAATTAGCTGGAAGACAGGCTGCTTCCTTAATCCGTCAACACATGCGACAATCCCGGTCGACAGCTGTCACCCCGTTTTTTGCCATCGAAAACCGGTAAAGGACCTTGGCCAAACCCAAATCAAGGAGCAGTCCCAATTTCTATGCTAATTGAGGGCTATTTTGAAGAAGAGTGTGCGGGCTAAGCGCTTTGATTGCGTGAAATTTTCACGAGAAGTGCTTAAATCTTGAAATGGGTTGGGCCCCACACAAAGGTTACGAAAAGGTATTACAATTAGCAGGTTGATAATGGTGGGGATTTAAGTGGATTAAAATATTACTAGTAGTTATTATTAGCTGTCGAGAGTGGTTTATTGCGTCTTATAGTGATTGCCACTAGAAATTGTCGTATAGCTTGTATTAACCTGATTTTGCTTGTTTTTATCCAGATCTCTTTTTTCTTGACTATATTGGCATTCCATTACCAAGAAGTGCTTTATTGACGTATATTCGATAAGTGTTCTGTTATGTCCCCTAGTCCCTGTTGGCAAACAAAGCTTCAAGTGCACTTCCCTACCTCCGTGGTTTTTCCTAACTATGTCGTAATAACCTTTTACTAACTCCCAGCAGGACAGAAGCATTCTCGCCACACAACACGTGAAGTAATAATCCCGCTTAAGGACCTTAAGCCTTTGTCTAGTTGACCACCGAGTTGAACGGCGCTTTTCCTGCTCCTGCTCCTTTTCCTGGAAGCCCCGGGGCTCCAAGTTGACCGCACAACAAACACAGAAGGCAGCAGAAGCTGTAAGATCAAAGCGTTGATCTGGAGGGGGTGTCGCGGTCACAGTTTCCGGCTTCCATGGAAACTTAAAGCTAAATGCACTCGGAAGAAAAACGATGTGCATTCCTTACGAGCTACGATACAAACTGTAATTCCAATTTGTTATTTTAAGTTATTATATTATTATTATGATAAAATAAAATGAAAATACAAACATGTATATTTTTTGCTGAAATTACGGATCTATATACAATATTTTGCCAGTGCATTGGAGCGAGGCAGTCGTGGGGATTCTGTTGCATTCTGGCCTTTCATATCTCGCATCTCCCTGCAACGGAAGTAGCTTGGGCTTTAAACAGAATCGAGGTTACCGCACGAATGACACACGGTCTGGAAACGGGGTGGTAGTTCGTGGAAAGTAGTGGGTTTTCAGCGGGGCTTTCAGCGGTGACTATGGCCAAGCCGTTGGCTTTGTTTGCACAACTCAAAGTTGTTGGCATTCTTGGCGTGCGCTCAGAAAATGAAATATGTAAGCAATGTGTTTGCCTGAATGCCTGACAGGACCCAAAAGGATGCGGGGGAGGGCGGAGTGAAATCAGGGAAAAGCAACCGGTAAGGCAGCACCTTAAATCAGCAATTATGTCGCGCAACTTTGGCCAGGCGGCAGGTGCAAAAGGGAGAGCAATAAAAAAGGGATTGAGATCTGAGTCGCAGGATACTCCTTGTTAGATAAGATTTTGCTCACTCTTGTTGCCATAATAACCCGCTTTTGCCTTTTGCCATTCTGTGCTTGATTTTTATATATTTTTTTTTGCCTTTTAATAAACTTATTAAATGTGTAAGCCAGCCGTTGTCCCTGCCATTGCCGTTCCTCATCCCTTTTCGCCTCTTATTTGGCAAATAACGAAAAGTAATTTAATCAAGGCAACAAAAGGGCTACGAAATTCATCAGGAAAGATAATGGAAGTCCCAAATTTGATTGGCACTTGAACCGGCTCTTGGTTTCGCATCCCCCTCCCCCCCTCGGATTTTACCAGGCATGTGGGCCTCCAATCGGGACTCATTGTGGGCTTGTGTTAATTGCCTGCACAAAGCCCCTGCAATGTCGGTTAGCGGCTTCCAATCATGCGCTAATATCCGCATCACCAAGAGCTTTGAAAGCTGCATCCATAATCCCGGCCAGCCAAAGGTATGATGATGCTGGTTTGGCATTCTGGAGCGTCAAAAACTGTCAACGGTCGTGCCGTTCTTTTGTGCCCCCAAAAACCCTGGCCGCAGATTATGATTTTGACAGCATTCTCTTGCCGGAATGGAAAAAAGTGGGTGGTAATGGGAAACGTGGGAGTGGGGATAACGCTCTTTGTGCCGCATAATCAACTTGTGCAACTGCGCCCGGCAAGTTTTAATTACAAAACGTTCTGGGCCTTTACTCAACTTACTTCCACTGCCACTTTCATTTCAAGCACTTTTCCCGCTGCTGTTTAATTCATCTAGCTTCTAAATTAACATTCTTCACTTTTTTTATCCTTCCGCTCGCCTTTTGTTGACTCCCTGGGAACTACTTGGCACGCGCATTTTAATCAAAGTAAAATTTTAAATAAATATTAGAGACGCACAACGTGATGAATAATTTCGCGCTGCCGCCCTGTCAATTGTCTGCCTCGCATGGGCAATTTCAATTTCAGCTACGTCAGCCGGAGAATTGCGGTGTGCACGGTAAGAAAAACTTGTCAATATGTCAACGTATTTTTGGTTTTATTTCAATATCTAAATAACTTGCTCTTATTCATTGAATCTTAATAATATCATTAGGAATTTTAACCATTCAAAATCCAGCTAAATCCACCTGACTATGAAAATTGTAATCAGTAAATAGTTACTAAATATTGACATAACTGGAAATCGATTGAAACTGAAATGTGCGGCACTTTTTGTTTATATTTTTCCACCTGTGCTGTTAAAAAATTCACAGGGTGGTGGTTGAGCGAGTGGGTTGGTGTTTGTGTGTCGAGTCGGTGGCTGCATCCGACTTGTCCTTGACACGTTTGCTGCATGCCAAATGAAGGTTGGCTCGCTTCCTTGCCGCAAGTGGCAAAAAAGAACGCTTTCGAAGACAGCCAAAGACCGCAAATCGTTTTCGGAGACTGTTGCGCGTTTACTTTGCTCGCTAGCACACACACTTGCACAGAGGGACACTGTTACACGTCCTCATCTACATGCCACACTCACACACACACACGCATACATACCATCGCATACACGTAAGGGCATGCACATGCAAATTTAACGAGCGCCAATGGCTAAAATTGCGCCCCAGGCCACTTAGCGTTGTCTTTTGTGGCATGGAACATACATACACATGCGCTGGCATATATTCATACATGTCGACATCCTCGTTTACTGCTATGCAATCTGTTGTTGCTTTTATATCCGGCAGCCAGATAGCGAAGGCATAAATAAACCCCCGGGGCACCATAACAAAATGGTAAGCGACACTTGCTACAAGCTCGCTGAAGTGCTTAAATGATGCTGCAGGCAGCCAGGAGATGTCGCAGCGTAAAATCTGCGGCTTAGACCGGTTGGATTTTCAAGATGCAGGCCGCTGATCGATTAAGCAGGGTAAACAAATCGAATTGTTCGCTTATGTGCTTGAAGTAAGAAGCGCAGAGAAGGGCTCACAGCAGAGGTGACGACGTTTGCAATCGCTCTTAAGACTCTTGTAATGATTTACCCTAATATTTCTTCACTTATAAAATACAATTACCTTGAAGATACCTTTGATAAGCAAGAGATAAGCACTTAAGGAATGAAACTAACACTGAGGTTTCCATACGAGCCTGAAATCCCTACACAATACCCCTCTCAATTTGCGCTTCCTTCCGACTAAACGTCCTCATGCTTCTGTCATTGCAATATGTTTTTATGATTATGACAATGATAATACCGTAATCGCTGTTGCCGCCTTCTGGCTTAATGCAACAACTGCAAAATGCGTTTGGGCGATGACACTTGCAGCAAATTGCCCCACGCACACACAAGAACTATGAGCACAAGCGATTCAAGCTGAAAATTGCTTGGCACAGTTTGTCGCATTTTTCGTCCTTGTGCCTGCTGCTGCTGCTGTTTTTACTCCTGCCAGTCCGTCCTGGCTGCTATTGCCGCCTGCCCGCCTTGTCATTTAGAGCTCATTTCAGGCGAAAAACGAAACGGAATGTAAACAAAAGGCAGTGGCAACTGTGGCAGCAGGGCGGCAAAAGGACGCAGCCACTTCCGTGTCGCAGCAACCATAAAATGACAGAGCAACTGCCTCCTTCTACACTCTTGAAAATTTAGAAATTCGATATTTGTTATACGCTGGACCTAATATGAAAATTCTCCATTATAATACATCATATTGCAAAGATTGCGATTTCAGGAACTGATTTGATATTCTGTTAAGATTTTGAATATTTTTTCCAGTGCATACCCTCTTACGTGCTTCCTCCCATCGCCCTTTTTCATTCCCCTAATGAGCTTGATGCGTTTTTGATGATGCTGTTGGATCCTGCTGCTGCTGCTGCTGCTGGTGGCTGCCTGTCGCACTAATTGAATGTTTTACCTCTTGGCCATCGCTGCGTATGCGCAATGTGCAGCCTAGCCAGTTGAAATTTGACTTTTATGAGTCGTTTTCGGAATACACAATTACGGTGTCGAATTTATTAATGCCATTTATCATGCTGCCCAGAATGTAGAGCGTAGAGGTAACCTCTTTGTCCCGAACACAGTCTTTCATGGCATGTCGGCGGCTTTAATTATGCTGAGGCTGCCGATGTCCTGCTGGGACAGCATCCTGGCCGAGACGTGCTCATATTTTATGCCTTTATAAGCAGTATTTGTGTCGGTGCCCCAGCCACTTGGACCTGAAGGGTGTATTGTGCGGAAGGACAATTAAAAGCTAGAGCGTTCAAATGAAGTTGGGCAACCTTTTTCATCTCATATAAGGAAAGGGAGTAGGTTCCAGAAAGCATCCTTTTAATCACAACGACACATAATTTGTCTATTTTATGTTGCAATCATCATCAACAGAGTAAGCTTGGATTTACAAACTTAGAGTAGGTGTTTTTTATCAACTTGTTTATTGTAAAATCTCATAAATGGAAACTAACACTCTATTTAATTTTATTTGTCATCGGTAACAAATGTTTGTACGTAACGGAACATAGAAATATCCCCAACAAAATGACTATAATTTCACTCACATTTAATTATACACTTTAAGTGTGGGCTTAATATAGCCCTTAGCTGTGGGTCTATATTTCTTTTGTGGCTTTTACGAATTAACACTGGGTCTTTGTTAATCGATAAGCACTCAATTAACAGGTCTTAAAGGCTTACGCGGAAAACCAAATTTTGCGTGTAGCTGGCAGTCCGCTTCTACGCCCCCTCGAATTTTCCGACCAACCACCACGCCCCCTGTTTTCCCAGCCACAAAAGCACACTCTTCAGTGGCAAACAGCTGGGGCGTAAATTGATTCAGTGAGCTTAATTGTGCTGACATTTTCATGTGGCAGCGATCGATCAATCGATGTGAATGTGTTTGCATGGCACGCAACTGCAGCTTTAGTTGGCCTAAGCTATACCCCCAACATTTTCCATTCAGTAAGCCTAATTTATGCCGTTGCATGGGTCGGGAATTGAATATGACAACTTTATAGAGTTTAGTTTATTATAATCGCATAAAATATTGTGACGTGCCGGGGCGCTGGAAACGAGCATGGGGACTTTCCCGAGCCTTCAACACCCCGACCCTCCTGACTGGCTGCTCCATTTTTGTGCGGCTCATGCATCTTTCATGGGGTCATGTTAATGTGCTGGTCCAGACCCAGCTCCAGGGCTGCCTGGCTATGATTTTACCTCCCAACGTGGCCTGTGCGCCAAAGTTTATGCAACAGATTTATGAATGCCCAGCTACGTGGCTGAATTAGGCAGCTGAGGGCTTTCCCAGACCATGGAACACTGGTTCCTTGGCTGGCGGGAATTCGCGAGATAATAAGATACACTCAAGAATGTTATAAAGTTGGGAAGCCAAGGGATTAAAATTGCATAGAACATTTTGCTATATTCTTCGCTAGCTAGTTACCCTGTATATTGTATATATTATTATTAAAAAAAACTATTTTAATTGATAAGTAAGCCAGTGATCTATAAAAGTATGTAGAATTGTATTCTTACTTGTAAAAATAATTATATATATTAACATATTTATGTCTGAATTTTTGGAGTGTAGAAGAATAATCGTTTCTTGGCTCATGAATATAAAAATCTCCAGCACTGGCAAGCTCGGTTTCTGGATGACGGAAAGTTTCCTTCTAATTGTCAACTTCATTAGCCAACTAACTGTTGTCTGTCCACCTCCATTGCCAGAGTCCTAGTGTCCTGGAGTCCGTGGGTCATCTTGGGTTGGAAAGTTGTGCCTTTGTTAATTAAGTGCAGCCCAATCTGCTGCCTCTGTGGCAGACATAACTCATTCATTCGGCTGAATCTTAATTGTTTGCAGCAGCTGTTGCCTCCTCCTAAATGGCACAGTCATGACAAATGTGTTGCCACCGCCTCCTGTGCAGTTTTCCACGTTTTTCCAATCCCTGCAGATCCTAGAAAACTTCGCCGTTGTGTTAATAATACCTCCATTGTTTGCTTTGACACGGCCCATATTTGTTTATTGGCTGATAATTGGCAATGCAATTGGTTTAATTACAATTGTAATGCTTTCAACTGAATTATTTACAATTAACAGCTGTCGAGTGGCTGTAATTGCCCTCGGATTAATGCAAATCTGCTAAAAGATTTCCCATGGCAAATAGCAAATGCTAAATCCGCTTTTAAATATTTAATGCGCAATTTATAGCTGGAGGATATTTGGATCGCTTCCTTGCGCTTTCGCTATTTTCCGGGTAAGTTGTTTTTCATGTTTCTGCTGTGCGCTACATTGCTGCAATTTTTATTCGGTTTTTCAACTCCACGGATTGTTTTTTGTTTGACTTTTTAGTTTCAGCCAGGCCAAGCTATCTGCGATTTTCATGGGATATGTTTCCAGCTCCTAGCGGAAAACATATGGTTGCCTTTCGCTATGGGATACACCTTTTTTCTGAGGAATGTGCATCGATAGTGGATTTTTCTGGCATTGATATGATTAAGGAATTTATATTGCTTTAATTGAATTTTCAATGTATTTCAAAAATTTAACTATAAGTATTTTTTCTATGAAAACTAGCTTTTATTTGTTTATGGTAAAAGCGTTAAAATATGCAATCATGTCCGCGCATTCTTATGATTTTGCATTTCAATGCATACTGTTTTTGTGGCACACAAATGCATAACTTAAGCAAAGAAAAGAAGCAAAAAATATTCGGAAACACTGAGAATGGTTTTTAATTAAAAAAACTTTTAGCCACCAACAGCTGTCAAAACAGGCCAAAAAACTGGCTCAATACGAACAATGAATGCCCTCGCAAACAATTGCCCAGCGAATTTCTTAAAGAGCATTGGCCATAAATTGTTTTCCCAGCATCCAAGAACTTGTTTGTGCTTTGACAAAAAGCTGTCAACGCATTACGTAATTATGGATGTATCAAATTATGAAAAATGTGCTCGGTATTCGCCAAATTACGTGTTGTGGCAACATTTTATGGCTGTCGCGGTGCTGGCGTCCTTCGCCGCAGCGAATTATGTGACAAAAACGCTTCAGTAAACAGCAGACGTACAAATAGATGGGGAAAATGCCACAGAGAGACAACAGAAACGCGGACCCCGCCGTGACAACCAACAAGCTTGGATGAGACGGGGGCGGAATAGATACACTGAAGAAAAAGGAATACATTTTCAAGGAAACTAGTTAACTCACTATTAACTAGAGTCATTAATGAATTTTAAGGCATGAGAAATCATTTACTTTCAGTGTTTTAAATGCGTCTTAAAAGTATACAATTATTATATTTTTTGTTACCCACTTCTTTGCCCAGTGTACTTGGTAAACTGGGTAACTGTAACTCGAGAATCTTTCCCAGGGCTGACACGTGAGTCTCTTTCCCTTGACTTTAGTCCCAGTGCATCGTTAAAGATTTATTTAGAATTTCCAGCGGGCACTGTAAACCGTAGCGTGTAATTGTCCATATATGTAGTGGCTGCTTCTCTCTTTCTATCTCCATGTCACCGTCTCTTTCCCTTTGCACGGTCAGCATAGCATACTTTTATGGTAATAATTTCAGTTGTGGCATTAAATCAGCGGAAACGGAAATGTAAAAACGTGTTGCCAGGAAGTCATATTTCAGCTTAGACAAACGAGATACACGAATGGCCAAGCAGAGTGAAAGGGAGGGGGCGATAGAGAGATAGGGACGGGTGATGAAGCGTGAGATAGAGCCACATGCAACACTGTTGTCAGTTGTTGTTTGTGCTGCGTTGCTGTGGAAGAGACTACATCGCATTAATTCGGTTTTACAACATGGCCACACATAAAAATGAGAAATGGCCGACACACATGACGCCTAAGAGCTACCAGGAGCGAGCAAGAGGGCCCAATGAATGGGTGAGAGAGAGGCGAACAACAATTGCCATCAACAATATAGTCGAAATTAGCGCAAAATGAATTATAAATGCTGCCCTAATAAAAAGCTAAAGCACAAAGCGCGCCCAGCAAACATTAGCTCCATAACGAGTGAAGAAGACAGCGGCTAAGTGGCGAAAGCCCCAACGGAGCGAAAGAGAGGTCCGAGGAAGTGGCAGAGTGAAGAAGCAGCCGCAACTCTCCACTGATGTAAACAGTAAAAATGTTGAATGTTCTTCCGCCGCTTTATGTGCAGCATCAAAAACAGATGCTGAACAAGCAGAGTGCAAAGCAGAAAAGAAAAGCGGATGGGATCTGGAACAAGGGGTAGCGGAAGTGCTGGAAAGCCTTGTCCACTGAAATTGCATTAAATAAAGAAGCAAAAGTTCACAGTACCCAGTGATTCCTCAGTAGATTGGATGGGTCTTCGTCAAGGATACATTACAAATGTGGATGTAAGAATAAAGCTATTTGTTTTTTTTCAAAATATTTGACTGTTTTTGAAGTACTATATTCATGCTAAAAGTGATTTGTGATACGGGGTATTTTTGGACCTACACTTTTCCATTTTTTTTCGTTATATAACATTTTTCCTTAAGAGTTTGTACACAATAGTGTAAATTACACAGCGTTATATAATTCAGTACCTGCTATGTACAGTGATGGTTTTAGTTTATAGCACACCCAGCAACTTTTATTAACCTATCCTTATCTGAACTTCTGTTACAAATACTCCAATAAACATTTTCAATTTAAGTTGTATCTAGACAAGGGCTTTTCGCAGTTTAGTCGCTGCTTTATGAGCAGCTCAATGGCTAATCCCGAACAAAGTCGTCAGCTGGCGGCGCAAAACTTAAATCCCGATGAAATCTTAAAGGCAGATGCCGGTTCCCCCATGGATTCTTCTTTACAAGAGGCTGGTGGTATCGGGTGTTTGGATACTGCTGTTGCTGCTGGCAATTATCACATCGTGTCGCAGTGGCGGCCATAATAACACCCAGTCCGAAGATGAAGTCAAATGCTGCAAATACAACCAATCAGACGAACAACAGCGGGATGCGCCCCTCAACGCCCATTTTAATGTGCACACGACTTCTCCTGGGGGGAAAACGCATATATATATAAAGGAATATATATCGGTGTACCGTGGGTATGGAAGTGATATTGGGTCTGGTCTGGTCTGGTAACTCCATGAATTTCCTTGCGTTTTCAGTGGGGAAACAGCAGTAAATTGACATAAAAACCAAATTGTCCATAAAAATGTATTTCCCTTTAGCCCAGCCAAGGATCTCCCCCAGCAGTTGGTATTTCCTCGATTTTCCCGCTTTTCCTTCGGCTTCTCCCTGCACCCCGATGCTTATCGATAAAGTTCAATGGCAGCTTCAGGGGCAACTTGCTCAGTTGGCCGGCGGATTTAGTTTCCTGCGGGGAATCCCTGGGAACGATTTCGTCAACAATTTAATCAGTTCATCGCCTCCTGGCCGCAGCAAATCCCGCTCACCAAAAGGATTTCTGTCTTGTGTTTATTTCAACACCCTTTGGGGCTTCAAGTTTATTTATTTTTTCCGTTCTTTCCTTCGGTTTTTCCTCTGCGGGCTTACATGCTGCCGCCTATTGACACAAAATGAGTTGGCTTTAGTTTTTGGTTTTATTAGCCGCATTCTGCCGGCAGGAAATTAAAAGCCATCTGGCAATGTTTTCATTTCCTCTCGCCACAGTCACTTCATCATCGGTCCCGGAATCGATATTATGCTAATGCCTGTCTAATTATTGCCCATTATCGAAATGAACAGAACACATTTCCCAATCACCATCAAAATTTCTATATAATCGTAGATTGCCGACTGGCTTATTTGATGAGCTGCAAACAAAACGAATGATGTTCTACTTTTGGGTATGGCTTTATTATTTGCAAATTGGCTTGGCTAAGATATCAGCAGGATATCGAGTTTTGTATGATTAACAAATTTGATTAATTGGTATGGATTGGCTAGAAAGTACAAAAATTTCGGGATTCATAATTTTCATTCATTTAAGTAAGTTGATGAATGGATGTTGGTTATTAAAACCTGCCTTTTTGTCATTTGCCCCATGGTTCTCAAAATGAAAAACCCTGAATAGATGGAAAATGATTGATATTTTTCGTAGACCCCTAATTATTGGGATGCACTGGGATGGGAAGAATGGTAGCAAAACCAAATGGCAAATCATTTCACTCGGGTCCCAGAAGATTTTTCCTCCTTTTTTTTTGTTTTTTTTTTCTTTTGACATTTTTCACACTGACGTGTAGGGACTTTGAATGGATTTTTAATAACATTGTCAGGGTGACACAGAAATGGCGTCAACATGTGCGCAGCTACCGACCCTGGCTGTGATTATCACTCGACCTCCACTGCCCCGCAGCTGGCGTAACCCCCACTTATCCTGCCTCTGACCATCAAGGGTCAGGCTAACACATACGCTCCCGAAAGTGTTGGACGTTTTTTGTTTGTTCGGGTTGTGTTTTTGTTGCAGGTTCCGGTTGCCAGTTGCCAATAGCACCGGCGATGTTGGCTTAACGCCTGCTGTTGCTGCTCTTTTCGGCCGGCCAACATGCTCATATTGGCTATGTTTTGTTGGCCCGGCCACTCCAACGCCTCATCATTGGGTCGATCCTTTTTTTTTTGGTTTATGAGCCGTACAACACAAGCCAACTAATTTCAGCCTGACATTTGCCAGCTATGATAATGATGGCGATGATGATTACAATGATGATGGTAATGGTGATGGCTTATGCCGAATGCCGCACATTTCATAAGTTTCGATGGCGGTTAATTTACATGGCCAGTTGCAGGATTTATTGCCTCTCGAACTAGGCCAGCTGTGCGAAGGCAGATATTTATTACGGCCTTTGCCTGTGCGCATGAAATGAGTTAATATCGCTTGACTTCTGGCTGGCCATTTTGGCTCTTGAGGCAGCGGACAAAGGATACCACTGAATGAATTCACAGCCAGGCAGTCGAATGAAGTGCCACAACCTGACTGCAGATACACAAAAAAAAGATACATGACGGCATACAGCTGCTGTCGAAAAATTAGTACTTCTTGTATAAACAGTAGACCCTAGAACCTCTGAAAAAGGCTTGAATTTCCAATAGATATTCACAGATTAATTTAGAACTTTAAAATTGTTCTACCTTTTTAAAGTTAACTTCTTCCAGATATGTATGAATTTTACAGCTCGAATAACCCATATTACTTTCTCCCCATCTGTGTGCACGGCAGTGAGTGAAATGAAAGCAGTCGAAAGAGATGTTACATGAGACAAACAAAAGCTGCCGAAAACAAATAATCCGTTCTGTGTGCTCCGTGCTCGGTTTTGCTGTTTTGCCGTTTGGATGTTTGAATGCTTGTGTGTATGCTTGTGTTTTCCTTGCGAGCCACACGGCTCTTATCCTGGCTAAAATCCTTTGTCTGTTTGCCCGACTGTTTGCCTGCGATGCTGATGAGCCTGCAACATGTCGAGTCGAGTTGTTGCCAAAGTAATAATAACAAAAGGGCTAAGACCGAGACAACGAGATGCGAGATGCGGGCTTACTCATTGACACGTTCTGCTTTAGCCACGGCAACACTCTCGGTGTTAGCCGTAGTTTTGCATCCAGCCTGAAGGCTTTAAGCCATTTACTTAGCCACACTCGGACAGATGTCAATGGGAATCTGGCTGTGCAAATGGATGCTAGACTGTTCGACTGCTCGACTGGCTGAATGAAATCATGCACGACTGGGCTGACTTAATGCGGCAGGCATTTGGATTCATTTCCATTTAAATGTTACATCAAGCCGGGCTTCCTCTGCGGGGCAACAGTGCGTATGACCGCATCCGAATGTGCGTTTAATTGCATTTCAATTTCTCGATTTACAGCTGTTTGAGCATAGCCTGCCAAATGCAGAGCCGGCACATCGAGTGCCCAAATGGAGAATTGAATTAATAAATTATTGGTAAGCTGTTGACGTTGTGGTTGAAGGACACTGTCGGATGCTCTACCACTTAATTAGTAGAATGAAAGACCGAAAGCCAGGCCGCAGCTTTGGCCACAGTTTTACACTCAGTTCATTTGCCTTTGACTTTTCCTCTTTTTTTTATCACACTCACTCTTTTTCCTATATTTTCCTATTAGTTTTTTTTTCTTTTCGTTGCAGAGGAAAATGAATCACACATAAAACTTAATTAAAATTATCAATCGGAAACAACATCAGCCGGCTAGAAAGAGGAGTGGCGTTGATTGGCATAAAGGGCTTTAATAAGCATAAATTATGGAGAGTATATAATCAATTCCAGGCGCTATTGTTTGTCTGGCCAACATGAAAATTGTTTGTAGCACGCAAGCAAGGGAATAGAATAACAAAATATAGAAAAAACGCAGTTTCGAATACCCTGATGTATTCCATATCTGATATGTTTTTTTTAAGTCTCCTCGTGAATGTTTAACCATGTTGAAACTGTGGGAGTTTATGTGATTCCAATTTAAAGCTAGCAACAATTTGAGTATTTATTTGGCCATTTCACTAGTATTTGGTAATAGAATCGAAGCGAGATCTGATCAATCCCCGGGAGAAAAACGAAACTATAACTTCGTTCCGAATACAAAAATGCATCTCATGCGATTTAAGAAGGCTTTCTTTGTCCTGTAACCCAAACAAATATAATGAATAATCTAATTTTGCTTGAAATGTCCCAAACTTAAGCTACCTAATGGCACCTTCTTTGTCCCGAAATCTAAATATACCCTTCGAAAGGGCAGTTAATATTTGGCTGAGGTCATTGCGAGCAGGTGCAGCCCGTGAGATAGTGAGAGGCAGATAACAAAAGCCCTTAACCGGACTTCCACAGTTTCGAGTGGATGGCTGGCCAGTTGCAGTTGAAAACACCTGAGCAAATGCTGTGTAATTACACAGGCCGTCACTCACTGACTGCTTGAGTGGGGCCTGCAATTAGCTGGCCATATAACTCATCCGCCACGTGGCACCGCTCTGGAAATAAAATGCAATTTGCGAAGTGAAATTGCCTGTACTTGTTAAATTAATCTCGCCCTCATCTTAACTCAGCCAGCCGCAGGCAATTTCAAGCTCGACTTGCCAACTCATCAGGCGGCGCCACCAGCATCGCTCAGTTGTCAGTCAGAATCGCTGGCATTCTAATTAAGTCGCGGCTAATCATTAATTAAACACATCGAATGCGGCCTAAGGTTGCTTTTTTATAGGTGCGTGAATACACAATGCGACCCATTTAAGTTTGGTAATCGCAACAGCTTTCTAATGCCGCAAAAGACAAAAACAAATGTTGCTTTTAATTATGGGCTTTCTTAGGATTTGTCGGAAGTGCACTGAGAAAAAGAGTTCTGAATTTACCATTTTGGAGCCTGCTTGGAAAGGAATGCATATATTGGTGGCCTATCTGTTTCACACACTTCAAGTATTCAGTCCAGTATTTTAGTTTCCAATCTTCTTCGTAAAAATTCTATTTTGTGAGATTTAGATACATTTTTCGTACAATTTTGTGCTCAGTGTGTTGGGCTTACATTTAGCACCTCAAGGCACGCCACTGGGCACACCCAAGGATATCCGTGGTTGGAGTTGGGCTGTGGGTTGGAAAAGCGGAGCGCGGTTGGGGCAGTGCAGGTCCAACTGCTGGGTGTGCTCAAGGTTATGGCCAAATGGCTAGCCAACCGCTGACCAAGCCGAGTAGAGCCGAACCGCGTTGAGCTAGATGACATGCTCTGATCGACAGGATGTCTGCCGGTGTGTCGTGGTGGTGCGATGGGTTGTGGTTATGGGAAGTGTTCGAGGGCTGCGGTCGGGAGCTTATTTATAAAACGACCTTGGCGCAAATCAAATGCAAAACTTTTATGCGGCCAGCGACACGCGTCCGCATTCGCCTGCCTGCTCATTAAAGGTCAAAGCCGATTTGCTTTTGTTGTTGTCCTGTCTCCCCAAGGAGTGTTCGGTCCTAGGTCCTTTGTAAGGGGAATTGCGACGAAACCAACACAAACAAAAATATATTCAAAACAAACACACAAATATCTACGCAAGGAAAAAAAAGAAGCACAAAAATCGGGCATTTATTGCCAAAAAATAAGAGTTAAAAGAATTTGTACAATTGTAGTACAGCCTATATATTGTAATTATTTGGCATCATTTTCAATATAATTAATATGCATTTCCGGCATTGCTCGGATATTTTTCCCTGTGTAAATATTTATATAATTTTTCGGTGTTTTTTGAGGCCTCTTTAGAATTATTTGCCTTCGCGCGTTGCTCAATAAACATAATTAGCATTTTGCCACTTTACGTGGCACAGTCACTAATGAATGACTAGGCCAAAAGGGAAACGGCCGACAAGAAAATAACAAGGCAAGTGAGAGGAAAACAAGGCAGTTGGGGAAGCAGCCCAGATTGTACCTATTTCATATGCAAAAAGTGGCAAAGAAGTTGATTAAAAATTCGGGTAGAGCTCAACTATTTGACAGGCATGGCGCCATCTGTGGGGCAAATAAATAACAGAGTAAACTGAGCAAAGGCCACAAACAACCACAAACACACACTTACAGTCCACTATATACACATGTAAAAGGTATGGCATAGACACATCAACACTTGCAGAGATGTATACAAGTGTCACTCGTGTGTAGCGCACTCAACGTCAGCACTTGGAAATTGCCATGTTTCCACACACGCACAACCACAGCAGGCGGCCAAAAGGGCTACACACACGCACACTTGCTCACTCATTTAGTGTCACACATGGCGTATACGTGCTAGCTGTGTGTGGCCGTGCCGTAGAGTGTAATTAAATATTTTACAGGCAATCTACATTCTTGAGATAAACTCGGCTTCAAATATATATATACGTGTATTTGGGTGTGTGTGTGCCTGCCATCCAAGGCAGGAGCAACAACAGGAGCAGCAGCCACAATGGGAAAATGTTTTTAAAAACGGGAAACACGCAAAATGCTAAACAAGGCGCAGGTCCTGTAGAGATCAAAACGATTTGGAAATGCTCTTAGCATTTTATCTGAGGTGAAAAGAGACTTTTTATATACCTTACAATACAAAAAATTTAAAATTTTAAAAATTACTCATACGTCACGTGTTCAAGAGATCTCAACAAGTGAAATAAAGTAGCATGTTTGTTGTTATTTTTCTACGTTTCAAGTCCTAAGTGTTCGTGAATATTTGTAGAATTTTTAAATCGCAATCATCTCTTTGTATCCGCAAAAGCGATCAATTCTTTTCGCAACAAATGCAAATTGATTTGAATCGTTTTATGCAAATTTCATCCAATTGACTACCAAAGTCGACGAACTCTGTTGAATGCCGGGCCCAAAAGGACAACATCATAAGATACCATATTAATGTTTGCAGCTCCCAAATACACACGCACACACACACGGATATTTGCGCTTAGGCTGCAATATTTTAGAGGGCTCGTCCTGGACCCATATACATATACATATACATACGTACATGACTCGTCGAAACATTTTTCGGTGCATAAGTCGTTGGTTTCGTTGTTGTGGAATTTAGATTAGTGTCATTTAACTTTTTAGATTTACAAATGTTGCATGAAAAGATAATCGGCTTGCCCTTGTCCGCCGGCCAGCCACAGGATGCGGCACAGGCTAAGGGATATGGGATCCAGGACCTTGGACATAGTCATGGGCAGTTTTGTGGTTGCTGCCCCCTTTGCAACCTCAGTACTAGCAACGTCCTCGTCTACATCCACGTCGGCATCCTGCGCCTCGGATCCTCCGCCTGCGCCTGAGTTGCGGCATCGTAGCAGGTTTTGAGGCGCGCTTTGGGTTTCTGCGGCTGGGAGCTGGGGATATGAGGACCTGGAGCTGGGGCCAGACCTCAAATTGGATTTCGTTGTTGTCTCCCAGTTGGGTTTCCTCCGCATTTGTAGATATACATGTGTGCATATATACATATACATTTATGGATGTTTGGACGCGTGTTGGTAATTGCTCTTTGAGGTTGTAATTTGTGAATTGAAACTGTCAGCAGTAAAATGTGGTGCGTGTGTCGGTGGATTTAATAAGCTAATTAAAAGGCTGCATTGCCCAGACTCGCAACTCTTGGACTCCAGCACTTTATTGGATTTTCATTAAGAATTAGCTGGGAATTTAATATGTCCGTCTAATCATTTTGCGTTCAAAAATTTAATTATGCCTGCATTTGCATTGGAATTCCTTCAATGTTCTTAATTAATAAGTTATGCTTTTCCCCCCACTCACTGCTAAGCAACAGAATATGAAGGGGCAAAAATAAGGGAAAACTGTTTCTTAATTGCCTGCGAAAGGGGTTTTCAAGAGGTGGGGGCATATACTCGTAGTAGGCCGCAGCTGTTGCTCCGGCTTAAGAGGATTGTGGAGAAAAGTACGAGCACGGGCCCAGAGTCCACATGAACTGACCACTTGAGTTGGCCTAATTGGCTGGCCAAGTGTTGGTTATTTTGGAGCTCGAACCCCAAGCTTTCTGAATGCGGTTTCCACTTACTGGGCAACAAGTTCTAGAGTTCATTTTATTTAGTAGTTTCTTTATGCCTAGGGAATGGGCATCAGAGCATGTAGAGGGTAAAACAAATTAAATAAAATATAAAAAAATTTATTCAAGGAAATTAGAATTGCTTAGGTAATTCATTTCAGGCGTCTTTAAGCATTTGAGATTCATGCTTCTTAAGAAGCGTGCTTTGTGATTAGCTTCGCCTTCAAGCAGACTCCATTAGTGTGAAGGGGGCGTGGCACAACAGCCTTATCTGCAACACCAAACCAACTAAAATCCGAAAGCAACACTATGCGTGCTCGAAAAACCCATCCATCCATCCATCCATCAGTCTGAGCTGAAATGTGGCCGTTTCAAAAGGGTAACGCCCAGTTTTAGTCAAGGACCAACGCCAAAACATTCATGTGAATCAGCAATAGCTCCGCCGGAAACGGAAACGCAGGAGCGTGTTTGAGCTGAAGCCCATAATTTTGCATTAGCTGCTACCGAAAAAGCAAAGGGACAACGAGAGGTAACAGAAACATCAACTGAAACAGCCGCCGGAGCTACAAACATTGACAGATAACAGAATGGAGTTCAGTCACATGTGAGTGCACGTGATAAGAATTCACAGGTGAAAACACGCGCATAGAGGTATTAAATATGTTCAACAACGTTCGCAACTCACTCATCCAATAAGACTTGGAAATTGAGAGAAATGGTAAATTAGGGAATTAGTTGCAACATTTTTGGTAATGTCGAATTCCATCATCAAATATTCATTTGCAATTGTAAGGATACACTTAATAATTTATTGATGAAAATGGTTAGTTGTCAGTGCGTGTTTTACACTTTAACAGAATGACACAATTACAGTCGCCTAAGGATAAATTTATCCAATAATTATATTTAAACACAGTCCGTTAATAAGATGGTTCCGCGTGTCTTCTAAAAATATGAAAACATCTTCAAGATTGTATTCAAGCGAGCTAAAAATGACTGACCTTGGTAAGTAAGCCATCTTTCACCGTCGTCCTGCGTCCTAAGTATAATTAGTTTTGCACTAACTGGGGCGTAAAACGAAACTCAGACACATAACAGAACGGAACGCCCCCAGATCGAATCGAACTGAACCGGAGCGAAGTGAAGCCTTTGCCAGCCCAAGAGAAAATCATTAAAAATATTTACGTGCACGCGCTGAGCCGCCTCGTCATCCAATCAACCATCGACATGGCAGCACCACCACCACCACCGCCGACAGCACCAGGACCAAAATCGGCACCACGACCGCTAGCCATCTAGCTCCTGGGCATCGGGAAAGCAAAAGCGGGCCAAAGGAACCCAATTTGGGGCATAAAAATTGTTGCTTACTTGGCAAAGATGTTTATCACACCGTCGGGTGGCTGGATACAAAAATGTGGGTAAGTCCAGTAAGGACTTTAGCCCAAACTCTGCACATTGGGCTAATGGGTTAAATGGCAGTTTCGGAAATAAAACGGGATACTCTGCATTTTAATATTGTGATATAGAGTAGAGTACTGGTAGTTCTTTTATAATAGTAAATTATCATTACGTTTTTCTTGTTAACATCTCACAAAGAGTTCTGCATTGCTTACACATTTTTGAGTATGTCCTGACGCACTGTGCTGTGGCAAGTGCGGTTGGCAATGTAAATATTTTGCCATTTGGGCTTTCTCTTGGATTAGTTTCATTTATTTCATCATTTGCGCGTCTCACCAAATGCATGCAGCGCCTTATCCTGCCGCTTCTCGTCCTGCGTTGGGTGTCCTGTATGGGCAGGAGTATTTCCCAAGCTCAGTGGTCGGTCGGCGGTCCGGTGGGGGGATGGGAATTTAATCAGGCCGCTGGGGACTGTAAAGCGCCGCCGCCCGCTGCTTGCACAGAAATGTAGGCGCTACCCAGAAACAGCTCACAAAAAATAACGAAAAAAATTAACAGGAACGGAAAACACAGAGAATAACTTGTATAACATTTTCAAAAACTATAACAAAAATATTTACTTGTGAAACTAACACTCTAGATTTCGCAAGTGATACGCGAGCTATATGATGTGAGATATATTTTAGCTACACTTATTATATTTTGTTTGCCAATATCTATGAAATTTTTTGCTGTGTGCAAATGTTGCTCCTTAAATGATGACGATGGCGATGACGAGGTCCGACCGCCAAAAGGAAAATGTTAGGGGGACTTGCCCTCGTCGCTATTTGATTTTTCCTTTTGCACTCTCCCTTTTTTTTCTGCGCTTTTATTATTCGTTACAAGTGTGTGAAGTTGTAATTTAAGTGTGTGTGTGGGGGTGGGGCCACTAACACGCCCACCGCCCATTAAAGGCCGCCTTCAAATGCCGCCGGAGGGTACATTGATTTTCCTCTCTCTCCATTTGGCCGCTCGACATGCCTTTAAAGCAAATTCCAGCTATGCACAGCAACCAGTTTCAGTTGCGTCTTGATTTTCGCTTTTGATTTCATCGGGATTAGTTGGCAAAAAGGGGGCGTTCGTTATATGGCCAAAGCCGCCTCCGCCTCCTACTCCTCCTCCTCCTCCTCCGTTGAATGCCATCCCATATCCCGGCTGACATTGACGAGTGTCAGGCACATGTCCGCCACACAGCCGGTCCGTCCTGATTTGGCTTAAGCGTGGACGCAGCTGGACATCGAGTGGCCAAATCGGAAGTGGAAGTCTGGGGGGAGCGGAAATCATTGGCTGCTGCAGGATGGTTCACAGGTGGGAGAGGGTCCTCCGGTTTCCTGGCCACTCCGATAGTTGGTGAAAAGTTTTCAGTTCAGCTTTGGACCAACATTTTCCGCACCACATTGCATACATTTATTGGTTTTTTTTTCGTCAGCTGCATGTGTGTCTTAGGTTTGGTTTCCTTCAAATGGTTTAATAATTTATGAAACCATTTTGCCAAAAGTATTTTGTTGTAGAGGTTGGAAAAATAAAACGAGAGCCATTCTTGTCCACTTACTTAAAACGAACTATAAATATTTTATATTTTTAATACGGAATTGAGAAAAAGAAACTCTGGCTTAGAAAATTTGTTAAGTCTACCAGAAAGATAAGCAAAGTCCTTTCGGAGTTTTAAAATGATAAAAAATTCAGAACATCAGTATTACCTTAAATTCTTTGCCACAACATGAAGTTTTAGAAGGATACATAAGAACGTTAGAAAATCGAACATTTTGAGGATGAGCGTATTACCACAAAAGAAAATGCTGCCCGCTCATAACGTTGCAATCAAATTTAGAAATTTTCAAATAATTTCTTGATTGCATAATGGAGACTTTGAAACTTTTCTCCATTGTGTTCTTTTTCCAAGCAGGCATAGTGATTGCCGTTTGAATAATTGAACCGGAAGCCTTTTGCTTCCTTGAAAAAGGTGAAGGAACTCCCGCAAATAGGCCAGTAATTCCTGGAATTGCACCGTATATATGGGGGATTAAATAATGATTGGCCAGTCAGGTAACCAAAATTCATTGGAAGTTTCTTTCTCGAATGTCCTTGATCTGTAAGTGGATTTAGTTTCCGCCAGGTTAGGATGATTTTCCAGCTCGTTTACAGGCCCTAATCCCCGGGACCTTAAGCTCGATTAGAAGGGGTTCATCGCTGTTCATTGTGGTTCTCTGCCAGTCAGTCAGCTGGTCGGTGGTTGGCAATTATTTTTAGCCCATTGTGTGTATTTGCCTCCACGCGGACCAACTGTCTGGGTAGGCAGGTGAGTGTTTATTTTCGCCAATCAATATTCCACATACTCCCAATCGATACACGGCACTTCACATGGCTGCAGGGCGCACGAGGCGTATGATTGATCTAATTGATAGCCAAGATTGATGGCGCAATCTCGGCAGGTGTGCGCCGGAGTGTCTGCTGTCACCTGAGTTTTTCTGAGTGCGTGTGTGTGTGGTGTGCTTGCTCAATGGACAATAAATCTCAATTGCAATCGACTTACATGCACTGAATTTCCCCAACTTTCAGCTAGCTGCAACAGCAACAGTTGACCCTGAGCACCTGCATTAAGCTTGAACTTTAACTTGGTAATTTCTCGAAAATACTTTCTGCAATAAGTTTGATTTTTATTTATTGTTTTTTTTGTGGTACTGCACTCGAAACAGCGTTTTGTCACCGATTTGCTAGCGGCCAGCGAGCGACTGAGAACGCGACTTGGCAGCCCAAAGGACGAGCATGGACTGTGACACTGCGGCGGCTGACGGTGTCTATTATGGAGGCCAAAAGCAGGAGCAACATGGCCAGGAACCCCACAGACACGCGGCCAAGGCGGAGCAACTGTTGGTCGTGCGAATCCCGCATACGATATTCGCACTTCGGCTTGCCAGCTTCGGGTTTTTAGCCATCGCACTTCGTACTTCGTCCTTCGTCCTTATTTTTCTTCCTGTGTCGTCGGCAGCTGTTTAACTATTTTTCGGTTAGTTTTTCGCTGCGCTTGCATTTCAATGACAAATTGTTGCATCTCAGAAATACCACTACCCAACCCCCCTTTCATTCTCACCTGTGCTTCTGGCATTTGAATCAATATTCCATTTCTCAGGCCCTTTGTCAAGCGACAAAAATATTGTTTCGAGTGCTTAGACCTTATGTTTCTCGCTTTTTTTTTAGCGAATTGCTTACTTTTCACCGGCTTGGTGAGCGGAAATATGCAGCAGGAACTTTCGCAATTTCTTGGGGCAGACATTTATATTTTTGTTTAAATTTATTGCACAACATTCAGCATTACCAGCGTGGCAACAAAAATAGCATCAGCGGCAACTGATAGCGGAAAGTTTAATGGGAAATGTAAATGTTACGCCATTGTATGACATACGACAATAAAATGGAATGAAACAGAAACAATAAACCGATGGATGCCAGGCCCAGGATTCCTACACAGGTTGTTGGTCCCATTTCCCCTCGCGTTCGACCGCCATTTTCATCTCTATTATACACTGAGAAAATATTAAGATGGGATTAGAAACACGCTGAAGCTACCACTATAATGAAGATCTAGAATGCTAAACCTGTTTAAAGGTCAATATAAAGTTTGCAAAGATAGTTTTAAATTTTAATGTTGAAGCCAACCAAAATCAAGTTATTGTTGTCACAATTTTCTAAAAGGTTTTCAATCTCATGTTAAGACTTACATATTTTTACAAGCGAATAACTAATTAACTATTAAGTATAACCATAAAGTAGTTTATAGAGAAGCTCCACTCTTGATATTTTTCTCTGTTTAGGCACATCCCTTCGTATTTCCCTAGTCTCCGCTTCTTTTTTATTTGCTGTTATTTTTCTGCGGCTGCGGCCATAATTTACAATAACAACAAACCCAGATAGGGGCGAAGGTGGCTCGAGGGGGCGTGGCAGCACCGGTGGGCGGTGTGGTAGGTTGGGTAGGCAGATAGAGAAATGTGAAGCTGAAAATGAAAGAGTCGAACAATGTGGCTGGTCCCGGCTTGTGAGGCTGCCGTTTTGCATTCGATGGATGAATATAGAAGGGGATGATGAGGGGTGGTGAGCTTGATTCCACGGGGGGAGGGAGGGAGCTGGTAGCTCGAGAGAACCGATAGCAATGCCACCGTTAGCAGTCTAAAACGACGAAGCCATCGAAATCGCGCCATGCAGTTCTTCTGACTTCAGAGTCAGATATTGTATTTCATGGCGTCTCGCTCGATATGTCGCCTCTATACGTACATGCTGTGCTGTGTGTGTTCCATAATTCAATTTCAGAGTAAGCCCATCCACCATAACCACCTATGACCACCCACAACCACCCATACCCACCCCTAACACCATCAACCTCCCCGGCTATGCACATAAGGCATTGATCTGCCCTAGCAAAGCGCTTTATGTTTTATGCGTGTGGCTGAAAAGTTTAACGAGGCATAAACAAACATAGGGCTATTGCCGTTGGTCCACTGCTGAACACTGAATGAATGAAAGTTGGCCAGATGATATATGGTCTGGCCAGGAATAGACATTTTTACTTGAATCTCCCGGAAGCTGGATTAAAATCTTACAATATATGTCGAGGAATTAGGTTATATTTTTCTTTCACAGATTTATGAATTCGATTTAAATTAAATGTCCAATCAATTATTTTGGGTTGCATACCCAAAGGCAAGTATTTGGGAGTTCAAACGACTATTGTTTATAAAATGCCAAAGGTTCTTTGCTCAGAATCAATATTGGATAAATAATATTTGTTTGAATGTAGCCGGCTGCTTCTGAGAATTTCATGAAATTGAGATGCATTTATAATTATACGTTAGGATCGTAATTAATTCAATAAATGTTTCTCTGATTCGCATGCCCAGACATTTGATATTAGCTACTAATTGGGTTATTGCAAATGTGCGTTTATTTGATTTAAAAATTTAATTATAATTGCAGATAACGAAATAATTAAATATCAAATAATTTGCAGCAAGCTTTTTTCAATATATTTGTTATTAAGTATCTGTTCTACAACTACTTTAGTTATACAATTTTCGAAAATGTCCTAGAAATACCTATGGCTCTGCTGAAAATTCTAAATTTGTATGATGTACTTTTGGATTCGATGCTGTGGCAGGGTCGAGCCCATGCTCAAATTGGCTTATCCATAATCCAATTAGCCAGGCAGATAGCGTCGTGTCACGGCCACATCCTTCTTACATAAACCATATGTTTCGTCACATGCAATTTCCAAAGCAATTAACCGGCACACTCGCACCTGCCTGATGCAACATCCTATGCCCCCGTGAAAGCCGAATGGAAGGACCTCCCAAATGCCTGCAGCCTGTTGCTAGATCCTGCCAATGGCAGTGTGTGTGTGTGTTAGTGCCAACGAATTGAATTTGTCGCGCATCGAACAAACTTGGCAATTCAATCAACGTGCCAGCTGCTTCTGCCTAACACACCTCATCTCATCTCACCTGATTTCTTTGACCATGAACCTGACCATTGAGCATCGAGAATCGGACATTGGAGCATCGACCATAGGGACATGTCTTGCCTGTCTGCCTGCTCGAATTTTGGCCATCGTTTGTAGTTCACTCTGCTAATTGAATTGCCCTGTTTGCCGCCTCTTCCAGCGGCAGTGTCAAAAATTACGCATACGCCCGGTTGGTGCGCATTAAGCCGTAACGGCTAATGAAGCTCACGAGATTGACGGGCCAATTATGGCGATGATGGCATCGCCATTGTTTCCCTCTGCAATTGAATTACATTGAAAACTTCGTTAGGCTCGTTAGCCGAACGCGATTTCCGCGATAAACACGCCCGGCAACTTAAAATGCAATCAATGCCAGCTTGGCTCCCTCGTGCAGACTTAATCTCGATTAAATTGATTTTTATTGATATGTTCCCAGAAGTGGTACTCACTTAGCACTACGGTATATATACATATATGTTATAATGCACCGCGGAGTAAAAGATCAATAACAAAATGGTGAAATGATTAAGGAGAATCTTTGTATAGGTATTTTCGACCAGTATCACTAGCCACTTTAATCACACTTATCTTTTTTTTCAGGATACGGACGGGGTATGTACTCTTCTGAGTAAGGAGAAGTTCTCTACACAATACTTCACCGTGCAAACATAAATTCCTGCAAATTGGATCACTTTAAGGCAGTTAGGAGCTACAGGAACGTTTTCCCTTCGAGAGGAAAGCGATTGCCTGAAGTAAGTCCCGGTAGATTGTAAGCTCTCGGTACGCTTTTTATTTTCACAACCAATTCTTTTTATTATTTTTTTTAATTGATGTTCAGTGGTGATTGGTTTTCCAGCTGCCTTTCGAGGTGTCGGGATTAAGCGGAGTGCTTTCAATTTGCTGAAATAAAAATAACAATGGGCACTCGCCCATGAGCATAGGTGGTCGCCACTGACAGTCCAAATTGAATGGCAATTTGATTTTATTGAAGTGCAGCAACTGGTTGGGCCTGTCAATGCAGGATCCGAGTATAATATTTCAGCTGACCAGGCAGCCGAAGAAAAGCCAAGCCAAATCAGAGCAAATATGTACATGTATTGGATTTCCAGTTTTCGCCTCTGGGATGCCCAGTTTTTTATTCCTTCTCATTGGCGCCTGCGGCACGTACTCGTAATTTGCTGTTGGCCAACATGTCTGCCTAAGGCAGGCACATCCTACTCGTCGTCGTCCTTGTCCTTGTCATGCTGAAAATATAATTAAAGTTTTTGACAGTTATCTCTGGCCAACAATGAATGAACGTCTGTTCGCAGCGTGATTAATGATGTCGCTTTGGAAAGCGGAAAAATGAAATAGAATTAAATTTGCAATGGGGCTGGCACTGACCCAATACCAATACCCACATGAATTGAATTACTTGATCATTTATGGTTGATTATGATAATCACTTCGAAAATGGCCAACCGCAGAGCAGCAACGGGCCTAAAATCATTTCCCCTCAAATGTTTCGCATCATTTCGAATTCCGCACGTGAGTGCAAGCAATTTGCATTTTCATAGCGTTCAGTGCGGTTGTGGTTGCATTCAAATGATAGTGGGATGTTTAGTGAACTCTAGTTGGGGCCCAAAAAATATCCGTCAGAAATATGGTCAAAATGGTATATTAGAAATTGTTGGTTATTTTGATTGGTTGCTATCTTAATAGTTGCATACATATGCTAGTATTCGTATGATTGTTTAAAAAGAGCTCCGTAATTCAGAGTAATGGAAAGTGTGACCCCTTAAGGGACTTGCAACATCCATTTCTTAACCATGTCGAAAGCCCTGCCTGACTGGGATTAGGTTTAGGCAAATGTCACTCTCAATTTGCGGGTGAAATCGAGCTGTGTCCTCGCTCCGTGTGTTTGCACACCTTTGGCAGCGGTTGCAGCTTAGTTAATTAAAAAATCACTTGGAAATCAGACAACTCGGAAGGGTAATTAGAACTGGCAGCCAGCCAAAAGCACACACGCGGTCAGAACCTCGGCTGAGTTGCTTTTCTGTCCGGGATTTGTAGTTTATTGGCTGCCGTTGCGTGGCAACCCGGAGTTGCAACTGCATCTGCGATAAGTGCTGGCAGCGGATTGCGAACAAATCGCCGACATAGCAGCACGGCTAAATCGCATAGATAGGATGTAAGAGCTTTTCGGGAAACGGATAACTTTTTTAGCTAACTTTGTCTACGGAAACTGAAGCCGCAAAAGTGGTACCCAAAATTGAGTTGCTGCTGGGAAAAATTGAATTAATAAGTAAAAACAGAATGGGTTTTCTGGGCCAATGTGTAACAGATAATTTCATTAAAAAGTCAGCAGCCCGCACTCCGAATGCCCACATTGCGTATGCGCAATGGTTCTCTAACGGACTTAACTTGGCCTTTGTGGCACTTTGTGAATGCGAATGGCTAGGCTTATGTTTTGTACAAGGAAATCCTTTTACACCATATTGAGTTCCGCTGTTGCCGCCGTTTGTGGCATCTCCTCGAACAACATAGAAAAATGATTTAGGCGCTCTGCGTATGTAATTAGGTTTAAATATTTATATTTCCAGTGTCAATACAGTCAGTGTCAAGAGTTAGCATCTGAAGAGAGGTAAGTTTTCGAGCTAATTGTTGAAACTGTGCTTAACTGCACCTTAAAGAAACTTTTGGTTGAGTACTTGTAGTTCTTACTAGTTTGGGATATCAATTCTTCCATAAAACTTTTTTTTGCCACTTTCAGTTGTCATTCTCCGGACAATTAGCAACCGAAAGTGGGCCAAACAAACTGTCAAGCCGGTAGACATCGAATCAGACCATCGAAGTGAAATGGAAACGAGAGAATGAAACTACTACTACTAAAAAGGAAACTTGTGTTTGGCATTTTTTGTTTTGCTTGTGGGGTCACGCCTTACCGACTCCCAGAAGGCAAAAACACAAAACTAAAATAAAAACCAAAAAAAAAAAAAAGGAACGTTGACATCGAAGAGCAAACTTCTCGATGATAATGAAACTGCTGACGATAACAATTTGAATGGACAGAAAGTGGGCATGTCAAACAGCATCAAGTGTGAAAGTGCACCGAGAACTAATTGTACTTTCAAAATGTGTTTAATTAGTTTGTGTTGTAGTGCATTAAATTAGTCTATGTAAAACAATCGATTTACCAATTGGACTTGATTTCCTATTAACATTATATTCAACATCTTTGTAGGAGATTTTATTTGTTTCCGAAATAAATATGCATTAATGTCCATTTCCGGGGATATTTTTCTCCATGTGCCCGTTGAGTGGCTGCTTTGTTTCGATGTGCGGTCACTGCCACGGGGCATGTTTTGTGTGGCACACGGAGCGTATGCGTAACGAGTGCCCAAGTGGACAACGCCAGCTGCCCGTGGGTATACAAAAGGAATCGTTTTGCTTGTCATTTCGCCGATTCAATTAACGTGGCAACAACTCGCAGCAATGATGGGCCGGATACTGAAACAAAAATCCGATACTCGAAAACAGCAAAGTGGACAAATCAGGGAGTCAAGCAGCCTGGTCGCTCTTTTAATGGGCAATTACATTTTAATGAGACTTTACCGCCGCTCACCTCCTGTCGATAAATGCAAATTTTGCCGGTGGGGGGGTGCGGGTGCTCGCACTCCGTCTCCAAAGTCGTCCAAAGGTCGCCTTAAAACCGGGGGGGTCAGGTCCACGATACTCCGATAACATTGTCAGTGGACCGCCTTTGAATGCAAATTTCGCATCCTGTGTTATTAATTTCGTGCCGAGTTTACGGGTTTCGCTCTCCGCCTTCATATCGAACGCTTGACACATCAAAGCGTTCGCCTGACAGTGGCACACTCTGCTCATACAGTTCTTTTTGCATTATATAAGTATGCGTGTTTGCGATTAAAAGAGTAGCAGCAACTGAAACTGAAACAAACATTAAAGGGCCGGCGCTTTCAATTGGAAAAAATAAAAAATATGATATACAAAATGAACGAGCAAAGGAGAACGGCATGCAGAAATATAATGAGTTTTGCCCGCTGCTCACAAACAGACTCCGTTTGGTCATGGCCGTCCTGACAAGCGTTGACACTTCTCCGCTTTTCCACTTTTCCATTTTCCCGCCCAGTCTGCGGATTCTGGCGAGAGTCTCATAATGTTGATGGACACTCGCTTTGATTTGCTGCTGCTACTGCGGCTTCTGCTGCTCATGTGGCTTTTCCTTTTGCCAGTTAAGTCGGCACTAACGACTTGTCATACGTGCGGTTTCATCCGAGGACAACGACATTGGTGGCTGAACGGCGGGGGTATCATCATCATCATCGCTGCCGACTGTTTGCCCTGTCCTTTGACACACTGTATACCGTGCCCATCCTGTCTCTCGCTCTTCAGTCAGCTCCGCATTTAAAATCAATTTCATGGCCCCGGTCAGACTCGCAAAACACACACCATCGCGTTGGAAATCCCTGTTTTTTGTGCCTCAGCCACAAATGCAAATATAAACATATGTGATGCCTACAAAAAAGAAATCCTTTTCAAGCTGTAAATACTTCCCTAATGGGGAGAAGTCAAGCCACTGGATGCTGTCGTTTGGAAATGAGACGTTGACACCATAAGTTCATTTCTTATTAATTACTATTTTGTGTACTTTCTAATAATAAGAAAATGTTCATTGTACTGATTTTATAAAGCATATATAAATCTTACAGGTCGTGGTCTAATATATTTATGTACATTAAGGGTATTTAGCCACGTACTTGAAATCCAAACTTTTTGAATATTTTATATTTCGTTTTGATAAACCCTCCACTCCCAGCGAGTAGGTATTTATGTTTGAAAGCCCGCAGAAAGGTCGTTACTGATAAGTCGGTCTTTCTGCTTAGTCAGTCAGTTGGCCATTGTCCGCATCACGTATACGCCACGTATCGGTCTTCATGGCGAATCAGTGCAATGCACTCCACGCAAGAAACTTCCGGTAAGACGGATTTGGGCATCATTTAGTTTGCTGTGAACTCCAATTAAGCAGCTGGCAGAATGCGAATTGCTTTAAGTTATTTGGCAATCCTGCGGCACCTGCTCTGTGTTTTTCTTAGCACTCAGTGCCTGCCAGTCGCTCGTGTGCCAAGAGCAATAAAACTTTGCCGACTGATGGTGGCAGGCAGAATTATTCATTCGACATTTAAGTGTCTGCCGACACGTGCAATGTAAAAGTTTAACACAGCTGCATACATTACACAATCCAATGGAATAAGCAGTTAAAGGAAAGTTGGCCTTAAAGACGCTCGACGCTGGAAATGAAAAGTGTGTGATGAATTGGCTGCTTTTCTTGGGAGCTGCATACTTTTAGGCCAATGAATCTGCATATGGAATTCGCTGATGGCCAAAAGCAATCGATTTTCATCTTACATCGGTTCTTTTTGCGGGACCGAAAGTGATTTCCTGCCAGGAATTGCCGCCAAAAACTTCATCAAGCTGGCATCTCTTATCGCTGGAGAAGGGGTGCTGGTGGAATCGACCCCACTTTGGGGGGCTGCATGCCCCGAATATCTTCCGGTTCCGCAGTTCTTGATGTCTTCCTTTTTGGATGGGTAAGAAAAACAGCAAACGGCAGCGCCAGTAAGTGCCAAATAATAACCTCATCTTGGGAAACAAGGAATTTCAAATGCAAAATTGGAAAAAGCCGAAGAAATTCCTTGTATAAATATTCGATGCAGCCAGAAACACTCAACTATGAATGCGATTTCCATGTAGATCCTGGCTGCTTTGGCACGTGCGCCAAACAAACTATACAATAAATTTGCGAAAAAATAATCAATTTTTGACGGGGACAAAACAACACATAAAATCGGCAGATTGCGGTTAATGGTCGTTTAAGATCGCGTGAAAAGGGTCACCTATACTGCAGTTTTATGTGGCATACTCTTGGGGGGACGGCCATAAAAAATATACGCCTGCTTCAGTTGGCCATATTTTAATGGGTCTTTTCGGCCATTGTTGATCCAACTGCAGTACTCGTACATATGTATATATTTATGTGTATGGAAAGTCGGGGCGTGACAACAACAAAGGAAGCGGCTAAACACGCGCCAAGAAAGCCAAACAATCGCTGTCTAAACTCATTGTGTGCGCTTTGTGTGCACTGAAAGGGGAAAAAGGATCACTCGGAGACACTCGCTTCCACCATTCACCATCAATCCCACACCATACGGACCTATACTATAACAACCCATCGCCATCGTGTGTCAATGCAAATGTCTATGAGCAGAAAAAATCGCATTGATGCCGCTTTATCGCATTGTCTGCTCTATGCTCAATGCTCAATGCTCAGATGTCTCGCTGTGTTTGTGGGCGGAAATATTGTTTGCTGGCAAACGTAAACGCTGGCAAACACAAGCAGCCGTACATAAGTCGATTGTGAGCAGCCAAACACTTCACTTCACTCTGTCGGTTGATGCGGCACTGCTTTATTATTATTGCCAGTCGAATGAATGTGTAAACAGATGAAAGGGTGTGAGCTGGCAATATGAGGTAATGCAACAAAAGTTTCTGATTAGTGGCCCAAGACAAACGGCAAGTAATTACCACTGATCTCCCCTTTTGGGTGAACACTGACCCAGTTGGGCCAGGCACATCGTCGAGCAGCAATCCGCATGCGACTTACACTGGTAGTTAAAACATCATTAAAGAAATGGCATAGGTATCTAGTATTTTGGGAGCTTACACTTTCCCCATTCGGATGACATATGGCAGTTGCAAGGCCCAATGAGCACAACAAGACTCCAAGTCGGGCAATCAACATCTTTACGTTTCCAAAGTTAAAATTAAACTGATGCTTTTGCCATTTGTATTTAGCATATGTATGAACGGTGTCAGCAAAGGGCAGGCAATAGAAAAATGGGTACTATTGCTAGGCGACGTTATGAATAAGCAGACGAAGTGCTCATTAAATCTTGGCAGAGCTCTAACACTTTTTATTTAGGTATACACACTTTACATTTTTATGAATACTCAAAAATTAATATTACCACTCTATTAAATCGTTTTCAATATATCAAAATCAAAGCATAAGGTAGCCAATTTATTCTAACGACACTCTGCTGACACTTGAATGCACATTCGCGAGCAGCAATCCCCATGCATCCGACACTATGGATAAAATATATTTAATTTAAATGACTTATTAAATATTGGTGGACTTACATATCCTCCACTTCGCTGACAATAACGGCCAGACCTCATAGTCCTGATAGTCGTGGAACTGGAAGTGGAGTCCGGTTTCTGGAGCCCAACCACAAAGCCCAGAATAGAGATTAAAAACGCCAGTCGGACAATCAACATCTTCGTGCTGGCAAAGTTTAAAGTTAAGTGTCGTTTTTAACTGGCAGTTTAGCTATTAATATGGAACGTGCTACGGTTTAATTTTGATTAGCCAAGTCAGCAGTGCTCATCAAGTAAAAGATTTTAAATGTAAATAACATATTTTTATTATAAAATACTTTTAGGGGACAATCATTGGAATACAACTTAGGTAATGCATCGATAAATACGTTTTAGGCATCTTAGGCTGCAACAATGCTCTGCTAACGTGCACTTATTTCTAAACTGCACGCATTTATCGGCCCAGCCAAGTCGTTGAATCTAGTGGCATAGATACTTAATTATACAAGGAATAGGTAAATTTTATTAAAGTTCTGTTTATTACTTGCGTTAGATTTGTAGACAACGGCAGCACATCGGTGGAATTTCTGGAGAGAAACGGGTAAAAGTCATCCATGCCATAGGGTATGTGTTGCACGATCTGATGAGTGGGAAAAGCGATGGCCATGCCCAAAAGCATCGGAATAACAATATTGAATGCAGCACTAAGCTTCATTTTCTATTTCTAATTCTCTTGGTGTTGCAGAACTCTTTTATACCATTCCACCGTCAATAATTAAAAAACAGAACGTCGTTATCGGCAATGTAATTACAGTTTGTTTGGCCAAAACAGTTTCGGATTGAATAACAAAGTTTCTAGCTGGCAAAGAGTCGGTGGCTAAAGTCAACAACTGGCGGACTCAGCCACACACTCTGCACGGATTCGGCAGCCACCATGTTTCGATAGTCGGCTACTCCGCGGAACAGGCTGAGAAACATGTTGGTGAACATGGTAACCTCGTCCTGGTTGAGAGGATTATGCTGCTGCTGCAGCGGTGGCTTGGATATCAGTGGCAACTTAGCATCCTTTCCAGATGAGTCCTTGCCAGCGGGCAAAGCCTCTATTTGGGACTAAATAAATAAAGGAATGGAAAAAGGTATTTCTTAACTTGAAATGCACTTACAGCAAACACTAAGAGGACCAACAATATGGCTAACATCATCACTTCAAATCGACTTCTAACTGAAAGTGAACTAAGTATCAAAGTTGGCAGGAGCATGGCTTTTAAACTCCACAATTATTGCCCCTTCGACCCAGACGCAATTATCAATTGGAATTGTTGGACATGCTCCTCTGTTTGCCCAAGTCAAGAAGTCGGGTTACATTTGGGTCAAGACGTTCGAGATAATTGGGAATTGCCGATGTCAATATTTAATGTCAACGCATCAGAAACGATACACATAGCAGATATACCATAGAACGAGATATGGGTAGAATAACATGACCTATGTTGCAATCAGCGTTTAAATACCGTTGAGGTGTGCCCTCTGAATTATTTGTTCTGGACTTAAGTAGGTTAAGGTTATTTAAAGTGTTTGCCATATATGTTCTCCTTCTGTTCTTATTGTTAAAGAAATATTTATTACTTTGAATAGATAAGCAGATAAAAAACTGACTATAAAAAGCATAAGCATAATTATTCTTCCTTAACTATAGAATATATAGTGCATCTTTTTATTATAAAAACCCAGATTCCCCAAGATATGAACAGCCTTGACATCAAATTGATCCACAACATAGCCTTAGGGATTATGGAAATAAACCCATTTATCAGTTCAGTACTGGGAATTTTTGCAATGTAGCTATCAATTGTAAGCCGCTTACTGACAGTTTAAGATTAAGCAAAACAATGAGTAAGTGTGGTTTATTTATTTATTTTGAAATTGTGACCAAACTATATACAAGTTTTCAGCATGGTTAAATCCTTTTTTCTTTTAATTACTGAACGGAATGAACAGCTGTTGTGACCCATTTATTTGAGAGTGAATCTGAATTATTTTGGTAATTAGCTGTCTGTCACGTTGGCTCATTGCTATGAATTACTTCAGGTGACACATCTGTGCATATATGAGTGACATCGTAAATTACAGCAATCTTCACCTCGGGAGCACTGAAAAACAAGTACATACGAATCAATATTGGCGGTGAAAGTTTCTCAAATTGATAAGGAGGTAAACTTACGGGTTCACCAACATTGTGGCATTTTGCGGGCGAATCAATCTTAAAAACAACATTAGATGGTTCTGACTCACTAGGTAGACCAATAACTTTCACCTCATCATTGAACGAACTTGCTGATTGTCTTTTGATACTTTGAAATTCATCGGCACTCAAATAAGTTTTTTTAAGACGGTGCGCCGGATAGCCACAACGTGAGCCGTAGGTTAAACATCTTCTGCTGCAGCAATCTGAATGCATATAGCACTGGAATTTAGAAAATACCATTAATTGGTATCTAGGATCTAGGATCTATAAACAAAACTTACAACTCCGTCGACTGGACTACATTTTTGGCCATTAACATCCACATTGCTCAGGATAAAGAACAAAAGACACAATCCAATGATCGTAGAAATCGACGACATCTTCTCGCTGGCAAAGTGAAGCCTCAACTGACTCAATCTGCTTTTAGACCGCCACATATAAGGGATCTCGATTTTACGAGAACGAAACGAAGAGACAATGAAAACAGTGAGTAATAGTACAGAGGTATTGTGACTACCAGATACCGTCTAATATGCATTCCAGTTTATTTTTTATGAGTCCAATACTAATGACAGTTCGAAATATGCGTAAGCACGGAGGTGAAAATATAAATCAATATTTACTATAAAAGGTGCTTAGTCTTCCGTTTATATTAGGGGTACTCTTGATAGTGGGTAAATCATTTGGGATATGAGTAATAGGTCGGTCTAAATCAGTAGCACACAGAACAATTCTCAGAAAAAATTAAACATTTTTCTGTGCATTTTTCTAACAATTATTAAAAATAGCTGCATTGAAAATGAAAGTAATGTAATGAAACACTTTTGCACTGCAAGAAACTGGTGATCGTTATCTAAACACCCTAGGGGGTTGCAGAAATATGTCGGTTTTAATCATCAATATATTTAAAACCGCTCTCTAAAAATAAAAAACTAATTAAGATTTCTAAACCATTTTTATTTCAATATAATAATGGCTTTGTTGAAAACAAAAGTAGTTTATTAAAATACTGCAGATCTGCCGAAAACTGGTGATCGTGCACTAAACACACTTAGGGGTTGATTTGGGGGTGTCCTCCAAGGATGGTACTAGTATACCCCTGGGGTATATATACCTCTACCACCTGCTGTAGCGAAAGAGTGCGTTTTGGTGGAAAGCCCGCATTCGGGGTGTGTGCTGTTTGTGTGCCAAGGACCGCACCGTGACCTGCTCAATGCCGCTCCCTCGAGTGTTCGCGACTCACTCCAAGCGAATCGAGTTGTTTGCCCACTTACGAGTATGAGTATATGTGAGTATTCTCTTATACAAGGTTCCCTTCGATCGATCAGTCTTCCCGCTTATCTAATCGGGTATGGTGAGGCTTTAGCTATAACCGCCGGTATGCTCGTCGCCGTCGCTCAGTTGAGTTGCGGTTGCCAGGGCGCGAACAGATACAGTTTTCGATCCGATCCACGATTTTCGTATCACCATGATTACGCCGCCGTCGGGAGTGGCGGGAGTGTTGGTGACCCTGGCCCTTCTGGCCAGCGGATCCATGGGTGAAAGAGAGCGATCCTTGCGACTGCCCAACGCCACCTATCCGCTATTCTACCAACTGCACATATCCAGTGATATTCACAAGGGACAACTGCTCTTCAGCGGAAATGCCACCATTGACGTAGCCATCCGGCAGTCGACGAACGAGATAGTGCTGCACGCCAAAAACTTAACCGATATTCAGATTACTGTTCACCGGTTGGCGGCCGAAGGATCCGTGATCGTGGACGATCTAACACATACACTGCATCCCACTGCTGCCTTGCTCATCATTCACCCGACTGTAAATCACCAGACCTTCGAGGAGGGGAAACAATATCGTCTGGAGATTCTCTACACGGCTATTATGACATCGCGTCCCGCCGGACTTTACTACATGGATTATCGGGATGAGGAGAACAATCACACCGTGTAAGTCTTTTATCTTTCGTAGCAACAAAAGAAAGCTAAATCCTCAAGTTGACTTTGTTAAATTTAGAAAATATCTTTTCTTTTGTGTCGCTACCGCCTTTTTTTAGAACTACTAGCTACTGCTTATCATAAAGTGCGATAACCTTTAGGATATCTTATCCGCTTCTAAATTTTTTAAATACTATATATATTCTAATGAAAGAAAGACCCAGTAGTAAGCACGCGCTTATTCCGATTATAAGTGAGCCAATCTTACATAACCAGCAGATAGATCCGGCGTGCATTTTGTGCCGGGGACTTCGATTTGCTTACGCTCTCACTTTTAATTTGTTATTATTTTCATTTGTTTGGTATTGCTTTTTAATTACTTTGCTGGCGTAGACAACGCTCTGGGACTTTATCGCTATCAGACGTACATATATGTATTTATATGGTAGATGCTCATCGCACATATGGCAAAGTCGGTTGATCCGGACGCGTCACCTGGGTGACGATGTACGCAATGGGTTTGTCAATGGGGGGATTCTTTATAAAGGGGAATGACTGTGCCAGCAATAAGGAGTCGCATCTTATCAGTGCGCGGTTGATAATAAAACGACAACATAAACGAACAGTATTTGATACGCCAGTATTTGTTTTAGAGCGCCTAAGTCCCCGATTTGTTTTGATTCAGATTGGGCAACATATTCGCATGACCCATGACTTTCGGTTGAAAATAACGAGACGCGATTGTTCCGTGGAAGTGAGAGCAGGTTCTCCATGTGATTGATCATTCCGGCAGCCGCAGGCTGTGACTGGTTTTTTATTAAGCGTTCAATGATCCGAAAATGGGATTGGGAATTTTGGACTGAAGCGATTTGGTTTTAATTATCATTTCTATGCAGACAGCAGACGTTAATTGCTCTTGGCAACAAGTACAATAGTACTTGGACGTATGCTATAATTTCTATTCATGTTTTGATTTCATTTTACTCGCAGACCTATTGACCTAATTCAATATTAATCTTACAGATACGTAGCCGCCACGCAATGCGAGCCAACATATGGTCGTCTAATCTTTCCCTGCTACGATGAGCCGGGCTTTAAGTCAAACTTTAGCATTAAGATAACACACGGGAGCAGTCATTCCGCCATATCCAATATGCCAGTTAAGGAAGTACTAGCTCACGGGTAAGTTTATATATTTTTATATTTTTTATTCAATATTAACCTCTTGTAATTATATGAAGTGACTTGAAAACCACCTCATTTCACACAACCCCACCGATTTCAACATACCTTGTGGCTTTTGTCATCTCCGATTTCGGGAGCATATCTGAGACATATCGTGGGATCACTCAAAGCATATATACCTCGCCAACTTCCAAGGAAAAAGGTCAAGTTGCATTGAAAAATGCTGTGCGAACAGTGGCTGCACTTGAGGATTATTTCGGGGTTTCCTATCCTTTGCCAAAATTGGATCACGTGGCGCTCAAGAAAAACTACGGAGCAGCCATGGAGAACTGGGGTTTAATTACCTATAAGGAATTTAATTTGCTTAAAAACATTTCGTCGGATGGATATAAACGAAAGTTGGACATGATCACCCAGAACCACGAGATCGCACACCAGTGGTTCGGCAACTTGGTGTCCCCGGAATGGTGGACATACACTTGGATGAATGAGGGATTCGCCACTTATTTTAGCTATGTGATAACTGATTTGGTGAGTAACGAATAATGATTATTATAGGTTACGTTCCTTTTTCATACAAATATCCCTTCCCTTCAGATCTACCCCAATGAAAAAATGATGGACATGTTTATGACCCACGAGGCAGATAGTGCCTACAGCTACAACAGCTTCTTTGATGTCCATCCAATGTCCCATTACGTGGAGGGTGAAAAGGACATCATGGGTGTTTTCGACATCATATCCTATAAGCGAGCTGCATGCGTGATCAAGATGTTTCATCACGCCTTTCGTCAGAAGCTCTTCGTGCGTGGTATCAGTCACTTTCTGGAGAAATAGTAAGTTTTTCAAAATGACCTCTCGAACTGGTCAATTGGAATTCATGGGTCAAGGTGCTCTGCTCTTTCGCCCAGTCGTTATAGCGTGGTCAATGAGCTGAACCTCTTCGATGCCCTGCAATCGGAGCTCCAGGATGATGAGTACTTTTCGCAGCAGCCGTGGGCGTCCCGAATAACTGAGATTATGCTCTCGTGGACGCATAGCGAATGGTTGCCCATTTTGGTGGTCTCTCGGAACTACGAGAACAACACCATCACGTTTAGCCAGCGATCAGTTCACATGAAGGATGAGTTATGGTGGATACCAATCAATTTTGCCACCACACAGTCGCCCAACTTCGAGGACACCCAAGTGGATATGTTTATGCCACCCGAGCCACAGTACACAGTATCACTGGAGGATCTGAAGATCCAAGTCAGCGGCAGGGATTGGATAATGGTGAATAAGCAGCACACCGGCTTCTATCTCGTCCGCTACGACACAGATAATCTAATGGCCATTGCCAGACAGCTGCAGACGAATCACTCGGTCATCCATCCAATAAATCGACTTGGTCTCTTTCGAGATCTGGGTCCCCTGATCGAGCATAATGAAATCGAGCAGGTGGAAGTGGTGTTCGAGTTGCTAAAGTACCTTGAGTTTGAGGAAGATGTGCTGACTTGGAACCAGTTGCAAGATACGATAGATTGCCTAACACGAAACTTGCATGGCACCTCCTCCCAGAGCCTCTTCAATGAGTTTGTGCGCCGCCTGGTTGGCCCGACATTTCGGCGAGTTTACGTGGAACACGGTGTAAATTTAGCTGAAGATGGGATGTCCCATGGGATTCTAGAAATCGCCTGCTCTGCGGATCTCCCGGAGTGCCTGGAATACACACGTCGCCTGGCTAAGGAGCATATAATCGATAAAATTTATTTTAAAGATGGATCGGACTACCATGCCATAATCGATTCCGTGCTATGCATGGGAGTGCGGTATCTAAGCGATCAGGACTTCCAAAGGATAATTGATATGATGCAGGAAATAGATCGCGGTTCGGTGTACTATGATGACATTATATATGCCCTCCGATGCACGCAGAGTCATCGGCATCTGTTATACTATCTGGAAGGTCTGATGGGTGAAAACTCCACCCATATGGTACTTTCCGAATTCGAAGATTTGATGTATCTCCTCTACATATACAAATCGAATCTGGCCTCTCGTCCCATCATCTGGCAGTATATCGAGCGCAACTACAAGGTGCTCTGTCGAGCACCTAACTTTATGGAGCACTTTAAACAGCTCGCTGGATTTGTGCCCAGACATCAGAGATCACATGTAAATAGAATGTCTATTTTATATCCTAATCGTTTTGTTAAAATATATTTATTTTCAGTTTGAGAGGCTACGCCAGACGATTGCGAGCCACATGATGCAGGAGGGTCTTATTTCGAACCAAACGCTGATCGAGGTCAATTCTCCGCTAGTGGGCAAAAAGATGAAGATCACCGAAAATTTCCAGGACAAGTTCGAGCAGCAGATCCACAAATGGCTGCTCAATGAGCTACCTCAGGCGTCCAGCAGGAGTGATGCCCTTTTGTCCGCCTCCCTCAGCGCGGCCAATGGGTCAAGTCGTCCTCAAGGAGTCCTAAAGGAGGCGACTAGGGTGTTGCGCAGTGCGTTACGAATAGTAGATATGTATAGGTGACCAGACTTTTGGTCTAACTAGGTACCACTTAAGTACAAGCTTAATTACGAATAAATTAATTCTTCCAAAACAAAGCAATCGAGTCAATTCATTCAACAGCCAAGAGCTTTTCAACATGAACTAAATGAACCTACGGTCGTAATCGATTTGTCTAAAACGCCTCCGTGGGGAATTGATAAGCAAGTATAAAACACAAAAGTCATCGATAATAAAAAACCCGTCAAATGACTATAACTTTTTTACGCAAAGACTAGTAATGGGTATTTCTGGAACTTTAAAAGCAATTTGAAAAATGATTAACAATTTTGGACTTTCAAGAATAGGCAATAAATCGTATAAAAATATAAAAATCTGAATAGAGCAATTACTTATGTTTGCTGCCTTATGTACAATAATTACTGAATATTTGAGCATACAAATTGAAATATTTAACATTTAGCACCTCGTAAAATTAATTGATACTTATTACCGTTTTTCACGAGTATTTATGACTGTTTTGATTGTAGAGCTATAACAACTTGCACTTTTTCGTACTTTTAGATTCTTACTCGTCCCAGACGAAGCCATAATTCAAAAATTTACTGCTCCTAATGATGAAATTAAAAATACGAATTTGATTAACAAAAAAGTATTGTTATCCTGCTTTATTATGACAATCGTAACGCTACTGAATCACTTAAATGTTAGCGAGGGGACTTTTTGCACTATTGAGTACCATCTTCAAAACTCTCGCAGACTAATTGTTTTACAGCCCAATCATACTTCACATTTGACTTGTCCCAGTGCACTCTGGGCCAATAACCGTGGCTTTGCCGGTTTTATCGAGAATTGCGCAACAATCTTTATGGCGATCGATGTTGAGGATTAGATATGACCAAGTCAATAAAAAAGCCGTGGCCAAGCGGCGGCCGCTCAATAACAAAGTGTTTTTTACCGAGCAGCCAACATGGCACGGTGGCTGCTTAACTCGTTTTCGCTGATCCTGCTCCTGGCAGTGGGCAGCCTGCAGGCGCGCCTGATCCTTCCCTTATCCCCGGACGATGGACAGCTGGAGACCAAGGGAGCAGCTCTCTTTGCCGCTCCCCGCGTGGATGATAATAGTGCCGGCAATTACCGACTGCCGAATACAACGGAACCGGAGTCCTACAACGTGGAACTCTGGACCAATGTCCATAATGGCGATACCCAATTCACTGGCACCGTCAATATCGATATCCGGGTTTTGAGCGAGACATCGAATATTACGCTTCACTACCGCCAGACGTCGAATTTTGAAGCCACAATTATCAGCCGGGATGGTGCCACGCCCACTGCAATTCCACTCACTGTTACCCCAGAGTTGCAGCGCGAATTCCTCGTCCTTACGCGGACCACCGCTGGTGAGGCATTTGGAGCCAACACCAACTGGACCATCACGATCAACTACACTGGCATCCACCGATCTGATATGGGCGGTTTCTACATCTCCAGCTATACAGACGATGATGGCAAGCAGCAGTAAGTGGAGCTTTTAAGAAAATTATAATTATTTACAAGCAAAGCTTTATCCCAAATAGAATATTATATTTGGTTAGACTTTTAATGGATTAGGGAATAAATTTCAAAAGTACAAAATCTTATCGTGCTATTAATAACAAATGTACCTGATTGAGTACTTGCGGCTAGTTTCATTTCTTATCAAGGGACACAATTTAGCTTATCTTTATAATCTGTTATTAGTACGATAATACGCGCTTGTCAAATAAAGATTAATTATCGGTTTAACTGAGACGCAATGCATATTACAATTTCTTTCAGCTTCCTGGCCACCACGCAATTCGAGAGCACAAACGCCCGTCACGCGTTTCCCTGTTACGATGAGCCTGCCCGTAGAGCCAACTTTACGATTACCATCCACCATGATCCTTCCTACACTGCCATCAGCAATATGCCGGTAAACACCGCTGCCAGCAGGTATGATATATGAAAATATCTACAAGCATAGAGGAAACATTACTCATTCGCAGTGTTGACAATGCTAGATACATTTGCAATCGATACATTTCATATAAGTCGATACACATGTTAACTTACTCACGGTTTCGCCTTCCAGCTCGGGTGTCACTGCTTTCCAGACGACGCCTAAGATGTCCACCTACCTGGTGGCCTTCATCGTCTCCGATTTTGAGTCCACCACCGGGGAACTGAATGGCATCCGCCAGCGGGTTTTCTCGCGCAAGGGAAAGCAGGATCAGCAGGAATGGGCCCTTTGGTCCGGATTGGTTGTGGAGTCCAGTCTGGCTAGCTACTTTGGTGTTCCCTTCGCACTGCCCAAGCTGGATCAAGCTGGCATACCGGACTTCTCTGCCGGAGCCATGGAGAACTGGGGTCTGGCCACCTACCGTGAGCGGTACATGTGGTGGAACAAGCAGAACTCCACGATCAACCTGAAGACGAACATTGCCAATATCATTGGACACGAGTACGCGCACATGTGGTTCGGCGATCTGGTATCCGTCAAATGGTGGACCTATCTGTGGCTCAAGGAGGGCTTTGCTACCCTCTTCTCGTACGAATCGAACGATATCGCTTTCCCACTGTGGGACACCTATCAGATCTTCCACGTAAGCGACTACAACAGCGCTCTGATTAACGACGCCCTGGCCTCGGCCGTTCCCATGACGCACTACGTCCAGACCCCAACGGAGATCTCCAACCGATACAACACCTTCTCGTACGCCAAGCCCGCCAGTGTTCTGTACATGTTCAAGAACGCCTGGACGGACAAGGTATTCCGCACTGGATTGAACAAATACCTGACTAAGAAGTGAGTACCCAGCATTACTTAAATGACCTTTTGTATAAATGTATGAATATAGAATTTTGAGTAATCAAAAGTTCTGAAATATTTTAAGAATTATGATATACTCGTACATACTGGGCTTAGAAGCCCTCATTTTAATTTGAACACATTGTTATTATCTTTTTTCACTCAGCAAATATACTTCCTGCGACGAATGGGATCTATTTGCATCCTTCCAGGAGTCGGCCGACGAATTGGGCTTTAAGCTGCCCGCCAGTGTGGACGACATCTTCAGCAGCTGGTCCCACCAGGCTGGTTATCCCCTTCTCACAGTGACCCGTAATTACAATGCCGGCACTATAACGATCACCCAGAAGCGTTACGTGGCGAACAAAACTGATACAAATACCGCAACCTGGTATGTGCCACTGAACTTTGCCACTGCCAACAAGTACGATTACCGTGACACGAGTGCCACACATTACTTGCTTAATGTGACGGAGACCGTGATCTCGGATGTCGAGGCTTCCAGCGATGACTGGATACTTGTGAATATCCAGAATTCCGGCTACTATCGCACCCTGTACGATACGCAGAACTATGGTCTAATTACGGCAGCTCTGAAGTCCCAGCCCTGGAGGTTCCATCCTCGTAACAGGGCACAACTGCTGTACGATACGTACATTTTTGTCAGCACCGATCGCCTGAGCCACAGCATCCTGCTGGAGCTGCTGGGTTACCTGACGAATGAGCAGCAGTATGCTCCTTGGTCCACTGCCAACACTATTCTGACCGTCTACGATCGTTACTTGCGTGGCGATGATTTGTACTACCACTTCCAAAATTTCGTGAGGCTCCTGATCGATCCCATCTTCGAACAAATCGGTGTAAACGAGATTCCCGGCGAGCACTATCTGAACAACTATCTGCGCATCGTGCTGGTCAGCTTGGCCTGCCAGGTGGGATCCAACGATTGCTATAACCAGTCGGCCAAGAAATTATCCGAGTACCTATACAATGGCACTGCCATTGAGGCCACTCTAAAGACTCAAGCCTACTGTGCGGGTCTACGATCGACTACCAATGACATCTATAGCAGAGTGCAGTCAGATTTGCTTAGTTCCTCAGACTCCACAGATCGCAGCCTGTTCATCTCCTCGTTGGGCTGCTCTGGAAGTACGAGCCAGCTGCTAGATTTCTTGAGACTTTCCCTGGACACCGCCAATAGTTTGAGCTACTCGGAGCGCACTTCCCTGCTGAACTCGGCCTATTCCCGCAGTGAAATCGGTCTTACCGCTACCTTGGATTTCCTGGAGACCAACTGGGAGGCATATGCCAAGCTTTCGGACTCTGCAAAGCCCCTGGATGCTGCCCTGCGTGGCATTGCCACCTATGTGGTCAGTGAGAAGCAAAAGACGAGGGTATGTTTTTTTAAATATATAATTCAAAGCAAACTTTTAATTTACAATTTATTAATTATTTGACAGCTTAACGCTTTGGTGGATGTTGTGAAGGCTGAAGGACCGAGTTATATCAATGATGATCTGAGCACCACCATTGACTCCAGAATCACATTCAACTTCGCTTGGTTGGAAGTTAATCGTGATCCAGTGCTCAACTGGATCGAGGATTCCTTTAGGGAGAACGGCAGTCCCTCTCTGACCTCATCCATCACTACAATCCTGGTCAGTGCGATGGCTCTGCTACTGTTCAGGCTATATTAAGATAACTCACGTGGTCAAGTATTAAACATAAATTCAGTAAAGTGACGTAAATCAAAATAAGAGATTGTGTGTTCATCATAGATCGAAAATAGAACTGATTATACTGGGAATTTTCGGGCTGAATGGAGTCCCCTGGTGGGAGAAGTTCAAAGTTCGGCGGTTGGGAAACTGAATTGATCGGTTTATGGCTTGGTTGACACACTTCGCATTGGTCAATCTAATCGCGATTCTGGGAATGGCATTGGCATCGATAAAGCACTGATAGTTGAGCTTAGTACGAAATTCGATTATCAAGTGGATATTTACAATGGCCTGAATGGTTTATGGAGATCACGTGCTCATATCACATTGTGATTGGCAACTTTCAAGAACAGTAAGCCATTTTGTGGTTTTCAATTTCTTAATCAATTTCAATGGTTTTACCATTTATTAGAAGATGTCTGCCTGTTGCATAGTATCGCACATATTGCTTAGTAATTCCCTTTGGATTAAAGGGCCTTTCCTTATCTCAAGAGCGAACTTGAACAGTCTATTATACCATAATACTTAACTAGGCGTGTATATTTCACTTTCATATCAGCACATATGACAAGTACACGAGAACTTCAGTTTCAATTATTATTGTTCGAGATCTTGTTTCGTATAGAAATGATTGCTGTTTTCATTATTAGATAATATGCTGCCATTCCTCTCATTAATATATATATAATAATAATAATATATATAATAATATATATTAATATATATTAATAATAATAATAATAATATAGTAATAGTGTTAAATAATTTTTAGAAGTGAGAGAAAACATTCTTTTATAATCAGCTAACAATATCAGATCAAGGTCAGTGCACTTGAGACTTTTATCAGGGTGTCTATCTTGAAAAGCCCACACTTATTCGACATTATCTTAGACGTGATTGCTACTAACCCTGCAGAAAATACAAATTCATCAAAGGCTAGTACCATACTTGATTTACTACCCAATCTAGTTTATACCACAGTTCTTTACTGGTAACGGCCATTCTAGGTAACAAGATTGGGGTAATCTTTATGCCTGCTCCCACATAAGATGCACTGCCGGTTTTATCGAGAATTGCGCAACAATCTTTATGGCGATCGATGTTGAGGATTAGATATGACCAAGTTCCTAAAAAAGCCGTGGCCAAGCGGCGGCCGCTCAATAACAAAGTGTCTTTCACCGGGCAGCCAACATGGCACGGTGGCTGCTTAACTCGTTTTCGCTGATCCTGCTCCTAGCAGTGGGCAGCCTGCAGGCGCGCCTGATCCTTCCCTTATCCCCGGACGATGGACCAAGGGACCAAGGGACGATGGAGACCAAGGGAGCAGACCTCTTTGCCGCTCCCCGCGTGGATGATAATAGTGCCGGCAATTACCGACTGCCGAATACAACGGAACCGGAGTCCTACAATGTGGAACTTTGGACCAATGTCCATAATGGCGATACCCAATTCACTGGCACCGTCAATATCGATATCCGGGTGTTGAGCGAGACATCGAATATTACGCTTCACTACCGCCAGACGTCGAATTTTGAAGCCACAATTATCAGCCGGGATGGTGCCACGCCCACTGCAATTCCACTCACTGTTACCCCAGAGTTGCAGCGCGAATTCCTCGTCCTTACGCGGACCACCGCTGGTGAGGCATTTGGAGCCAACACCAACTGGACCATCACGATCAACTACACTGGCATCCACCGATCTGATATGGGCGGTTTCTACATCTCCAGCTATACAGACGATGATGGCAAGCAGCAGTAAGTGGAGCTTTTAAGAAAATTATAATTATTTACAAGCAAAGCTTTATCCCAAATAGAATATTATATTTGGTTAGACTTTTAATGGATTAGGGAATAAATTTCAAAAGTACAAAATCTTATCGTGCTATTAATAACAAATGTACCTGATTGAGTACTTGCGGCTAGTTTCATTTCTTATCAAGGGACACAATTTAGCTTATCTTTATAATCTGTTATTAGTACGATAATACGCGCTTGTCAAATAAAGATTAATTATCGGTTTAACTGAGACGCAATGCATATTACAATTTCTTTCAGCTTCCTGGCCACCACGCAATTCGAGAGCACAAACGCCCGTCACGCGTTTCCCTGTTACGATGAGCCTGCCCGTAGAGCCAACTTTACGATTACCATCCACCATGATCCTTCCTACACTGCCATCAGCAATATGCCGGTAAACACCGCTGCCAGCAGGTATGATATATGAAAATATCTACAAGCATAGAGGAAACATTACTCATTCGCAGTGTTGACAATGCTAGATACATTTGCAATCGATACATTTCATATAAGTCGATACACATGTTAACTTACTCACGGTTTCGCCTTCCAGCTCGGGTGTCACTGCTTTCCAGACGACGCCTAAGATGTCCACCTACCTGGTGGCCTTCATCGTCTCCGATTTTGAGTCCACCACCGGGGAACTGAATGGCATCCGCCAGCGGGTTTTCTCGCGCAAGGGAAAGCAGGATCAGCAGGAATGGGCCCTTTGGTCCGGATTGGTTGTGGAGTCCAGTCTGGCTAGCTACTTTGGTGTTCCCTTCGCACTGCCCAAGCTGGATCAAGCTGGCATACCGGACTTCTCTGCCGGAGCCATGGAGAACTGGGGTCTGGCCACCTACCGTGAGCGGTACATGTGGTGGAACAAGCAGAACTCCACGATCAACCTGAAGACGAACATTGCCAATATCATTGGACACGAGTACGCGCACATGTGGTTCGGCGATCTGGTATCCGTCAAATGGTGGACCTATCTGTGGCTCAAGGAGGGCTTTGCTACCCTCTTCTCGTACGAATCGAACGATATCGCTTTCCCACTGTGGGACACCTATCAGATCTTCCACGTAAGCGACTACAACAGCGCTCTGATTAACGACGCCCTGGCCTCGGCCGTTCCCATGACGCACTACGTCCAGACCCCAACGGAGATCTCCAACCGATACAACACCTTCTCGTACGCCAAGCCCGCCAGTGTTCTGTACATGTTCAAGAACGCCTGGACGGACAAGGTATTCCGCACTGGATTGAACAAATACCTGACTAAGAAGTGAGTACCCAGCATTACTTAAATGACCTTTTGTATAAATGTATGAATATAGAATTTTGAGTAATCAAAAGTTCTGAAATATTTTAAGAATTATGATATACTCGTACATACTGGGCTTAGAAGCCCTCATTTTAATTTGAACACATTGTTATTATCTTTTTTCACTCAGCAAATATACTTCCTGCGACGAATGGGATCTATTTGCATCCTTCCAGGAGTCGGCCGACGAATTGGGCTTTAAGCTGCCCGCCAGTGTGGACGACATCTTCAGCAGCTGGTCCCACCAGGCTGGTTATCCCCTTCTCACAGTGACCCGTAATTACAATGCCGGCACTATAACGATCACCCAGAAGCGTTACGTGGCGAACAAAACTGATACAAATACCGCAACCTGGTATGTGCCACTGAACTTTGCCACTGCCAACAAGTACGATTACCGTGACACGAGTGCCACACATTACTTGCTTAATGTGACGGAGACCGTGATCTCGGATGTCGAGGCTTCCAGCGATGACTGGATACTTGTGAATATCCAGAATTCCGGCTACTATCGCACCCTGTACGATACGCAGAACTATGGTCTAATTACGGCAGCTCTGAAGTCCCAGCCCTGGAGGTTCCATCCTCGTAACAGGGCACAACTGCTGTACGATACGTACATTTTTGTCAGCACCGATCGCCTGAGCCACAGCATCCTGCTGGAGCTGCTGGGTTACCTGACGAATGAGCAGCAGTATGCTCCTTGGTCCACTGCCAACACTATTCTGACCGTCTACGATCGTTACTTGCGTGGCGATGATTTGTACTACCACTTCCAAAATTTCGTGAGGCTCCTGATCGATCCCATCTTCGAACAAATCGGTGTAAACGAGATTCCCGGCGAGCACTATCTGAACAACTATCTGCGCATCGTGCTGGTCAGCTTGGCCTGCCAGGTGGGATCCAACGATTGCTATAACCAGTCGGCCAAGAAATTATCCGAGTACCTATACAATGGCACTGCCATTGAGGCCACTCTAAAGACTCAAGCCTACTGTGCGGGTCTACGATCGACTACCAATGACATCTATAGCAGAGTGCAGTCAGATTTGCTTAGTTCCTCAGACTCCACAGATCGCAGCCTGTTCATCTCCTCGTTGGGCTGCTCTGGAAGTACGAGCCAGCTGCTAGATTTCTTGAGACTTTCCCTGGACACCGCCAATAGTTTGAGCTACTCGGAGCGCACTTCCCTGCTGAACTCGGCCTATTCCCGCAGTGAAATCGGTCTTACCGCTACCTTGGATTTCCTGGAGACCAACTGGGAGGCATATGCCAAGCTTTCGGACTCTGCAAAGCCCCTGGATGCTGCCCTGCGTGGCATTGCCACCTATGTGGTCAGTGAGAAGCAAAAGACGAGGGTATGTTTTTTTAAATATATAATTCAAAGCAAACTTTTAATTTACAATTTATTAATTATTTGACAGCTTAACGCTTTGGTGGATGTTGTGAAGGCTGAAGGACCGAGTTATATCAATGATGATCTGAGCACCACCATTGACTCCAGAATCACATTCAACTTCGCTTGGTTGGAAGTTAATCGTGATCCAGTGCTCAACTGGATCGAGGATTCCTTTAGGGAGAACGGCAGTCCCTCTCTGACCTCATCCATCACTACAATCCTGGTCAGTGCGATGGCTCTGCTACTGTTCAGGCTATATTAAGATAACTCACGTGGTCAAGTATTAAACATAAATTCAGTAAAGTGACGTAAATCAAAATAAGAGATTGTGTGTTCATCATAGATCGAAAATAGAACTGATTATACTGGGAATTTTCGGGCTGAATGGAGTCCCCTGGTGGGAGAAGTTCAAAGTTCGGCGGTTGGGAAACTGAATTGATCGGTTTATGGCTTGGTTGACACACTTCGCATTGGTCAATCTAATCGCGATTCTGGGAATGGCATTGGCATCGATAAAGCACTGATAGTTGAGCTTAGTACGAAATTCGATTATCAAGTGGATATTTACAATGGCCTGAATGGTTTATGGAGATCACGTGCTCATATCACATTGTGATTGGCAACTTTCAAGAACAGTAAGCCATTTTGTGGTTTTCAATTTCTTAATCAATTTCAATGGTTTTACCATTTATTAGAAGATGTCTGCCTGTTGCATAGTATCGCACATATTGCTTAGTAATTCCCTTTGGATTAAAGGGCCTTTCCTTATCTCAAGAGCGAACTTGAACAGTCTATTATACCATAATACTTAACTAGGCGTGTATATTTCACTTTCATATCAGCACATATGACAAGTACACGAGAACTTCAGTTTCAATTATTATTGTTCGAGATCTTGTTTCGTATAGAAATGATTGCTGTTTTCATTATTAGATAATATGCTGCCATTCCTCTCATTAATATATATATAATAATAATAATATAATTATAAAAGAATGTTTTCTCTCACTTCTAAAAATTATTTAACACTATTACTATATTATTATTATTATTATTAATATATATTAATATATATTATTATATAGAAATGAGAGAAAACATTCTTTTATAATCAGCTAACAATATCAGATCAAGGTCAGTGCACTTGAGACTTTTTAGACTATCTTGAAAAGCCCACACTTATTCGACATTATCTTAGACGTGATTGCTACTAACCCTGCAGAAAATACAAATTCATCAAAGGCTAGTACCATACTTGATTTACTACCCAATGTAGTTTATACCACAGTTCTTTGCTGGTAACGACCATTCTAGGTAACAAGATTGGGGTAATCTTTATGCCTGCTCCCAGATAAGATGCACTGCCTCGCTTAAAAGTGGCTCCCCGGACTTTGGCAGTTTAGTCTTTCCGCGTTTTCGCCATGAGTCGCGTGCAGAACGGCGGCATGTCCGTATTCTTGGTCCTTTTGCTGGCCATTTCCGCCACCCAGGCGGCTGTGGTTCGCCAATATCCGATCCTTGATAGCCTGCAACATCTGGAGAACCCCATGCAGCGATCGGTGGTTCCCTTCGCCGGTGAGGATAACTACCGCCTGCCCAACGATACGATCCCGAGTCATTATGCCGTGTCCTTGAGCACAAATGTGCACACGGGAGACACCGTGTTCAATGGTACCGTGGCCATCACCTTAAGCGTTTTGAGCACCACCACAAAAATTGTGGTCCACGCCCGCCAGCTGGAGAACTTTACAGCCTCCATTATTCAGCAGGGAGTCACTGAAGCCGTGGCCCAGGAATTGACACACGAATATGAAGCAGAGCGCGAGTTTCTTACCTTCAGCAAGACGGGACTAACTTTCCCCGAAGACACCACATGGATTCTGACAATCAACTACCAGGGACATCTGCGAACAGACAACGGAGGATTCTACTTGTCCACATACACGGATGAGGAGGGCAACACCAAGTACCTGGCCACCACCCAGTTCGAGTCCACTGACGCACGGCACGCCTTCCCCTGCTACGATGAACCCTCGAAGAGGGCGGAGTTCACCATCACCATTAAGCACGATCCAAGCTACAATGCCATCAGCAACATGCCAGTGGATACGAGCAGGTTGGTGATTTCGTTACCATAACATAGTTCAATTCAAGTGCATTATTTTTAATTCATTTTGGCTACTCAATTTGGTTAAATTTCATTGGGAAATATGACAGAGTTAAAATCTTTATAATTATAAAAGTATGCCACTGTGTCTTTGTCGTCATAATTGTATGACAAAGATACGGTGTTATCAGTGCTTTACAATCACAAGGTCTTTAGTGGATGCATAAATGAATTGTTATTTTTCATAGCACCTCTGGAGTCACCGTCTTCCAAAAGACTGTGAATATGCCATCCTACCTGGTGGCCTTTATTGTGTCCGAGTTTGTCTTCTCGGAGGGTGAGCTAAATGGCCTGCCACAGCGCGTCTTTTCCCGCAAGGGAACTGAGCATGAGCAGGAGTGGGCTCTGACCACCGGAATGCTGGTGGAGAAGCGTCTTTCCGGCTACTTTGATGTTCCCTTCGCCCTGCCCAAGCTAGATCAGGCTGGTATCCCGGACTTTGCCGCCGGTGCCATGGAGAACTGGGGTCTGGCCACGTACCGTGAGGAGTACTTGTTGTACAACACGGAAAACTCAACCACCAGCACGCAGACCAACATAGCTACCATTGAGGCGCACGAGGATGCCCACATGTGGTTTGGTGATCTGGTGGCCATCGAGTGGTGGAGCTTCCTTTGGCTAAAGGAAGGTTTCGCCACCCTTTTCGAGAACTTGGCTGTGGACTTGGTAGGTTTATTTTCAAAAAACTGTCGGTTATTTATCTACTTTGTATTTTCGATTACAGGCCTATCCCGAGTGGGACATTTTCCAGACCTTCCACGCTGTATCGTACCAGAGCGCTCTGGTGAATGATGCCAGCGCCAATGCCCGTCCCATGAGCCACTTCGTCCAGAAGCCCTCGGAGATTGCCCTGCTCTACGATTCCGTTTCGTATGCTAAGGCCGGATCCGTTCTGGACATGTGGCGGCATGCCCTGACTAACACCGTTTTCCAGCGCGGCCTACACAACTATCTGGTCGACAAGTAGGTTTCAAGTTTTAGAGTCTACAACAATATCTAATATCTAATTCTTATTCTACGCAGTCAATTCACTGCTGCCAATCCCAGCAAGCTTTTCGAGGGCATTGCCAAAGCTGCCGTGGAGGAGAACTATGAAGTGAAAGCAACCGTGGCCGATATGATGGGTAGCTGGACAAACCAGGGAGGAGTTCCCTTACTGACCGTGACTCGTAACTACGAGAACGGAAGCTTCACAGTTAAGCAGTCGGTGTACACCAACGATAAGGATTATACGAATGACAAGTTGTGGTATGTGCCCATTAACTACGCCGAATCGCATAATCCCGACTTCCGCGACACCGAGGCTACTCACTATCTGCTGAACCAATCCGAGATTACCATCAATTCTGGTTTGGACCAGACCAGCTGGTTGATTCTGAACAAGAAATCCACTGGTTACTACCGCGTGCTCTATGATACCCAAAACTATCAACTGATCACCAGCGCATTGACCACCCGTCCCCACAAGATCGATCCCAGGAACCGAGCCCAGTTGATTAACGATTTGTACCGCTTTGCCACTAGTGGCCGTGTGCCCTATGCCACTTTGCTGGAGCTGTTGACCTACTTGCCCCAGGAGAATCAGTACTCTCCCTGGTCCGCTACCAACACAGTGATCACCCTGCTCAACCGCTACCTGAGCGGAGATGCGGATTATGACAACTTCCAGTTCTACGTCCGTGAACTGGTGAGCCTGCAGTTCGACAAGTTCGGAGTGAATGATAACAAAGGTGACCACCATTTGGTGCCATTTACCCGCAATGTGCTGATTAACCTCGCTTGTCTGGCGGGTCTGGAGAACTGTCTGACTGAGACCACGGCCAAGTTGACGGCTCTGGTGGAGAACGGAACTAAGATCGAGCCGAATCTGCAGTCGCAAGTGTACTGCAACGGCCTGAAGCAGGCCGATGACAAAACTTTTGACTTTGTGTTCAACAAGCTGCTGAACTCCACCGATCAGGCCGAGCGTCGTCTTCTGATCTCCGCCCTGGGCTGCTCCCAGAACACTGCCCAGCTGGAGAAGTTCGTGTCCAGCAGCATTGAGCCAGAGGGTTTGAGAGATCAGGAAAGGATCACGGTCCTGAGTCCGGTCTACTCCCGCGGCGAGGTGGGTCTGCTGGTCGCCATTGAGTTCCTGCAGAAGAACTGGGAGAAGTATGGTCAGCTGAATTCCGGCTTTGGTGGCGTTAACCCTCTGTACATCGACATTGTGGGTATTTCCGTCTATACGGTCAACGACAAGCAGAAGGAAGCCCTGCAAGAGTTGGTGGACACTGTCAAGAATTCAGAGTATGTGCCCAGCACCCTGCAGGCTAGCGTGGATAGCAACGTGAATGCAAACTACGCGTGGCTGGCTTCCAACAGGGATCCCCTGATGACCTGGGTCGCCGGATTCCGCAGCGGCAGCTCCGCCCTGAACGCCTCCATTTTGGCAATCCTTGCCTGCCTTCTGGCCGCCAAGCTGTTCTAAAACGTAGATCTTAAGTTAGTTATAGATTTACATCGTGCGCCCAATAAATTCCATTAATTAATTAATACTATTGTTTGCTTTTGCTGGGAATTTACAATTCCCTTCATAGGTTTATGGTCGTGAATTGCCAGATCGAAATGGTCAGATAAGCGTGAGGCTCTCATATCATGGTAAATTTGCTCTTTTGAAACGTAAAAAAAACTCTGTTCTTACGATCACAATGGAGCCATAAATACATGCGTAATCAGCCTTGGCAACTAAATCTATAAGTGTGCACGAAATCTTAGACTTTAGTTTCACAAATGGTCGAATATAATTTATTATTTAGCTGAATGAAAAGATGGCGTTTTTAACTGCAGTTGCAAAGGATTTAAACAAAGACTGAAATTCCTTGAGGAGTTTTTATGACTTTAATAACTCGGTGGATACACTTTTATAATCGGCGGTATTTGCCAATTTAGCACGCTACTTGGGCCGGTGTGCAGATATATTTTGTTGTTTATCATTCTTATGATTGACAAATGTGTTTTTTCAATAGCTTAATAGCCTTCGCTTTAATACTCTAGTATGCCGTCAATTTTTGATTTCATTTGGACACTCATCAATCAATAATAATCATTAAATGCTTAATAGCAGGAAGAGGTTGCTAAAAGAGTACAATATACTTAACATAATGTGGTTCATATGTTGATAAGCCATTTTGCGATAGCGTTAGTTAATCCAGACAAATACAAGGTAAAATGTACGCACCGACAGTTCTTGAGGTGCTCATTAAAAAATTCAGACAAACCTATTCATTTTTGCTTCATTATTTATGAAGTATCTTGTATTCAACCCACATTAGCAACAACTTGGCAGTTAAAAGCTTTTCCCTTGAAAGACTGCAAATCACGCTCGATAAGATTGGGTGCAATGCACCATAAAGTATCAAAGAAGCAGTGCAACGGACAGCAAATGTTATGCCATCGCCTGGCAATCTTCAAAAAATAATGTCAGCTTGGATTGGTAGCCAATGGCGGAGTGTGTAAATCACCGCTACGACTGCTTATCGCTATCGCAGCTTAATCTATAGACTAGGCGAACTTTATCTGGGCCGAAATAAAACGTTAAAGTTTGCAGATAAGCCGCTGATAATGGCAAAGTCGGCAAATGCTTTACATTCACCATATATACCGGGCCCAAAGCCAAAAGTCACTTAGTTTTCGAATCGAATCGCTGGCCGAGTGGCGTGCGAAATACTAATTCTAGTCCAAGGTTCGCGATCGAACCCTTGAAAAGTGAGTTTAATAAGTGCTTATATAAGTGGGGATTGTTCTAGTAAAATAGGAACAATTCTTATAAATTACTGGACACGTACTAGGGATAAAACCTTACTATATATAAATTTTAAGAGATGCGATTTTAATTTGAATTCATTTTGATTAGTACGAAGAATGTTTGCCCCGCGAGTGGCTGTTCTCCTGCTGGCCTGTGTGTCCTTGGCCTCGGCAGGAACTCGGCAACTGTCTGTGGATGTCCAGCCGCCGGCGACGCTCGCCACCGAGCTACAGGAATACCGCCTGGCCGAGCACATCACACCGGTTAACTACAACATTACGCTGCGTCCCTATTTGCTGGAGACCGATCGAAACAAGAGGTTCACCTTCGATGGCGAGGTCTTTATCGAGGTGATTTCCAACCAGGCTACCAACGACATCTATCTGCACTCGAAAAACCTTACATATTCGGTCAGGGAGTACTGGCAAAAGCCAACCACCGGAGTGGCCAATCCTACGGCCATCCAATTTGGTGCCACCAATACAACGAACTATGATACGGATATTGTGAAGCTGACGGCGTCAACTGCTTTGACCGCTAATACGGCATATATTCTGCATTTCGTATACACCGGTCTGATGGAGGACGATATGCACGGTTTCTATCGCAGTTCCTATGTGGACGATAACAATGTTACCAAGTGGCTGGGATCCACCCAGTTCCAGACCCATCACGCTCGTCGCGCCTTCCCCAGCTTCGATGAGCCCCAGTTCAAGGCCACCTTCGATGTCACGCTGAAGCGACACAGGACCTTCAACTCGGCCAGTAACACACGTCTGATTTCATCGATTCCCAGCACTGAAGAGTAAGAACTTCCACCACATTACTGTTAATCTAAAAAGAAATCCGAAATTAATCTGGTAAAGAAATTCAACTATCTAGTGAGCAATTAATCGGTTAACGAGGAAGTAGTTTGTTATTCTTGATCTGATTACTACGTTTTATTTTACCCAATTTTTAGAGGAATTTTCACGGACGTGTACAAGACGACGCCCAAAATGTCCACCTATCTGCTGGCTTTCATCATTTCCGAGTTTGTGCCGCGTAAGGATGACGATTTCGGAGTTTACGCACGTCCCGAGTACTATACTCAGACCCAGTACCCCTACAATGTGGGTATCCAGATTTTGGAGGAGATGGGCAAGTACCTGGACAAGGACTACTACTCTATGGGCAACGAGAAGATGGATATGGCCGCCATTCCGGATTTCTCGGCCGGAGCAATGGAGAACTGGGGTCTGTTGACCTACAGGGAGCGTTCCCTGCTGGTGGACGAGTCTGCGACTACCTTGGCCTCCCGCCAGTCCATTGCCGCCGTGGTGGCTCACGAACAGGCGCACATGTGGTTTGGCGATCTGGTCACCTGCAAGTGGTGGAGCTACACCTGGCTGAACGAGGGATTCGCTCGCTACTTCCAATACTTCGGCACCGCCATGGTCGAGGACAAATGGGAGCTGGAGAAGCAGTTTGTGGTTGACCAGGTGCAGTCGGTCATGGCCATGGACTCGACCAATGCCACCAATCCGCTGAGCGATGAGAACACCTACACGCCCGCCCATCTGAGCCGCATGTTTAACAGCATCTCCTACAACAAGGGAGCCACCTTCATCCGTATGATCAAGCACACCATGGGCGAGCAACAATTCCAGAAGGCCCTGCAGGAATACCTGAAGAAATAGTGAGTAGTGGGGAAACTTTATGTGTGACACGTATTCCAAGGGCTTCTAATGCTTACAGCGAGTATCAGTCGTCTTTGCCTGAATATCTTTTGGGAGCCTGGCAAGCAAATTGGCCCAACTCCAGCTACAATGCCAGCTCCGAGGACATATTCAAAAGCTTCACCGAGCAGGTGGGCTACCCACTAATCAATGTAACTGTTGGCAACGGTCAGGTCAACTTCACGCAGAAGCGTTTCCTGCTGAAGGAGAACGATGGATCCGACTCATCTTTGAAATACTTTGTGCCCATTTCCTACACTACCAGTGAGGTAAATAACTTTTTGAACACCACGCCAAAGTTTATCCTGAAACCCGACGTAACCACGACGGTTCTATTCAACGAAACACCAAAATGGATTGTGGTCAATGTTCAAGGGACCGGATATTACCGTGCCACCTACTCCGACGCCAATTGGCATGCCATCCACCAGGCTCTGATCACAGCCAACTGGGGAGGAATTCACGAGAACAATCGCGCCCAGATCGTGGATGATCTGTTCAATCTGGCCAGGGCTGGATATGTTACGTACAACCTTACCCTGGATGTGATCGAGTATTTGGAGACGGAGATCAACTACATACCCTGGACATCCGCCTTCAACGGCTTCAACTACTTGACCATCCGCCTCGGAAACGACACGTCCGATTTCAATTACTATATCCAGACCCTGACCAACAAGGCCTACAATCAGCTGGGCTTTAGTGAGGCATCGAACGATACAGCCTTGGACATTTACCTGCGCACCAAGATCCTCTCCTGGGCCTGTCGCTATGGCAGCTCCGATTGCATCAGCCAGGCTAAGGGCTACTTCCAATCGCTGGCCACCGTGCCCAAGAACATCCGCTCCACTGTCTACTGCGTGGGTCTGCGTGAAGGTGGTGAGGCCGAGTTCCAGGCTCTGTACAACAAGTTCAAAAACGAGACCGTGGCCACCGAGGAGACCCTGCTGCAGAACTCATTCGGTTGCGTCAAGACCCAGTCTCTGATCGAGAAGGTGTTCGATTTGATCATCAGCGATGAGATTCGCCGACAGGACAAGTCCTCCGTGCTGTCCACTCTCTACACGGAGAACAACGAGAACGTCAGTCCGGTGTTTGCCCTGGTCACTCAGAAATACGAGGCGTTGGCTGAGGCGTAAGTATATCCTATTATTTGGTTTGGCTTGCATTTTATAATTCACTTCTTTCTGCAGCATGGGCGGCTATTCCGCTGTGGCCACTGTGATTTCCAACATCGCCGCCCGTTTCACCACCAATCAGCAGTTGACCGATCTGGAGAACTTCAACAAGGCTAATGGCACAAAGTTCGGCAGCTCGCAGGCCACTTTGACCGCCGCCGAGGCAACCGTTAAGGAGAACTTGCAGTGGGCTACGGCCAAGCTGGGCGTTTTCCGCAGCTATCTGGCCAACTATCGCAGTGGAAGCGCCATGGTCAACGCTTTCAGTGCCCTCAGTCTTCTGATGGTGGCCCTGGTCACCATGCTGCGTAACTAAGCAGGGATTAGCTCCTACCGGAGGCAGGTGCGATCGGGTCACAAGTACTCCTTAGGCCATAAAGTATTTGTACGCAAGAGCACCCAATAAAGTAACACCATTTTGTAGATAAGCCGCTGTTTTATTTTATTATTACTCGTGCTAGCAAAATCGATCATGAAATAGGCTTAAATGACACCCACGGCGACAATTAATTTACAATCTGATTAGCGCCAATATTGCCGGGTGATTCAGTTCGGGATCTTGAGGGAATTTTATTAAACTAGTGTTCAATCGATCACTATTTGGCCATAAATTTATTGAAGGGCAATAAACTATTTTTCTTTTTTAAAGTTTTATCGAAATTTCTGGCGAAAAAGTGTTTTTTTTTTTATTTTTTATTGCATTCTATTAGCCATCAATTGAAGTCTGGCGCCTAATAAATCAATAATCTTTTATTTTAATGCAATTAAAAAAAAGACAGAAAATCGCTGAAATTTAAACTGACCGACATAAGTAATAAATTACTATCTTTATTGCTAGCTCTTTTACAATGTTGTCTTGCAGATATCGATCTTAACACCTATTCTGGCTAACTAAGTTGATTCACTTTTCGTGGAACCCAATTGAAAACATAATCCTTATCGCATCTTATCAATTGTAGTATTCAGTGCCACATTGGACTTTCCACCATAATGGTGAATGGATAGTAGAGGGACTTTTTTAGCGTTTAATCTATACAAAATACTAATAATGGTATGATATTTTAAAGAGAATTTATCTTTTAAAAACAATTTTCAAAACACCAATAGCTTTCCTGACTGAAACTCATTAAGCAGCTGTCGTTGGTAATTTAAATGATAATTGGCATTCCATTTAGCATTTAATAAGTGCCCAATGGCACGCTGATAAGAATATTTCAGTGAGAGAAGTGTGACGACATCTCGAATTATTGTTGAATATGCCGCTATCTAATCATCTGCGACAACACCTGTTTTGCGGGGGGGAACTTTTATTTGATTTTCTGATTTCGGCGATCTACAAGAGTGTGTCCGAATCCAACGCCCAGTATTCGAGCTTCGGTCGCCATGAGCAGTTCGATATTTCGGGCCTTTTGGCTACTTTGTTTACTGCTGATCTGCGTCACGAATGCCGGTGATTATCGGCTGGAAGGTAGCGTCGTACCATCGCACTACAACCTGACCATCGGTGTTTTGCGGAACTCAGCCGAGCCCACTATTTTCGATGGCGAAGTGAGCATTACCTTGCGGGTGGTCGGAACTTTGGAGGTGCAACAAATCATTCTACATGCTGATACGCTCGACATTACGGAATGTTGGCTTTTGGATGCGGCAGGTGCGCAGGTGGAGGCCATCGATATCAGCCGGTTGATTTATGAGGCCGCCACCCAACAGGTGAGAGTTCCGCTGACGCAGGCCGCGCAGCCAGGCAGAAATTATACGCTCGGGTTCAAGTACACCGGGCACATACGAACGGATATGGCCGGCTTCTTCTCCGCCAACTATGTGGAGAGGAATACCAATGTGACCAAATGGCTGGCCCTCACCCAGATGCAGCGCATCAACGCCCGCTTGGTCCTGCCCTGCTTCGATGAGCCCGCCGTGAAGGCCCAGTTCCAACTGCAGATTGTCCGGCCCAACGGGTATCAGTCGATTGCCAACACCAAGCTAAAAGAAACGACAGCTATAAGGTAGATTACACTTTATATAATATAAAATAAATAAGTTGAACTAATCACCGTTTTTCCTTGATTTTAGGCAAGGTCGTTTTGTCGATCACTTCGAGGAGACCCCTGTCATGTCCACATATCTGCTGGCCTTCATGGTGGCCAATTATTCGGCACGTGGAAATGTGAGTGAGTTCGCAGTGCTCACTCGTCCTGAGTTTTATGATAACACAGAGTTCAGCTACCATGTGGGTCAGCAGGTGGTTTCAGCCTATGGGGATTTGTTCCAGAGTCCATATGCTGAACTGGGCAACGATGTGCTGCAGTATGCCAGTTCGCCCAGGTTTCCGCACAACGGCATGGAAAACTGGGGCCTCATCATCTACAGGTGAGTCGCTACAAAAAGTATTGCCAAATATACGTATAAACGAAAGTAAAATATAGAATATAATTTCGTTGCATTTTGTTGTTACTTTAAAGCGATGATGTCCTGATTCAGGAACCTGGATACTCGGATGATTGGTCGGATAAGGAGTTCGCCATACGCATCATCGCCCATGAGACCTCACACATGTGGTTCGGGGATAGCGTGACCTTCTCCTGGTGGAGCTACTTTTGGCTCAATGAGGCCTTTGCCCGCTACTACGAGTACTTCATGGCTCATCAGGTGGGATGCGGATTCGAATATATATTTTAACATAATCGATTCAGCTCTATCCAGAGTATCATTTGGACGAGCAGTTTGTGGTGCGCCAAATGCAGCTGATCTTTGGCACGGATGCCCGGAACGGCACTCAGCCCATGACAAGTCCGGAATCGGAGATCCAAACACCCTCCCAGATTGCCTACAAGTTCAGCGGGATCGCCTATGCCAAAGGAGCTTGCATTGTAAGGATGTGGCGAAATCTAATGGGAGCCCAGAACTTTGACACGGCCATCAGGAGTTACCTGCAGCAATAGTAAGTTAGGTCTATTTTCGATTAGAGGCGAAAACCTTTATCTTGAACGTGTCATAACCAATATTTAGTGAAGAAGTTTTTAATTTTGATAAGGGAATTATACAACTATCATTCTATTTCCAGTCACTTGACCTATACAGTACCATATAACTTATTTTACCATCTCTTCGAGCATTGGCCAAAGAATCAGGATGTGGATCTGGTTGACTTTCTCACCGATTACACAGAGCAGGTTGGCTATCCCATGCTAATTGTGAAGGCTTTACAGGGTAACAAGGTCGTCACTGTGGAGCAGTCGCGATTCCTGCTTAACAAAGACGATGGCAGTAATGCTACACTGAAATACACAGTGCCAATAACTTTCACCACTAATCTGGAACGCGATTTCTACAACCTTACGCCATATAAATACCTACACAAAACAGTTAACGTTCTGTGGCTGGATTTTACCAGTCCAATTGATTGGATTTTATTTAACCTGAGGCAGTCGAACTACCAACGAGTGTTCTATGACGACACTTTAAGGGAAGGTCTTCTGTTGGCCATCACGGCAACGAATCACAGTGGAATACCGGTTGAGAACCGGGCTCAAATTATTGATGACCTCTTCAATTTCGCGCAAGTTCAATATGTGGATTATGCTGATGTATTCAGGTTCCTGGAGTACCTGGCGAAGGAGGTGGAGTATGTGCCCTGGTATGCCGTCTATGAGAACTTGAACACGGTGGCAAAGCGACTGACACCTGAACAGCTGCCCGACTTCCGGATATATCTTTCCAGCATCACAACAGCTGTTTTTGAAAAACTAGGAGTTGCCTGGAGCGCCCAGGATACTCCGCTGGATGTGGCCAATCGCAACAAACTGATCAAATGGCTGTGCAGATACCAGGCCAGCAATTGCAGGCCTAAGGTTAACGTACAGTTCGTAACAGGTCATGAAGTACCATCGCCGGATTACCGGGAAACCTTCTACTGTGCCGCCAGCGGTGCCGATTACAACTCATACACAATGGTGTGGGGTCAGTATTATTTGGAAAATCGGACTAGCGAAAAGAATGTGCTCTGGGCTGCAATCAGCTGCACGAGAGACTACGAAACCCATTACCACAAGATGATCATCTCTGGTACGGAAAGTGTTGAACAAAAGAAAATTGGTATCGCCCGTATGTACGAGGAAAATCCTGACTTGGTTCAGGCAATTTTCGAAATGATTACCGAAAACATTACGGAATTAGCAAATAAGTGAGTTCTTTTACATCATTTGATCATCTGAGAGTGTGGTAACCTTCTCGTTTTTCAGCTTCCAGAGTTGGTCAGCTACGGCCGAGGTGATCAATGACATGGCGGAGTACTTCACCACCCGGGAGCAGCAGCAGTTGCTCAAGGTGTTCTACGACAGCAATCACCAGTTCTTCGGTGAATCGGAAGCGCTGCTCTCCAAGTCCCTGGTCACTGTGGAAAATAACCTTAACTGGGCGCAAACCCATTTGGAAGGCTTGGTAAAATATCTGGCGGACAGAAATGGTAGCTCCTGCCTGGGAGCCACTTCCTTGGTGGTGGTTCTGATGTTAGCAGTGGGTAGCATGTTGGCCTGGCCCTGATTAGCCAATAAGTTGTGAGGGAAATAAAGAGATTGCCGTGGTCATGCGCCGCGGGATAAATGCCCTTTTCGTGTACGCAATTACTAGGCAAAAAGGTCTGGACGGCCCTTGCTTTATTAGGCCATAATTTACGCTGTCGAGCGGCCATTAGAGCGGCATCCGCTGGCCAAGTTGGTCTATAAAAGCCCGCCGGCTGCAAGTGGCGCTTTCCATTCCACGCGAAAGGACACTTGCAGTCGGGCCGACGAGATGCTGCGCCACCTGCTCCGCCACGAGAACAACAAGGTCTTCGTCCTGATCCTGCTCTACTGCGTCCTGGTCAGCATCCTGAAACTCTGCACGGCACAGCCGGATAGCTCTGTGGCCGCCACCGATAATGGTACGGGCATTTGATAATATCATATTATTCGCTCTAAGGGATTCCATTTACTATCCAGATATTACGCATCTTGGCGACGATTGTCAGGTGACGCCCGTCATCCATGTCCTCCAGTATCCTGGATGTGTGCCCAAGCCGATTCCCTCGTTCGCCTGTGTGGGTCGCTGTGCCAGTTATATCCAGGTGGGGTTTGATATACTCCAAATATAAATTAAATTTTGGGTAATAATTTGATAACTTTAGGTTTCGGGCAGTAAGATCTGGCAAATGGAGCGTTCCTGCATGTGCTGCCAGGAGTCTGGTGAGCGGGAGGCAGCCGTCTCGCTATTCTGTCCCAAAGTGAAGCCCGGGGAGCGGAAGTTCAAGAAGGTCCTGACCAAGGCCCCATTGGAGTGTATGTGTCGGCCATGCACTTCCATCGAGGAGTCTGGCATCATACCACAGGAAATTGCCGGCTATTCGGACGAGGGTCCACTCAACAATCACTTCCGGCGCATCGCTCTGCAATAGATCCCCCCATCAGTTTAGCACTCATACCCATGCCCATTTGCTCATTCAAATAAATTAGAATTGCCGTTTCTGCTTGTACACAGTGAAAAATGTGCCTCTGAAAGCTCCTGCCAGTGAAAGGAAAATATTAGCAGATATATGATTATTTTAAATTGTAATTTATTTCCCAACTATCTCATGTCATTGCTACTAGTTCACTAAATGGTGTGTGTCCTGCCTCACAGGGTATGTATGTAGATGCGTAACTCCAAAGAAAACAAAGGTAATCTTTACACTGCAACTGGATCTAACAATAGGAGTATAACTACATTATGCCGTAGTATATGACTCGCGCCGCCTACAAGTACTCGACGATATCGCATTTGATGGATATATTCGGACAGCTCTGGCCCACAGCACTGCGGCCCCGATAGTTGGGACTCTTCTCGGTGAGGAGTTTCCGGAAGATGGGCAAAATGGCCGTCTCGCCCTCGAGCAGTTCCGTCTCGCTGCTGGCGCCGTAGATGCTGCTATCCTGCTTGCCGCGCTGTCTGCTCCGCTGCTTATCGGGCGCCACATTGGGCGAACTGTGGTGGTGGGCGGCGTGCTGGATGTTAGAGTTCCGGCTGACCTTGCGCGGCTGGACGCACGGCTGACTATTGGGCGGCGGATCCCGTTCCCGTTCGCTGTCCGTCTCGCTCTGGCAAACGGTGCCCTTCTGCGGTTTTGGCCGATGCTTATTGCGGTTCTTCTCGGAGACGGACCGCTGGATGGGCGAGGTGGCGTTCGGGTCATAGGACATCCCGTGGCCGCCATGATGCTCAGCACAGCGCTGCGGACTGGCGTAGTTCCGCGGCGACTGGCGCTGCTTGGCGTGCGACAGCGTGTGCGTGTCCCATAGGTCACTCTGCGAAACCACGAAGTTGGACTTCAGGGCGGAGCCCATGCTGGTGCGGCGATGGTCGGAGGCAGTGGGAGCTATTTTCAATTAGAAAACCGATTTAATTTTTATAATTTATATAGTTTTATAAGAGACGCGAAGAAACTTACTCTTAATCACAGCCGGAGTACTGGGCTTCGAGTGTGGACACATGTTGCTCAACTCCGATTGCGATGTGGAGATGTTGGTGGAGGAGTTCCGGTGCGAGCTGCTGTACTTTGGCCGGCAAGTGGGCGTCTGGCTGCCACTGTCATAGTGCCTGGAGGCGGTCGATTGACGCCTCTCCCGCATGCTGGAGCAGTCTCCTCCGCTCCGCTTGCCCGCCGTACTGGTGATACTGCCTATATTGTCATCGGTCTGAGCGGACACCGAGTTTCTCTTCTCCAGATGGCTATGATGATGCTGCTGCTGCTGCTGCTGTTGCTGTTGCATCTGCTGGTGTTGCTGCTGCTGCAGGTGCTGCTGCTGCATCTGCTGATGTTGCTGCAAGTGCTGCTGCAGTTGCTGCTGGATTGGCTGCATCATAGTTGGAGCAGGGGCATGCGAGTGGTGCTCTAAAATGGATTGCTTTTTCTTTTTGCTGTTGAATAAATTTCGAAGATTAGATTAGATTAAGAGCAAAATCGAAAAACTTACGGAGGAAGCGATGGCGCCATCACTGTGGACTGCACCGATACAAAGGAGTTATCCATCTCCACATGAGTCGAGGTCACACTATCCACGGACGTCATCTCGGTAACTTCTATGACAAACGGGTTGCAATGCATGAACATATCTACGAAATCCCCCACCTCAACCACTCACCTGTGGTGCTGGGCATCTCTCGGCGCACCGGTGGAGCTGAGAGCCTAACAATGTCATCGCTCAGTATGGGCTCCAGTTCGCTACCGACGTTGGAGCCACCTGTGCAGGTCACCCCATCGATCCATTTGCGTGCCTCGGGTCCCAGCTTGCGGATTAAGGCCTGCAGCTCGTTCTCCTTCTCCATCAGCGCCTTTCGGAACCGGCAGTTTGTGTTCTTCACATCCCGCAATCGTTGCTCCAGTTCGCACACCGAGGAATCCCGGCGTCCGTTCTTGGACATGGGTCTCAACGTGGCCCTAACGCGTTTGTCCACTACGCCCTGAGGATTCCGCTTCAGCTCCACCAACTGCAAAACGATTCGCATGAATATTAACCAAAGAATATACTACGTGGTCAACATCTAGGAAGGACCAACTCTACGGACAGCGAAATATGATAGTTAAAGATATTCCAACAGCAAGGAAGTGGGATTTGCCTACAACCTTGCTGCTGCTCTTAGTGGGTTCCATATAGTTCAAGTTTATAGTTAGTCTGTAGTGTTATATAGCATTTTAGGATCTGTTTTCGAGTACATGTTGTTTCTGTATCAAGGTGTATCAACGCTAGACGAAAGATCAGCTCAGCTGGCGGTAACGTACGATCAGATGGAAAGCTCTAACCACAACTGATCGGCCTATTACCGCCGACAAACAACATTCATATTACGCGATTATTATTATGTAACATATAACAGCTACAAAAACTACAAAACTTCCTTACTACCAGTCTTACTTTCGGTACGAACACCAAACACAAAGTGGCTGTCGTACAAAAAATGATAAAAAACGAGAGTAAGACAAAAACTAAATCCTTTCGATCCGATAGCACCAGGGATATAGCCGCTCCGGCCAGACAAGTGATGAACACGTTATAAACGGAGAAACCAATATGCTTGGAATCGTTCAGGGCCGGTATGGAAACATGTCGAGTTTCCCAGGCCAAAAAGGCGCCAAAAACCTATTGAAAAAATAATTACTTTATAATGATATCTAATAAGCTTAAGTTTATTGTATACTTACCAACAACAGTCCCTTGTAGGCATAAATAATGCTAACGAATATGGTCATGTGCTCAGACTGGCAGTACTCGTTTTCGGGGACTACCAAGACATCATCAATATTCTCGTGATGCTGTGATTAATTATAATCATTTTCGATTTTCACTTCTAATATGTTCTATAAATGCACTCACCAAGGGTTCCAACTGTTTTGTTTCGCGGTAAAAGGGATCAGCAATCTGCCAGGTGGTTATAATGGCTATATCAATGGCCAAAAGCACGCCTACAACCATAAACAACTGATAGTCCTTGATCACCTTCTTATTGAGCTTCAGATCGGTGAATATCGAATGCACCCGCCACGTTTTCGAGAACATGGCTCCAAAACTGAGACTGAATCCAGCCATCAAAATCCAGGCTCGAGCTGTGCAGATATAGGGAAATGCTGCCACACTACTTAATGTGGTATCCAGACCCAGGAAAATGATGCTCAGATAGGTCATCATACAGCCCACAATGATCAAATTGTTCAAATGGGGACTGGACATCTTGATGTATCTATAAAAATTTGAATATTTTATTTAATGAAATAGTTAAATATATCGTTGAACACTCACCTTTGATTGCGATACTTAATGTTAAAGGCCAGAAAAACTGTGGCAATAATCACTCCAATGACCGAAGCACTAGCCGATACGATGTATATGGTTGGATTGACCTGACTGTGCTCGATGTAGATCAAGGTGCGATCCTTGGGAGGAGTTTTCCCCACCCATCTGACTGGTTTTCCCAAGCTTAAGTCCAAGTGTGACTTCTGTGAGTGGTATTCCCCGATCTTTTCCATTTGTCCCAGCTGAAACTGATTGATCAGGATGTTGGCCTTGCGTTCGTTGTTGTAGAAACGTACGGGTCCCTTGAGAATGTAACATAGGTTTAAATAATGCAAAACAGATTTGTTTATCTATCTACCGTCACACCCTCGAAGGATGTATTTCGTAGAGCCTCGAGGAAGACACTCTCCCAGTCCTTCACGCGATAATCAAAATGTGTTAGCAGATCCTCTCGCTTTTCGGCCACATACTGAATGGCCAAGGCAGCTGCCCATATACCATCATAGGTATAGCCATGAAAGCGGGAATATTCAGTGCCTCGCAGTCGGTCGTACTCCACAAGATACTCATCAGCAGTCTAGTAAAATATGAAATTTATTACAAGAATTTTAATTGACTTCACTGGTACTTACAATGCCAGCTACTGTGATGTCGCCACTGGTGGACAAGGGCAGAAGATCCACTAGAATGGCACCTTCTAAGGCTATGGCGATCTCCTCCACACTGCACTCGCTGTCCTGCGTGACATTCCACCAATCCGTGGAATAGGTGGCCATAATCAGCCATTGATAGGCTCTGCCATACATGTCCAATCTGGAAGGAAGTTTATTTCAATTATTTTAAATTGTGACTTAAGTTAGTACATTCCACTTACTTATAAGCCTCACAGAATGCCTTGCGTGCAAAGTGCTCGTTGAAGTTGCCCAGAATGATCCTCACATCCTTCTCGCGCAATTTCTTCAAGGATTCAGCCACATCATTGACGAAGCTCTGCGTCTCCACCACCTCGACCTCCATGGCATCCAGGTCAGCGACCATGTGATTGTGGGGCAGCGAATAGCGTGGCTCATTTTGGTAGACAGTGCCTACTCTGGTCCAATTGAACTCCTTCAGCAGGGCCAGTCGCGGCGCATTAAAGGCATTCTCCGAGGGTACCACCCGAAAGAAATTGGGAAACGCATCCTTGGTAAACATGGGATGCGTGTCCGCGTAGCTGAGCTGGGTGAGGTGCCAGTGCTTGCTGGCCTTGGCAATGGGATCGGTCACATGGGTGCACGCAGCGCCGAAGAGCATTACTTTATTGGGACCCGAGTGCATCATATCGAAGAAGGACTTTACGCCCACAGCAGCATTGCACTGGAAAGGAAATCAAAATTACATTGCAGATTATAAGGAAAAATTCCAAAGTAAAGGTTGTGATATTACAATACGATAACCAATGAGCATTAAATAAAATACGTAATTAAACTTTAAAATCCACTGGTCCATCAGAGATTCGATTGTTTCGATTTTCACTCAAGCTAAACACCAACTCACCTGAGTGTCGTTCCACCACATGTGCAGCCTGTAGTTGGCCAGTATCTTTCCATGCTCATTAACGTGGCCCAAGGCGAGCTTTACGCTGGGCATAACGCCCCGTCCGGTGTATGAGTTCTCCACGCCATCCCCGTACGGGAAGAATCCCGCTATGTAGACGTCCGATCTCTTGGCTGTCCTGCCCCAGGCGGTGCTCCAAAGGAGTAGGAACAGCAGGCTGGCGAATGGGTACCAACTTGGCCGGAACATGTTGACCGCGTGGGCTGCAAAACGATTCTAAATGTGAATAGCGCATATCGAGGACGTGAACTTGGAGCCAAGTTGGTGGGTGGTGAATGGCAGTGGGTGGTTTCGGGTGAGCCAAGGCTGCCGAGGCAAGGCTGCGCCCAGTGGGGTGTGTATTTTCTACATTCTACCTGTGTTTGTTGCCACTCGCATGCAATTTTGCAGGACAGGTGGGGCAAGGCTAAGGCCAGTCCAGGCCAACAAAATTGCTTCAAATTGCTGAAGCAATGCTGGCACGTTTTGTAATTATAAAGCAATTTAATGATCTAAAGGAGTCATGCATTATTTAGTATGCTCGTTAACTCAAAGAAGTATCTCCCAGGTGTTGCATCCTCTTAAATTTTAGATGTACATGTTTTTAGGAACCTACCAGCTTGTTTAGTCCAAGAAATGGCTTTTATTTCACTACCGATGCCATTTGAAACACTTATTTTACATAGAATCTCAGCCAACGAAGAACTTTTGCAGTGCGAGGGTCCGAAAAATTATGTATCCCCCTGACTTGACACTTGGCTGACAGGAGGAATTCGAGGCAGGAAGTGCGCATGTCCTTAAACCGAAAGCTGTCACTGCTCCGCCTTGGCCTAGGCTTTCCAACCCCCGTAATTACCACAAACCCACTGCGTTTGTAAACATCCTGCAACAGGTGGTCCCGTCAGCTGGTCCTCCGGCAATTGTTGTGCCCGTTGCCATGGACTACTGGGGGCGAAAAACGAAGCAGATAACTGCTCGGAAAATTACCAAATTGAAAATTGTGAGTAACCATAATGGAGGACTATGCGCCCAGCCGCTATAAAATGCTCGAGAAAATCGGCGAGGGCGTCCATGGCTGCGTGTTTAAGGCCATCGATCTGCAGCGCAACAAGGAGGTGGCCATCAAGAAGGTGGCCCTTAAGAACAAGTTCGGAAACATAGCCCTAAATACGTTGAGGGAAATCAAGACCCTGCAGCTCTGCAAGTCTGAATATGTGAGTATATTATACATATATTTGCCATTTGTTGATTATGTAACTAATTGCAGATTCTGGACATCATTGACATATATCCCGACCTAACTGGTCTCTCCTTGGTGCTAGAGTACCAGCCGGACACTCTGTACAACCGCCTTAAGAGCGAGGTGAATCCCCTGAGCCGCCAGCAGGTGCGCAAGTTTGCACACCAAATGTTCAAGGGGATTGCCTATCTGCATGACGCGGGTCTGATGCACCGGGATATTAAGCCCGCCAACCTGCTGATCAGCGATACAGATATGCTCAAGATTGCCGATTTCGGACTGGCACGTCTGTACTTCCCTGAAGAGGAGTCGCGCCTTTATTCGCCTCAGGTCTCAACCCGATGGTATCGGGCTCCAGAGATTCTCTTTGGCAGCCAGAAGTATGGAACCGGAGTGGATATGTGGGCGGCAGGTGAGCGCTGACACTTTGATGGACTTACATATATCCTTATGGCTAATATTATTGTTATTCAGGCTGTGTAGTAGCGGAGATGCTACGCGGTGTGCCTCTGTTTGCGGGAACCACCGACATCGAGCAATTGGCCATCATCATTCGCACTTTGGGCAGCCCACGTCTGAATCAGTGGCCGGAGCTGACTTCCCTGCCGGATTACAGCAAAATACGGTAGGTACTCTTCCCGTCTATGATTATCAGTAATATTCTATAGCTTCAAGTAGATTTCCCAACTCCGTGGGCATTCACTGGGACAACTTGTTTCCCAGCTGCACACATGCGGTGGAAATCAATCTGGTCTCGAATCTGGTGGTCTACAATCCTAGAAACCGACTCAAGGCCAGCGAGGTGGGTTCTGCTTCAAGATTGAGACCGGTTAGGTACTATAATTGGTAAATTCTATATTTCTCAGGCCGTCGAGCATGACTATTTTCACTAATTATAAGACTATTTACACGGACATTGCTAGCAACTAAGAGTTTTCCGATTCTTTGAATCTACAAGGGAGAATGAGTGTGATTAATTGAGGTAGTGAAGGATTATGATCATCAGGACACCTACTTGCACTTGAGGCATGTGAAGAACACCGTCTGGCCCTCGTCCGCCGATCGAAGCTGCAGGGTCGCATAGGACATCTTGTCGTGGTTGCACTTGGGACACTTCCTCTCCACGACGGGCCCATCCGCGTCCGATTCCGACTCCCTTTTCGTCCTGTTAAACACCTTACTGGGGTCGTAGGTGTTAAAGTGTATGGTAAACTCGGACTTCTCGCCGCTGTAAACTATTTTTAAGTGTTAAATAAATTAAACAAAGGTGTAACTTCTGGATTTACCATCTGGCTGAAACTCCTGCTTGCAGTTGCAGCAAATCACATTGCCCTTGACTTGCAGCTCGGGCAGAATGGAGCCGCAGGAGGGACAAAAGCCGGGACAGTTGGAAAATATATCCATGCCACCAAATATACAAGCTTAAATCAAAATCAAAATACAAAAAACCGCACGTGCTATTTCGGATTTCAGTATGAACGTAACTGAACCGTTTGAACTATACCACAGGGTACGAAAAATATACTAGATTCATATACCAAATTCATAAGGGTGGAAAACTAGGATAGGACTGGTTGAAAACATTAATGAAACGGGTGGCAGCCATTTACCCGTTTCGATAACCGGTTTTTATAAAAAATCATTTTCAAAATAGTATTTGATATTAATAGCCAATATAACGTAATGAAAACAGTTAGATTTTAATAGCCAATATTAATTTATGAAAACAGTAAGATTTTTACTTTTATCTTCATTTTGTATAAATGTTTAAAAAACTATTACATCAATAAGGCGATCTTATGGGCTAGTTAGCTGAAATGCAAGTCAGATGTGTACTGTGTTTCAATTATACTACCTAAAACTATCACAGGCAGAACATTAACTACGCACTAGAGGTTCCTAACTACAACTAAGCATCTAGGAACTATTGATCCTTGGCTGCCACATATCGCACAGTATATATATTGAAAATGCAGCTATCGGGTGGGATGACTCTGCGGCATGTTGAGCTCCCAGAGCTTCACATTGTTGTCGAGAACCTCGTGGTACCAGCTCTCCTTGTCCGGCTCCTCCCGGAAGATGGGCTTCAGCGACTTGAGTTCCAACTGCAGTATGGCATCGTTGCCCAGTAGCGAGTCCAGGGATCGCAGCAGAGTACTATTACCGTGCAGCTTTAGCAGGGTCACGTACTTGACCACATAGTACTCGTACTGCAGCTTCCTTCTCGCCCATCTTTCTACTGTGGCATTGGCACTAGCCGATCGAATCTGGCCCAGATGTTCGGCAAACCAGGGCGCAAAGTAGTTGTAAAGATCCAACTTGGACAGTCCGTTCAGACCCTTACTCTTGATTCGCTCCTTGATCATGCTGTAGTTCTTCCTGCTGTACACAAACACCTGGTACAGCGAATTGCCGGTGGTGTATGAGTTTACGTAGTGGGTGCCAACATCCTCCATAAATCGCACTGCGGAAGTTATATTTCCGATTTGCAGTTTATCCATTCTCGATCGCACATCCGGCTCCAATGGTTGGTGCACCGGAATCTCAGCGTTAAGACGACCCGTTTCCCTGAAGCGCACCACCCTCACCAAAACATACGAGTAATCGCCTTGGATGAAAGATGTATTGATGCCCAGCTTTTTTGCTGCATTATCCGGAAACCATCCGCCCGTAAACGCCTCCCACGGTTTGTCCATTCGCTCGATGGAAAAGTCACGGAAGTAGGCCTGAAACAGCTGCCTCCGGTTTTCGCAGAACTCCATGTGAAAGTCTCCATGAAATATCCCTGGTGTGGTGTCTTCATGACTCTCCGCCAGGCCACTTAGGTTCTGAAAGAAAAAATCTTAAATTATCTGGTTGTCTGGTCCGCTCAATTATCAGGTAATAAATATCAAGTGACATACTTGAATAATCGTTTGTAATGATCGTTTTCCTAAATCTGATCAAATAAATATAATAAGCGTCCATTCTAATGACAAACGTGGCGGAAGTGAACAATATAATTACATAGTTTTGAGTGATAACCACTTTGAACCCTACTTTAAAATTTTGATTATACTCAAAATAATTATGGTGATTGTGGTTAAAGGTTAATACAAACCATTCAAAGTTCGTCAACCCCATTTAAACGATTAAATTTAAGCTTAACGCTGCCTTAAGTCCCTTACCCTATAGATGTTTTTAGTGGGCTCCTTAAACACCCAGCGATCCGGCTCCGAGTTGTCATTGAGCGGTATCACTCGCATGGAGATGCCCAGGTAGCCGTAGCGCAGGAATATATTGATGGCCTTGCCGATCCGGAGCTGGGACTCGCGACGACCTCCATCCGCCAGGAGCGCCAGGGTCAGCAGCCAGAAAAGGCCAGGCCACGACCTCATCGCTCAGCATTCAAGGTTAGATCTATGGAGGATTATAATAGAAATATAATATATATTGAAACTTTAAATCGATTACATTTTTTGATTGAAACTAACACAACCTATTCCGACCTCTTATAAAATTCGCAATTTATCTATAAATGGAATCCAATATATACGTCTTGGTAATAAGGCAGATAATTTATTCAAGTGACTAGATAACTCTTGATTGCAATGTGCATATTGATGATAAGCAAGTACAAACAATTTTGCCTATACTGCACTATACCATCCGAACTCATTAGTCACATAGACTAAAACCGGAAAGTTTTTCAGCATGTTACTTCAGTGGTTTGTTTATATTTTATAGCCAGTGCAGTAGTTGCGATACAGAGGGGTTAACTAAACAGCAATAATTGCAGGGCCGCCGTGTTTGTTTTCCACTCTATAAACTGGCGATAATATAAGTGCGCTCTAATTGGCCATGAACCTTCAGTGGCGCTGAACTTGAACCGACCAAGTTGAGTTGAGTCGAGTTCCGTAGAGGCCACCAGCTGGTGGTGATGATGAGCTGGAGCTCTGCAAAGCTCCACTCCGATAACCTTAAGTGGATGCAATTAGCCGCAGGCTCTGTGGCCGTAAAAACAGCTACAAAGTATAGCCATCAAAATTGGTTCGGCTGTCGCTTTGACTTGCAAATTATTTCCTAAAAACATTTTGCATGCCTCGTAACCGTTTTCCTATAGTTGGCCCACTACACTTCGGAGGACCGGTTATGCCGTTTTTGTTTTTTTTCTCTGTCCAACCATTTTGGCCGGCGAGGAAGCCAAACAAATTGGCCCAAGCCAGACATACACACACATTCTAACAGTTTGGCGAGGCAGCATTTAATTCGAGCCGTTATCACAGAACGAGCGACGTGTTTGATGGGCCAAAAACACAGAGGTTAGCCGGGTGTTAGCCACGTTCGTGAGTCACACCTGTCGACCCGACGCACTGAAGCGCAGCACCAGACAAAAAAAAGAAACACAAACGCAGCCATGATGAGACTCAAATTGTTAACAATTTACGTGAACCATAAAATGTAGGCGACGCTAAGCTTGTCCAGCAGCAACCAAACAAAAAACAGCAGGAAGAGTGACTAAATGAAAATTGGCCGTAATGAAACTAGCCCTGAATGGAACAAAGAAAAATATACATTTGTCTGACTACTGCATCTTGTTATGTGCCTATAGTACATATATTACTGCCCATGGGCGATTCCAGGAAATATTTGTTTGCACATTTCATAAGCACATGAATATTTGATAAATGCTGCAATCAGCTGTCTTGACCTTACAGATGAACCTCACAGATTGCAATCGCTCTACGGATTGAAACAATCCGACTCGGCGTAGAATCCGATTTCGAAGGCTTTCAAATTCTGGCAAACATCTAATGCCCTAATGAGCTTAGTTCTCCATCGCGAGACCCAGAAAATCAAACTGTCGCACAATTGCCAAACTTGAGGTTCAAAATCCGCGTCCCGCTTGAAAGGCATGTGTTATGTGACTTAATGATTGTTAGTTTTGGCGGTGTGGGTATTGACAATAGCGGACGCATAACCTTGTGCAAAAGACCCAAAAAAAAAGAAGCCGCGAACCGGAGTTCGAGATGAAGAAGACGAATTAAATCAAAAATTCAATGCGCGCACTCGGACTCCAAAGCAAAGGCAACTAAAAATCAACTCGTTCAACTGTGACTCCCTGTGCACTGGGAGAAAAACTTGTGGCTTTCTAGTACTAGAACTGAATGAGAGAAGAATCAGTCAGCTCTTAACTCCTTTTTCGAGCTATCTAGAATCTAAATTGTTTATTGTTTATGCTTTTATCAGATTGAAATCGTTATTAAATTTTTAATTTGGTCCAAGCTCTTTAAAAATTCTATATTTATCTAATAAGATTTTATAATGTGTATTTTTCTTGAACATCCTTAAAAACCTCCACACATTTCTCCCAGTGCTCCCCACCGTGGTAGTCCGCGGCCCAGTCAATTGGAGATTCTTTATGCGCATTTCATGAGCTCTTTTGAGGTGGTGGTGGTCTGGAGTAAACGCCGGATGAAGGGCACAGACGTGGGGCATAGGGTCTGCAGTTTATATAGCGCTTAATTTTATGCTTGGTCCGTGTGCGTTGTTTCCTTGAGCGGTGTTAAACAAAAGTTGTCTTGAATGCTGGTGAGGTGCTGCTGGTGCTGCTGCTTTTGCCACTTTTGTAGTAGTATTATCTACCTGCACGAGAACTCGAACGCGAATCGAAATTGACGTAACCATCGGCCAGAAGCGGCTTGTTTTATTTTCGGCAGAAGCTTGAAGCTCCGGCTAATTCTATATGCCAGTCGAGACTAATCCGCAGGTCTCGAGTTGTGGCTCGCCACTGGTTAGCCTTATCGCTCTGATACCGGGGGCCATTGCACAAGGCTGGCTGGCTGGCATTAGCATCGTTAAGACTCCGATTTTTTACGCTTTGTGGGTCAGAGGTCGGTGGCTTGGTTGGCGCCCTCAAGTGATAAGACGGATCTATGAATAGATCGCTGTGGTTCGAATTACATGCGTTTGCGCGGATTTCAACAACCAACAACATACACACACACATAGGCAGTCAAGTACCCTGAACGGCAAGCACTAAAACAGACTTAAAACACACTAAAACGAGCGACGACGTGCCTTCAATTGCAATTATAAGCCGGAATTTGCGGCTGCACTTACACTCAAAACGCGAGCAGCACACCTTCCAGCGCGAAGACTCAAAACCAAACTGAAACTGGCTACCAAAAACTCGATCGCCGGAGAGAACAAACCGATCCGTTCAAGCAGCAGCAGCAACAGCAACAGCAATAGCAATATATGTTGCGCTACGACAGCAACATGTTGCTGCTGTGCGTCGTGTCGTCTGATCCAACCGAGCAACTGGCAGCAGTTGCAGTTCAATGACTGGCGGCCAGCAGAAGTTCTACTCCTCCAACGGTAGTGGCTATGGCTAATGCTAATGGCCTGGCACAAATATCTATTGTTGACATCTGCCGTTTGGGGGGACAGCTTTTCCGCTTATTAATATTTCCGAGCACGTCGTTCAACTTCCAGTTTTCTACAATGGCGGGAGGAGTCGGAGGGCTGCCGAACCGAGGCAGATTGAAATGATTGCAGTTTACCCGGGCCAGACTTGCGCAAGATTCCCATAGAACTGGGCGGCCAGTAATCAAAAACTTTTGGTACTGCTTGTGCAAAAAAAGAAAAACACAAAAAACTAATAATGAGACCAAAAGTAAGCCGAAAAATAAAAACGAAAACGAAAGTATCAAATTCGCATTACCTTGAAAACATGCTAACAAATTTGGGTCAACTCAAAGTGTTGGGCGACAACGTTTGAAGTTCGAGTGTAATGTTTCAATTAGAAGCTCAAGATACAAATGTATCTGTATCTGTATCTGCTGCTCAAAGAGCCATGGCTGCAGGGCATCCGCTTTGTCGCATTTGCCTTGACTTCCACTGGCCATTGGGTAATTCTGCAAAATTCGCTGCTGGCTTCTAAGAAATGAAAAGATTCTGATTTGGAGTCTTTTTTTTGCTGCGGATATGGGGGGTCTTTTTGTTTTTTGGAAGAGGCGTTGGGGAAGGGCTTCCGAAAAGTATTGCAAAAGCTGGTTGAAATTGTATCTCTCGTATATTTTTCTCTTTTCATATATAGAAGTTCATTTTATTACTTTTGTTTCGGTTTCTGTGTGGGTTTTGCTTTGTCTTTGCAGCATGCATGATTCAAAACTTATGTATTTAAAATTCGGCATTTCAGTGTTTACTCGTTTTTATTTAATTCTCATTCCAGTTTCGTCGGTTCTTTCTCATTTTAATTTATTATTATTAATCCCATGTTTAAACTATGTATATATAATGACATTTTTATCATTTATTTTAAATGATATTTACTAACACCGCGTCCTTCTGCGCCCCAAACGATCGATCGATCTGCCGATCCATTCATTTCACTTCATTTATTATTATAATAACAATTCACTCAATTAGCTCAAATCGCGTCAATCTACACATATTGACATTGGAGATCATAAGCATTTTCAACTCATCTTCACCATCGTTACCCTCGGTATCATATCATCATCATAATGATCATTGACTTATGAAATTAGAGAAAAATTCTAATTCACGTGGTTTACGCGACCGTGTTCATCTCACTTCTGCGTCTTCCTTTTCCTTTTTTTTATGTAATATCAACAATAAATTTTTACTTAATCTTAGTGTGAAATTATTCTTAGAGTACAGCTACAATCTGCTCGCATCGGCTAAGAAAAAAGGATCAAGTAAAAGTACGAAACGAATCCTTCGAAATCCTAGCTCAATCTCGGGATACACTCTGTCGGTATCGTTTTTTTTTTACCCCCCATTTCCAATTCATTTCAATCGTTCCTAATCATTGTAATACCGTAAACTATAAGATTTTGATTTGAGCATTCTTTTCCTAATCATTTCATCGATTTGATTTTGGTGTTTTCTGGCACCTTAGCCTGGTTGGGGGAGCTTCAAAATGTACATACATCCATCTCAAGCCGTGTCTTCTATAAGGTTCCTCCTCCTATCTCATCTCACCTCGTCTCGTCCGTTCGTTCAATCTATCGTTCGCTTTAAGGTATAATACTTAGTTAATTTGGCCACTTGGCTGCATTTGTGGTTGTGGGTAGGTAGTTAGTTCTTCAGTTTTTCGGGTAGGTTCGGTTGTTCTTCTTTTCTTGGGATACTTCTATGATTTGCATTGCCTCTCCTTAACTTCATCGCTGCTATCTTCATCTCATCTTCATCCACGCTCAGAACCGAAAAGTTATAGCCCAGCGTCTAACGATAATACTCTATGCAAAATTGTTCAACCATTTTGAAACCATAGAATTGTTCTGGATATAAGTATGTTCTTCAACTTGTGTGGTGTGCGGTTGGGAAATTCAAGTGGGTCGTGTGGTTGGGCTCGAATATAAGCTCAGGCTTAAATTGTTTTGAGGGACAGCTAGAGAATTGTGTGGCACGTGTATACAAATGTGTGTTGGTTAACTACTAAGTTCGATCTCCAGTGTGTGTGACATATCTTCGATTCGATCCTAACCCAAAGTAACTACGTGTTCTTGGGGCTCATCAACTACATGTAGTATGTGATTGCTTGTGCACTCCGTAGTCGTAGTCTAAATTCTGTTTCTGTTTCGTCCATCTCAGAAGCTCTATGTTATTAGGGAAGCTAATTCAAAATTACAAATATTCATTCGGAACTGAATCTCTCCCATGTGAGGACTACGGTGAGGGAAAAAGCGGAAATACTGAGCGCTGGTTGCTGATCATGAAGCTGCACTAAAAAAAATGCCAGGTTTCTTCATTGCTAAGACAGTTTGTCGGTGTCATTGTAAAGTATCTCGAAAATTTGAAGCTGCTGCTTGCTTGGGTGGTTACTGGGCCAGTGGGTTCACGATTAATTCAATTCAATTCAATTCAATGCAAAGCGACTTAGGATCTTATTCGATTCGATTCGATTTTGGGTCTCCTTGTTGAGTTCTCGTTTTTGGCTGTGGGTTAAAAGGAAGCGCTCCGCTATATTATTCTTATTGAACTTGACTGATTTTCAATGTATCCAACCTGAGTTTGAGTTGTTCGAAAAATATATATATGTGTTTTGTATACATATTTTCTCAATTTCCTACGTTCATCTTGTTTTTGTCATATATATTTATACGTTTATCTGCCTGTTTTGCGTTGAACTGCAATCTCCTCATCCTTTCGCTAATTATTTTAATTCGTAATTGCAATTAGTATGTGTGTTTTGTGCTCACTCTATGTTTTTTCCATTTGTTTACTTTGCTTTTGCTTGAATTAAACGCGGCTGCAATTATTATTATGCATTTTTTGTTTTATTATGTTTGATTGCATTTTTTTTGTGGTTTACTCGTTTCTCATGGAATTCAATTAAACGTCAACAATTTGGTATTTTGGTTTTATATGTTTTTTTTTTCCTTTTTCCTCCGTGTGTAAGTGTTGTGATCTGAATTAATTATATTTTTTGTTTTTCTGTTACCTTTCTTTTTATTGCATTTAAAACGTGCACTTTGCTTCACCACTGTCTTCAGTTGATGTTCCATATGTTATTAATTAGTTCTTACTTGGCTTGAAACACTTGAAATTGCTCACATCGTAATTTGTTTATTTTTTTCTGTTCTTCGTGTTCTTTTTGCTGTTGTGTCTCCTTGTGTCTATGTTTAATTATATTTAATTACGTAGTTTTTCTATAATTTACTAACTCGTTCGACGCCCTACCTGCACACAAGACTCTTACCGGAAATAATCATTAGGTAAAAACAATTTGGAGTGCTTCGGTTTCGATTTGTCTAACTCCAGTTAACTTAGACACTAACAAGTGCAAGATTTACATAAGCGTTTAATGCTGTTTTGACTAAATGCTGAATAAAACAAATACAACAAAACAATAATCGTAAAATGTAACACATTGAGCATGGAATGGCAAATACAATCGATTAAAATTAATACAAATTAAACATACTGTTAAAACAGAAAACAAATAGGAGGCAAATACAAATGGTTGTTTGTCGTTTAACATACACTTTTGTCATTGCGTTGCGACCGCAGTTCCCATAATACCCATTTATTCTTAAATTATATAGCTCGGCGCCAGGCGCCTTCTATCCTCCAGTCCTGACTGTCATCTCTCGTAGTGGTTGCTGTGTTGCTTCTTCAGTTGCTGTTGCTTGTGCCTTGGTAATACTTTAATGGTGTGGTGGTGTGGTGATGTGGCGTGTATCTGCATCGTCGTGCGCATCTGCATCTGTGCCTCAGTATAGGGCTACGTTGGAGGCCTGTGTGTAGGCTTCCCACTCGCATTCACAGCCCTCGAGGCAGTCGGGGCATTCCAGTTCGCTGTCTTGTCAGTACAGCCAGGATACGGGCACCCACTGCGGGGTGGTGTGCACCCGGTCGATGGCCGTCTCCAGCGTGGCAATCGTCTCGCTAATGTCGTTGTTCACAATCGTCAGATCGAAGAAGTGACCGTATAGCTGGCGCAGCATCTCCGACTCCTTGGCCAGTCGCTCCAGGCTGCCGTCGTACTGCCGCGGGTCAAAGGAAAGCAATTAGATGGCTTCGACTTTGGTCTATCTATAAGGTTCTACTCACATCTGCTATGTTCTGCAGTGAGGGCGCCGCTATAAACACGACATAGGGCGTGAACTCGGCGGTGCGGAGTATCTTCAGTGCCTGCGGCTCCACATCCAATATGGCCATCTTGCCCTCGGTGTGAATCCGTCGGATGGTGTCCAACTTGGTACCATACATGGCATCCTCGTGGGTGCCTGCAAGAAGTTAAGCGGATGTTTATGTGAATTTCATGGCGATGTGGCATGTGACTGAGTTCGTTACCGTATTCCAAGTACTCATTCGCACCGATGTCCGCCATCATTTCATCGTGCGAGACAAAGTAATAGCTGCGTCCGTTCTCCTCCTCGGGTTTGGCAGGTCTCGTTGTATCTGAAAGAAATAGTAGAGTTATAGTTATAATACTCGCACTGAACGCATCTCCCACTTTGTGACTGCGAGAAACTATTAGCTTTTGCATTTGGCAAGCTACATTTTTAATAATTTAAAAGCTAATTCGGCATAAACTACAAATTGCTAGTGATGTGGAAATAAATTTGTATTATTATCAACCCATTAACTAAATTACAATTGCATAAACATCTTTATGTTTTAAAATCGGAGTGAGCAGGAAATAATAGCACCTATTCAAATTTCAATTTTTGTTGGAAAAACCAGTAAGGTTCGATCCAAAGCTAGAAATTTATGGTGATTCTATTTTATGGCATAGAATGGAGATGAATACATCGATTTCTGCTCCATTAAGTCGACCAATGGAGCCGTATCATTTATGCGTGGAAAATGGCTTGATAAATCATAATAATATTAGTAAATGCGTAAACCAACTTTGTGTTTAAGAGAGCCTGTTGAATGTGAATTTATTTCCACCTAAAATAAAAACTTAGATACTAATATGATGTAGAAACTTACGTGGTATGGGATAGGCGTACTTGTCGGGGTACTTCGATATCAAGGTGTTCTTGATGTGTCGCCTGCCCACCCCATGAGCACCCAAGAGCACCAACGTTTTGCGCTGAAAGTTCGGGTCGCCAACTAAAAGCACAGGAAGGGCGTTGATAAACAAAAGTACACCTGTGGCCGGGAGCAGGAAGCTCAATCAAACCCACCTGGCACCTTGACAACCTCCTCGTACGTGACCACATCGAGCGTGTCGAAGATGGCATTGTGCTTGGCCAGATATTTGTCCCGGCATTGCTTCTTCTTGCGCCCGAAGATGGAGCAGTTAACTGTTGGTTATAATGGAGAATCAAATGTTATTGAATTGTTTCATTAGATGGACAATAGAGCTGGGTAAGTTGAGAGCAGCATGCTTATAGAGCAGGCACAAAACATGCAGTTCGAGCATGAAGCAAGCACGATTTTGCTTAGTTATGATATATGAGATCATGATATCCTTTTGGATGATATACTAAGTTTATATTAATTTCATCCCTTGGTACTTTTCACCCTTCCTGACCTAGAACTTCTTCAAATTAGATATGCGGTGTTCTTTCAGCCAGCCTAACGTGCAGTGTTGTGAACATGTGTTGATGTATTTTCGGATCATTAAAGTTGTTTGGTGGGGCATTACTTTTGGGGATTATAAGCGGGGAGTTCAATACTGTGGGGTTCATAAACAACGATGACTGAGGTGCATCTACTGTTTCAGATGGCTGTCGTGAGCATGAGGGGCGCTTCTACGCGATTCCTTGGATCTGGAACTGGGTGGTTCGGTGGTGCCGTCTACATAAGCTACAACTTTCGGGCAGTCGGGTGGTTGGGTGGGTGACTGGTAACGGGGTGTGGGTGTGGGTTAATTCTTTATACAAAATGGCTACCGATAGAAATTCTGTTGTTGTATAGAACGAGTAGTAGTTGGTTTGTGTTATCTGGTTTTTGTGGCATAACAAAACGAGTCTTGGCAGCTCTCCATTCGGAGATTCGTTTGATTTTTGTGGTGTGGTGGTGTGTGGTGGTTGGTGGTTTTTGGTTATATGGTAACTACCTGCTGATCCATCACACCCATCTGCGTGAGCGGAACATCCAGCACCCGGTTCTCCTGCATTATATTATCATACATACATAGTTTATAGAAATTCTTTGGCTTGGTTCGAGATGCGAGATTCATGGTTAGCAAACTAGGTATTAGAGTTTTGTACAGGTGTGCATATATCGGTGTCTTTGGGTCTTTGGATATTTGGTCTGAGTTTTCAGCTGGAAATTTGGCAGCGGGGGGCTTTCCCCATTTTGATTGGTTAATTTGAAAAGGTTTTCCTTCGACTACTTTTTGGGGCATGCAACTCTCTGTAGGTGTTAGTGTACAGATGCGGCTGTGTTCTGTGGGTGGCGCGTGTGTGTTTCTGGGTGGGTACATGTGTGTGATAGAGAGATACATAAAGAGAGAGCGCTTTCCCTTTCGGTTAACTACGAGTTCGTCATACACTTCCAATATAGGTACAATTATTCATATAGCATTCGATTGTTTGATTATATCGAGCATCCAATTACACATAGAGAACACGGATAGTTTGGTTTTGAGACGCCTGCCGCTAGCCAGGATCTTCGCGGTCACTCACCCTGCTCCTGCTTGGTCTTGTCGACCGTCTGGCAGGCGATCCGCCACTCCTGCAGTTCTGGCGACGGTATCAGTCCGGCCGATCCGCCCACCGTGTCCAATCGCGCCTGCCACCAGTGATGATCGTCCTTGCTAATGATCTGCAACAAGATCGCAGTAATTACGCGATTATTATCGGAAAGTACTTTGAAGTAGTGAGTGCCAGCCTTCCTACCTGCAGTATGTCGCCCACTTGGAACGATATGCCCGCCTGGGCGCAGGGTATAAGCTCATCATCCAGCGGATTATAATCGAATTGGGCGCGCACGAATATCTGCGAGTGCAAAAGGAGATAGAAAATGTACCAGATGAGCACGAGGCGAGTTCAAATTTGCAAATAGTTGCTTGCAGGTCGATGATTCGGTTTTCCATTACCATTTCTGCTCACTGTTTTCTGACATTTCAGCTACTTTTACTCAGCAAATGCAACTGAGTTGCGGCTGCCTCAGCGAAATGGCTTTGGCTTTCGGTTTGCGAATTACATGCAAAACTCATTTGCATGTCAAAAGCAGCAAAACAGCCACAGCAACAAAATCGGTAGCAACAAAGACACAAACAACAAACTGGCAAGCAGATGGCTCACAATGTTAGATGCCCTTACGGATTGGAAATTATAATGGGAAACTCTATACATACAAGAAGGCTCGGGCAGATTATGTTGATGGCATATAAACTGGCTTTTTAGTTGGCTAAGTTACGTTCATTTAGAATGTTGCAATTTAAATGGTTACACACAAATTTTAAACTACTTGATTGTACGAAACAGTTTATGAAATAATGGTCTGCGAAAATATTTGAATTGAAATCAAGTGCCAACATGTAACTTCTTGCAAACTAAAATGCCGTCAAGTGGCAACTGTTTAGAACAAATCTTCGGTTCATCATAATCCCAGCACATACATATCCCCGAACAGGGCATCCAAAACCCGCTTGCCGTATCGTTGTTGTTGACTAAGTGATGAACATAAATTAGACAAATTTACGGCTCTTGTGTGAGTTGTGCCTTTTGACTTGTCTGTGGGTTAATGAATATGCACATCTACCGGGTTGCCTCGGTGACGGGAAGGGGGGATCAATGGGTGTTTTCAAGTAAAAGTAATCTCGAGTGGGTGGGTGGTGCCCTGTGCGTGGGCTGTGCTTTATGTTTTGTAGGTGGTGTGTGGGGTGTGTGTGGTGTGTGCGTGATTTCGTGTCTATTGTGGGGAGCGTGATACTTACAAGCACCGGAGCGGGTCTGATCCTGAAAAGCTGCATGGTGGCATGAGTGGGAACAGAGAATGGGGTGGGAGAAAGGTCGGTGGAAAGGAGCAGATTGAGAGATAGAGAAGTGTGGAGTTGTGTTAATGCACTGCGAAATAATTGCATAATGGATTATAGCTACAATTACAAACGCACCGCGAACGGTTCGTTTACTCAGGCTACCTCAAACATACTGTATTGTATACGATTTACATTACTACCTCTATACATTATAATGTGCATAATGCACTCGACTGACTTGGTTGTGTTTTCGGGGCCGCGTTGCTTTGTTTTTGGGAAGAGAAGCGGGGCGCCCATTGCAATTCTCTAATTAATCCCTTTTGATATTTTGACTTCTCCAAATTGGCAAACAATATGTGCATTCCGCTTCATCGCATCTAAGAACTTAATGCCCAAGCCGAAGGAGCTTTTCATAAAGGATAATTATTAAATTATGCGAAGTTAATACGCAACCATATAGTCTCTCTTATTCGATGGGGAAATTGTGAGACTTTCATACAATGCGAATCAAATTAAGCGGCTAAATCGCTACTTATACCTATCTTTGCATAACATTTAAATAACTCGTTATTGTTTTTAGATATTTTCTGTAGTCTAAATATAGTAGTAACAAAGTACAAATGGCAAATGAAACAAGTAACTCAAACGCAATGAGAAGGTATTGCCATGACTTGTTTATAGTTTTTTGTATGATTTGTACGATGATTATTCAGCCTTAAACCACACTTCATATATATACTAAGTGTGGGCTGTACTCCAACTCGTTGACTTACCTCGCAGGGGGGCGGAGCGCTGCGGTACGAAGGAACTATCTTGAAGGTAACAGAACCGCGTGCCTCGCGCTGCAATAGACGGATTAAAATGGGACACATTCAATTAGGGCGTGGACAAAGCCAGGACAGGATTTGGGCGTAATGGGATGAGGGAGAGCTAGTGAAAGTGGAAAGTGGACGATTGATTGGCGGGCTCACCAGCATTCGTTGCAATTGGCCAACCGACTGGTGCTGCACCGGCTGGCCGTTGATCTCTCGTATCTCGTCGCCCACGTGCAGCGTGGCCTGGCGATGAATCATCCCGCCGTGCATAATCCTGGCCACAATGCACCGCCCATCCTCGGTCATCTTCAGTGTGATGCCCTGCAAAGGGATTAGATTCGGTCAGTCCCATGGCCAGCGCAACTCCCCGTAGGCACATCCAGCTTACCATGGGCTCGTCCGTGTTCTTTTGGAACTGCACCAGTCGCACCCGGGTCACATGCTGCAGTTCGCCACCCTCGACGTTGTCCAGCTCGTCGCCATTGAGGTAGGGCACCATCGGGGGCGGGGTGACGCGCAGCGCCTCCTCCCCGTAGACATCCCGGGCCACCACATCGTGGCTATGGAGCAGAGCCTGCAAAAAGCAAACACAGGTAACCAGGTTATATGGCACTTGGTAGTTTGGGGTAGTGCAGTTGCACAACTAAACGGAAAATTATTCTCTTTTCCACTTAATAAAGCCGGGATTAAAATGCTTTTTAATGAGCTTTAATGGCGACACGTTTTTCCATTTAAAGGAATGGAATGTTTAGATAATGTGGTTTCTTATTGCCATTATTTATTGGATAATAAAACTATTAGGGATAAGAAAATTCAAACGTTTTTGCATGGATATTGCATTATGGCCTGCTTTGTCCTTTTTGGGCCCGGAAGTGAATGGGTTGAAAGGGAAATAATTTTGATTTAAACACATGCTAGGCATTTGAAACCCGCTCCTCGTGGAGCAAGCTTCGGTTTAGGGTTAGCCTAAATTATGGCTGGCAATTAAGCTGGCCGTTATGAGCTTCGTCCTGGCCATGTAGAAGGGCTCGTTTGGCTGGGAAATTAAATTTCCGATTTGCCACGCCTGCCTCACCATACATCATAACGCCCAAATGGGGGACTTCCGACCGCACGGCACAACTTGTTTACAACATTAACTGTGCGACAATTGTTGCTCAGCCGCACAGTTTGGGGGGAAGGAGCGTGGTAAACAACACAAACGAGCTGGATAAAAAACACATGGCATCTAGAGGATGAAACGCCCATTTCCGAAAAGCCGTTAAAAGCGGCGACAGCCACAAACGAGGGCACGCACATAACCTCGTGACCCCATGGATAACCAGGGATAACCGGGCAACGACAAAAATCTCAACAATTTATGGCAAGCTACTCCGCCGCAACCGTCGCATAGCTCGACTCGGTCCGACTTGATACAATTTCGGTTTTAATAAATTATGTTTAATAACGCTTTGAATATGTTGCGAAATTAATTTTTCCTGCCCTTGCCCTCTATCCTGCTCCATATCCTGGCGGAGGAATGTCAGAAAGAGGAGCAGACCAGGTCCTGAAGCTGAGGCTGGTGCTGAAGCTGAATCAGAATCTGAGGCATTGGGCTAGGCCATAAAAAAGGATTTGACTGCGATGCCATGCCGTGACACTTGTGCCACTCACACGCACACAGACGCACAGCAGGGACGCACGCACAGCGAAAAGGACGATGTGCTCGGTACTCAAATTTACACTGATCAAAACAGCATCTAGCAGCGAAGGGAATATTTGAATATTATGCGAGCAGTAAACGTTTGTAACCAGATCTCAATTTCAGATTGGTTTATTGTTTTATAAGTTGATATCGCTTAAATTGGTTACACGATGTATTAATCAATATTACCATTTATGTATCTTAAGTGCTTCCATGTGTAAAGCTTAAGTAGCTAAAAAAGGGAATTATTTAATCAGGGTCTTACGACTTGTATTAGGTACGATTAGCCTAATTTAAATCAAATCCTTAAAGGGATTAACTCTTGTTGTTTGAGGAATATTTATGTCTGAACGGTAAGCTTGAGAAAAGCCTAAGTTAATGTTTGCCATCTTTATGCGAGTGTACATTTACATATATATGCTAAGTACATTTAACGCACCGCCAGCACTTTTTCCCGCTGCCCCGACACCTTGCCACCCCCCAACCACCTGCCCATCGTATCTTAGCCCCCCTTTAACTACCCCATCAGGTTCATCCCCTAGAACCATTCATCCCCAATCCACTGGAACTGGCACTGGCCCCATAAAAAACGCAATTTTCAACGCTGATGATTACTCAATGCCACAAACACGGGCACGTAGCAGACCCACGCACACAAACACACATATATACACACGCATTCAAATACACCTACAGCAGTTCACCCACACATCTAAGCCCCCAGACCCACACAAATACACATACTTAGACAGAAAGCACGTTTCATTTCCGCCACAGACATCGCTCCCGACATCGACCGCAAAACTTAACTGAGCAGCTCCTCTCTTGCGAAGGATATCGTGCTCTTGTTGCGAATGCTGCATGGAAAATACACACATATATCCATCTCTCTCTATTTCGGTTGCTTTTCCGCTTTTCCAGCGTAGTGCACTATTGGAGGAGTCTACACTGAGGACTTGGCACTCAGCACTTTTGAGTGAATATCCGCAATGGCGTGTGCATAAATATTTCATAATACTTGGGAACCCATCGCGCAGCAGGGGAATCCCCAAAAACTCAGTTAGCTGTGTAAACAAGGATACAAGGATGATTGGGGGGATTCATCGGGGTGGGGGTTACTCTTTTGGGGTAAGTGTGGGGGCTGATGGTTCGGGGATTGACAGGTGGTAATCGAGTTTGGGCTTATCGGGAAACATCAATTCAATAATTTCGACGTGTTGGATTCGAACGAATCATTTTCCGGGGGGTAGGATATCAAATTTAGTGCGCCTTGATTTGCGATTGGGAAATGGAAATACCTCCATCGAGCATCCTTCAGATGGTCTTTTGATCCCGCCGTAAACATGCCAACCGATTTCATTCAATTTCGAACTGTTTCGAATGGGTATAAGTAACCCTATTCGATGGGGTTGGAATGAATGCTTTTGAGTTACAGGATTGTACAAAGCTTTGAATGGGAAAATAAAAGATGTTTACCGAATGCCAAAACAAATTACGAGAATAAGAGTTGAATTTCCATTTTTAGAATCCTTTAAATAATTTTTTGAACACTTTATTTATACCCACAATCAGATAAAATCTTTGAAAATGCAAATACAATCGTTGCTTTCATAAAGTCTTCGAGCAGAATACCATAAAATTCCCCATGTTCAATGGAACGAGCCCTTTAAGATTCGCTTAGATGTTATTTTCCAAGCAGAATCAAATCTCATTCCGTACTTGTCTGTCTGCAATTTATTGTATTTGCTCGTTTTGGCAGAAGTTTGCAATCCAATTACGCCAGAACTTCCAACTACCCATTAATGGGAATTAGAAACACCCTGAAAGACAGCAACGCCTACCAAACCATCAGCAGCCGCAACGGAATTTGACTAAATGAATGGGTAATACAATTTCCTTTTGCCAAGCAGAAAAATTAACTACATCGAATAAAATTTGCTGAACTTGGCAACTATTTAAATGCGGCAGTTGGCAGCTGGCAGAAGGACGAGGCATGTTTCCTTGGGAAATGGAGGAAATCCCGAGAAGGTTAGCTAAAAACCAAGTCGGCGCTGAACGATAAACAACGTAATCTGATTTCACTTAAGGCCCAGCATAGCCTCCTCCCCCCTCCCTCCACTACATCGACCATGGCCACGCCCACTGACCACTGAAAATGGAGGCGTGTGGGGGCTGGGTTGGTTGGTCCATATTTAACACCAAGTTGGTGGACCAATAAAACGGTAAATTTAATAAGCGCTTGACAGGCGCAAAGTTGAGCAGTTAAGTTTAATGCCTCATTAGGCGCTCCGTTTCTGTGACATTGATAGCCAACGTGGCAAACTTTTGGCCCACACACACTAACCACACCACCCACAAGGCAGTGGGAGGTGGCATGGGGAGTGGCCCACAGCTGCCTCTGATTTCCATGATTAATACTTAAGTGCTTGTTAAAGTTTTGCCGAGGTCCCGAGTTTCCCCATTTCCCCACTTGCCCTCTTCGCCGATCATGAGTATGCAGATGCCTGTTGTTTGCCGAGGTCCTGCCCTAAACAATCAGTATAACCCCATCCCGTGCTGGGAAAAGCCCAGAGCTTTATTTGTTTGCTGCTGAGGCAGCAGCCACATCAGAGGTGAACTCCACCGGAAACTGGACGGCAGCTGGGATATAAAAAAATCTCCAGCCATAGCCAAAAGCAACGACAACTTTTATTAGTCGCAAACAACTAGGTTTCACTCTCACTTCGCGCTATTTTCGACTAAGAACCTGAGTGCGGAGCACTGGCTTTTCAATAATTCAAACGGCAAAGTTGTCCATAAATTTTGAACAAGTCTTTGACATAAAACTAACTTTGGCAAACGAAATCTTGAGCTCTGAATAAGTAATCTCAAAGGTTCGAGTTGTAAATACAGAAGCTATTTTAAGCGAAAAAGTGTAATTGACTCGCAACTTCAGCGTACTAATTGTAGTTCATGACACTTAGGATTTATAATGAAGCAAACACTAATTCTGGCATATCCTTTTCTATTTAATATTTTAAAGGAAAATTAACCAGACATTCAAGTGACTGTTCAAAACAAACTTTGCAAAAGACAACTAAAGGTAACAAGTGAAAAGGTATGATATAAAAAATACTTAAAGCTTTGAGTAATCATATTTCTCAGTTTTGTTTTACACTTTTAGCTATTTTTCCGCCAATTATCCATCAGCTGCAGCTGAGTCAGGTCCATTGTTGGGGGGTCAGTCCATCCAGGGAGCTGGTCATTTTTCCAGCTTTATGCTAAGCCACTAACCAACGGACCAGCAACCACCGATCCACAACCACCGACCGAAAACCACCCATCCAACAACTGTGGGTGAGCCAAAGACCGACCACACGAACGTTATTTGTTGGTTTTAATAATTACACAGCATGGCCAGAGGAAGTATGGTTTGGGGAATGCGAGAAAGCCGGGTATATATAACATTTTTTTTCCATCCGAACGAGGGGAGGCGGTACTCTCGGATTCTTCTCTCTTTAATATTCCAGGCCACACGTCAATTACACAAGTACGCGCGACTGCGAATGGCTTCCGCATCCATTTCGGGATTTTGGAGGTGGGCAGAAAAAACAGACAGCACGGAGCACGCGGAGCAGCCAGAGGTGGGCAGCAGCCGTTGACAACTGAATCATCTGGATTAATGCCGAATTTTAATTAGTACCATGGGCACTCGCCAGTGGCAGATACCCAACCTACCGAGCATTGAAACCCCAGCTCCTAGCCCCCAGCTACCAGGTTTCCGTACAAGCTTCAGTTGTTAATCCCATTTTGTGGCGAGGCCCGCTAGGATAGTTCCCCACATTTGGCACCTTATCGGGTTTGGAGCAGCGACAACAACGCCCGAGGTCGTGGCAAAGATTAAGTGCACCCCATATGTGAGCCGACCGCCAAATGAATCTTCTCCGGCTTAATTAATCCCAGCTCATTGCCACCTCTCCATTTTAAACCAGGTGCGCGTTCACTTCTCGAATTAACGATACCTTTTAAAAAACACTTTGGAAATGCATTTTTTGAGTGCTCAACAAATAAAGACGAAAAACAAATATATACTCAACAAAAATAAATTAAATTTTGTATCAAGCTAATTGCCCAGAAATAATATAAAACGCAACACCCGAAATTTGCTTTTTGGTACTAAAATAAAATACTGCAATAAAAAGTGAATATCTAAAAAAATTGCTATGTGACCAAACAAATAATGTGAATATACAAAAAAACAGGCGACATTGTGTGTTCGTGTTTGTTTTTCAAAAATTAAAACGACCTGCTGTCACAGTGAATTTGGAAAATAAAGCTATCCAATCAGCAAGATAAGTGCTGTTTGCTAATAAATAAGGGAAAATAAAACAACTATTTGCAAATGATGCAACTATTTGATCAATGATTTTAGGCGAAATGCCGTGAAGTGGGCCTATTATGTTCTCCACTCAAAAACCTATACACCCTTGAACTTGAAGAGTACTCGGTATGTGTGAGAGCTCGGAATAAAAGCTGTTTAAAGTTGGAGCTGATGGCTGTGTGTGTGTGTGCGTGCACCAGTCGGCTGTCAAGCTGTCAGGTCTGGCTCACATCTCACATCCCGGGGCTCAAGTGAGCTCCCAGAACTCCCAGGATTCCCCGAGCTACGGAACTTCCATCTCAAAGGACCCAGCACATTTGCGGGCTGGCCTGTCTGTTGCGTGTCGCGCATTCAACGATAAGCAGCAGCTTCCCAGCTTTCCGTGGAGTTAGTCCATGAAACTTGCCAGCCGAGTGGTGCTATCGGTAACTTATCACCTGGCCGAACTTATTGTTGCGGTCCGGCCGTCTTCACTTCCACATACCATATACATCCGGTTTTTGGCTGCGATGCGATAGGATTCAAAGCGATGCGATGCGAAGGGAAGCGATCCGTATAGTTGATACTGGGCTGTGTGGCTGGGCTGGCAACCACCGAGACACAGTCTTACAGTTAACATTGGTCTCCAATACACAACATTCACCGTATGACTATGTCGGGGTAATTGAGCGGCATCCTTTCTTCTCCGTTCATCGACTACAGTGGCGGCGGCGGCGGCGGCGGCTAACACTTCCTGCCTATTAGCTGGCATTATTATTGACAGACAATGTCCTTTACCCGAGCAGACGGTGATGTTTGACGATGACTATGACGATAATAATGAGGATGATGGCGTCGATGACGATGGCAAAGGCGATGATGTCGCTTCGGCGGGGTGGTATTGATTGACAGGTGGGCTCTCGTTTCAGAGAGCCAGGTAATAGTGCGCCAGGCTTCCTTATCAACCAAACAATGGCTGCGACATCCTCCCACTCATCATTCAATTTACCGCCACGCCGAAAAATCCATATAAAAACATATATATATATATATATATATATATTTATTGATATTTTCGCAACAAAAGGTTTTTCGTTGTCGGTTTTTGGTGTCGTGTTTTGGTTTTTGCCAACTGCCAGCAACTGAGGCAGCGGCAAACAACCACAAATTTCCGGTGTGTGTGCGTGCATATTATGCATTTATCGTCGACATCTATCAGCGGTGCGAAAGGAAAACGGGGCTCCTTCCCGTGGGCGAAACATATTGTCATCGCTTTCACCTTGCCACCTCCCAATTTTCCCTCCCATCTGTCTTTCTCCATCATTTCTGCCGCACACTCCAAAAAAAAATATGGCTTCTGCATATTAAATATGGGCTTTTTCCTGTCTGAGTGCCGTATGTTTTCAGCGGGTCAGCTTTCGATTTTTCCCCCCATCTGTTTTAATTTTGCAGAAAGGTTTTTCCACCTTAATAAATCTGTATGTAATGGTATTGAATTGAAAAATTGGAATACCAAGCGAATTCAAACGCTTTTAATCACTTTTAAAAATATGGTACTGCGTACGCTACGGGTTGCATTCGATTTCCATTTGTTTCTGGTTTTTGTGAAAAGGAATTAAAGATACTCTTACTCTTGTACATTTTAAAAATGATAATGCCTTGCAATCAAAAGTAAGAAGCTTAACTACAGGCGATATGAACGAAATGGAAAATGTCCTTGGACTCAAAAACATTTTGTGCGTGCTTTTGCGAAATATATGTATATGCTATGTAAATCAGACAATGCATTTTGTTGTGAGCATGAAATTATGCCGATTTAAGACATCTCCATTTACCTATGCCATTGAGGAAATACGTTTTTGTAAGTGTGTCATTTCTCACTCGCTTACATTGTGTTCGTGTGACTAATGACGCCGTTAGGTAGGCAACACTTTCTTCTTAGCACGCCCACACACACACACAGGCACACCCACGCAACAGGACACTCACATGCAGATCTGCATATGGAAATGTAATTTTATAGCCGCCTTGTCTCCTCTTTCTTTGCTGAGCTGTTTTAAGGGCGTAAGTGTGAGTGTGTGCGAACACACATTATTATTTTTGCACACTCGACAGATTGTCTATGTGTGCGTGTTTGTACATCATGCGCTTATGCGTGCGCGTGTGTGTGTGCGGAATGTAAAATTTGTTTATTCAATTTCAACTAGGCAAACAACGCCGCAACGGCTGCAGCGGCACAAAGGGCGATAACTCACTTTCGTAACAAGTAAACTAATTATTTCTTCACTTTTTTTCATACTTTCTTTATCCCCTCTCCTTTTTTTCCTTTCTCCCCCCTCCCCCTCCACCTTTCCCTATAACTTTTTCTTTGTTTTCTTTTTCTCAAGTTGTTGTTTTATGCTTGCCTTGAAAACAGGGGGAGGGTAGTCCTGCGCGGGGTGGGGATTGTTAAATTGCAAAATAATGTACACACTTGCTGCTTGTAATCGCCGTTGTTGTTGTTCTTACAGGCTCTAACTGCTTGTTTCAGGCCATTGTGCTTGTTCATCATCATCGTCACCATCATCAGCATGCTCATCATGGGCAAACAACACACACGTCCTTTGTAGGGTGGACCAACATATGGCAGAGCTTGACAATTTAACTCGCATTACCTACAAGGACTTGCGCTTTCCACTGGCAATTAACATTTTCTAACCAAATTTAATTTCAAATTTCGGGACTTTGAAAAACGAATTTTCAAAAAATTACTTATACGACACGTAATCCATTTAAAAACTTGGATCGTCTTGTAATGAGGCTTTTGGAATTGAATAACATTTTAAAATTTATGTACATATATTATGGTTTTAGCGTGCAAGAAATTTAAACTTCTCGTTAGCCTGTCGATAAAAAAAATTTTAGAATTTGGAGACCTACCCGGTTCGGTTCAAAACTTTTTTACCCAACTTATAGAAGGCCGAAAAGTGTGCCGAAAATTGGACACGCACTTAAGATCCACTCTAATGCTCGCATACGAACATCCTCGGGCGCAATTAACGCATTCACAAATGAAGAGTGTCAAGGCTTCAGTCAGTCAGTGGGCTGGCTGGTCCTTCGGTCCACCAGTCCACCAGTCACTTTGTCAGTTAGGCAGTTTTCGTCCTTCCATTTTCCTTTCCATTTCCTTGCCCTGTCTTCGCATTCTATTCTTCTTTGGCAGCTTTTTTGGGGCCGGTAGCCCGAAAAAAGCGTTGCTCAAGTCCTTCTATCAAGATAAAAGTTTTTGTATGCTTGCCAGAGGGAATGCTAAATGTACGACAACACTTTCGTGAATGTGTGCGTGTGGTGGGTGGGTGGTATGTGCGGCATGTGGCATGTGCCACACGCTGTGACGGCCACCATCAGGCAGGTGTAAGTTAGTTAGTCTCGAATCTCCACAATCAGCCCCCTCTTCCTCTCTCTCTCGCTTGCCATGAAAATTACAAATTCTCTCATGCATTGTGGCATCAAATTTGAGGTACTTACGCGGCTAATGTTCGCGATGAGAGAAATTTTTGGAATCATTTGTCGGATACTTTAGATAAAACAGCAGCAATATGTTTACGGGCACACCTCAAGGGAGTTAATCAAATGAAATGGCTCTGACTTAAGGGCCTTCTGGCGGCTAATGAGAAAGATATATTTCCATAGATATAGGTCGTGAAATTTTAGTTGTGTTGTTAAGGTTTTGGAAAGTGGAAAAAGAGAATATAACATTTTTAAAGACCACAAACTTAAATTCGTAATCAACTTGATTAATCACAACTTTTGCCGAAATCTTTTAAAAAGTTCGAAACTTTGAGTATTTTTGAGCGCCATTTACCTTTGATAGGTTGTCAGGACAATGTGAAGTGAACTACCCAAATTAAATGAGCAAAATTATCAAAGATTCTTGTTCGGTTCACCCACGCAGGAAAACTTTTTGAAGGTCTTAAGGCTTTGTTTTTTTCAGAGTGCACAACTTTTGGCCAACTCCATTGCCAGAGTTTAAGACTCAGCCTAAGCTTTATGCAGTGCCGAGTTCGTTCCCTTTATAGTTAGTGCGCTGTAAAATTCCTTTTTAAAAAAAAAAGTTAAAACTCAATTTGAGGCGTTGGTGACCACACCTTTTGCTGGTCGCCCTTGGCGGGATGATCTTTCAGAACCGTCAGCCTGCCGGCAGCGTAACGAGCCTATTTGCTATGCCTCATGCCCTTTTGTGAAACCGCCCTTCTCCGGCAGCCAACCAGCCAGCCAACTCACATTCAGTGGCCTGTTCTTGTGTAATATTTATGTAAATTTCGCCCTAGCGCAAAAATTGAAAGGCGTAATGGTCCTGTGTCGCAGCGACCTTCGGAACCTGCGGAGCCAGGAGCCAGTGGAACCTTTGGAAAAGCCCGCCCCTCGACATTCATTCAGGCAACCAACCCACTTTGCATATGATTCGCTCCGTAACTTTGCTCCTTGTGCGTGTTTCGCTTGGCTTCTCATAATAAATGACAACGAGCATATTATGCTCTATAATCGAGTGGAAGAGAATTATTTTGTGTGAACTAATTGCATTAGTGACATTCAATTTGATACCGGGGGGCGGGAAAAGTAAAGCGTAGGAGAAAAGCGGGCAGCGAAAGGGCCAAAAAGAAAAGCGAACCAAAGGAAAACAACGTTAAATGGCAATTGTCACAAAAGGCCGGGATTTGTGATAGTCGATCCCCTGTCGCTGTTCTAGTTCCTGTTGCCACATCATAGTTTATTCCTGGCCCTGTTTTATGCCCGGCGCAGTCAAGCAAAAACCTGCGCCTGTCGCTGATTTAGGAAAAGCGACCCAAAGCCAAAGCCAAAACCAAGGCCCAAAAACCCCAAGCCCAGCGCAAAAGGACCTGGCAGGACCCTAACCCAGGCGCAGAAAAAAAGGTAACCGGGTCACCGCTTGGGCAATCATGTGAATCGAGCTCTTTATAATTTGCGAAACTATGGGAGCCGAGGGCCCAGCGAGAGTTGCTATGGATGTTCCTTTTGTGTTCGGATTATCTCTTACCAGGAATTGTAACATAAAGCGAGGTGCCTATTTTATGATACTGTACGAAGCTTTTAAGTGGCCAGCTTCTATGGGCTTACTGCGCCATTCAACTTAAAGCTCCTTGTATAAAATACATATTGCTTTCCAAACAACTTGTTTTTCTCCTAAAAATATCTTGGGCATGCATGCTTACTGATAACTTATCTAATAGCTTTGACATCACTTTGACTTAAATTTCAATTTATTTAAATATGTGTCAGTCGTCTAGGATTCAAGGAAATCCATTTATTTGTATTTACTTCAGTAAAGCGATCTACTAATGCACTTAATAGGATTTGTGCAAAGTATCCTTGCAGTGTACGGGATATATAATTTTAAGAGGATTCAGGGCACCTATTTATGAAGAAGTAAGTTGATTTAGTGAGAAAAAAGCCTAAATTAATTCACAAAAATAGGATTCATCATCTCAATGATGATAGCTCTCAATGACCTTAATGTGTTTTCCATTTAAACAACCCATGAAACCCCCCTCGTTGTCCTGTGCGGTCTGTTTCGTGTAAGTGTGCATATGCGGTATGCGTATTTTCCTGATCTTTGTGAGCGTTTTTTTTTTTTTTTGTTTTTTGGTTTTTTTTGGCCAAATGAAAATAATCTTACATGTCGTTGACACATTTCGCAGTACTGCCAAAATGCTGGGTTTCCGCTTAGAGTTGCTTACCTGACGGGCCGAGAAAAGTGAGTGAGCAAGCCATTTTGGGAAGAGAAAAGAGAAGAAACAAAGAGACATAAGTCAAGATGCGATTAGTTGGGCAACTAAAGCTACTTATCACATACAATTAATATGTACAATTTCTAGATGGCAAACTGAAAAGCGCAATAAACATATTGTGGCAAGCTGAATTAGTCAACGGATTTTAGCGACTGATTGGGGGTTTAATATGGCCGGCATATGACCAGCCCTCGCATAAAATACATGTACATTTACATCACGATCAGAGACGCCTCATCTCACCTGGTGTCCGGAGCAGATGGAGCCGTTCGGCACGCGCACACGAAACGGACTGTGGACCGGGCAGGAGGTGCGCGGTCCCCATCTGGTTACCGCCGCCTGCTGCAGCGACAGCGCCGAGCTGCACGGATTGAAGAGCGCCGGCGGCGGCGGCGGTATGCTGATCGAGCTCAGGCCGCTCAGGCTGCGGCAATGGCCGCCGGCATTGGTGCCAAGCATGGCGGCATCCGCGGCTGCCACAGCGGCGGGACATTGGGGCACACTCTGACCGCTGCTGCCGACACCGCTGCCGCTCATACCGCTGCTGCCGCTGCTGCCCAGCAGGGACATGTGCGAGCCACCGGACATCAACGACTGTGATGTCAGCCCATGATGCTGGCACATGCCAATGGGATGGTGGGGTTGGGGCACTATTCCGTCACCGACGCCGCCGCCGCAAGAGGTCACGCCGCCGCCGATCGCCGCATTGGACCATTGACCCGCCTGCTGCGATGGCCCGCCGCCCGCTCCAGATCCATCCGCTCCACGTCCAGATGCCGACGCTGCTTGTGGGTCGCCGCCGGCGCAGTAGTGATCCACCGTAAAACTGTCTTGGCTACCAGAGCATTGCAGGCGATGCGGGGGCGGTGACGACGAGTGGCGCGGGTAAATGTTGTGTCCTTTCGGGGATTTCTTGGATTGCTCCCCCCTGCGCTACGCAGCACCTTCTAGCCTCTTGATATGTGGTTTAGGCCAGGAGCTGCCAGTGCCAGTGCCAGTGTGCTGATGTGGCTAATGCTGTTCTCACTCTGTGCAGCGTTTGGGCCAACAAGCATTGCTTACAGGTTTATGGTTTTATCTCTCTCTATTGTTTCAGTTTTGTTAACAATGGTTTTTGCTTTGTCATGTGTGGCATCCGCGTGGACTCCCTTCTGCGATCACAGCTTTTCCAACAACAACTTCTATTTAATTATGATTAATCAACAACAAGAAACTGGGCGATGCTTTAAAGTCTACAACAATTTGGTTTGTCGGGGTTTTGTTGGGGTTTGCTTATTACTGTCGTCTATTATTCATTAATGGTTATGTAAATTCTGTTGCTATCACTGGTAATATAATGTGTCCGATTCGTCCAATATCCAATCTGCATCTGCATCCGCATCTGCATCCCACGACGCTGAGTTGATGTGGCAATAAATTATTGTATCCTTTTTAATTGAGCCTGCCTGGGCAGCAAATATATACTTTTGTTCGGTTTAAGCTATTTTAAATGCTTGAGTTTTTATGTGCTGCAATTGATGCAATTAACTTGTTCATCACAATTGTAATTAATTTGTTGTATTTGGGGTTTAACTTGTTTTTAATCTTGCTTTATTATTGAGTTCTCTATATAGATGTGTGTGTTTTAATTTGATGCAACTTTTTGAATTTAATTTTGAATTGATTTTGTTTTGTTTTTTTTTTGGTTTAGCTTTTATATTTTCAAATTTTCTAGCATGCGATTTCTGCAAAGGAAAATCGTTGAAAAGCTCAAAATTTAACGAAATTTATTCGACTTGCGAAGTGTGGGCGTGTGTGCGTGGGTGGGAAAGTGGGTGTGTGGGTGGTTGTGTGTGTGTGTGGGATTCAAGGGGTGTCGACTATATACAAGCTCAGCACAGCCGGAAAAGGAATTTCGGGCTTAAGGAATTTTAATTTAATGTTGCACGCCGCTGAGAGCCTTTCCAGAAACGCTTGTTTTCGCATTTAATACAAATAAATTAAATATTTAATCCCTTAGACACACACCTGTACAATTGAAATTAGTGAAACGATAGGCAACCTCGCATCCAACTTCCCTCGAAATCTCTCCAACCCCGAAAGCAATCAACGAAACAGATGGGAACCAAATGGAGCGTAATATGCACTGGGGGAAAATCGATTTGGAAATGAAAAGGCCTGGAAAATCGTTTCGCAATAGCCAAGGTACAGATACTTCTGGAAAGTCTACTACTACCATTTACATTTTACATTTTTACTTGCTAAATCTGTTACTATCTTCAGATAGCACTGATTATATCGAAGGTATGGCCTATTTTCAAGATTTAATCAATTGTACCCTTTGTGTTTTTTGGCCCTATAACTATGCATTGTTTCTGTGTAGACAGTTTTCTATTCCGCGCCTCGTTTTAATTAAACTCACTGTCTAGGCAACTGAAAATGTGTATTTTATATGCCTCAGAGATAAAAATAAAAATTTACAATATAAAAACCTGTGTAGTCCCAGGGGAAGAGCGAAACAGAACTTGGTGGGCTGGCAGGCGAAGGCGGAGCAGGGCTTTTTATCTAAACGGTTCCAAAAGGCAATCGTTTGGGGAAAAAGTCTTAAAAATAAAAATAAAAACGGCGGCAGGGGAGGAAAACAAGACTGTGAAACAAAAAAGCTAAAATACAAAAAAAAAATCGAGAGGAGTGGAGAGTGAAGAAAACATGGAACTCGGGAAATTATATGCGCTAATAAAGACGGGAGAGGAGGGCTGAGGAGATAAAGAGGACTCCCAAGGACTCCATTGCCAGGCAATTCCCAGGCGACTATCGGGACCGCAGGCGGAGACTATTTATGCTAAATAGTTTTCAACAAATTCCAAACACACTGACTGCCGAAAGTCTGCCATCGCTGGCATCGAATTAAATTAAAACGGAATTGTGAATGCTTAAATAATATTCGCATAATAAAAGAAGGACCCCAAGAAACCGGGAGGCGTTGAAATGTTTGCTTTTGGCGCAGCTTCCGCTGAATGCTAATGTGCCACATGCCGCCCATAATTGAATGGGAACGTGCCAGTCTCGTCCTGGCTTCTGGTCCTGCTTTTCTTCTGGCTTTTGGCTTTGGCTTTGTTTTTCTCTTTATCCTGCGGGGCAGGAAGTCAGCCAAGGACGTGGAAGCCGCGTTGCCGTGGAAGCTGGAACTTTGCAGCGGAACATACGCGTTCAAAACAACCAAATTCAATTCATAAAAGATTCAAAAACCAACAAAGAAAGTATGGCAGAAACACTGACAGAGAAAGCAGCAAAGTATGAAAGAAAGCAAAACGAGGAACCGCAGCCAGCCCAGAAAAACAAAAAAACAAGACAAAATAAAAACTAAGTTGAGGTAAAGTGAGTTTTGCCAGTCTATCTGGATCCTGAGGACCAAGGACCTGTGGGGAAATGGAGGACTTCGTCTAAACCACTGAGCTGCACTTGCTACTCGCTGGCAAAGAGATGCGGTGCTGATGAATTTCCAAGTGGAAACAGGGAAAAATGAATAGGAAAAACAGGGCAAATAAAAATCGCACGAATTTTCAAGCACAGTGGTCGCTTCATACGTTTAGCTTTAATTGGCAGTGATTCGAGTGCTCCTTGAATATTTTGATTTACCAATCAATTCAATTAAGACCGCAAATCAAGTATTTCTTGGCTTATTTATGGCTAAAATCAATGTTTAGCCGGATGAAGTCATTTCAGTATTCAAGAGCAAACAAGCAGCGATTTCGCTTCATCCTCTCAACAGCATTAAGCTCATAGCATATGTTTTGTATGACAATATTGGCCCATCTTAAACTCTGTTTTCAATCAAAATAAACCAACCTGCCTTCGCAGGTAAATATTCAAATCTAGGATCTTCGACTCGAGCAGAAGTACTGAACTGGAGTAAATGAAAATTCTAATTTCCACGCGACCACTGTAGTTTGAATTCTCTTGCAGCTTCTCTTTGGCTTCTCCCCTTTTTCCCCGCTTTTCCCAGTCTTTGTGTATATATACACATTTTTGATAAGGCAAACGGAAATGGCATAGGATGGCGAGGGGATGATGAAACGGGGGCGGGGCTGTGCTGAGTGGCAAAGTGAAGTGAAGCGAACTTCAGTTTGTTGAGGAATTCCAAGTTTGCAGGTGGGTGGGTGGCGGGTGGATTTTCGTTCAGGTGTTCTACGCTCTTTTTTATGTTAGTACTTACTGCAACGAAATGTTGTTGTTGTGCGTATCTAACTCGTTGTGTAGTCTGTGTTTTCAGGGGTTCTTCTGCTTTAATGAATTAAGGAGTACATATTTTTGGTTTTTTATTGTTTTAATTTATTTAGCTTTTTGCTTGCACTGGCTGTAGTTTTTTTTCGGGATAAATTAATTTAAATTAGTTTTTGTTCTGCACCGATTTGATTTGATTTACAACGCATACATCAGCACACACACACACATAGACAGGCGAAATCACGCACACAGATAAACGTAGGCGAAATGCGATTCATTTAATTCAATTGAGGAGTGAATTTTGGTGGCGCGTTCGTGAAATCATTGATAATCGTTTCTAGCAAATCGATTTGGCAATGCGGTCGAAATGGTTTCTCTGCTGGCGTCGCTGCCTTATCCTTGTTGCGGTTGTTGCTTCTCCAAGAGAGCGTCAGCGGGACCAGCCTCTCTCGAAAGAGAGAAATCAGAAACTCCCACACATACACACCAAGAGCGGAGAGAGGGAGCGGGGGCCAAAGAAGGCCAGAAGCTGACCGGATCGGACAGTATGAAAAAAATTCGCAGGAAACCAGAGAGGCTGCGAAAAAAAGTCGCCAAAACGACCACGCACACTTATTTTTTTTTCCACTCTGGTGAAAATCTGTGTGAGAATTTTCCTTGTGAAAATCAATGCTTTTGCCTTTACACTTTTTATGTTGCCTACATTTTTTTGCGCGCAACTTTGTTGGGTAACGAAAGTGTGCACTGCTTGCAATTAAAAAGTTTCTATCGCTTTTTTTCGGCTATCCAAAACTTTAGTTTGCTCGCTGTCTTACGTTTTTCTCGACTTTTTCTTTTGCTATTTTCCTAGTTTTTGCATTTCGCTGCGCCGTATGGCAACTCACTGGAGTGTGTGCGTGTGTGCGTTTTTTTCGTGTGCAGCCGTTGTGCGTGTGTGTGCTGCTGCGGGCGCTGCTTGCTGATGCTGCTGCTGCGGCTACTGCTGCTGCGGATGCTGCTGCTACTGTATACCCGTGCTGTCCAGGCAAGGGCTCGCGTTAAACTGGCACAGAACCAGTCAGCAAGGTGCACAATTATAGACTGAATCCTCGAGTCCTGTCAGCATCCAGTTGAAGCTCTCTGTCCTGTCCTTGCTCTCGCTCTCTTTTGCTCCGCACTGCTTGTCCTTGCTCTCCTGGCCTGGCCTTGCTCTCGCTCTCTCTTTTTGGCTTTCAGCTGAATGCAGTCCGCTGCCCCCAATCAATTTCCTGTGTGCGAGCGCGACAACTAGTGTTCGCTGACTTGGTGGCCTGACTTCTGTGCTTCTTGCTGAATCTGTTGTGGGATGCAGGATGCTGGCAGCGAAGCCGACCGCGACGCCAACTGCAGCTGCAGACATGCGCAGTAGTCGTCTCTGTCTGGCAGCCACATTCCTCACTCATTGGCAATCGCAGACGAATTTGCTGCTGCACAGTGGTCTAAAGCCATTTATGTATCGTTTTGATTTAAATTTAAATTGGAAACTACTTCAGAGGTAATTTCTCTAAGTATAAATATTTCAGTTATAGTTTATTGTTCACTTCTACATGTTTAAAAACATTTCCGATGCATTGAAAATATTATTAATAAGCAACGTGGTTCATCGAATGGTCATAACATGCTTCAAATCTTAATTAAAAGCCTATCTAAAATGGTATCCATCGTTTTAGAGCACACTAATTGGCCAGCTAGGCCAGTGTGCTCTGCCACCGCCTTTTCGGCTAACGCACAACGTGGCGAGCGTGCAAATATTCGTAATTTATGGCACAATGTCTGCGCCACGTAGTCGTTAACCCAATCATTGCCAACGTCAACGCTGGCGTCATCATCAGCATCAACTTCATCCGTTTCTGCATCATGATGATGATCATCATCATCAGCAGCAAGAGCAACATCAGCGTTTCATCAGCACGCTGCAGCTGCAGATTGGTGAGCGGTGGCCAAAAAACTTGGCCAAAATAGGTGTATTGTGAACAGCAGGGTGGACCCGGGCTTTCGTGTGTAATTTAAGGTTATAAAAACAGCACTTTTGGTGTAAGTAAGTCATAAAAAACTCATAACAGCACTTGCTTTCAAAGTTTATCACTCATACGCAGTGTTGTCCTTTTTTGTATGTAAAAACCTGACTTACGTGTCGTATGCGTAATATTTTTTCAGGTTCAAATTGATTTTAATGAATATAAGAATGCCGAAATTTTTCTTTTTTTGCGGTTTTGTGACGGAAATAAAAATGGCGGAAATTCTTCTGAAAGTCTCTAGTAATTTTAAAATATAAAGTTTTAATGAAATTTTGCTGGTTTGAAAACTTGCCGAGCTTTCTTTAATTAAAGTTTTTAGACATGACATGGTGAATTCTGATTTTACCGTGTATTAAAACGTGATGCGTACGAAAATGGTGGGTAATATTCGACTATATTTCGGTGGCGCATAGGAAGAGCAATGTGTACAGTGTTCCTAATTACCTCCGATAGCGGCTCACCCTAGAATCCTGGCACACAATCACCAAGACACTCAGACACTTGCCAAAGAGGATGCGGGCGTGTGGCAAAAGGATCCATTGCCAAAAGAGGAAGACGCAGCAGTGGCAGAAGCGGCAGAAGGTGGAAAACCGCAACCTAATTACATGTGGTAAGGCCCCAGCTATCCATTGGGGCCAGGCAAACACAGAGAAAGGACGCAGAATGGCAGGACGAGTGGGGCAGCAGCGGGGGACAAATGGACAGACAGTCGGAGAGACAGCCCCTTTATGAGTTATGAATCTGTGCTGAGGCACAGCAAATATTTATGGAGCGCTTGTTGTGAATAGCAGGCCAACCGACTGTGCGGGGTCGAAGAAGGGGGGGCAGAATGTGGGGGAAAGGACAAGAACGGAGACGGAGACCTGTGCTTGCAGATTGAAAATGGGAATACCCTGCCAGGACAATTGTTTCCATGGCAGCTAAATACATTGACTGTACTGCCAGCTCCTACCATAAGTTTCCCGAAAGTCATTTCAGTTTTAATAAGACATTTGATAGTCTTGAAATATTTGTCCACTTAACTAAACGCCGCTGGGATCATTGGAAGCGAACTTAAAAGGGCAACACGATGTTCTTAAAAATTAATTATGTCAGCTTTTGCCTGCACTACAAACCAACGATGAAAATCAGAATACGTTTCTTTTTGCAGGGCATTCGAGTGCTGCAGCGGCATCTTTTCAGCCTCGCAGTGCAAAGAATGCAATTCAGACAATCGATTGATTCGCAAGGACAAGAACGCACAGCAGCCATCATGCGAGCTTAACGCGCTGCATAACGGGCTTTTAATTAATGCAAAATAAAGCACCAACCCACTATCTCTGACTATCCGACAGATTGCACCTCGGAAAAGCCACCACCCACCCATCGCCCAGCGTTATGTTATGTCGAGTGATTTTCGGTCCGAATTCATTTGGGCCCAAGGTTCCACCACAGGCAGTGTAGGTCAAGGCCCATTCGAAAAATGGAGCCCGTGTAATCGCATCCTGGCCATAAACTATTAACTTGCTGCTGTCGCCAACGTTTTGTGTTGCGCTGCCAGCAACACGCCAATGGAAAATGGAAGCGCCGGGGGCTGAAAGCGTCCAAAAGGGTACCAGGTGCACTGGACACTCCTACTAGCAGCATTTAGCACACACAAAACACATTTCTGATTCAGCATTTGAAATACTGCTTAAGAATCGAATGCACTTTGAATGAAAGTTGAAAAATAATAAGTATTAAGTATATATTTTTAAAAAATCGATCTAAAATTTGCTGACTTTTTGTTTCAGTGGATGAAAAGAGTGAAAGCAATTTGGCACGAATTTGTCATCTCATCGAAGTGGCAACAAATTTGGCTGCAACACAGCAGCAACAATGGCAATAACAATAACAAGGATGATGGCAGTTACAGAGCTGCAATTTTGGGGGCTACCATCGGGGGGCTTGGGGGCGTGGCTGGCGACATTTATGTGTGTTGTGCAGCCAAAAGAGTAACCCTAATGTGTCAGTGGGCCAGGTAAAGTGGAGGGCAGGACATCCTCCCTGCATCTGGTCCTGTAACTACTGCTCCTGACAGTTTGCTTGCTTAGCCTCGTTGACACGTTTAGTTGTCAACTAACCCACACACACACACACACCATCGCACACGTACTAGGACACTAACACACTGGGGGAAAGATGAACACGTGCACAAACACCGCACACATACAGACAGACATCCGTAGTAGTGCCTTCTGTGTATATCCGTATCCGCATTCCGTGCAAATCAGAATCAAGTCAAAGGTAAAACGACCGTTGTAATAATGCTGATGGCATACCAGAAATCGAGCCAAAATGGGATAGGATGTGTGTGTGGCACACAAAAATGCAAATTCGCTTGCCATTTGGCAAATTGATTTTGCCACTGCAATTGGCCAATATTAAATGAGTGTCCACTGGGGAAAGGACAATAAACAAAGGCTGGCGAAACGAAGCGTTTTATGTTCCATGAAGTCTTACTTAAGGATGAGAGTTGCTAGATCGCAATGTGGCAAGTTTAATGCTGTTGCTAGACTAGAAACTTTGCACCCAATGGGATTAGCACTCACATTGTTGCTTTCATCGCTTAAGTGAAACGCGTAAGTTTATTGAAACGTACAAAAAAAAAGTGAAAACAACATTTTCGATTTGAATTCATAATCAGCTCTAATCAATTTTTTATTGAATCCGTTTTTTTATTCGGAAATAACGTTTTGCTGGAATTAGTCATTGTCGTTATTAAATTTATTTGTTTACACGTATACACGCCAAAGGTAATTTGAAATATGTAATTATAACATCCGGCATAAATCATTGACGTTAATTAATGCACTTGGATTTAATTAGTTTGGTGTTTAGTTATCCAAGCATTGTCAATAAATTTAAATCGAAATATTCAAGGGTGCCACGATAATTTATAGTTTAACAAACATCTTTCCATCGGCATGTATTGTGATTAATCCTAGCCTGCTTTCTTTTAATTTCAAATTAATTAGCAGACTTTTCTAGTTAATTGTTGATGATTGGTCAAACGATGGCGTAATAGTTACCAAACATATCCACACTCTAACTACACATATACGCCCAAATTGCCACATTACATTAATTTGATTTAAATTGAAAAGTAATTAAGTGGTCTAGCAGCCCATCTCCCACATAATCGTCAGTTTTCCAACGCATCATGCGGGTGGAGCTCTCCTAGTTTTCCCCCCACCCACTTCAGCGGGCATTTTCACTTGCAGACCGCACAAAAACAGTAAACAAAATTTAATCAAACTTTGGCCGCAACTTAAATGAAAGGCCAACTCCACTGTGCATTGCCCACCACCCACTCCTGCCACATGCATAACCATAACCATTACTCTACATACATATATGTATATATATATATATTCATAATCCCCTGCGATGATATCGCCATTGCCTTTCGCTTAACAAGCCGATTTACCTGATGATGCAGATTGTTGTAGTAGCGCGTTATATATGCGGGCAGCAGTTCGGCGGTCTCCAGTCCGATCCACTGGAAAATCTCGAGGTGCTCCTGGTTGGGCTGCAGCGGATACTGGTGCTCCAGGCAGGTGGTGTCCGTTGCCGCGGACAGATTTTCGCAGCAGCGGCAACAGCAGCACACATCCTCGCCCGGCTCCATTCGGATGATGAAGGCACCGACCGCCACCGAAAACTTGGTGGCTTTTATCAATTTATAATTTGATTATTTGTGTGCCTTGACAAGACATTGAAGTTTCTTCTTCTCTATTTTTTTTTATTTTTGGTTGCTGCTGGCTGGCACAATACATTTGAATTTAAATTGAGTTATGGGCGGCTGACAGGCGGGGCTGCAGTATTTTCTTGTGCTGCCAATTTATGAGCGCGTCCCCAGCGCCAGGGAGCAGCCCAGTCCCTGGGATCCCGGATCCGTATCCCTATCCGTATCCGCATCCGCATCCGGCTGGCGGTTGCCATTTTGTCAATTGCTCCCATGTGGATTTTGCCGGCAAACACGTGGGCTGTCGCCTGCTGCTTCTGCCTCCTTTCCTTCTATTATTTTCTTGGTTTTTTTTTTTTGTTTATTTGGCTTTTTTCGTGACGGAGGTTACGGCGGAAACTCGCGCGCGTAATTGGCACACTCACGAACGCTCACACACACACACACAGACAAACACACACTCCGGGGCTTTCAGCCGGGTCCGGGTAAGCGTCCTGTTAATTGGGTCAAGCGGGATGACGGGGGGTGCATCCTCTTGAGAAATAGACTCACGGCTTGAACTAGAACTCAAACTCAATCGCCGCGAAACGCCACAACTCCAACTCTCAACTGAGCGGCACAACTTGACGAAGGTTTTCGGCCACAATTCTCCGGAGAGTGGGTGTGGGGTGTGGCGCCTCGTTAGGCGCCATTTTCACACATCAGCGGGCAAGTGGCAAATAAATCCGAGTCGAATAAATCCGCCGACGTTCCCCAGCGGCGACTGCGCCGCAAACTAAACTAAAATCTCGGGTGCGCGCTTTTTGTTTAAGTCAATCACGAGTGCTCCGTTGTTGCAACTTGGCCAACAGTGTTGGCATATGGCCGTGGAATTTTTCAACTGCCACTGCGGTTAGGTACTGGGCCTGCATTTTCCAGTACCGCAGTATAGAACCTAACACCTATCCATATAGTACCAGGTATAGGTACTAATCATAAAGCATCTATCAACCTCATATCTCATTTAATTGGTTATATTTTCAGCTAGAAAGCAATTTAGTTTATATTAAATAAATTTTTGTTTTGATTGCACATACTTCTTCATTTAAAATAGTGTATATATTACAAATATGCAACTATAAAAGGTCAAAGTGAAGCCTTTCGAACCACTTTGATCCCGACGATATATGGTTACAAATGTCAAAGTAACGAATGTACCTTTGCCATTACTGCCACCATCCACTGGGTCAAGACGAAAGAGATGGCGAGATTCGAAGAAAGAGAGAGGCCAGAACTGCAGTTTGCTGCAATTTGCAGATGGTGAGAGAGACGGAGAGATGAAAGAGAGAGCCTCAGCTTTTGCAGCTTTCACTTGGACATTGGCATTGTTGGTGGCACTGCAGCCCTGGACAGCATCCCAGCTACCCCCATCCCCTTGGGGCATCACCCCTCCCCCTCCACCCTACAACTAACCACCCCCTTCGACGCCGCCCGCTGAGCTGTGTATATAGCATTAACACATTCGTTCATTGCTTTCATCGTTGGCCTGCGTTTTCCTGCAGTTGTTCATATTTTTTTAATGCCCACTATTCTTTCATTCTTTGGGCTCGTTTTTTCCTTTTTTTTTGCAGATTGCTCGGATTTATGAAAATGAGACTGGGCTTGCGTCACACACAAAAAAGACAGACAAACAGGCGGAAGGACAGACAGACAGACGGACGGACGGATATAGCCGAGTCCGAGGCACGAGAGGCGCAAAATAAATAAAAGGAGGAAAATCAGTAGGAGCAGCACACAGCAGTCGGCGCAAAAAGTGTAGTCTGCTTCAAGGAGCAATTAACGACAGTGGATGGCACAGAGTTATGTTATAGCATTGCGTCCGTATCACACACAAGCAGTGCCGCTCGCCCACAGAAACCCAGACGCCCAACGAACCAGACCAGCTAACCATCCAACCCGTCCAACGATTCCTGGATGGGAGGTAGTCCTTATGCCCTGGAACAGGAAGACACGGCTAACATGACGGGGGTAAACCAATGAGGAGCTTAGGCCGAGTCTGGCAAATAATTGGATACTCGGCAGGATGAATCCTTGCGCACATAAACACTCCTCAGAGTTGTCCTTTTCAAGTTCTTTGACTGGGCCACATTAAAGCTCACTTTGATGGGTGCAGTTCATCTGCGGACTAAGTTGGTACAGAGGGTTTCATCCAGGAAATACCTGCATTTGAATGGGAAATACATAGTTATGTTTGTCTGACTAATCATTGTTATTTCACTGCTTTCAGAGATTGTATCTGCTTGTTTGTACTGGAACTGAACTAAAATGGGCATTCTTAAATGGTTAAAAGCAGCTTATTTCCTTACAGGACTTTCTCAATGATCGTAAATTCTAATGAAACCCTTCGGGTTACCCAGTCAATTCAGGAATCTCGTGTTCCATATTTTTTTGTTTCGTTTAAACACATCTTTAGTTGCAAAGTATTCCCCAAGCTCTGCTTATGCAACCAGTTTTTCAGGCATTATAGCATCCATTAGCAATATTACTAGTATCCAATAACGCAGCAATTGAATTCCAGCCAAGGTCCCCACAGAAATTTTAATAATCTTTTATGGTCCTATATCGGGACGTAAGGATATTTAAGGTTTCGTCGAAACAAAAAGTAAGCCCCTGTCCGTTTTTTGCTTATTTATTTTTTGTTTCGCTATCGTTAAATGTTTTTGTGCCCTTTTCGCAGCTGCCGAGTGAAGTGGGAGAGTGGATCAGTGAGGGATTGAAGGAGTGAAGGCGGATGGCCATATGCCGACGTAGTCGGAACAACGATGGCACTTGAGCCGTGTACTCGTAGCATACTTTTCAGCGCAGAAAGCCCTCGGGCGGGAAAATGGTAACTGAGCCCGGGAGCCAGCAGGGTGCGGATGTTGTTGCCCCAGCTCCTGTTTCCCTTGCTCCTTTTGATGCTGCTGGCGTTTCTGATGCTGATTCTGCTTCTGCTGCTGATGTTGCTTTAGCTGTTGTTGTGGCCTGACTACGTCCGAAATTCATTTCGGTTTATTCTGATTAAACTGTTTGTATTTGGTTGCATTAGCTGCTATATGTGCTTACACTTAAAAAATATATATTTCAAAATAACAATCAGACAATTCCTTGTGCAGACACAAGTTCATAATAAAACATTCTCTACAGCAGCTTGGAATTGAAGGCTTTAAACTCGTAGTTTTATCAACCTTGCTGTGCCTGATAAATGATCTGTTGAATACATTCATTATTTCCTCTTACTTATATACAATTATTTGCCGAAGTGTATTTATGTGCATGTACAGCACTGAACGCCGTTGGCATGAGTCTCTGTTTAAGCAAAGGATTAGTGACTCTGTCTGCGAGCGAGTCCTGCGAGTGATGGCTGAGATCCAGGCTCTTACTTCATCGCCGCCGTGTTTGCCCGCACTAAATACATTTCAAATTTGTTTAAGCTTAAGCCAAAGCGAATTGGGCGGCTCGAGTGGACCACAGATTGATATGACCACAGAGGCGAACAAAGAGAACCAGAAAGCCCGGTGATTGCCAGAAAATTGCAAAATACAGCTTGCCACAAAATGCCCAACAGAGTAAGAGTAAACAAGAAAGGCAGGGCGCTCCTTGTCATCCCAGCTTGCCACTCACCTGCATGTGGGGGGCGGCCAGTAGCTGCAACAGCTCGTCCTTGGCATACTTGCCGCCCAGTGAGTTGCCACCGGACGTCGATGAGAGCAGCTCCAGGACATCGCGACATCGGCCTACGGCCTCGGCAGCCGGTGCTCTGCCGTTGCTGGTCACCACTGTCGCTGCGATCCTGTCGAATAGCTGGAGAAACTGGTGCAGCCTGTTGTCGCGCAGCATGTCCCGCAGCACATCGGCGTCAACGTGTGCGTCCTGCAGCGAGTATATGTCGTCCAGACAGTCCAAGATGCGCTGCACTGCCTCAATGCCCGCCTCCTCGTCGGCCCACTCGTCCGTGGCGCCGGTTATGGGCACTGCAATGAAAGGAATAACATATGAACAGATTCCGACATAATTGAATGTGTATAATCTATAGGCTTATTGCATGATGACGTCTGCAGTGTTATAACCAAATTAAATTTTCAGCTTCAGACATTAAATAAATTGATGTGATTATGTTGTTCAGTTAAACTTCGAATAATTTCACAAGAGCAAAGGAGAAACCAATGCGTTAAGGAATTTAATGTATTATAGAATTTCTATATGTACTACTGTACGATTCAGTAACCGAAGTAAAATGAGTACTTTCCGATTGGTTTGAAAGAAATATCGGACTTTGCAAATAAATACTAACTGTCCGCATCGGTGGCGTATAGCGGATCCATGTTGGTGCCTCCTGCAATGGCCTGCACAGCACCCTTTAGCTTGCGCCGAGCATTGTAGCGCTTCAATTCCTCCACCGTGTCCGCCAGGTGAGTGCGCTGTAGTTTGTCACGGTCCCGTATCCATGGATGATCCAGCACCTCGGTGATGGAGAGTCTGTGATGTGGATTGGCGGCCAGCATTTTCATGACTAAGTCCTTGGCGTTCGCCGAGATTGATTTCCACTCCGGTGCTTCAAACTAAAAAGAAATTGTTTATCAATTAAATGTTATCTTTAAAAGCTGAGAATAGTCTAGCATTCGAGACTCCACCTACCGATAACCGACCGCGAGCTATTGACTGTTGCAACCTCACTCCGGATCCCAGGAAGGGCAATCTGCCCGAAAGCAGGACGTGCAGCATCACTCCGGCACCCCAAACATCGCAGCCTTTGCCGTAAAGCCGCCTGGTCACCACCTCTGGCGCCATATAATGCGGACATCCTACCCGTCCGTGTGTTTCTATGGTTTCCCGGGTGCCGGGCAACTGAATGGCCGATCCGAAGCCGCCAAGTTTCACCGGCGCCGAGTTGTCGACGGTGGCGAGGAGAGCGCAGGCGGGACGCACATCCCTGTGCAGTATGTCGTTCTCGTGACAATAGCGCAGTGCCTCCAGGATTTGCCGCATATAGTGACTAGAAGAGAGGATGGGTTAATATTTAGTGTTCCTCATTTGATTTCATTTGCGCTTGTTTTGGGCATCTACTTAATTGGGAATACTTATATACAGAAGCCATATATAAGTATAAAATAGAAGTAGCCTCGCTTAATTTGATTTATTCCATTACTTGTTACTTGTGTTTAAATAGCACACGTTTAATTACTCTTATAAATTATCTTGGATGTTAATCTCTCGAATAGACAACTAAATTGGGTTTGTTCAAATCAAATTACTGCCGGGCACGTCCTTTAATTAATTATAATTAATAATTTACTCCCTTTTGGCCCAAAACAAACGCAGATTGTGGCATTGTGGCAATGCCGCTCTATTCTCACCAAGCAACCGCCTCGCTGTAGACAAAACCGGCAACAGCACGCCGCACAACCTCGAAGCACAAGTCGGAGCCCTCCATGCTGCAAGAGTGCAAAGCGAAAGGACATTAGCGATGGGCACAAGGACACCACCGAATCTGACAACTTACAACTCGAAGACCATGTAAAGCATTCCCTCGGAACTGTACGTCTCCAGCAGCTCCACAATGTGCGGATGCTTTAACATGTGACATATTGTGGCCTCGCGCTTCAGATCTGCAAGAAAAAAATATGCAGAGAATGGGGGCGTGAGTTCAGATTGAGAGAGGTTGGGGCAAATAGCGGCAATTAGTTGACATTGGAATGGGGCACGTGGGGAGCACCACCCTCTACACCACCTGGCAGTGGCACTAATGGACTTAGCGCTGACTTATGTGCCTGCCATGTATCATTTAGTCAATGGCCGGATGGCTGCTCCTCGTCCACATTCACATCCACGTCCAATTTCGTGTCCATGTCCTGATTCAGGCTCAGGTCCTGGCGCCCTTGCACTTGAGCCATTTCTTTTTAATTGGCGTCTTGGGATGGCTAACGGGCAGCCCTGGGGGCGTGCTACACGTGTGGTAGCGGCATAATTTTGAATAATTGAGCAGCTTAATTATAATTTATTCACAGAGCGCTCTTGAGGAGTCAGGAATCGGTAGCCCGGGACCAAATCGAACAAGGTCGTCTCATTGTGCCGTCAAAAATAAAAGTGGAGTGTATACATCTATATAGGTGTATTGTGTATATAATGCTCACCCGCTGTGCTCAGTCCAGGACTCGCTGTGAACTTGGCCACATCAACGATTTTGACGGCGAACTGCTGATTGGACTCCCTGTGTATGCATCGCCTTACGATGGAGAAAGGTCCTCTGTAAGAAGGGGGGAAAATAAATTCGGATTAAACTTCAATTGAAAGTTGATTGTGTCTAAATGGGAGCGAATAAAATTTTATCTTGCTTCGACAAAAGCAAAATATTTATATTTTCCGAGCGTCTAAAAGCAAACAAGATTCTTAAGAAAGAGGAAATTCAATAAACTATTCTCTTTGTAGTTGCAAACGTGGGGTTTAATAAAAAAGCTTGCCATAATATTACTGATGATTACTTTACAAATAAATTTTAATTTTCTTACAAATTCCTAGTCAATTTAAAGCTACGATTTCTTGTTTTATGAGCGTGATTATTTTTTATTGAACTATGTCACCAAGATTATTTTGGAAAACAATGTCGATTCAAGGTTGTCATTTTGCTTATAGTTTATAGATTAGAAATTGAAAAAATTAAAAAATTTCATCTTTAGTGACTCGCACTTCATTGAATATACTTTTGAACTATTTTAGAACCAGTACTACTATTTCTAAGCTATATTCAAATAATAATGTCGTTAAAGAACATACAGTTGTCGACTGTCACTGTATGCGACATGGAGCTGACGGCCTTTAGACCCCATCCGTTCCTGGAGAAGTACCATGATAACCATACCGAATAGTAAATCAATTTTGATCTCCTCTGAACTATGTTAATGGGACATTTTCAACATCAGTGAAAAATATTTTTCCAACGAAACTAAGTTAAACAAAGTTCAACTTAATAACATTGACAGCTTTGTGAATGAACTTCTGGCTAAACTATGATGATCACAGCAAAAGTAACTAGCACAGAAAATGTTTGGTCAAACATTTTTGAATAATGCAAAAGTTTGGCGTTTGGGAAAGTTTTTTATGGATGGGAGCTGGCTTCGTCCCAGGCCAATAGTTGCATGATTTACGGCTTGTGGGTGGCTGGGATGGGCATACGGGGCGGATACATAATACATAATGAGATAATGGCCATGGATGCCAGCTGTCAGCAGCAGAATCGGCTAAAGATATAGCCGGTGGGGCGAAACTTACTTGCCAATGACCTCGCACAGCTCGTAGACGTCGTCAAAGAGAATTTCGTCTTCGGTCATTTTGAATAATTGATGAATTGATGCCTCGACTCAATTGCTTTTTCGAATATAGATGAGTTGTGTCCTGTTTTTCGTGTCCGGCGCTTTTCCTTTTCCCCCTTCTCCCTTCTCCTTTTGCCCGTCGCCTACTGCCCTCCAAAAACGAACATAAAAAATAAACAAAAAACTAAGCGGCCAGTGAGCAACTCCAAGACTTTGAGCGTTTTCCTTCGGTTTCTTCTGATGATTTGTTGTTAATGGTATTGTTGCTGTAATCGTTGATTCGTTGTTGCCGCTAATGCTGTTGCTGTTTTCGTAGCTGCTGATGTTAAAAATGCATTTTGCGCTGGAAATATATAACAAGTGGAAATGGTGGAGGTGAGTTTTTCCATTAGTTGAAGGGCGCTAATCAGATTTATTTGGCGTCTAATTAAGAAACTGTCAAGAAGCTTTCAGAGAATTCTGTCAAGCAGATGACGCACCTGCTCTATAGATATATACAAAAAATTTGTTTCGATTTGTATAGAACTATAATAAAATAAGCAACAAATAACTAATAAATTCCTAAATATTTTGTAACTGATCCATTTGAATCTTACTCACAAACTAAAAGCATAATTAAGTTTATAATGCTATCTGAATCAATCAATATGAAAATGTGAAGTTGGGCGGGTGTGTTGACACTTGTGTGATGGGAACACTTTTCGAGGGTCCACTGTTTGCGGTGTCGCAACGGAAATGAGATTGGCCAGCCGAAACTTGTTTGATATGTCAATCACACTCGTATCAGGTGTAAACCCCAATCAATTACAGGCAGCGCACACCACAAATGCACAAAATGCTGTCGAAAGTGCCAATGGTAGGAAGGAAGTATCCCGCACAGTGGGCGTTGTGAATTTTGCAACGGAAATGATGGCCAGCTGAAAAGGTAAACAAGCCAGCAGGACCTGCAGAATGTGTCCTTTTCGAGGGTCTCATTCCAAGGATGTTCGCGGGGAAAGTGCGACGGTGGGGGTAGGGGAGGGGGGAGAGGCACTACCTTTGTCTTGGCCATACTATTATTATGCCTTTTGGTCCAGCACTTGAACACACTTTTCAAAACTTTGATGGCACTCCAAAAATCCGAAAGGAGAAAGCCAGAGAGCGAGAGAGTGCGAAAGAGAGCGAAGGAGTGCAAGAGAGATGGCGAGCATGGATGTAAAGTGCGCCGGCGCCGTGCGAAATTCGTGTAAAGCACCAAAATTGTAATCGTAAAAAATATAAGCTATGCTTTCTGCCCGGGCTGCATGAATATTTAAATGTGCAACAATTTACGATGCACACACGAAAAGTGGAGACCTGAGTTGCGGCTGCGAGAGCGGGACGGAGCATTTGCGGGGAATCCCCGCGAAGGACTTTCTGGGAGTCATGTTTAATGCAGAGCTGCGCATGGGGCGCGGTGTTTTTGGCTCGGTTTTAGTATTCGGGCTCGAGGGTTTTACCTTGCTCGTGTGCCGCTGTTGTAAAATGCCTTGACACTTTCCACACGACCTTACCGCCCACCAACACCGCACCCCGCACTAACACACCCACCCACACCCACATACACTCACTCACTGACTATGTGTGTGCATTTGGCCCTGCTTTTAGGACTTTTGAGACTCTCGAGTGTCGCACAATTGGCAAATTGATTCTTTGTCTAAAGGATTTGCATTGCTCATGTTCCACGCCCCCTTATCAACGACACCGCCCCCTTCATCAGTCACACATAGAGGGCGCCACACTCACACCACACACACACACGCACACACACTGGCACGAACAATTCGCATATAGTTTTATGTACGAAAACCCACCGATTTGGCAGCGATTTTTCAACGGCCGCTGGTTTTTGGCATTTCAACGAATCGCATTAGCACTCGATTGTCTAGGTGCGCACCACGGAATCGCCTGGCAAGCTGATTGCATTGGGTAATTTACTAATTTTAACTTAAAACAAACACGGCCCGTGAGGAATTGATTGGCGAAGAACTGGTTGCAACTGAACCGGTTCGCCGGGAACTAGAACTCCAGGGCTGCAGGTGCACTGCTGGATTGGTTCGGAACTTGGAGTCGGTTCGCGGCGCTCCAATTAAAAATTGATTATTCAACCTGTGTTCATTAAAGAGATTGTTTGAAAGTTTAATTTAAGCATTACCACGCAGCAGCTTACTGTTTTAATCCCAATTTTTATTCAAGAAAGTTAGTTTGAATCAAGCAACTGGTTATACTGGAAAAATACCAGAAGCCCATTGGTATCTAAGCTTCGCTGTCATTTTCTAATTAACTTTATTTGGTCCGCAAACTTGCGCGGGAGTTTTTGAAAAAAGTTTTGAGGTAGAGAAAGTATCATGTTGGAATATTGTTATGAATATAGTCTGACTAAAAGTATAGTATCTCTTATCGAGATTGGAAATAAATAATATTAACATTTTAGGCTAATGTTTCATAGTTTTGTTAAATAAAAAATCACTTATATTTAACTGCACCTTTCTCTTCGGTAGCATTTTGCATATGCTTTTATTTGCCTGACTTATCTGCAATGAGCAGTTTGTTTTCCTTTGATAAATATCCACTGCATGCTTAATAAATTTACTCGAAAGTAAGATAATTCATTGCACACTGAATTGTTTCCGCTTGAGTGAAGTCAAATGAAGGTAAATATTTACGAGGAACACAAGCAATTGCATAAAGCTATTGTATGATATTGCACAAGCGAATTTCGAACACTTTCCAGTTTTATCGGCAATACGATGCCAATTACCATTCATCAACTTGAAAGTAAACATTATCCCTTCGAAAATGATTCACGATTTACTTATCTGGGCTAAGCCACCAGTCTGTTAATACAGGGATTTCCACTACAGAACCTTTATCAACTTTCTTTATCGCCAGGCTCGTTCACAGCCCATTGAACATTACCATATTATTTACATTACTTCTCTTTGCGCGCCATTCAACTTTATCTATTATTATTATTATTACCCCACAGCATTTGATAAGCCCATTAGAATAAATTAAGATCTTGGCATTAATATGCCAGGCACACACAGGAGTCCCTCAAGCGAAGACGAGGAAAACCCACACGCACTCCTCGAAAATAAAGAAACCCGTAGGTGCGTAATCTTTAAATCAGTTGGAAGGGGCTGGTGACGGGGGCCAATACTCAAACATAAACATCATCAATTACAAAACCTCGAACAGCAACAACAACAACAATCACCGCCAAACGCCCAACGACAACAACACACAGATAAGGTGCAACAGAAACAACAAGCCAATAAGGGAGCAACAAACACAGAACCATCAGCCAGATGAAGAAAGAGCTGATGAAAATGAACTCAATATGGCCATATTACTACAGCCAACGCGAAAAGGATAAGCACCAACAACAATTTCGAGATGAGCAGCAAAAACAACAAGTGTTAATGATCAGCAATAACAACAGTGGTCACCCGAAAATGTCCACCTCTCGATTGTGGAATAGCAGCCCATTAAAATATATGCACTATGAAATAATTAGAAATATCAAAATTTATAGATTGTAATCAATTTTTTTTTTAATTTTTACAACTTTTTTCATAATTTGTGAGACAAGTAAAAAACTACAGTATGAACTACAAACCTTTCTCAACCTTAAGTGATTTTACCTACTTGTATCAGCCAACTAAAATATAAAGAAAAGAAAACACATTTTTTGTTTGCCATCTTAAAACCAAATCTTAAAGCATGCATGAAAATATTATCCAATTACCACTGTACCCTAATAAAAAAAGGACAAAGCGCAGGAACAATACACAACTCACGGTGAGAAGTCGTAGGTCGTTGCTTTGCATTTGTTTGCTGCGTTGGTTGACAATCAAAAACAAAAACACTAAAAGGAACACGGTAAGCAGAGCAGAAGGAGAAAATCAGAAAACAAAAATACTCGACTCGATAAAAGGAGAACAACAAAAGGGCAGGGGCAGGCTCAGCCACTCAGGTGAAATCAAAATCAAATTCAACGCCAACGAGCGACTCATCCCCATTCCCTGGTACCTTTCCCAGTTGCCAGTTCCTTGTTCCTTGCCCCGCTCCATTCGCCGTCTCTTTCTGTGGCGATAGCCCCGTCTCTTTCCCGTCGCCGATTCTCGTTCTCTCTCGTTCTCTGTCGCCGGTGATCGTCATCATTTGGACTTGCGACTGTCGCGCTTAATGCGTGTGGATGGACATGAACGTGTAGGATTCGAATTGACATTATAAAAACGGGTTTGCTGCCAATATATATATTGCCGGTTACGCTACCTCCTACGTTCCGCGTCCTACGCCTACGTCCCTCGCCGTGGACTTCCCCCCACTCCCCAAGCCAGCTCGGCTAAGGCTCGTTGTACCTGCCTACTTGGATCTGATTCCTGTTCGCTGTTGTCTCTCTAGGATATTACATACCTGCTGGCCGACGGGGAAAGGTGCGCGCCAAAAAGATGAGAAAGGCGGGGGAAGGGGATCCTCAACAATGGTAGCCTGACATCCAAATGATCCGATAATGACAGTTGATATGTGGGCGAACCCATCGAAACTGTCAGATTTGAGCATGTTAAATTCCCAACGATTATATTGCATTCAATTGTGACTAATTTCATCAACGGCGATTGAAATATAAAATAAGAAATGGGCGCAATTAAATGCATATCTTTTATTTGACTTGTAAAGAAGTAAACATGGAATTGTGATTAAATATTGACAGTGTGGATATATTGTGGGACAATCAAAAGATAGCCACACTTTATGGAGAAGCTATGGTATATTTACTTCTTAGAAGGAATTTATTGCTATGTCCTTTAATAAATGTACACATTATTGTAAATGATAAATAAATAACCGATAACAAGCACGTATTTGCATTATTCTCTTCTATAAGATTTGTTTGTAATATTGATTGAAATAGGTAGGTTTTAACCAATTTTTAAGACATTTGTATCTAAACTATCATTCATGCGTTTGCCCGACTGAAACTGTACTTGGCACTGGGTCTGATGGATGGATTGGGCACTGACACAGCATCATTAGAGGTCGAGACCCTCCCTCACTCCCTGCGAGGGAGTAGTCCGCAGCCCCTTTGGGCCTTTCTCTTTTCGCCTGATCATGTTATGGCATATTCAGTTAATGTAGTCAAATTACATTGCCTGGAAATGCATCGCACAGACGCATATTCGTTTACCAGACCTAAACGCCGGGCTCCCGATCTCTTGGATTCGATCCCGAGCAGGGCCCAAGCCATGACCATGGCCCATATGGCAGCAAAAGCAGCAACAGCGGCAGCAATTAACTGCAAAATGTCATTAACCAGCGTCGTAGGTGAGAGGACAAAAAGAAGAAGAAGAGGAGACGAACTGACATATGACAGGCACATCAAGCACTCAGAAAACCCGAACCCGAACCCGACCCGAACCGAACCGAACCCGAACCCAAACCCAACCCAACCCAACCCAGTAGAACCCTGTTCAGCATCACTAAAAACGCCCTCGCTCGGGCCAAGCCCCTCATCCACCCTAAATGCACTGCAAAAAGTAGTGCCAGTACTATGTACCATAGTGCTATCCTAATGGATATATTAAAATCCGTTAGTAAATGCAGATGTTTATTTGAAATACAATGACAAGATCATCACTCTTCAATTCCGATATGTTTTACCAAGTTGTTAACACTTTATTAGCAAACAAATATTAGTCACGTCAGCTTCGTAATTGGCTGGCTAAATATTTACAATGATAGTTAATAGATGGTATCAAACGACAAAAATTCAATATTAAAATAAACTAGTTATGAAATGTTACAACCATAAAGCAGTGTATACTTTTATCAGCTTATAATAGAGTGCATATATTAATTGAGACATTTTGATGGGCTCACAAGCATGAAATTCAAATCCCCATTATCGAAAAGGACCCTTTCTCTGAGTGTATCCACCCCTCCCCTACGATCACTGCTCATGGCCTGTGTATTATGTTCCCTGGACGTTCCACCGCGGCATTAAACGCTTGATTAAATTTCCTTACAAATGGGTTGGGCGGGGGGAAGTGCACACACCAGCAGACGCTATAGGGATATATATATGCATATCCATTTATTATTGGAAAAAAGGTCATCTCAGTTTCTGCGTCCATATGTTGCGACCTGGACAGCTATCCATCCATCCATCCATCCGTCTATGCATTTTGTATCTGGTATCGTCGCGTATCTTGTATCTCACAGCTGCTGCTGCTGCTCGTTCTGACTGTCATCGCAATTAGAAAGCTCTGCTGGTCTCTCTCACGTGATTTGAGATTTTTGCTGTTCTGCCCGCCTAGCACTTGCATTTAATTTCCCATGGAACAAGTTCCCTTCCGGTGGAAAACGAGGGGTTTGTCAAGTTATAAAAATCGAATGAAAAAAGATATAGGGAATTGTGGGGAAGCCTGAAAAGTGCGGCGCAGCGAAACGCGGTGAGAAAATGTTTTGCATTATTTACATTTTTACTGCAGTTAGTTATGTGCTGCGCTCCGTTTTGTTCTGACTCGTTTTGGCCATTACTCCGCTGCAGGACATCCGTCATCCGTTGCGCTTGCTTTGCTTTCCTGCTTGTTTTTGGGATCGTTCTCGCTTCTTTTTTGACTTGGTTTGGTTTGGTTTTATCGCTTGGCTTCCTGCCGCCTTTGAGCCCTGTTGATGTTGCTCTCATTAAGAAATTGTCAGGTGTGCTGGCCGCGTCAGTTATCCGTCATGGTTTGGTTGATCAGCACAGAACCCAAACGATCTGAATCCAGCTGGAGCGGAGAAGTAGACGATTCCGAAGTCGTCATGTAACATACAGAACATTTCACAAAACAATCCGAAAGATCCAAACTGTACCATTATAAGACTATAAGATACTCATTGCAGATAGTGGATAGTTTCTGTCTGAAAAGTTGGTAACAGCTCATAATTTATATATAATTATATCCAACCTTTAAGATAATTAATCAAGGTAGAACGCATCTACATATACCATACAAGTACATTACATATAGAAAAAAGCAAACCAGATGTCAGTCTGCTGAAATACAATATACCCCTTGAAATGTGCAAGTACCAGGTACGAAAACTGCCGTTCAGAACATGCTTGCAATTCAACTGTAAAAGCATTTAAACGGAAAGTTTGTCGACTTCCCTCCCCTGTCTGGTCAACTCCGGAACCCCTTCTTTTCTCCTTCCCTTTCCTTAGCCGATTCTCTCTTTGTCTTCCCCATTTCTCTCACTGTTTACCTGTTGCTCGTAAACAAATGCCGCCTTAATCAATTCCTAAAAACTGCTCAAACTTCAAGTGATAACAAACAAAGGCGAGACAAACGCATGGATGGTTGGAAAGAAAGAAAGTCCCAGGGATCAGGTTCCCCACTTCGAACCCTTTGCCCACCCCCTTACCACCACTATTTTTCCGGAGTTTATGGCCAAGACTCGTCTGATACCGGGGATGCTTCATGTTTATTTTCTCACACAGGCGGCAAAACAAATAAATTCCGTTGCCGTTGGAGAATCGAATTTTGAAAACCTAATCAAATCGAACATCCTCTCTGTCCCCCGTTGGGTTCTCTAACCCCTTTCTCGTTTCGATTGAGAGGGTATCTTGGTTATGGGCAAGAGGTATGCTATAGTTGGGCGGATTTGTGCTAGTAGTAATATGCTTGTAAGGTAATAAAATCCTACTGCTTGGTCAATTGGGTTTTAAAGATAGAGCGGATATGCAAATAGGTATTAGAATTAACTAGTTCCATCAATGCTCGCTGTATATAAGGTATGCATTAGTCGGTTCTACGAGTGTGCCCCATCTGACTTCCAACATTTTTTATTGACGACCACCAGGCGGGTGATGGGCCCCAAAGATTCCCCATCCGCACTCGTAATTAAATATCCAAATTGAGTGTAAGCAAATGCCGCCGACTTCTAGCCCTTCCTTCTGTCAACTATGCAGGGGTTGCATCTGGATCGGGATCGAGATCGGGATCTTTATGTGGAGCTGTGTCTGTTTGTGGCTTGAAATAGCAACGCATCCAAGTGAGGCATTTTGTGCAACACACGCCAAAATGTTTGGTTGTTAAAGGGGGTAGCGTTCTGTGATGGTGGGGGAGGGGTACAGGAACTGCATTTGCATGGGCCTTTATGCACCCCTTCCGACTCCCCACCCCCCCGCACTTCAGCCACTCCCCCACTCACAGCGCTTTCCTATTTCTGTATTTGTTGCTGCTGCTTATGCGAACGCATGGGGCATGTCTCCCGCAACTGCAGTGACTCCAACTCCTGCACTGCAACTCATCATCCAGGTATTTTATTTCCAATTAACAAACGCAGTTCAACGATCTTCATATAAATAAAATCATTTTCAAGACATTTTAAGGGGCCTTACATCATTCCAATTGAACAAATATTGGGAAGCGCTAAGAAATGTAATTAAAAAATAAGAAAGCAAATAAATCAATAAATTTATTAAGCTATAATTAAATTGAATTATGCATGCTAAATGTATTTACATCTTTAAGCTATCTTTACGGAAATTTATTGCCCTACCGCTTGTTTAACTTTAAACGACAGAAAAGTAATAACCTTTTCTACTTTCAGATTGGTTTTAAGCATTGAAATACCTAGATTCTCGCACAGTTTTTTCCAGTGCATTGCACGATCCAACTTAGGCTCCATCTGGCTGCATTTAGTTTTTCTCCAACGGGCATAGACAATGGAAAACATTTTCCTGTCGCTGTCTCTGTTTTGGAGTCCCTTGTTGTTGTTGATGTCCCTGTCCCTGACTCGCCCCGTCCCTTTCTGCCCGCCCGCCCCCTGTCCTTGCTCCCCCGCCGCACCCCTTGCCCAAGCTTAAGCCGCCAGCCGCCGCCCATCGAACATCAACATAAAAATCCATGTGATGCTCTTTTTTTTTGTTGTTTTCGTGCTCTATGCGTTGTCGTTGTTTCGTTATTTATTCGTTCTCCTCTCTTCTGCTCTCTCCGTCACTTAAATATTTAAATGTGCATATGGTATCCACTCTCTCCGCCCTGTGGTTGTTGTTGTCGCTGGAGTTGTTGCTGCTGTTGCGTAGTCGCATGTGAATGCTCTCTAATCTCGCAATGTCGTTGAACCTTTCCCCTGTACTTTTTTATTTTGCCGTACTCGACTTTATTGTTATTATTATTTTTCGCGACTCTCCTCTCCGCTTTATTTTCTACACATCGCTTACTGTGTTTGCTTTTGCAGACTCGCTCGCTTGCCTTCCTTTTTTTTGCGCTCTTTTCGATTACTTTATGTCATAGCATACGACAACAACAGCAACAACTACCGATGACAATGATAACAGCAGCGAATGCTATAACAACTGACAAGGACGGCAGTGGTTAAAAGGGGACAGAGAATGTTTTGGGGGTAAGGACTCTCCTCAAATATTAAAGCCTACTTATTACCGTGATCCTAAGGTTTGAGAATTTACCAAAAATAAAGATGATAACAAACTTGCAATTTCTTTATATATAATAAATGGATTGTTTAAAACAAAATCCCTTAAAACTGCCATCGCCCCTGGAAAGTGCACACGTGCAATTCTGCCGCTGCCTGCCTCGAGGCAATTATTTCCAATTTAGCAAAACAACACAAGAGGAGCAGCTTGGAGCTGAAGCTGAAGCTGGAGCATAGGCATCCAAAGCTATAGATTGGCCTCTGTCCGAGATCTGGGCTTGGCTCTGGACCTGCTCCTATTGTCTTTCCATCGGTTCATTGCCCGATGCACAGATGCAGCAGCTCTAGCATCATGCTATAAAATCACACTGAAAAAAAATCGAATTAAATTGGACATAAATATAAGAAAAGCAAAGCAATCTAGCTTTGATTTAACTGTGCTCCAGCTACATTTCGCCACTATGTATTCTCCTTAGGTGAAGGTACTTTGATGTATATCTTATATTATATAATAATATTTTAATAATATATTCCTCAACTATATATATCCAATCTTTTCTCTCTATATACAGTAAATTACAACTTCAATTTCCTGTAATACACCTCGAATGCATTATTTTCGAAAATTCGGGATCCTAAACACCTAACAAGATCTTTTATTACGTGCTGTGGCTAATTCATTTAGCTTTTAGTTTTACAGTTTTACAGCCAGTAAATCAATTTGGATTTGTTCCGGTGCAGCCCCATCCCAAAAGCGATCCACATCACCAGCTCGGTCATCACGGGAACTGGGTACTGTCGACCGAAGACCGAAGACTGAAGACTGACTAGGCTGGAGACTTAAGCTGGGGTCAGGCCTGCTCCATGGTCCATGCAATTACTCCATGTACTTGGGGACTGTAATAACACGGACGCGAACTGTACGTAAACTGGTTGAAGGATGCTGCTCCCGCTGATGTTGCTTCTGCAGCTTGGCGACCTGGGGACTTGGAGCCGCGGCTTGTGCAGCGACTTTCTAGCCGGTGTTATCTGTCTATATCTATCTAGGAAAACCAGTTATTGGGGGCCCAGGCTTGTTGCACGCCCATTTCGAGCCGAGAGTTGCTGCGGCAGCTCCTCGCCGGTTGTTAAAGTTAATGTGCCTGCCTGCTATGGTGGCTGTCGATCCGACCAGGACTAGACCTGTTGCCCGTCGCCAGTTGCCCGTTGCCCGTTGCCAGTTGCTAGTTGCTGATCGCCGATGTTGCCGGTGCTTTGCTGTATGCAACATCTAGCCCCACTCGCAACTTGCAACTGGATTTGCCGAAGGCTGTTGACTCCGTTGTTTTTCTATTGCCAGTTGCCAGCACAGAGGCTCCCGAGGCTCACGACTTCCTTCTTGGGTTCTTCTGGCTAGCTAGCTGGCTGGCTGGCTGGCTGACTGGCTGGGATATTGGAAAACAACTCGTACAGCTGCGAGTTCGTTGACTTCGAGTGGAGCTATTCTAATGCCCGGCAAACGTGTTTGGCAACTTGCAATACAATTGGGTGTGTGGAGGGGCGCGAAAATGGAAAATAGCAGTGGGAATGGGAATGGAAGTGGGAGCACTGCTCCATCCACTACTACTCCCACTCATCCCATTTCCATTTAAGCAGCAAAACACATTAAATGAAAGGGACTTGCGCCGAGAAGTCATCGCCTTACTAATTGCCCACGAGTGAATTGAAATTGAAATGAAGTTTGCATTGAAGCGTTCCGGGAAAATCAAATGAACATTGAACACATTGATAAGCAGTAAACTGGATTCCAATGATAAGAATATTTGACATATGTCGATATGGCGATACTTGTTTACATACACAAACTCATAAAAAGACTTTTAAATATTTACTCGGTAATATAATGCTGCTCTGTTTAGATTATTAAATATGTTTGCAAATTAATTGTAGAATAAATATAACTTTGTTGGCTAATCAACATTTAGGTTGTGTACTCAGGTAACTAGGTGTTAACACTCGAAGATAATGCGTAAAATTAACTAATTGCTCTAAATAACAAATAACAAATAACTTAGATAAAGCCTAAAACTGATCGATTGTCCACTCGTTTTTTGGTTGATAAATACGAGCAATTAGTACAATATAACAATATTGAATAAATGTACAGAGTAAAATAAATTCGAGCAATTATAATAACAACGTTCAATAAATCGACAGAATTTAAGAATATTTATTAAATGAAATAGTTTTAGTTTTCATTGGAATTATTTAAACTACTTCGATGGAAGTTTCTTTCCAGAAACTGTGTGAGTAGTTTCCTAGGAATAGGTTTTCCCACTCATTCGACCATTCACCTCGTTACAAAAGTCCAATGAGAATGTCGGCCGATTTCAGATGTCCATCAACCCAAAACAACTTTATTGACACGGGCATAAATATCAATTTACGCCCATTTTTTGTTGTGCCGATGATGGTTTTATTTCTCGAGCACCATCTGCTGGGTGCCAGTGTGCCTGAAGGGCAAGCGAGAACAGGGCCCAAGTTCCCAAGTGGATCTGGGCCTGGGCATGGACATGGGTATGAGTCCAGGGGCTGGCCTGTCCATCATCATCGATTGCCGAGTTCCGAGACCAGAGAGTCGAGTCGAGTCCAGTTCTTGGGGCCAATCAGTCAGCGAGGCACTCAGCGGAGCGTGAATGGCAATTGCCGATATCCACACATTCAATTAATAAAATCAACAGCAGGGCCGATAGCTTCAGCTCCTTATCGCAATCCCCTGGACGCCAGGACATGGACATGTCATTAGCCAGGCTGCATGTTCAGTTCCAGCTCGGCTATGGCCGGGAAACGAGCGGAAAGCTGGTCGCGTTTGCTGCTCTTGTGGCTATATCGTTGTGCCCGTGGTCTTCTGGTGCTCTCCTCCAGCTTGGACCGGGATAAGCTGCAGCTGAAGGCGCCCAAACAGGGCAGCAGAAATCGCTTCCTGCACATCCTGTGGCGCTGCATTGTGGTTATGATATACGCGGGAGTATGGCCAATGTTGACCTCAGCCGTAATAGGCAAACGATTGGAGAGCTATGCGGATGTCTTTGCTCTGGCCCAGTCTATGTCGGTGTCCATTTTGGCAGTCATATCCTTTGTGATCCAGGCAAGGTCCGAGAACCAATTCCGAGAGGTGTTAAATAGATATTTGGCGCTCTACCAAAGGATATGCTTGACTACGCGGCTGCGGCACCTGTTCCCAACGAAATTTGTGGTTTTCTTCTTGCTAAAGTTGTTCTTCACCTTGTGCGGTTGTTTCCACGAAGTAATACCTCTGTTTGAAACCCAGCACTTCGATGATATCAGTCAAAAGGTGGCCACTGGTTTTGGCATCTACATGTGGCTTGGAACGCTCTGTGTCCTCGATGCCTGCTTCCTGGGATTTTTGGTGTCCGGAATACTGTACGAACATATGGCCACCAATATCATTGCCATTCTGAAGCGAATGGAGCCCATAGAGTCGCAGGACGAAAGATATCGTATGACTAAGTATCGCAGGATGCGACTCCTGTGCGATTTTGCCGATGAGTTGGACGAGTGTGCCGCTATCTACAGTGAACTGTACCAAGTCACCAACTCCTTTCGTCGGAGTCTGCAATGGCAGATCCTCTTCTATATCTACCTAAACTTCATAAATATCTGCCTAATGCTGTACCAATATATTCTGCATTTTCTGAACGACGACGAGGTGCTCTTGGTGTCCATTGTCATGGCATTTGTTAAATTTGCTAATCTAGTAATGCTCAATATGTGTGCGGATTATACGGTGAGGCAGTCAGAAGTGCCAAAGAAATTGCCTTTGGATATCGTTTGCAGCGATTTGGATGAGCGATGGGATAAGAGTGTGAGTTTGCTATTGATTGCTATTCACTAATTACATATTTTAATCATATTAACTTGGCCAGGTTGAAACCTTTCTCGGTCAGCTGCAAACACAACGACTGGAGATCAAAGTATTGGGATTTTTCCATCTCAATAATGAGTTCATTCTTCTCATTCTGTCTGCCATAATATCGTACCTCTTTATCCTTATTCAGTTCGGCTTTACAGGTGGCTTTGAGGCGTCCGAGGACATTAAAACTCGTTTTGATTAAGCTATTGTACTTACACTTCTGTTTAACTTTGAATGTGAATTATCAATAGATATGTTAAGTATTTTTCTAAGTTTTCGCGACAACCTCGCTGTATGGACTCGGTATCTGTATCTGTATCTGTATCTGTATCTTAACCTCAACCTCCAGCAGAGAAGTTCACCTGAACCGCCCTGAGTTCATTATCGTTCATTATGTCCCATGCCACAAGACATTCTGATACAATTTTCAGAGTGCCTCCGAGATGAGCTCGTTAAACGGCCAACAAAAAATTAAAGAAATGGGAATGAGCAGCAAAAAATTGAAATTTCACGTCTGACACGGTGTAATTATCATAACTTCCCCAACTCCCGTACTCCCGCTACTTAAGTCTTACGTCTATTACTCCCACTACACTGGAAAAAAACCGAAACCACAACCGAAAAGCATATCAAAAATCTTTAATAAAGAAAATTTTAATTTGGAATTAAATTTTCTTAGCAACTTTAAATGTATATGGATTTATCATGTATGAATATATAAAATATATATATATTTCTATATGAATCACATTCCCATCAGTGTACACCCCCTGCCACCCCCGATCATCAGCCCATCACTTGATCGTCATCGCAATCGTCTCGACTCAAGTCTTTGATTATTTTTGGCCTCAACGGAGCGTAACGCGCTTGTCACGCCTATTATATATGCTCGGAACATATATATGAATATATGTGTATATGTTTGTGTGCGCGGAGGGGTTATAGGATGAGGCATCTGAACCCGGGATTTCGATCCCAACTGACCCGTGGTTCGACGGTGGCGAAATGGAAACAAAGCAAACACAACGGCAGAAGTACGCGCCTTCGCCTGCAACTGAATTAATTTCCGAGCTCTCCGCTCCGCTGCACACGCCCTGGGTTTTTGTTTTTTTGGGGGGGCGGAGGGAAGGGTCCGAGAAGAGATACAATATGTATGTGCCGGCTTGGAGGAGGGGATCTTTCAATCCCTGACACTGACGAGAGCACATTCAAATTTTTCGCTTTTTTTCGCGCGCAACCGAACCTGGCCAAAAGCTCCGGCCAAGCCATGCATATTTCCGGCCAGCGGAGCGCTGATCTGATCACCGGATCCCACCACACACCCATTTATTCCAGAAAAGTGAGGAGCAGCGTTCCCGTTTCGCTGATTTCCTGCCGTTCGCAACATTTCAGGTATTTTGCAATGTAATTAGTTCGGAAGCTCCAGCACCGCCACAGCGATTCAGTCGAGAATGTCTATTGGAATGGTGCACCGACTGGCACCTTGGAGACCCAGCTGGGTGATGGGAGCTGGGAGCTGGGAGCCAGAGCTGCGGCATTGTCGGGATGCCGCCGACAGTTGAAAGATGCCGCCGCCAATGAGTCGCGGTTGCATGTACCACCCAATTTACCCCCATTTCTGCCACCCATTTTGTTGTCTTTGAGCATTTGTACACATGTAACTAGCAACGCAGTCAACACAGAGAGCAAGTAAGCACTAACCGATACCCATCAAACTAACATGATTATGCTTTATGTTCATTGACTATGCTTTGTATACTCAAAATCTATAGCAATCAAAAACTAAGGTTAATATACTAATAATCTTAACTAATACGTATTTGATTGTGTTCCTTTCAAAAGATTGTATGATCGTTGATATCCTAGTAAATCAAGTAATGGGTATGCCATTAGGGTATAACTTCTAGCATTCTTCTCACTGACAGACGTTGGGCTGCCTGGGGGTCTTATCAAGTGGGCTGGTGAGCAAACACGGCGGCGGCAAACACTTTGACCTTTGTAGAATCCACAGAAGCCGAACGACAGCTACGTCGTGTTCCACACACTTTCACTTACGAATCGACAGAAACAAAATAGAAACCACAATCGCAATCAACAAACGAAACGTGATCGCGTGGAGGGGGGGCAATAGAAAGAGATCGTGTGTCCATAAACGTGACATAAACACAAAATAACAACTTCATTTGTGAGGAGGAGGGGGGCCCCAAAAAAAAGCAGGGGGCTAGTGTGTTAAATGGGGAGATCGGCAAACAAGCGTTCCCCAATGCGTTGTTTGAACTTCGTTTGTGGAGCAACCAATGGGGTCTAGACATTGCGACTTTTCAACACAGAACGATTGTCGGAATGTTTTCACTATGCTCAACTACGTACATGCGATCAGAATGCATAGTAAATTAAGTGGGCGACAGATACGCGAAGAAGAAAATACATCTGTAGGTTGTGTTTGTATCTCGAAGATAGAGATATATCGGGGCAGAGTTGCGGGGGAGTGACCCCGACTGGCACCAAAAAAAAGCAAATTCCAAATACCCGTTTTTGGCCTAAAAACCTACAAAGCCAACAAACAACAAGTTGCTCAACCGCAGAGCATAAACTTCTCCGAATTCGTGAATGCCCTACGCAGATGGTTATATAAACTGTCACATAAACTAAAACTGGTCTTGTTTATTCTTGGCTCATTACAAAAAGTTTTATTGCTGACTTACAAGAATTAAAAAAAATGGTAAAAAATATTTGAACTTTACAATCCATATATTATTATCCATAATTACGGTGTCCGTTTTTTATTTACAAAAGTACTTAAATGTAATCTGGTAACTTAAAGACCGATTGCACTATCGAGCCACACTCAAGTATTTATCTTTCAAATTGTTCTGAAAACAATTTGAATATTTCAAAAGTGGGCACATTGAATGAGGTCAAGAACCCGCCAACGGAATCGATGTTTCGCTATCTTATCTATCGCCTGCATTAACCGCAGTTGCAAACGTTGCGACACACAGATCAAATAAATTCCCCGCGACCCCGACCACAAGGAGTTCCCAAAATAATACCCTACACACGATCGGTGGCGTATTCGAATCGGTATACGCGGTACACTGCGTCATTTCTGATTTCTGATTCCAACACGCACACATTCTGACATCACGTTATTTGTGTTTTCGATGAACCGAAATTCGAAAATCGAAATTCGGTGTGTGTCTGACCCACTTTCCCACAATTTACGCACTTAATGGCAAATGGAATCCACACAATAGTGTTAGAAAGACCATAGACGGCAGAAAGAGAGGGAGATGCCATTTAGAAAGAGACGGTTATATTTGAAATGGCTGAGCGATCTGTTGGCAAACTTGGCCATTTAATAATTGAGGTCGTCTACAGTCGATCGTAAAAGAATATTGATTTGTGGGCTTCGGAAGTTAATGTATTTTATTTTTATTTTTAGCAGCTGTATCTCTTTTTTTGCGCCTGCACAGAAGAAACGCCCTTAACTTCTCAAATTAAATATATGTATTTAATGTTTAAGACAGGAAATATTTTAATTTACTGATTTTTTATTTAAAAATTGTATGAAATATACTTAGCAGCGCATATTGCAAATTCACAAAAGAATTATAATTTATTTGGTGAATTTATTTTCTCAGTGTGCTTTCCCATTTGTTGTCGTTGTTTAGTGCTTTTTCAAGCTTCGTGTTTCTCTTATTCTTTCGTGTAATTTACGCAACATTCGCTCGTTTGTCGTGTCTCTCGGCTACTTGTCTTTGCATTGACTCGAGAGCAACAACAACACAGCAGCAGCAACAACAACTCAGCAGCAGCAACAACAACAACACAGCAGCAGCGGCAGCACGAGATCAACAACATCTGCAGCAGCGCCGCTCGGCTCGCAGTTGTTGAACTTTTTGCTTTTTCATTTTGCAGCTCCCAAATCTGAAATCACAAACCAGTTTTGAGCTTGAGCGCTGGGTTTGCCACACGTCTCGGCCAAATCAAAAAGCTGGCCAAAGCCAAACGAAACATCGCCCCCTCTCTCTCTGCCCCCATGACGTTGCTGCTGTGTTTGCTGTAGATGTTGCTGCTGCTGCTGCTGTTGTTGTTGATCTTTGTGGACTGTACTTTTTGTTGTTTGTGTTTGCCAGGCTTGAAACTAAGTTGCTGATGCGCAGGGGGCAGTGTTGATTGAAATCGATCTGTGTTGCAGGGCAACATGCAACATGCCATGTGCAGCGTGCAACATGCAGCATTAGCCGTTTGGTCCAGCCAACTAGCTCCGATTTGACCTTGCTGCAGTGCAACGGCAGCAATCTGTTGCAGCTGCGGATATCCATAATTTGGCTGTGCTTTAAACTGATCTCCTGGCCGTGTAATTAATCGGCTAGCACAACCACACACCCCCCACCCTCTTTGCCTGCGGCAAGCTGCCCCTTTTGCCACGCCCAGTGCTTGTCGTTTTGGAGAACGAGCGCATAAATGACGCTTTCCTGTGTACTTAAGGTGTCTAAACTTGACTACCGTGTGGAGTGGTCTGCTCCCTGTCCCCTGTGCCCCACACCTGCGTCTATACCTACATACATATATCCAGCCCATTCCAAAACTCCAAATCATCCGCAACCTTGCCCAAGACAACAACTCCGCTGGCTCCTCTTGTTGCTGTGTGCTGCTGTCGATGACCATTATTTTAGCTGACGGCGATATATTTGCTCAGCATATCAACTCGCACAGGCGCAGTGGCATCTGTCCAAGTGCGTCTGTCCAAGTCGCTACACTCGAAGAAATCTCGCACAAGTATGATATGATGCGATATAGCCAAATGTGTGGCATTCGAACCTTAAAAGTTGGCAATATTTAATCACAGATATCTGATGATGACTAGTATGCATTCATCGACCTCGGAATCCCATCTCAAATCCGCATCAAACGAAACATTTGCCTCGTGCACTAACTAAGTCTCAAAGACACATGTATTTTATGAGATTAAGAATCGAGAACAAGGCTAATTGTCACTTAAATGGAAATCATTTGTCAGTTGAGTTAACTGCGAAATGGGGAATGCAAATCAAATAAATTAAGCTGGCATGGTTCCATTTTTGCAATCCAATTAGAGAGTAAACAAATAGCAATAGTAGTTATATTTTTTGCAGTGCACCGCCACAGATTCTCTCTGTTTTCTTTGGGGTGTTGGCTACCGTCGGATCGGTTGGAGCTTTTTGTTTTTGCTGTACCGCCACGGCACTGATGACCAGCTGTACAGCCACCGAGCGGAGCATGACAAACAGTTGCAGGCAAAGCAAATAATTAGTATACATCGATTATCTTGCGCCCGGGTACCCAACCTGGTTGGATCCCAGAGATCCAGCCTGGCCCGTGGCTACTGTGCAGTGCTTGAGCTATAGATTTTGCCCAGGTTCTTGATCTGCGTCGGCTGCCTGCAAACTGGCTCCGTCTCCGTCTCCAGATGGCACGTTGCACACGCGCTCTGCCTGCAGCATCCAACTTTCAACCTCCAACTGGGCGTGTGTCGAGCGCCTACGCGCCCCCAAAACGGGTTCCCCCTCGCAATTCCCGACTTGCGATTCGAATTCGGATTCGTATTCGGATTCGCCATATGTGCGCTCGTAAAATGCTGAGCCAGAAACTGTACGCCAACTCAACCAGATCTCAGGCCATGCCCCCAACCCCAAACTCCGTCCCAAGATCCCATTCCCATTCCCATCCCCATCCCAACTCCAGCTCCATTCCCAACTTCAACTCCAGCTCCAAAATCGGGACGTGTGCTCCGCTCGTGCCAATTTCTTTGCCTCCAACTTTTACAGTCGTTTTGTCTTTACTTGGTTTCTGCATATAAATACGAATATTCACATACAAATAAACAAGGTATATAGCTACAGTAGGGTGGGTCAATGTGATTATATCCTATGCTAAATTTGTCTAGTAAATGGAAGCTTATTTTAAAGCTAAACGATTGACTTTGGTTGTAATCTTAGTAAGCCATTTACTCAAAGTACATTTGAGATATACAAAGTATTTTCATAAAAGTACCTAACACATATTATATATCAGAGCCAGTAAAATTGGATCTTTAATAATTAAAATTAAAATTAATTACTTAAACAACTTAAAAAAAATTATACATTATTATTCATATAAAAATTTACATTTTATACATTTACTCAAAACGAACCACCTTAATGCAGAAAACTAGAGTTGTACGTGTGTGTGTGTACTTAGATGGCAAGTAGTCTAAAATCGGTTGGGCTGCAATTGCCGTTATGTGCCATTTTTTTTTTAACTAGCTCCATGAATAAAATCGAGGAATCAGCAGCGATCTACGTGATTTTTCAGTTCGGAACGCAATCAAGTCCATTTTAGCAGTGCATTCCGAAGATAGAAAATTCCATTGCATTTCGTGACGGAACCTTTTTTGGAATACCTTGATTGAATATGACCTAAATTGATTGACTTGATTGGTTGGTTGCCCAGCGTCTAGTGGGGGTAATTTTGAGGAGCAACTACAAATTGGTGTGATAAATTTACCAAAGCGATACGTTGATAAGGTACGATAAACTTTTACAACTCATTATTGTCTTTAAAGTTGGTTGTTCAATTTTCAAAATTCAATCAAATTGAGCTACAAAGACGGTAAGTCAGGGGATTGATCTAAGATTCTATAAAATAATAATATACATATATATATATTTATATATTTTCGCTTCCTTATAAATTCAATTGTATTACTGAACATCGCACGGGCAATTCTTCAAATTGAGATACCCACAAATTTGACTTTTTTCCGTTGAAACATTCATGACCAGATGTTGCCCCATGTAGATGAGATTAGATAACAGGCCGGCGGCTACCTTAAGCTGTTATATCATCAAGCCGAAAAAGGCTTATATCATCATCGAGCTGCCAACTCGAAGCCCTTTGCCTAATTGAGCCATAAATAAATTAGAACTTTTTAACGCCCATTGTCGATCGGTGAAAAAGAAGGGTTTTTTGTTTAGCATTCGCGGGTGTTTTCTCATTTCGCCACTCAATTTGGGCGGAATTATAGCAATCAACTGACCACCAGTTACATTTTAGCAATTCCCGATGGGTTTCCGGGCTCCCCGAAAGCTTTTAGGGCTAATGGGTCTTCGTTCCCTGCTGATTGGCAAGTTGCTACCGGTTGCCGCTCTGAATCTTGGACTCTTGATTGAAATCGAGGCTTTCATCGGCATAATCACATCGTAATGATGATGAGATTTCCATCCGCTCTTGCTGTAGCTGTACTTTTTACCCAGAATGGCTATGGACTGTATGGGTTGTTGGCCAAAAGTAAGCACCGCTACTACCTGCACTCAGGCACTCAAGCTCCCAAGTTTCAGCTCCGGCTGGTTCTTTTGTCTAGTGAAATGTTGAAAGCATCATTAATTTGGTTTTTTCCTTTTTTCGTCTCCCTTGATTCCGGCTTTATGCCTTTAGCTTTAGTTTTGCCTGGCACATAGTTGCAGGTAAGTATGATAATTGCCGAATGAAAGGAGAGAGAAAGATCCAATGAAAAAAAGTGACCCATAATTACCCAGGCAGCAGAACAATCATGGGAAAACTGACTGAAAACTTGGCTCGCTCCCATACCACCGCCACCCGTTCTCCACCCCCGCCCCCTGCCCTTTCTACGATTCTCGGTTATGTCTCTTATGAAGTACAATTATTTGAGCAATGCCATGTTTTATGATTATCTTGCCGTTTACACAACACGCACAAAAAAATTAAGTCACCCTTCTCTTCTACGACTGGGAGATACCCAAAAAATAACTTTGTTAAGGTCATGTGCACGACTTAAAAAAATTCTCTTCTAGCCAAGAACAAATAATTTAAATAACTTAATAGTTCGCTAAAATCCTTTAGATCTTAAGCGACTTACAAACCCATCAAGCCCTACGAATTACAGGGTACTTAGGGCACCCCAGCATTCCACTTTAAAGAGGCAAATCTCAGCAGGAGCAGGAGCAGAACCGATTGGGTCATTATTCTGAGCCCAGTTCCACTACCGAGATAATAGTGCTCATCTCATCTTGGGTCTCTGCAATTTGATTTTTTATTATCGCCGCCGTTGGTCGGCCCTTTGTCCCCAGTTTATTTTTTTTCTGTTTTTTATTTTTTTTTTTTTCTGAGCCTGAACCTGCCAGCCAAAGAACAAGTGCAGTGGCAAGTGCACCTTTATGGCTTTTGTGTCTTTCTGAGGACCGGCTTTGTACCCTAACCTATGCTAATTAGAGCGACGGCCTCGGCCTTGTTTTTATGCGCCTTTTAGCGTGAACTGTGCGCTGATAATGCGCCCCCCTCGCTCCCTCCACCATCCGAGTGCCGCATAAATTTTCCGCTTGACGTTAGCATGAATGTTTAATTAATGCCGCGACCAAGTTTCATGGGAAAAATTGCAGCGGAACAAACGGTTAACCGGAAATTGGGAATTGGGTCCTGCAACTGCCGATTTGAGCTTGTTGTTTTTGTTTTTTGTTTTTTTCTAGTTTTGTCTTGTGAAATTCCGTTCTTTATTCATTGTTTTATTTGCGTGCAACCGCAGGACAGGTGGGCAAGTGGGCCTGGCAGGTGTATCGTATCGCGAGGTTTTTGGGAGGGTGCAATGCCGCAAGCAATGCGTGACGTTGAATCAAATTTGCTGCGACTGCATACCGTACTGTACTAGAAAGACCAGATAGGTCAGCATTGCCGACAGGAAGAATAGGGTCAGTTCGTTGGAGACCTCATAGAGGCCCAAAAAAAACACGCGCAGCTCCTGGTGGTGAAGGCGGCCCAGGAAAAGCTCCAGCTACAAGATTGGAAAAGTATTATATTTAATCCTTAAGATTATAGCACCTGGACTCACCATTTGGTGGTAACTCTGGCTGTCAGTCACATAGAAATTCTCAAAGCTCAGACGCCTTATCAATCGAGAACCATTAACAGCTGAATGCACGGACATGGTCAGCAGCACCACATCGATGAGTAGTTTGATGACCAAGCCCCATAGGTTGAAACTGTATTGTCTTCGCAGAATGGCGTGGTAGGAAACCATGGACATGGCCAACAGACTTTGTGCGAGGCTGAGAAAAAGTGGTAGATCGAAGAGTCGCTGGAAACTGCGTGACACCTGGTGTATCTCGTCATAGAGAAACAAACACTTGTCCAAATTCGCGATGGCCTGTCGTGTTGGTTGCGGATTCAGCGAACTATTCTGCCCATTCAGTGATCTTAACTGGGCCCTCAGTTGGCAATCAACATAGTTGTTCAGGTCCCTGTAAAGGACACCAATGCTGAGATAGCCAACGAAACACAAATGTGTTATCATTCCCGTCCCGACAGACGTGTATAAATCGCACAGTAAAGTTAGCAGGAACCAGGGTGAGAGCATTAATCGAAAGGCCATGAATACGAAAAGTAAGGAGAATACTTTGGAGAACAACAAGAGAAATTCAGACCTGTCACCAAATCTATTTTTCTGAAAATTTGTCAAACTTTGCATTCGCCGAAAGAGCTGAAGGAAACGGTTGACCAGGTTAAGGAGCTCCTCGCCGAACCAAAACTGCATCACCAGGATAATGACGCTGCAGATCAGAAAGCCGATCAATCGGAAACCGAAGAAAGACCGAAGGTACAAATCATTGTATTGGCCAGACCAGGCATAGTAACTGTAGCCATAGGAACAGCTTGCCAAAAGTCTAATAACCAGGCAGATCCACAGGTAACCCCTTCGATTGATGGCCACCAACTGCGAGTTCTTTCTCTCAATTCGAAAGGTGATCACTCCAAAGACCGTTCCGTACAGGAAACAACTGCGAAGGAGCATCGCAGATATCCTGGAAACGTTCAAGCAGCGCAGTATTCGCGGCATGACTAACAAACCCGACCATCCTAAAGCCATCCATACACTTTATTTACCCATTAAGTAATTAGTTTGCCGATTGTTTGAGCAGCCAGTCAGTTAGTCGAGCACTTCTTCCCCTATCTGGATTTGGTTTTCAATTTGGCTAATGACATCGTATATTAATTGTTACGAAATGGTTACTGTATTTATTTCACTTTTAGATATATTAAAGTGCCGGACCAACACTGACATTAAGTGAATATTTCAATTACATCTGTCTAATCTTACAATCGATTGGTTTGAATGCCGTACTGAACCACATAGGTAAAGTAGGTGATCATACTTGACAGAAACAGCAAGATGACCTCGTTGGACACTTCGAATAATCCCAAGGGTCTAACGCGAAACTCGAAGAAGTTCAGGCGGCTCAAGAACATTTCCCACTGCAAACGAGAGAAGAACATCAATTTTATTGGTTACGGATACCACGAGGTAACTAACCTTCACATGCCACTCCTTGTGATCAGTGATCGGAAAGTTCTCCAGACTCAGGCGGCGCATCATTCGTGAACTACTGACCGCTTCGTGGACCGCCAAGGTGAGGAGTATCACATCTGCAAAGCTCTTCACCACCAGACCCCACATTCCAATTTTACTGGGGTACAACTCCGCCCGGATTATTACCTCGTACGATAGAATTGTGGTGGCAAATATCTTTCCGAGTAATATAACAAGAACGGGCAGTTCCAAGAGGCGATGAAATGTGCGGCCTACGCGTTCGATTTCGTCGTATACCGATATACATTCATCCACACGATATTCCACTATCCTCAGTTGCCTGCGACCCACAGGACATCCGGCAGGACGTTCCAAGGATCTCAATTGCCGACGTAGCTCGGTACGGGCGAATCTATTCACCTCGGAATAAAGAGCGGCTACACTGAGGTACCCAAAGAATCCAATATGTATGATCATAAGAGAGCCAATTTCCAGGAATATTTCACATAGCGTACTAAACCAGGATAGCAAATCGGGTAGATTCCATAGCTGGCATACTTCGCAGTACAGTTCGTAGACCAGGCAGATGAATTTAAAAAGGAGCAAGAAAAACTCCCGTTTACCTCCAAATCCAATCCGTTTCAAGGACGACAATCGTCTGACTCGTCGAAACAGCCGCAGGAAACTGTTGATCATGCGGAGCAGCTCCTTTTCATAGCAGATCTGGACCACTATTATGCAGGTGCCGCATATGAGACTGGCCGAAAGACGGAAACATTGGAGCAACCACTCGTAGGGATCCTCGATTTCCGCCACATAGGGTGCACAGAAACAGCAAACGGCTGTGACACTGACGATCCGGCAACTCAGACACAACCACTTAAATTGATGCCTATTGCGGACCACCAGGCAATTGTCCGAGGTCCTTTGGCCTATGTCAAAGCAAATCACTCCCAGGATCCTGCCATAGTGGTAACTGCAAAAAAGGATAAATGCCGAGAGAGCTGGAAGGCTCACCTTCTTCAGACGTTCAATCATGACTAAAGTTGTCCCTTCGGACAAGTCAGTGATTTCCCAATATACTTTATTTTCCTTATAAGTTTGATTTGTTTATTTACTTGAGCAACTCTATAAATGTTATGATTTGCCTTATATCAATAATTATAATTGGATTAGGGCGCTTAGTAAGCTTGAAATTGGTTATTATACGTTAAAATAAATCCTAAATTATCAAATAAATTTACACATTGTGTTACAAAAACCAGAAAGCAAAACATTTCAGATACAATTACTAGAAATAGTTCGTTGGAAACATTAAACAGGCCTAACAAGTTTCATCACATTGGCAACTGAAAAAGATGGCAATCATCAGTAGCTCCCGACCACTTCCAAATCCCAATGAGGCACTTCTACTGCCTGATTTTACTTGACGGTAGAGGTAAAGGTAACGGTTAAGCAACTTAATCAGTTCGTGGCCATGGTAAATATGCAGGTGACTCATGGATAAGCAGGTCGTTATCAAAACGAAAACGTGTAAGAAATGAACCACCTGGAGCAGCATCACTTCATTTCTAATACACTGGTTGAACCGATAGACGCAAAAACAAGGCGGCGCAAGTCGCAGGATCACTGCAAACCACTTCCAACACTGTCGATTCGAGCTGCTATCCTCAAAGGCTATAGTATTATCCTTCGAGCTTTTGAATCGTACGAAAACCAAGCCCATATATCTGGCTAAGACAAACCAAATGCTCAGAATATTGGCGTTTATATGGCCAATATTCATTTTTCCTACACAGAACTTGACTGGTTGACTTAAAGCCTCGATTCGAATGGACATGAAACACGCACACTTGCTGGCAACTTAACTTTTGAAACAATCTTTGCTTTGACAATGACAAGTGAGAGTGAAATTTCTCACTACTGAGCTGTCAGAAGGATGAAGCTAGAGTTGTTCCCTTGGGGTCTTGCAATCCTGTTCAATTTACCTATGAACTCGCAATGGTGTTGAAAAGTTTCATTTGGTTCCTTGAAACGGTTATTAAGCCTCTCATTCAAGCAAGGGTCTCGACATCTCAATAACAAGGCAACACGTTTCCATTTTAAGATCACGTTTCAGAGATCTACGAGTACTTATGTATTAGGCTGCCCCATCCCACGACCAAGTTGGCCAGCTCATCTCACACTTTTGCTTTTGATTCACACGCTCACGATCCGTGGCGATGGGAAGAGATCCTGGCTCTAAGCTCGCTCCTCCACAAGCCAATGTAAATGACGCCCCCATTTCATGCTGTACGTGATCTTCCCCTACCGTATCTTCTGAGCAACATCTTCGCTGTCCTATCCGAAAACTGGGAACGATTACAGCGCGCATCTGAGAGATCTTTCGAGTCTGTCAAGCAGGGGGAATCCCCCTCGAGTGGCCCCCACCCACGCTTCCCCTCTGGGACTTCGCCTTTGTTTGGCATTTGAAAAGAATTTTCACGTTGTATGATTTATATTTTCCCTCATCTTCTTTATTTTCTGTTCGCTTTGGTCTCTTTTTTTTTCTTTTTTCTCTTTTTTTTTTTTTTTTGTTTTTGAGGGCAATTACAGTAACAACGATTGGGCACGTACATTTTCCGGCATTGTACGAAAATTGTGGGAACAATCAACGAAATAAACAAAAGTGCTTTGCATGTCGTTGATTTGCCCAGCAAATTGCTCGAACTTGGCCATCTGAAATTGCTATGGCAACAGCAGCATCAACAGCAGTCGCAAAACAGGGCTATCTTATCAGGTCGAAGACGGGAATACCTTAAATAACTGAGACCAATCTCCTAATTTCGAAATAAATGTTACGATTATTTAATATATGTATGTAAGCATTCAACGCTGTAACACTTACATAGGATCATATAACGATCATATGCTGTGTTGTAAAATGACTTTTTCATTGAATTGTTAAATCGTTATGTAATTGAGATATCCAGATAGTCTTTAGAAAACTTTATTTTATATAGACGATCTACAAATCAACAGACATCAGATAACCGATAATCCATTTAAATGGAAGTGTATAGCCAATGATCCGAGTCGAGTGGGGCCAAGGAGAAGATGCGAAGCCACAAGTTGGTCAGGAGATTAGAGCATTGCCCGATGGAGTCAGCTCCACTGTACTCCTCTTTTTTTCGCCTTTGCTGACCTCACGTCATGCGGTATTGGCGAGGTGGGAGCGAGATGGCAATAGGGAGTAGGGGCACTCACTTCAGGGCTGATTGATTTCAATTTCATACACATGCGTACACGTATCTATGTACCTATCTATCTATCATACATATGCATGTACTTACAGGCTGTCAGGATGGCCTTGGCTCGCTTTTCACGCTTTTCCAGACATTGCACCCCACTCGAATGCAGCCGCTGACATTAATGGTGATTAATGCGAAAACGGAATGCAATTAAATTCCGCCGTTTGGTCGTGCCATAAATTATTGTGATTTCGCAGTGTACAAAGCCAAATAAAAAGTGAATTCAAAGAAAAAATAGAGATGCAATTCTTACGACAATATACGAAAACCCTGTATTCGGTTTTTTTTTTTAATGGGACTACTGGTTCAACTATGCCGTTATGACAGAAAGAGATGGCAAGCTCAAATCGACGTCATAATTTATTGCGTAGCGAATGAAAAAAAATACGGGAATTGCGGCCAAAGCGCGAGAGTACAAACACCTTTAACTCTCTCTTTCCCGCACACATACTCGTAGTACACAATGGCGGGCAAATTAATAGGGCTTAAGAACTAAAGCAACCAATTTAAAAGCTAATGACCGAAAAAGTCCTGGTACTCTACAGAATCTTTTCACTTTTAATACGAGCGCTTAGGAGGACCTCCAATTATTATAATCGTGTGCTTTAATTGGTGCTTTCAATTTATGTTGATTGCGGAGATTTATGACTATAGATATAAACAAAAAAACTTTAAAGCTGTACTTCTCTTGCAAATTTCAAAAAAAAAAAATTTATAAATCTAAATTTAATTGTGTGCTATTACTGTATCCTGGATTGTACGCCTGAGCTCTGTTGCGTTACGTGAATGCGAGTGCGTGTGTGTGTGTGTGATTGCAATGCGAGTGCAGAGCCATTAAAATCTTGAAATTGCATGCTAATAACCGTACCAGACCGCTAGTTAAGTGGGCAAATATGTTGTACATGCTTGTTACTAAATGCAGGGCATGTAATTTTCCATTCTGCCAGCAGTGCCATTATTATAGAATATTGTATTCTTGATTCGCTCAAGAGAGCAGTACCAAATGCTTGAAATGGCAATGATTGCAACAACTGGCTAATATCTAAAACCAATCTATCGGGCTTGTAACTAGTGCTAAGCTAACCAACTAACTTAAATAGTAACATCTACTGCATTTGCTATGATCTTGCTTAAGATGAAATAGTTGTTTTAGGCTCTAAGACATCAACAAATTGTTTCTGTAAATCCACATCCGTTTGATTAGGAGCATGAATGTGGGGTAAATGCGAACGGTGGCCAGCATCAATCATCATCAAACGCCCAACGATCGTTTCGCTCGCCGGAAGTCGCAGCCAATCTAATGTTAAGTGCCCACTCCACTCCAACAGCTGCACATTGTAGATACAACAATCACTAGTACGGCGAATAGCACACAAATTACGACTAGAAAGCATGTTCCGAAATGTCCGCCGCGGGCGATATGCACATGTGTGCCCATTGAGAGACCGACGAGTGCCCACAGTGAAGCCTCTCAAATTGCTGCGGATGATTAGCGATGAGAGCGAACATGGGAATGCACACTAATTGGAAAGGGTCTTCCACTTACTTTCCTATCCACTTCACTTTCTGAAAGCATATGAAACCTCTGCATCGAATGTAATTAGAAAAGTGCGGACTCGGCCAAAAAACGTTATCATACATACTCGTAGCTTAGATAAATAGCCATCATATAGCTGCACTTCAAAATTATGACTTTATTTTTCCATTTTATAAATGCTGAGTCATCATGCCATCTAAGGCACATTGGCGCCACTTCTACGAAAATTCCCCTATTATCGAGGGTTCACTGTGCGGGAAACAATAGAGCGGCCCTTGTCTAATGGAGAAACTGTTGCATCCGCAGCTCGAGGCTCAAATGCTGACTCATTCCATCCATTTATGCATCTTTCCATCTTTCTCCGCTTTTCTTTACCCTTGAGAATTATCACGCCATCTCGGCCCAAAAGGCACCCCTCCCCCCTCTCCACAACAAACGAAACCCAGCCAATGTAGGCAAATAAAAAGCTTTTAAATGTTTTTTTGTTTTACATTTGTATTTTTAAGAGTTTTTTTGTTTTGGTTTTTTTTTCTGCTACTCTCCGCTTGAGAGTTACAGTAGAATAGTTTTTTTTCATCTTGCTTTCGTACAAAGTTTTTAAGGAAATATGCACAGTATTTGTTGTTGTGGTTTTTCTCATTTAGCTGCTTGGAGTTTGTTAATACTCCGTACAATATACACAGTTTGGTTCAAAATAGAATTTCGAAAATGGGGGTCTCTTAAGGGGGAAATAATTTTGCCATAGATACGAAGTTTTTATACATAGACAGTACATACAATTTAAAATGTCACATCGATAATGTATATACAATAAATATGAGTACAGTGTGTGTGGGTGTGTGTGTGTAAAAGTGTGTGTGGGTGGGGTGTGAATGAGAGGGGAGAAGGTGTGTGTGTGTGTTTGTTTGTGGGCTAAGAAGAATTTTTAAATAATTTCAATTATAATTATATTTAGATAAACAAAATAATAAAATTGTTTTTAATAATTGAGATCATGACACAAAGTAAATTGTAAATACTTTTGGCACACGCGTGCATCTAGACCCGAAAACACGCTGAGAACGCTTGAATTGGTTTGGGTTGGGGTTTAGTCTATATATAGTGGATGCATGGCACCGTCGATCGCTTGTCTAACATTAGCACGTAAACATAACTTAATAATTTCCATTATAAGACCGATATCGCCATGCATCCGGATATATTACTATTATTAATTATTAATCATATTTTTTTTTGCCTGTTTTTGGCCGTGCACGCGCGCCGATCTTTTCTGGGGTTGCTTTTGTTGTTGTTTCTGGTTGGCTTTTTTTCCATTCACTTAATCATTTGTTATGCAACAACATTTTGGGACCGTTAAGTCTTGGTTTAAAACAAACGTACAATCCATACACAATACTCTCTGTGTATGGCTGGGGTACAAAAAAATAAACAAATTATTTTAGAATTTAAAATTACATTTACAATTAATATCATATATTGCAATTATTGCTCCGCCAGGGGCTATTCGTCATCGTCATCGTGATCCAAAGTTACTGCTTCTGATCTGCCAATTCGCTAGTATTATTATTATTCACGCTGCTGTTGTTGTTGCTGCTGCTGTTGTTGTTATTGGTGTTGTTGTAACCATTCTTGACGTTGGCTTTCGAAATACCATTCACGGCCTTGCGAACATTGTACATGCCTGCAGAGATAAGAAAAAAGGGGTAAGCTGTTTAGTATTTGGCATTGTAAATTAGCTAAATAAAATACTGTGACTAATCAGGCAGCAAAAGGGAAATGGGAAAATAAAAATAAAAGTGCAAGCGTCATTATTACTGCATACGTGTCAGTGGGTGTTTCGCTTTTTCATGGACAGCTTTCTTATCGCCCTGGAATTATGCACACTTGTGCAAGCCCCATGGGAATACAGTAAAGTAAACCTATACCTGATCATCGGCTGGCCGATATACTAAATGTCATGGCCACAGCGATAAGTGCTAACGGCCGAATGCAATTGTCTGGGGTGTACATACGTAATCTTTGATGAGGTACACATGTATTTACACTCATCATCATAATTGTTGGTTTTGCTGCAAGTACAGTCGATCGTCATCGACTTGCATTTTAAAGTAGAGCCTTATGCTTGCTTCATTATGTCAAAGTAAAATGCGGGTCTTTTAAGTTTCTTAAAATAAACAAATCCTCCATTAAGAACATAAAAATATACTCGAGTATGTAAAAAAAATGTCACAAAGAACGTCATTTCAAATGTCAGAACTGGCTCTTTGAAAGCTAAATGTCAGTTTCAGTTAGAGAGCTGCGACTGTACTTCTATCAAACCTCTATCGCTGGCAGCTGCGGTTGCCTCATCACGTAAACCGCTAGAGCTTACACGATCGCGCAAAGACGCTCACCAAACCGCAGACACTGCGCAGTGACCTAAAAGCTGGAAAGCTGAACAACAGCAAAAACATGAAGGCCCCAAGTCTAGCTTAGAAAACCGAATACCTAAGCACACTCGCCAGTTAATTGGACTATTATAATTAAAAAATCATATAGGTGCTTCTTTTAGAATTATAGAACTATGAATTCCAACGAAAGTATCTTGCTATTATTTGAAGCAAACTTATCATTTCAAAGTCAAGATAAATAGATACATACATACAGTTAAGATTCTATGCCAAATGTATCCACTAAAGTGGAACGAAAAGTGCAACAAGTGAAATAAGCCTACTTTCTGGACGATACAAACGTGTTGCTAAAACTCGAAGCCCCCGAGAAAGAGAATGGAAATCGCTGGCAGCCAAAGAGTTGCGCTGCTTTTGGCGATATAATCAAATGTACAGTTATAGAAAATTATAAGCCAGCGACAAAGAACGTCAAGCGAAACAGAGGAGAAGAAGCAGTAAGGAAGGAAAAACGGCGAAGCGATCAAGTCCATTGTAAAGAGAAAGGGGAAGGGTGGGACGGTAGTGCGTTTACCGTTATCATTATGAGCACGCAGCTCCAACTAGCTCTGTCTCGCTCCATCTTGCACAACAAAAAAACGCGTTTTGTTTACGAAATGTGTGTGAAGAGAGAGAGGCGGCGATGAAAACAAAGAATTCACATTATAAATATTTATGTGGGAGCCCACAAGAGAGTTTCTGAATGCATAATTAGAAAACATAAATTTAGGGGAATATCACACACATAATCATGCTTTTTGGGGCGTGGCAAAGAAGGCCAAGCAAAACATAATCACGAAAGCCAAATAGACCGCTTAGAAAACTTATTTACGTGTTAAAAAATCCTCACATGTAAAAGATAATAAAGATGCTGTAAGTTGTTAGTAAAATATGCAAAATACCCAAATATGAATCATCATATCATAGGAATATGTACATACTTATGTACATATGTATTTCCTATTGCGCGCCAACTGGGTGGTAAAAGTACAGTGGTGATCAAAACATGGCAAAAAAAAAAAAAGAAAAACAAGATAGGAAGAAAGGCCGAGATAACAGAACTTTTGTCTAATTGATTTGTTTTTGTTCGCTTCGCTTTTTCCGTTTTTCGGACCTGCCGCAAAAGTACACAGTACAACAAAACACAACATTTGGCGCTGCTGTACTTACGCGAATTGCGTTCGTTGGTGTGCGTGACCTTCACGACAAGTTTTTGAAAAACATCATCAACGTGCGTGCGTAGTACTACTACGCATAATAACGCACACACACACTCGCACACGCAGAAAGCTTATCAGCGAAGACGACTAAAAATAAACACGAAAATAATAAGTTCGCGCCAAAAATCACCAGACAAACAGAGAGAGGGAGAGGGAGAGAGAGCGCGACGACTCTGACTCTCTCGATTTCTTTGATAATGCATAAGTGTGCGTGCGTTTGTGTGGAAGTGGGCTGACGTCGTCGTATAAGAGCGAGCTGTGGTTTTCCTCTGGTTGAGATTGCGTTTGTCGTTGTGGGTGCGGCCTTTTCAACTAACTAACACAACTACAGTGAACTCATGTACAGTCGCAGGTCTGTGTAACTGATTTTTTGTTTTTTTTTTTCTTTGTCGAAACTGCAGCAGGAACAAAAACAACAATCGCGAAAACCAGAAGGCGTTGATTTAAATTTAATTGAGGCCTCTCAATTAATTGCCTTTGCATTTTACTCATCTCCTGTTCACTTTTCCGCTGCAATCTCTTTTCGCAAAAGATGGAAAGATTTTTGGCGCGCGATTGTTATTCAACAGTTTTTATTTTGATGTTTAGCTTTTTTGCTTTGACACACTGCCAAACCAAAGACAAACTGGAGACCAACTCTCTCTTTCTCCCCTGCTCTCCCTCTCTCACTAAATGCCACGCTATCGGCGAAATATCAGCGCAAAATAAAGCAATGATAATAAGCCAAAAATTAAAGGTACAGTCGAACGTCCATAAGTGATGCTTAACAAACTGGTAAGTTGATCTTATATGTATTATTAGATAGCAATGGGACGCTTTAATATTTTCTTGTCTTTTTGCTTCAATTTATGGCAATAATGGTAGAAACTTGTACTGAATTTTTAAAATTTCATAATTCAAAGATTTCGAATGCATTTTTTACTTCACATTATTTGAAATTAGAGACATTCATTCGAGTTCGACTTAAACAAGTAGAACTGTAGCAATTGTACCAAACAATAATACTTTTCGTGTTTTTTTTTTTAAGTCAATCCACAAATCGGGGCCTTGATATCGGAATTGATAAGGCGCAATGAAAGCGAAGTGTGCGAATAAACTCCCCAGCGATTTTGTGTGTGTGTGTGGTGGGTTGGGGTAAATATTGTAAAAAGCTAATACTTTTCCAACTATTATTTATAGTTTCCAATTAATAAAAAAAAAAAGAAATCCAAATTCATTCGATTTTACATACGTATTTATGTAGTTTTCTGAGTTTTCTGTTATTCATCAGATAAATGTATCCCGATTCACTTTCGAGTAACCAAGGAGATAAATCCCTACGCATGTGAATAAACGCACAAAGAATCGGGAAAACTAGCCAAAAGAAAGAGAGGAAAAACGGGTAGGAAAGAAGTGACAATAAGAATCAACGCAGAAGGGGAAAAACGAAATTAGGAAAATCAGAAAACAAGGGTGGTTTTTTTCGACTAAGGGAGGGAATTTTATAAGGGTGAAGACTGTGGCGAAGGACGAGCACAAAACAGGGACTGCAAGAGGAAGGAACAACGGAAAAGGCAACTAAAATCAGGTGTCTGCTTATTGGATCATCTATGTATATAAGTACATGGAATTTTAGTACATAGAGCCTTTCGTCCACACACATATGGCACACATACAAAAACCGAGATAATTCGAAGGTTTTTTTAATTTAAGAGGTTTCATTATATTCTTGCTCTATGTGTGCATATTGCTGATTCTTTTACAATAACTTGAAAGTATATTAAACTAAATAACTTGGAACCAAAGAGTAATCATTATTCGTCTTTCAGCAAGCACCCGGCGTTTCAGGTGAAACTAAAAACATGCAAATCATGGGAAAAAAAACATACCTTTGAGGCCTTGTGGCTGCCTCGCATATGGCTTTTGGCCATGTCTCGTGCTGTTGGCCAAATCCGCGCTGCCGTTGCTTTTGTTGCGATCGCTTTCCGGGCATTTCTGTAGGATCAGCTGTGCGCTGGCGGAGATCTGGGCGGGAGTCAGGGCCATGCCCCTCGGCGCTTTGCTGACTGCCTTTGGATTGCACTCATCGGCATCGGTGCTGGGTATCGTCCTTGTGGTCCGATACCGCATTCCGCGCAGATCCTGATGATGGGCATCCGTATCAGCATCCTCATCCGTATTCGCATCCGCATCCCGATTAGATTCCAGCTGGATGTCGAATCGGTAGCGTTCCTTAACGTATAATCTCTGCTTGTGCTGCTCCTGGGCCAACAGCTGATCGATATTCGAGTCCCCGGGAGCGTTATTGAATAGGTTGCGACAGATTCTCTTCTTCTCCGATGCGCTGGGCGGTGGGCGTGGCACGGGGGCAGCGAGTAAAGGGCCCAGGGCCATTGGCGGACACAACATGGCTATGGTTTTGTATAACTTGTTTGCTTTGTTTAAACTTTACGTATTTTGCACTTTTTGGTTTATTGCTTTGCAAGTATTCTCGCTTTGTTTCTTCTTTCCGCTTTCACTTGAACTTTCACAGCAATCACTGCGCGAAACTCACATACGCATTTTAGGCATTGCAATTGCAATTTGAATCGGTTTTCTATCGCTGGCGAATTTTTTGTATGCGTTTCTTTTTCTGTATCGTGGAGAGCTAGCTGAACTTTACGACTTTCACGCGAGCCAAAGAGAGCGAAAAGAGCGCAGCTGGAGCAAACGCACGCGACCGAATTGGTGGAGAGTCAGAGACCGAATCGCGCGGTGACTAGTCTTCATCAGCTTATATACGCACGGTGCAGTGTGACCAGTTGCGCCCCCATCGATAATGCTTTACTTTCGCTTTTAGCCCGCCGAAACGGTCACTCTGCGCTCTTTCGTGACTCTCTTCAGCACTTTTGCGCTCTCTTACGTTTGGGTAACATTAACATTAGGGTGAAATGCAGAGATAACATACTCTACTTTAAGTGAACTAGAAAATATTTCAAAAATTATACATCGAAGTTATAAGCGTTCAATATGCTTATGATATATGTTTATTTACATAAAAAATTGTTTCCTAGCACCGCTCTCTTGCACTGTTAACTGCAGCAGTTTTGAAAGGTGGCGCAAGTAGGGAACATCAGCTGAAGTCATAAATTACATTTACTTCCGTGATGTTTAAATGAATTGATCATAATATTATTTTCTTAATTTAAAATTTTTAATTTCCAAAAATATAGAAAAAAAACTGAGTTTTATAATCAGAAACTCATCAAACCGAATTGCATCGCAAGCAAACATATGATGAATTCAAAGTAGTTTATAAATTATATCGATGACATCATAACGCCCAATTTGAGATGCCAACAAGTAGTACCTTTACTACCAAATGTATCCCATACAAAGAGATTCCTAGCTCAGAATAATGTAGTTTTCCCATCCATACTTACGATATTTACATGTAACAATTACGGAAAGTGAATCTGTTTTTTGTGTGCCAATTATAGGCCGTGTAAATACAATTAGTTATGCTAGAGACTGCGGGCTCGTTGCTATTTACCTCGCACAAATACCGAGCTAAACGCTAACTAACTGATATGTTAGCGCGTTTTGGGCCCTAACTCAAGGTCGAGCCGGGCTTCATGCGGCATTAAACGGCCTAATTGGCGACCAGACGTGGCTAGAACAAATTGCCAGCGACAGGAATACTAACAATTCTGGCTACAATCACAAAAAAACTAAACAACTTTCGCGCCTGCGGTGGCAATTCAAGCGTATCTCGAACAAACGAAAGTGAAAACCGCATAGGAATAGAGGTAGTAGTAGTGGTAGTAGTCAATAATGTGGGCCACAAGTCATTTCAATTTCAATAATGCTGAGTCAGCCGAGCCGAGAAACTGGCCCCCACTCCACTGGTGGCTGGTTAGAAGGAGCAGCTGGTGCTACCACGAATCGGAGTCTTCAGGCCCATTTCGTCTGGCTCTTTGACCGATTAGTCATTTTAAAGAGTGCCCCAGACAAGGGACGCGCCCAAAGGATTGCGATTTGTTATTGTTTTCAGGCGTACAGTGGGCCCTCGCAAAGGGATACATTGGCTTTATAAGCTTTTATAAGAATTTCTGACAGAATGAATACATGTTTTTCTTTCTCATCATCTTCATATGTAGTATCTGCTTAACAAAAAATAGAATATATTCATAGATATAGTACTGAAGAAGATACTGAAACGTTTACTTTCATTTAACAAACCAAATAAATCTCAGCAACTCTAACTAAAAGTTTCGCTTCTCCGGGGTTCACTGTATAGAAGATTCACTTCCTCATATTTTTTGGCGCGATGTCCAATTCGGATTGGCAACTACCTGCGTGCGAGGTGAACGAGGGGTTGAGGATCAGATGGGATGGGATAGGATCGGATCGGATCGGGTGGATCGGTGGCACAGGTCGTGCAAAAACCAACCCTCGCGCCAAAAAATCCACATAATGACGTGGCACTCGAGAGGGGAACAATGCCGTTGGAAATGTGTGAAAGTTGCAAAAGAGATTTCGATTCCAACATTTCAACAACTGCGATTCAGCTTTGGGTTTCTTTTAATATCTCGTAGCTGCGCTGATTTTCACTGGGCATTATTTGAACGTTTGTCGCCAAGTATTTGTATCTTTCAGATGTTTTCTGGGTACGTGTCTGGGTCTACTGATGGGCTACTTTTCCGCCGTCACTTCCGCCGCAAGCAGCTTGTCTGCGGAAAACTCAAGCTGTTTTTCCCCGACTGGCTGGCAGAAATTAGTTTATGGCCCACGTACCATGTAACCCCGGCTCAAAAGGTCAGAAGCCAGTGAATGATAATGAAATGAATGAACCCAAAGTCAAAGCAACCAATCAATGGAACTGTCGCACGCGCTGCGCATGAGGTTAACTGCTGTTTTAGTGCCGAACGTAACGCAGGGAGTTTGAGATACACAGAGGTTTTCTTCGTTTTCCGTTCGCGCTGACGTCACGTTCGTCTAATTAATAAATGAACTCATTAAGAAGCCCGGGCTGTGCTCCCTCATTTCTGCTTTCTTCTCCCCCCGCCAGCTGTTTTCTTTTCCATTTAATTTGTTCTTGCTGTGTGCAATGTGCAATATGGGCGCACGTGGCAGCAACAATAACTGCAGATCCGGTCGCTTGAAATGAATCTAGGAGATACTTAGCACTGCCACAAATTGCGCACATAGTATGGCGCCTGAAAACTACTATTAAATGGAATATTGGCAGAGATATAATTGTTTACAGTATTTGAACTTCAGCATTTAAAGAATTCAATTTACCACCAAACTTGAAATTTACATATGTTGAAATCAGTGCGTTGGGTTTAGTGAGACATAAAGAAGTGAAGATGGGGTTTAAGAATTAGTCGACTTATGCTAGGTTGATAGCAATCATAATTAGTGATTAGAAATTTATTTGCAGTATTGATATATGTAAGTATTTATGTATATGTATGTATTTCTTTCCGTTTATCGTCGAGCAAGCCCGCTATTTATAGTGCGTGAAAGTGATTTAGGGGGGCTGAGATATATATATATATATATATAAGATAGGGTTGCATGAAGGAAGTTTGGGGCATGCGATTTCCCTCGTCTTTGAAATGCCTCACAAACTCGGCGCCGCACTCATACAAATGGGGACCTGTGTCGCTGCAGTTGCTTTCCATTTTCCATTCTTTTTTTTCTGTTTTTTTTTTGTATTTTTTGAGGCATCTGTAAATTTTGCGCCAATTTCTGCGGCTGCTGCTGTGGATGTGGATATGTGGCTATGTGGATGCGGCTGCCCTCATCATCGGAGCCACACGGATGCGAATACCCATACGAGTGCGAATACCTGCTGCTGGTAATTTTGAGCACACATTTTTTGCGCCAAAACCAAAACCTGAATCTGACACACCCGGTGCAATCTACCTCTCTCCTTCCTCCGCACCGACTGCTCCATATATCGTATTCTCTCTTCCCGTTTCCGCACTTGAAATACATCCCCATTTGCACTGAGAGAAACTGTGGATATATAAGGAACTAACTACAGAACAATGAATAATTAATCAATTCCTAAGGCTGAATGTTACAAAAACTTAAGTACATGAATTTCTAAACCGTGTTATTCCGATGGAAGCTATGTTGTAGTATGTATATATTTTTTAACATTTCAGCTGCCCGTTTCTCGCAGTGTACGAATATCTCGTTGAGCTGCTCAAGCTGGAACAAGTGCTTTGCTTTTTTCGATATATTTTCGTTTTTTTGGTTTGGTTTTTTGAGCAGCAGCCGGAGAATCGGAGAATTGGGGAATCGGAGAAGGCGAGACGAGGTTGGCTCAAAGAATTCTCGTTTTGAGCCGCCAAAAGTAACATCTGCTCCCCAAAAAGCATAGACAGCTCAGGAATTGTCGTTGTCCGCTTAGGGTTTCATTCTTTTTATTTTCAAGTTTTATTTTACTTTTTTATTTTTGTTTCTTGGCTTTTATTATTGGGCCTTGCCCAAAACAAAACATTAAATGGAGCGGGGAAAAGGGTTGAGGCTTGCGGTTTTATGCAGGGGAATCGGGATCAAATCAGGAACTTCCACAGGGGCGATAAACGCGTATCAATTGGACACTCGAGAGATAGAATTACACGTTCCCATTTCGCCGAGGTTTGTAATTAAGGCCAGCTCTTGATTGCTCCCATTGTTCGCGATTGTAATTTCCCGAATTCAGCGCGGTTTCAGAAGAAATAAAAAAGAAAGTTTTCGGAAAGATGGCGTTTGTTTTTATTTTCCCTTTGTGCGGATCAACAGACGAGTTGCAAGCAAAGATAGATAAGGAGATATTTTGAAATTTATGTTATATGTACAGTATATTTTAGGATTAAGATTTTAAGAACCACTATATACTTACATAGAATGCACACCAAATTAGTGCTCGATTATAATATATAGACAACTGCAACAGTGTGAAAGCAGCAAAAAAGAGATTTCGAACCCCTCTGTTTGATTTTCCCTGAAATCTACCACCCCATTTGCACACATTTGCTGCGCCATTTCCACGTAAAATGCGTTTCAGCTTTGCTTATATTTTGATATCTCGTAGCTGCGCTGATTTTTCACTGGGCATTATTTGAATGCATATCGGCGTGTATATTTTTATCTTTCAGATGTTTTCTGGGTACGTGTCTGGGTCTACTGGTGGGCTACTTTTCCGCCGTCACTTCCGCCGCACGCAGCTTGTCTGCGGAAAACTCAAGCTGTTTTTCCCCGACTGGCTGGCAGAAATTAGTTTGTGGCCCACGTACCATGTAACCCCGGCTCAAAAGGTCAGAAGCCAGTGAATGATAATGAAATGAATGAATCCGAACCCAACGCAACCGATCAATGGAACTGTCGCATGCGCATGAGGTTAACTGTTGAGATACACAGAGGTTTGCTTCATTTTACTTTCTATATACATAAGATTTTGTGCAATCTTTAGAATCACTTTCTATATATATTTTGATTAGCTTTGCATTGCATTTTTCAAATACATTGAGAAGTGATGATAGTCCATAACCTGACCGTTTTCCCCTGTGAATGAATAGCTTGCCATTTGCCCTTACCCACAATCCGGTGTTCTTTTTTCCTGACCGGGTCGCCGAGTGCTAATTTGCCTCATTTATCTCTCCTGGTTGCGGACGGAGAACTTGCCCTTCCTCCACCCGGCGTCCCGGTCCCAAAATGCACTGCAATTACTCTACGTGACTCTGGGGCGGCTAATTGCATCCAGCAGACGGCGATGGACGGGATGGTTCGAGTTCAAGTTTTGATTCTCAATCTGGTTCGCTGTCGCTAAGTTGTGCACTTATTTTGTTGCCCCATAAATCTCACGAGAGTCCGATTTCAGATTTCAGAGGAGTGTCCAGTTGTAAGCGCTGGACATAATAGATAATTCCGCAGGCGTTATAGAGGCTACACAGATCTCGGGTTCTTGGAGAGGTGGCTTGGGTTGTCCATCGCTTTCGCCCAGCTGTCGGCGATCGTGTGACTTGGGTAACGGGAAAGCTAATGTCTTGACCACCACACCCCACTGACCGAGATCATAATTCATGGGGAAAGGAAACCCAAGACAAATCGCATGTGTAAATGTCTTACGGAGAGTGGGTCGTGGGCATAAATCAAATCAGTGGGTCGGTCACTTGGCTATGCCTCGCTGCTTTATCGGCCATTTGTTGCATGCAACACGCCAGCCAGCCAGCCAGCGTCGTATGTTGTAAGTCGCGATTTGTAAGTTGCCAGCTGACCCACTTGAGTATTCTTATTTGCCTGGGTGTGTGTTAGCCAGCTCGATCCGTTACTTTTCACACCCACACTGGTTGGCGATGCGAAAACTAGCGACAATTGTCGCTGCCACCAATGCAACAGCGGGTGTTGCACTGAGGAAAATTAAGGAAACAGCACGAAAAGTTTCAGTACCATATAATTTGGCTGTTGTTACTATGATTGCTGAGTATCAAAGTTATCATCAAGAATATGAAATATAAAGTTACCCTGTTGTAAAATTTTTATATTAAACTGGAAAAACTTTATTTCCCTGTGCAGTCACTTGGAAAATGCTCAAACAATAGCGAGCATAATAATTGATCGCTGCGGCGAGCAACTTTCCAACTGGTTTTGATCCGAACGCAAAGCACTATCGTTGATTTTCCCTAATTTCCCAACATTTTTATCCAGTTTTTATTGCCCTCGTCGGGCGGGCATTGTCTAAGATTTCCTCTCATTTCGTTTTGAATTTTTTTTTATTATTACTTTCCACTCGCCGCGAACAAAAGAGTTTTCTGCTTCCAGACGAAAGTTTTCATTTTGGATGAATTATGAGCCCGTGGAGTGGTGACCCCGACCGGCTTTTTCTTGTTCGGCTCTTCTTGGTGGTTGCTTGGTGGTGCCTCTGTGGCTTCATTTCATATGCATTTCGATGGGGCAGGCCACTGAAATGTGAATGGACTCTATTAATGTGTAATGCGATCTGCGGCGCATGGAAAATCAAATGAGTTGGTCAGTCCGAATGGCAGCCGTTTTGCTCCGCCTGTCGTAACGCCTGATGTTGATGTATCTCAGTATCTGTATCTGTATCTGCAACCGTATCTCTGGATCCCCTCATATGTATATGCATGCCAAGCTGACGGCATCTGGTCGAAACTATTTCTGGCATATTGCACTTCGCGTTTAATGCGGCTGATTACATGCGATGGTCCATCGCAGCGGACTGCGTGCTTGTCAGCTGCCCAAATATTTCGCCCTCGACTGTCAAACATCCCGCATTGCATCAGCAACTGCCCCGCGAGAATTGAGGTTTTTTTACAATGAAACCGAATCATTGTAATGCATACCTTTCTCTTTTAGGCATAGATATTATTATTCATTTGTGAAATTTAATATAATTCGACAATTCCGTGTGCCATAGTTGTTAGTAATTTCTTTGTGTGTCATCGCAGTTAGACTCCCTCGTTCGCTCGTGCCTTGTATCTTGTATCTTGGCCCTTTGTCTGTCGGCGGCATTTTGTTTATTTTTATCTGGTGCTATTTCAGTTCGCTTTTCCTCCTGCATTTCCATTAATTTTTGTGTTTTATTTGGCTTGGCTCGGCTTGCATTTGCAAGTCAGGGCGCAGCTACGGTGAAGAGCAGCACAAATAAATATTTACCACACCCGTATCCGTACCCGTGCTCGTATCTGTATCTGTATCCGTGCATTTTCATCTGTGCCAGCGATCACGGCTGGCTTCCTGTCCAAATAATTGCGCATCCAGCAAATGCCAGCCAAACAGATGGGAAAGGAAATGCACGTAGGGCGATGAAATCCAGAAATAAAGTAGTTTTTACTTGTAAAAATATTACATTTATAGCTGCTATTTGTTAAATTTAAATTAAACTCGACATATCACTCAAGGAAGTCATGGCTATATCCTCTAGATTTCAATCTGCAACTTGACAATTGTTTATGACTAGTTTGTTTAGTAACAATAGATTTGATTATACTTCTACATTAATTTATATTGCAAAATATTTATATAATGTAGGCCCCTTTGTAATATCGTGTTACATTCCCTTGCTTATAGATTGACCGCAATTTATTAATAGACACGCCAAGATTTTTCAATTAACAAAGCCATTATGCAATCCATTGAGTTGTATCTGTATCCGCGAGTTCGATGTTTGCCCTAGTTACTGGACATATGGCCACGCATATGAATATTTGTGAATATCAATTTGTGTGGCAATAAACGCAAAGCACTGAGAATAAAAAATGGTGCAAAGGCTATATTTCATAAATATTATGAAGCTCATAGCCAAATGATCCAATTCAGGTCATAGAAAACCACAAAAATTGCATGTAAGTATATGTATCTATTTATCTATATCTTACGATCGCTGAGGCTAAACTTTAATCTGCGGTGTAAAATCTCGCTGGATGGTCCCCGATGGAACGTGTGCTGCCGAGACTACTGGGCGTAATGGTGTCGAGTGCCTCTGGGGATCTGTTTTGTGGATCTGGGCTCCCATTCCGAGTGGGTTCCTCGCTAATCGGGCGATTCTCCTACCGTTAAGTGGTGCTAAGTGCCAACGAAAACGGAGTCCGAGGCAAATCGGTGGCTTATTAATGATCGGGGCTGGGATTCCATTTCGCTCCCTTTCGGATAATTAATCAGCACAGATATGTGGCTCTGACGAAATCGGCTGATTTTGCAAGTTGAATGATTCACGGATGGGATGTGTGTGGTGATCTGAAATAAAATCAGCGGGTTCGATATCCGCTGGCATTATAAACATTGAGTGACTTTCATGGGATATATATTAGCAGTCGATCCGATGACGTTTTTCAATCATAATTATGCGGGCTCATCGATGAAACCCTCGTGTCATGGTTTTTCGTCATATTGCGAGCGGTTTCTTCTTTTTACTTACCCCCGAATTCGATGGGATTGTTCGTTGAACTATGTGGGCGTTAGGTCCATTAAACATTAATTGAGCGGACCTTGTGACAAATGCACTTTATATGAGTGCTAATCGCATAGCAGATGTTTGTTGTTTGCTTCGAATATAGAAATCTTAAAATTTAAACAATTTATATTCGTTTATTTTTCGTTAATCCTTTTTCTTACAAAGTTATTAACTTAAAGAAGAGGTATGCATATTTAGCAGCAATTTAAAGAATTTAATTTAATTTAATTAATTTAATTTAATCATATTGGAGATTATTTTAACTGTGATAAGCAAAAGTATATATTTAATTTGTTTTTCATAAATATTTTTTACATAAATTTCATCCCCCCATGAAATTCAAATAGTTAACATCGCGCATAACAGCACCCGACCAGCTCAACAGCACAATTTCCTTACGTCACGTAACTAATCGCAACGTTCCGCACTAACGTAAGGAAAACAGCTGTTCACATTTGTTATGATTAATTTTTGTTGAGTAAATTTAGTTGTTTACTAACAAATATAAACTGAAGGAACAGATATGCGACGACGTGTGGGCCTGGGAGCCATTCAGCAGCAGAAGCTGGCCGCGGAGAAGTACAAGGACAAGGGCACCGACCTGCAGGAAAACCAACTCGAACAAATGACCAAGCAAATGGAGGTTTTCCGGGTGAAACTGGAAGAATTTGCGATGAAACACAAGGAGGACATTCGCAAGAACTCGAAGTTCCGCAAACAGTTTCAGGAAATGTGCGCTGCCATCGGTGTGGATCCGCTGGCCACCGGGAAAGGATTCTGGAGCGTGCTGGGAATGGGCGATTTCTACTACGAACTGGGTGTCCAGGTAGTGGAGGTTTGTCTGGCTGCCAATCACAAAACAGGTGGACTCATGGAGCTGGACGATCTGCGGCGACGGCTTATCGCCGCCAGAGGTCAGAGTTCAGTGCACCAGGAGATCACCAAGGAGGACATCCTAATGGCCGCTAAAAAGCTCAGCATTTTTGGCAACGGGTAAGGGTCATCAACTCTGCTTGCATTAAATTTCACAAGTTTCTCGTTTTCCATAACGTACGTTCAGCTTTGTGGTTCACAAGCTGGGCAAGGGCAAGTACATAGTTCAGTCCATTCCCGGCGAGCTGAGCATGGAGGAGACCAACATACTGAATGCCGCATCCAATACCGAACAAGGCTGTGTTACGCAGAGTCAGATGATCAAAGATTTGGGGTAAGAATTTCACTTGTACTTTCAACTGAATAGAACATTGATTTCTGTGTCATCCGTACTCAGCTGGACCGACTACCGTGCTCAACAGTCACTGGACAAGGTGCTCGGCGAAGGTCTCTGTTGGATTGACAAGCAGGCGGGCGATGAGCCAGCCTATTGGTTTCCCAGTTTGTTTCCCGGTCGAAACGCTCAGACAACGGCCGCCACCTAGTGTGATCTCGTATAACTAATTTATTATGTACGAGAGTGATCATAAAATATATCTTTGTACAACCGTAAAATCAGTGACCACTCTGCTTGGAGCTATCGCCTGCGGCCCCGCTCTTAAGCAGTTCGTTTTCCGCCAGCAGCACGGAGTTCTCCTCCCTTAACTTGTAAATTTCCGATTCGAAGCGCTGCGTGATGTCCTCCATGCCCTCGCGATATTTCTCCTTCATCTTCTTATGATCCATTATGCAGCGATCCATTTGAGACTTATAGAACATTTTTCTGAAAGCGTTATGATTTATAATCATGTCATTAAGTCTATATTGTATACTCACATCCTGGCATCTTCGGCATCTCCACCGTAAACTTCAGTAACGGATCGCTCCAGCTCGCCAAGTCGCCGGCAAGTTGCCTCCAACTCGGCCTCCAGCTTATCGTTCTGCTTCAACACCTCCTTGTACTTTTGCTCCAGGCGATTGCTCCGGGTCTCCAGCATGTGGACCACCGACTTATGATCGACAGCCAGTTTTTTCAGCTAAAATTTGTAAGTGTAACTATAAGTGATAATCATTATACGATTATAGACATTTACCTTCTCCTTAGTCGTGGTAATTATAATGTCCTTTTGCTTGAGCATATTCTTCAGATGGCCCACTTCAACGTCCACGCGTGTGGAGGCCTCATCCATTATGGTACCGATATTGGAGGCTAGATGGGTCATCTCCTCCTTGTAGGTCTCGGCCAGCTTAGTGGCGTCTATTTTCTCCTTGTTTGCCTCTTCGCTGAGTATGATAGCCTCCTCGACCTTGCGCATGGCGGCGGTTTCCCGTCTTGTGCTCTCCATGAGCAAATTGTGGGTGTGGCTCAGCGACATTTCGTACTCCTTAAGTTGCTTCTGCAGGACGGACACCTTGGATTGACTCTGCTGGCTATCCTTCAGTTGAGCATGCAGCTGCTGCAGTTGCAACCCGCTGTGCTGCTTGTGATCGTGCAGGGCCTTTATGGTCTCCGCCTGCGTGCGTATCTCCTTCTGCTGGTCCTCCACTTTTGCCTCCAGCACTTTGACGATCTTCGAGTACCGCTGTATGACCTAAAAGTGAATTCCGAAAACGTTGAAGTTTACTTTAGGATTTTTCTGGTCCCTAAAACATACGATTTTGTCAAAGCTTACTATAATATGACAATCAATACGTGATTGGAATGATGAAAGGCAATAGTACCTGGTCATCTCCAGACATTTTCAATTGGACGCGATAATTCTTAAGATCCATCTCCATGGTTTCGATGGTCTGTTTGGAGAGATTATGCATGGTTTGCAGGCTGTTCCGTTCCTTGATAAGCTCATCCACCTGCTTCTTGGACGCGTCCAAAGCCTTGTTGCTCAGTTGAAGGCGATGCTTGAGCTCCTGGTAATCGCTGCCAGCCAGGATGCTCCTGCATTTGGCCAACTCGCTGTCCAGCCGGCGGTTTTCATCTAGAACTTCGTTGAGGTGGACCTTCAGTTCGGCCTGATCCCGTATCAGTCGATCCACTCCTTCAGACATTTCCCGCACAAAGTTGCTAAATGGTGAATAGGCTTGGCGTTGACTAACTTTAGTTGACAAATTTTCCTTTGCTCTCCTACCTGAGAATGGCTTGCTGATTTTCGTGTTGTGTCATATTTGTTGTGTGTTTGGAATCATATTATTTTTCACAGCAGAGTTGTGTATCGGTTTAATGTGTGTTTGTATACTTTTATCAATGAACTAAACAAAATGTTTATGTTTGACATGACGAGTTTCTGCAATGAAGCAAGCTTTGTCTTTGATCTTTTTCAAATTATTAGGAATTTAAAATCCTGGTCAAAGAAAAAATTAGAAATCCATTTGTATCCCCGCGTGCAGCAAAGAATTCTCTGTATTTCACCGATTTTATGCAACTGGCACACTCTTGCTGCCCGTCGTCAATCTCTGACGGTCTGCCACCCTTCAAGCAGGTACATATGGATACGGTCTTACTAGCCATTAAAAACCTGACACGAGTCCTGCAGCGAACGCTGACCCCTCGACAAGTGTCCGTTGTCCTGGGCAACGGGGCCGTGAAAACAAATGTGGATGTAATCGAAATGTGGTCAACTTTCCGTTTCAGTTGTTTGCCATGCCGCTCTTCAACAAGAAGTTCGAGTCGAAGCCGATTCCAGTGCGTCAGGGACGTTGCAATATAGGACATCCGGTGGCCACCGAGGATTTGGATGACTTCCGCCAGATTTCCCTGACGCTAGGCAACAAGGAGCTGCGGTTTGCGGACGGCATCTGGATGCATTCGACCCGAAAGGGCGACGTGGATGACATGCTCCGGCTGAACAAGAAGTTTCGTGCCCTCGAGGAGGAGAACAATATGAATAATCTCAAGATCGAGGTGATGCTGGATCTGCTGGCGGAGCATGCGACGGAACTAAGTGAGCTGAAGCCGAAGGAAAAGTGATAAAAAGCTGTTTAAAATAAACGGAATACTTAAAACACTGAATATTTTTTATTTTCAAATGTTCAAACCCAACAAACTACATAAATACGTTTTAATTTCACTTATAAAATGCTAAAATCTTAAAAATTCCTAAGCGATTACTATGGCTTATGAGTGTTTGAGTTATTGGTGGGAACATTCTCAGAATTTAGCCACTTAGAGTGGACCTTACTAAGTCGCGTGTACTCAGCTTCATACTGTTGGATTAGATCATCCATGTCTCTCTTGAAGCAAACCATAATTTCTTCCTGCACACCTTTGTACATTTCCACTTGATCCTTGTGAAGTTTTCTTCTATAAATGCCAATAAAGTTAAATAAATGTTATTATAAATAAAGTTATGGTCTCACAGTTCAGCTTGTTGTTCCTCCATATCGGGATTGGATTCAATGGCAGATTGTTTCACTCTAGCTTCAAGGTTTTCATCCAGCTTCAGAGCTTCCATGTATTTCCGCTTCAAGAGATCCTTTTTTCTGTGCAAGAAAAAATGTTCATGTAAAATATAATAAATACGTAAATAATTTAGAATCATACAGCAAAACTTGAACTTCCTTATTGGGATCATTAACAGAGCATTCCACCTTGATTTCAGGTTCCTTATGCATCCAAAAATCTTCATCGAACTTACCAATGTTTTCGATCTTGGTATTGGATTTAGAAATTTTTGGATAAATCTGGCAGGTATTCTGCATAAAGTAGGTACAGTTTTGATTTCGCTGAGGTTCACTTCTGAATCCCACCATTGTTGGGGTTAATGATTTAGCAGCCTCATCTATAAAGTTCTTGGATTTAATGCTCAAACTTGCGATAACATCGTGCAAGTCGTCCATATCGCCCTGATTCTGAACCAAAACCTAGAACTTTATATCCTTGGCCTTAAAACCAATAACTCGATAAATTTATACTGACTTAAATGATGATAGTAAAATAAATGCAAAGGGAACTTGTTTCCATTTATTTCTCGTTTACAATGTGCATAAAGTTTATAGAGCTGTCATCATAAGACCACAAAGTAAATCAGTTCGAGAAATAAGCGCACTTGTTTATTTATCGTAAATATCATAAATATACTTTTACCCAAAGTTAGCTAATTTCGATTAAGACCCAACCACATACTTGAGTCCTATTTATAATGCCACATTAATCAGTTTCACATGCCCATCGGGGGAGTTCTCAAGAGGTCTGGCTGGGGGGCTTTTGTTGACCGGCCCATTGGGAATTAATTTGGATTTGTTGCGCATTTCGAGCATGGCGAGCATTGGAGCTGCTGGTCAAATTGGTCGCATTGTTGTCGCCATTGGCAGCAATCTATAGACGCCATTTATTGGTATCGCGGAGTTCCGGCGTCGAGCAGCCGGTGGCTCCTGCTCCATTTATGGGCCGCTTGATAAGCCACAACCACCCGATAAGCCCCGGCTATCGATGGGTTCGCTTGAAGCCCATGGCTTATCACCAAAACCAGACCCACTGTGTGACTCGCACAAGAGCTGTATAAATAACACTTCGAATTTACATGATATCTGGCCATCCATGGTTTAGAATAGCGTTCGGATTGCCCGATAAAGCTAAGCAGCCCCAGTTAGCCGCATTGCCTCTCTAATCTTCGCGTCGATGTGGAAGTGGCAATAGCCGTGCGGGTGCCTTCACTGGATATGTACATAGGTGTCTGGCTAGGCCTCTATCGGTCCACTCCATCGACTACTGTATATTTACGCACCGATATTGATATGCGATAAGCAAAACTGCTTATAAAACACATTTATTTTGTTGTTCCCCAGCAATGCCAGCTACTTAGAGCAAAGGTACACTTGAAGAAATAGGAGGTAGATGTGTATGTGTATACTATAAATACTATAAGTACTAACCCTGAGAATTAAATTTCCATAAACTGATATACATATTTTATACCCCTAGTAATTTTATCTTTGGGATACAAAGTTTGTTTCAGTTTTCGTGAATTTTCTCTCAGTGCACTGCCCACGGTGGCCGATGCCGTCGCCTCCGAGGGGTAACACTTGTTCGAATCGTGTATTACAGTAGTTTGTTGATAGCCAGCCGCGCGAACGGAACGCATACGGAAGAAAACGATCGCAAGATCGATGTGGCTACAATATTTACGGACCTCAATAGCCAATTGTCGGGTGGATAGCAGCAGCAATTGGATCTCCAGACGCGGAAAATCGAGAATTTTGCGAAATTCGCGAAAATTCAGTGAGCATCGACAAATTGTGTGTGGCATTAAGTAACCGGAGAAGCAGACCCGGAGTTCCAACTAGTGGAAAAAATAATACGCCGTATCAGCGGAAGCCAGGCGATTATGAAGCCTTCGTGTCAGTTGTCCATCTGGTCTTAGCCACAGTGAGTGTGTTTGCTCCTATTTTGATTCCACTGGTCGGGGCCCGGTCGGTAAACAAATTGTCTATTAAACAATCAACTTTTCACCTAATAAATGATATCGTATAAATCAATTGAGTCGATGCCAATCAAGTGGGGCAACACAGATAAATCTCCATCACAATGGGAAGAGATCGCAGATCTTGGAAAACGAAATGCATAAACAAAGGTCCCTGGGTATTAAAAGTTTTTTATGAGCTTCGTGTTTTGTGGTCGAGAAATGATTTGTTCGTGACATATTGAAACAATATAATCGTTTGATTCTTTTAAATAATAATATCTTTCTAAATTTCTCTCAATTAAGCAAAAGTCAATAACTAATGTTTATGTATTAGGAGATCATATTTGTTTCCCACTAATTCATAGCTTTTCGCATCTCATAGCACCAAAAAACGATTCGTACAGTTAGAACCCTTCTACGCGCTTCTCAATCTATCGAGTGCCCCCGAAAGTTCTGTGGTAGCCGCCAATCAATTGATAAACGGGCATTATCGCTGCGGCAATGATTTATTGTTGCATAAATGGCACTCACTATTTATTAATAAATGGGAAGCGAAATTCTGATAATTTATATATATGAGCGCACCAAGGATTTGTGGCCCAGTGTTTGTGTCTGTAAGCCAATGTAGAGCACCCGTTCGCTTCGAATGGCCAAGTAAATAAACAAAAGTGGATTTTTACACTCATTGCCGACAGCGCACAATAAAATGTGTGAAAAATGTGCTAGAACCAGTGGAAATGCAACCGCGTAGACCAAATAAATAAATAGAAACTCGGAGAGCCTCGTTTGTTTGCTAAGAAATTAAATGAAAATCGATCATTTGGGAAATAAACGAATGGCCGGCCAGTCAGCCAGCGGAATTCAAATAAATAAATGCCACACCATTGTGTGTGCCCCAAAGTAACTAATCAAAGTGTTCGACAGGTTCCTTCGGCGATAGCAAGTGGAAGACAATGTCGCGGATATGCTAAGTGGAAATGGATCCGATGATTTGTGATCTGTGGTCTGGCCGCATCTGGCTATTGATTCTCATTTGCCTCTGGGGCTTTCAGCAGTCCCGCGGTTTTTTTGTTGACTATACAGGTGAGTTTAGTTTTTACTATAAGGGTCATTTTAAATTTGAGGGTATATAGATACAGGAACATGGATATTTTCATTTAGAAGCTCTTTTTGTAACTACACGTTTCCGCTTTCATTCGTCAAAATATTCAGAAGGTTAATCGCAATTTCGGGGAGCACAACGCTTGATAAGATACTGTCAATTTGGCTATCATTGACACAGAAAAAAGTAAACATTGCCATTGCCTTGATTGAATGGTTCGGAATTTTTGTTATATCTTTTTTGCCGGTGCAGAGAACACGGAGTTAATTCAACAGAGAGCCGGATTCGATGTCAAGCTGCAGTGCAATCTCAAAGGTCTGGTCGATGAGAGTATGCTGAATGACATCAAGATACATTGGTACTTTAAGGTATGCACTTTTTTTTTTCTATTATTGTTGGTACCCATTGATAAGTATTAAACCATTTCAGCAATGCAGCGAAAACAATTGCCATCAGTTGGGATCTGTGGATGAGTGGACTGCTCTGCCATGTGAGCCGAGTCTGTGTCGTCCGGAACTCTGGCTCCGGAATGTGACGGAGCGGTATTCGGGACTGTACAAGTGCAGCATTAATCCACACATTTGGGATAAAGCCCAGGCTGTGGATGTTCAACTGGTTCGCACCTATCAGCTGGATGTTAAGAGTATGTACAATTTTCATCACGGAATATCTATACCATATCGAAGATTACGTATTAAATCTATTTGTAGACACCTCATTGGCAGCCCCTGAGTTTGTGGACTCGTATCCCAACAACAAGACCACGTTGGTGGGCAGTAGGGTGGTGTTCCAGTGCCGTGTTCACAGCGAGGAGCATCCCACAATCAAGTGGTTTCGCCGGCAGACCTACGTGGGAACTCAGTCAGCTGGAGAAACCTCCTCGGCACCCACAACCTCCAATTTTAGCAACCATATAGTCCGGTACAATGGTCGAACATATGAACTACTGTCCACCGATCCAGAAAAGATGATGGCACCCCAGATATATCTCAGCAAATTGATTCTGGACGGAGTGAGGCTAAGAGATGCCGGACACTACGCCTGCGTGGCCATCAGCTATCGAGGCCATAAGATACGGGAGGCCTTCCTGGATGTGCTGGCCGACGTGGAGGATACGGATCAGGAGAATGAGTACTGGTCGGACTACGGTAATGAAGATGAGGGAGTTCCGACTAGCGATCGACGGGAGTTCCTGCTGCTCTTCCTTATGCCTCTGGGATTGGCTCTTCTTCCATTGACCGTGTGGTTCAGTTATCTGTTGTACAAACGCTACTCTGTGGGACACGGCGATTGCCAGCGAATAGATTCGGACGAGGATCTGGACACGGAAAGGTGTGTTCTCGGGGGAAACAAGCACTAAACCAAACACTTTTGAAGCTTCACTACGCTTATTAAGATTATGGATAAAGACTGTCTATAGAGTTAAGAAAAGTAGACTTACAATCTAAAAATAAATATAAGGTTTTATATAAACTTTAGAGCTAATCGAGTCAACTATAATGCCTACATCAATAAGGACATTTTTTAAAATCTAGAAAACCTATACTTTTGTGCCACTTGGTTGTCTGTGAAGGTAGTGTTCCCATGTAACTAAGGCAAGCTAAGCTAAGTTCAAAATTTTCGTCGAATGAAATTCCAAATTTGTTTCGTCTTCAGTTTTCGGCAGACCAAGTCCTCATTTGGACACCGCCGCCATCGTCATCACCGCATCTGATTGCAGCAAACCCATACACGCTAAAGCAGCCTGCCTAATCCCCTAGAGAACTGGTACTTTCCCCAAACTGATGATCATCGAACTTTGCCTGGAGTTTCACTTGATGTGGAAGTCGAATGTCCGCATATATTTTTTGCGAATGAGAGTGGCCATTGTAAATCAACTGGAGCCAATTGGGGACTTCTCCTACTAGAATTATTCATAATATCAAGCAAATTCCATCTAGGATCAGGGTTAACTAGACGTCCATTTGTTCAGGAGCAAACTGGACCAAATGTCTGGATCGAGGCGACGCCGTACCGCTATGGAATACTACGAGTACATAATGCCCGGAATTTATGACTATCCGGTGATCCAATGTGATGCCAGTGAAATCCGTTCCTATAGTATTGACCCCATACTGACCAGTGCTTCATCAACTTGGTCAATTCCAAATGGAAATGCCTCCTATGTAGCTGGACCAATGGGTGTGATCAACTACCTATCGGATATGCAAACGCACTTGGCTCTGCCAACTAGGCAAAATCTGGAAACTGGTCTTATTTGTCCAACCATTGATTCCAACTCGTGTTTCCATGAGCCACATCGAGAATATGTTCAAATGGAGAATGAGCACACCGATGACGACGAGGGATACGTCTATGAGATTCCAGAGATTGTTCTCTGCTTAAGCCGTTCAAATTCAGAGTCGGGCGCAGCTGAGGAATCTGGTGATTCCCAGCGTTCGTCAAAGAGTTATTCATCGGTGGAGATCAGCGAGCAGTCAAGATCGGGGGAATACGTTAAATTAGAATCGGTTCCAAGGAGGCGAAGAAAAGTCTCGCAGAAGCGCAAGTATACCGCCGAGCAGGGTTACCTGGTTGAGGAACCCACCAGCGAACCATCTGAGGAGGATGCCGAGGAACTGCCACCAAAATCCAGAAAATAGATATACAGTTCAGCATTTACGTTTGACTATAGACAGATTTCCAGAAACGTTACCTTATTTGATTTTTCGTTGGAATTTGTAGTGATCAAAATATATATATTTTATAAATATTTATTTGGTGAACTTACATGTGTGTATGATTATCGATAATTGGGTTGCACTGTCGCGGGGTAAGATATAAAGGCATGTTACAAGTTGAAAGACAAATAACTTGAACAATAATGTTTTTCACATAAGTGCAAATTTATAGACCAATATATAGTACACAGTAGCACCTAGTCGAGACCCAATTGGTACTGCCAATGAGCGACTAATTTAATTATTTGCACATGTTCAAAGACTTCACTCTCGCGCAATGCCAAAATCACATGGAAAACTTGTCTCCCAGGCTCTCCGATTGTCTCTAGCTGCCTCTTTCTGTTTTCTATAGCCTTCTCTCTCGCTTCTTAGCGCCCCCTCTCTTTCTGGCTGTGAGGCAACCTTCCATCGACAGCCGCTCAGTTGTTATACGGCTTTTGTTGCCATCAGACGTGACTTGTATTTATTTATTATTTGTTTCGTCGACGGGGCACCGAAATCGAAAACACTCGCTATAAAATAAACAAAAAACTATTTTTAGGCTGCAAATCTGAAATATATTTTCTCAATCAACTGCAGCAGGAGCATAGAGCCGCCACCCCACCACATCCCTAAAAATGGACTGCAAATCGCGACGCGGCACCAAAATATCGGTGATCGCCCTGGGAAGTGCCCTCTGTTTCGTCATGATGGCATACTTTGTGTTCGGCGACAGCAACGACGAGCAGGGTTTGCGGAATCTACGCATGATATCCATAGTAAGCTGCCGCCGCCTCTGGCATAAAGTTGTAAACAACGCGATCTGAGTGAGCACTGTGTTTATCAATCCAATCCAATCCCCACCAGCTGTTCCGACATGGGGCCAAGAATCCGAGTGGCTTCTATCCGCTGGATCCGCACGCAGCCCACGACTGGCAGGGCGGGATGGGAGCCCTCACGCCGGTTAGTATACCTGTTTCACTTAACTCAAAACGTATAAGTGATAAAACATCAAATTGCAATCGGGCTAATATAAACTGTCACGCCCACAACAAACAAATTGAAATAAAGCAAACAAATTATAATTTGGTTTTATTTGCCAATATCTCGCTTGCACTAGCTGAGAAACGGGTATCTGATAGTCGAGAAACTAGACTATAGCGTTTCCGTTAATGTTTATTTATTTTCCAATTAACACATTTTATCGTACGAATTTTTACACTTTAAAAAGTATTTATACAACGGTGGTCGAGTAAATAATTAATGTCAATAATGTAAATCAGTAGGTTTCATTTCATATAGAACTCCAATTTGTTTTTAATATTATGATCATTTTGTATCAATGAATGTGAATTATAGGTGCAAGTTGGTGATATCTAAAACTATAATGCTAAGCACTTAATATGTACATTACTATTTTAAATATTTTAAAATAGTTGTTGATATTATACAAATTTATTAATCCCCCTCGACAGAAAGGCAGCCTGCAGGCGTACAACCTGGGAAGGAATCTGCGCATGCGCTACTACCGTCTGCTGCCTCCGAACAGCCTGTACACCCAGCAGCAGGTGAATGTGCTCAGCTCGGCGGCGGAGCGCTGTGTGGTGCGTCAATCGTTCCGATAAGAAACCCTCTATAACCATTTGCTATCTGTCCGAGATGGGGGTGCCCTAATCAGTTGGCCGTGTGTTATCTTTTAGATGAGCGCCCAGAGCGTCTTGGCCGGCATGATGCCGCCGCTGGAGAACAAGAATGTGCTGCCCATTCCCTGGCAGCCGGTGGCCGTCAATACGCTATCTCGCAATGAAGATATCGTGAGTGCAATCGTATATATCCATTAGGCAAGTGCAAGTCATCATCATCATAGTGCTATCTATCTTTATTAGCTATTGGCCCAAAAGAAACCGTGTTTGAAGTACGACCACATTCTGCAGAAGCTTTACAAGTCTCCGCCTCCTGAACTCCAGAAACTGAACGAGGACAACCTGGAGCTGTACAAATTGCTAACCAAGAACACTGGCAAGGTGGGAGAGAGTTGCACCCATATGTGTTGTTAATTCCTTTATTACCATACGATATATTTATCTTTTTCACTTCTGACTGCATATTATCCTTTAGAACATTTCAAATGTACTGGATGTGGAGTTACTTTATGGCACACTCAAAACCGAAGAGGAGGCAAATCTGGTGCTGCCCGATTGGACTGAGAATATATACCCCGAGGAGATTAGGCCACTAGCTGAACGTAGCTATATGCTATTTACCGAAACAAATCTAATGAAGCGAATTAAGGGTGGAGCCTTCCTTACGGATATACTCAACAAAATGCAGAATAAGCGCAAGAGGAACCTCAACCCCGATCGCAAAATATTCCTGTACTCCGGTCATGATGTGACTTTGGTTAACGTGATGAATTCCTTGGGCATACTGGACCAGACTACCAAGCTTCCGGAATATGCATCGGCACTGGCCTTCGAGCTTCATCACAGCAAGTCTTTCAGTGATGGAGACTTTGAAGTGAAGGTTGGTAATAGGCTGTTACTATTAACTATGGGATTCTTACCAGTTTGGGTGTTTGGTTGCAGTTGGTTTACTACTACAACAGCGAAGACAAATTCCCCAAGGAGCTGACCATTCCCAATTGCGATGCACCGTGCTCACTGACCCAGTTTGAGGCCTCTGTGAAGGCCCTACTCCTGGATAACTATGATGAGACTTGTGAAAATCATCCGACCGATTGCAAAACATAAGATGTTGTTGAAAGTGTGTGTTGTTCTGGGTTGTTGTTTAAGTGTCTGCCCATTGCCAAGAAATAGTCAGATGTGATTTTGGATAACTTTAAATAATTGGTTTCAATTAATAGCTTTAAAATAACACTAAGTCAATTAGAAACACTAAGTAATGCAAGGTGTAGTTATCTCAAAAAGACAAATACATATATGGATGAGATGTTCCAGTGTTCTCTTCTATTTACTTTAACTGAATATGCATATATTTAGATAAGAAGGCTCTTATCCACATTTCACATTTTGCTGTTTAGGAAATCAAATCAAAAGCTTGAGCCCTTGTCCTCAGGATATAGAAAGTATATGGGAACTTTTACCGTCTCGCTGACATGAACGATCTCGGTGTGACTAATTAGACGGATGGCAGCCAGTCCATAGAAGAGCATTGGTAAGCCTGTGTAGATTTTAAAGATATAAATGCGGCCTTTACGGAGTTTGCTTAAACTCGTAAAAGGACTTACCCATATGAATTTTTCGATTCATGACAGGGCAAACACCTTTTTCGAGCTACCACAGACCTATGTAGCATAATCCGTTTACTGCACTTACCCAAATTGATCACCTTAAGGAAGCGAAAGAACTTGTCCTCCAACCAAAGATCCTGCACCTCCCTCTTGCTACAGTGGTACTTCATATAGGGATAGCAGGCGGTGCGCAGAATGTGATAGTTGGTTCCGTTTTCCAGGGTCCAATTAAAGTGAGACATTCCCCTCTGATCGTTGGCCACATCGTGGAACTAGACTTGGAGCATATTCCTCATTAGATCTGGTAAAAATACTCGTGCGGAAATAGGGGAGTCCTACCTTCACGAAATATGATGTCCAAGGTGGCTCATGGCATTGTTTCAAATATGCGGTCAATACTTCCGAGGCTCGGGGCTTCAGTAAAAGGCGGGTAAGCTGCATTTTGTATCCAAATATTGCTACTATTGCATCACAAAATAATAACAATTGGTTTTCATGGGTTTTGTTATTATTTTTGCCCTCTTATCGAATCAACAGCTGTTCTGCAATCGATTGTTATCACATCGATAGCAGTAGCGATAGCTCGATAATTGCGCGTAATTTGAAATTCTTTTTTGAAAACATATTCTCTAACTTTTAAGCCTCGTGTCTGTTAGAAGTACCAGCAAGAGACCCGAGCTATCCGAGCACTTTACGCTGGATGAGATGGTGGCCAACGAGAAGCTGCTTCAGTATGACGAGGGCTCAAAGGAACGCACCGAACTGGAAACCGCCCTGCTGGGCGTCCTCAATAGGGTAGAGCACGTTCCCATCGTTATTAACGGACAGGAGTTCCAGGCCAAGGAGGACTTCCAACAGGTTCTGCCCTACGATATCCAACAGCCCATTGCTCATTACGGTCATGCCCACCGCGTGCTCATCCAAATGGCCATCGATAAGAGCGTGGAGGCGCAGGTGAAGTGGGACAAGGTCAGGCTTAGTGATCGGATTGATATTTGGGAGCGGGCAGCGATGCTGATTGCCGGAAGATACCGCTATAACATCATTGCGGCCACGATGTTGGGCCAGGGGAAAACGCTGCGACAGGCAGAGATGGATGTGGCCGAGCTGGTGGACTTTATGCGCATTAATCCAGTCTTCCTGCGTGAGCTGGCCAACTATGAACCCATTAGAGGAGACACCCAACAAAAATGCAGGAATTCCATGCGGTTAAGAGGACTTTCAGGTGGGTCTCTATACAATCAATATGACTTTTTATCCACTTATAACTTTTTTTTTTGCAGGATTTGTGGCTGCCATCAGTCCGTTTAACTTTACGGGTATCGCCGTCAATCTGGCCTATACGCCCGCCTTGATGGGCAACTCGGTGCTCTGGAAGCCTTCCGACTCGGCCATCCTGTCCAATTATTTTGTTTTCAAGGCCCTGCGGGAAGCTGGAGTGCCCGATGGTGTGGTGAACTTTGTGCCCGCCGAGGAGACAACGTTTGCATCCGTAGTAACGCAACATCCGAAATTGGCGGGGATTAACTTCACTGGTACCTCAACGGTTCTCAAGGTGCTCTGGCAACTGGTGGCCCAGAATATCAATTTCTACCAGAACTATCCCCGTTTGGTGGGCGAGGGAGGCGGCAAGAACTTCCACTTCGTGCACTCCTCGGCGGAACCGGAAACGGCGGTGGCCTGTACGATAAGAGCTGCCTTTGAGTACGCCGGTCAGAAGTGCTCCTCCTGCTCGATGTTGTACGTTCCGGAATCCCTGTGGCAGAATCACATACGAGAACCTCTTCTAGGGATCACTGCATCTCTGGTCGTGCGACAAGATGCCACATACTGCGATAGCTTCTGCTCGGCGGTGATCAACCGACGGGCCTACGATCGCATCTATATGTGGCTAAGGTACATCGACCAGAGTCCCAGTTGTCAGGTCCTCGTTGGAGGAAGCTGCGACAAGCAACGTGGCTATTATGTAGATCCAACGGTCGTACTGGTCAAGGATCTGGACAATATCATATGTCGGGAAGAGCTGCTGGCTCCCATCCTCGGTGTCTATGTCTATCCAGATCATAAGCTCAAGGAGACTATGTATAAGGTGGCCCAGATAAATCATGGATTGACAGGTTCGGTGTTTGCCCAGGATCAGAGCTTCATCGAGGAAGCATACGATGCCTTCAGAGTCAATGTGGGCAACTTAAATGTGAATGACAAGTCCACCGGATTGATGGTGGGTCAGCAGCCTTTTGGAGCGGGCCACATGACCGGCACCAGTGATAAGTTGGGCACTCCTCACTCCCTGCTGCGATGGACATCGCCCCAGGTGATTAAAGAGTCTTACAAGACCCACAGGAACATCTTTTATCCCTATATGCAAATGAATGATCAGGAGCAGGAATTCGCACAAAGTGATATAGTCTCCCTGGATGAATCCTCCTTTGGGCACTTCAACAGTGACGGACGGCAATAAGGTGATATAGGAAAATCGAAGACCTTTGTATTATGATCAAAATTTCTGTGCCAATAAATATGAAAATAGTGAATAGTGTAATAAGACCTTGATTACTGAGCACAGATGGCGAAAAGTCATCTATACACTTTTTGGAATAACGTCACCAATTTTGTACAATCATACCAAGTAAAAAAAAAAAACAGCTTTTATGATATATTACAGATTTGCAAACGAAACATGAGATGTCCAGACATCTACTTCATATTTTTTGCATACTGGCAATACCCAATCTGATTCCAATCAGTTGCACTGAGGCAAAGGATCAGAAACTTAGTGTGTCGCATAAGGAAGCCTCGTCTTGGCTGAGAAAGCAGGACGACTTGGACCCAAAGCATTACAATAGACTATATGATGCCTATCGGGAGCGAATAAAAGGGGAGGGACCCGAAGATGCCAAGGTCGAGGTCGAGGCAAAGATGGAATCAAAAGATCCAGTACCACCGCAAAGGGATCTCACTTCGTTACCCAAAAAGACAAAACAGAAAGAAAAGCTAATGGCTAAAGAGAAAGATTCTACAGAATTTTCCAATATCAAATTCGATGCCACCGATGATCGTCCCTTGGAATCGGGGAACTGTTTAGCTCGTCTTCCACATCGGAATAGAGAAAATGAAACTGTTAAGGCTATAGACGAAACTAAAGAACGAGTAGAAGATAAAAGCCAATTGGTGGGAAGTATGATTTTGCTAAAACTGGATGTCCCCGAAAATATGCTACGAGTAAAAAAACCAGAAAAGATCAAGGATCCTGGAGAACGTCGAATTTCCGAGCTCAATCGCATATACCAGGAGGTATTGAAAGTCTGGCAAAAGCCAACACCAAGTCTGACCTCCAAGTCTGTTCCGCCGAAGCCTCTAAGCTCCTCGGGGTCTGTGAAAATAAGTGCATTAACAGATTTAATGGATGTGATTGAGCGTCTTCAGAAAAGCGATTTGGTCAAGGAATTGGCCGATAAGATAAACGAAGAAATGGAACCCAATTTGCAGAATCAAATCAAGCAGGATGCTCTACTAGTAACAGATAGTAGAGCCTCATTGAGAGCTATAAAGAAAAACAATATATCCGGGATCTTTGAAAATATGGAGCCCGGAAGTGCTGCCAATGCCTTCAAAAGATTGTTAGATGACATAAACTTCAGGAGATCAAGCATTAAGGCTGGTGGACTTTACGATGAGTATAAGAAGGGCTTCTGTCAGTTATTCAGTGATCACAAATTTCCCAGAGAATCCCATATCATTAGTGAAACGGATTATCCTACGGATAGCGAGTCGAGTCGCCGGATGAACAGTGAGGACAACCTTCCAAGTCACTGTGATAAACAAAAAACGACTACTGTTGCGTGTGACGAACCAGAAAGTAAGGCCACAACCAAGATGTGTGTTCCTATTGAAAAACCAACTCCGAGCAATCAGTGTGATAAACCAAAAGCGACAACTCCAAAATGTAAGGAACCACAGAGTAAACCCACAACTAAGAGCTGTTCTTCGATTGAAAATCCGAGCCAAGGCAATAACTATCTAAAGGCGCTGCAAACATTTATCAAAATGAACAAGGAAAGTAATCAGAACGGCGGCCTTAAGCCCTATTATCTGCCAAACTCAAAAAATCGTCAGCTGGTTTGGAATGACATTCCATTGATTAAGCCTGGTCTCAACGAATCACCTAAGGACACTTCAGAGAGTAAGCCGCATTGTAAGCCATCTAGCAAGCCCGTTCAAGAGATTATAGTGTCCGAAAAGAAGCCCGATAAAGTAACTAGCTCTAATCCTAGTTCCAAAATCGAAACTAAAGTGATGGAGTCTGTGCCAAAAATACAATCGGTTTTCTCAGGACTGGATCCTCAACAGATAATAGGTGGCCTGAAGGCCATCAAGCAATCTTCATTCTTTAACTTGGTGGATGAGTATCAGAAGCAAATTGAAAACCTCAATCAGGCGTTGAAAACAAAGCAAAGTTGGTGGAAGGAGGTTTTGGAGAAGGGACAAAACCCAGCCAGGACACCCATGAAGAGGAACATACTCATGACTAATCCAGCTGCTGGCCACCTTTTGCAAGCACCGTTTCCCGAGGTGCTAGTCAATCAGCCATCACAGCTGGGCGGCAGTAATGTCATTGATACCATGGCCACTCAAATGAACCTATCACCTTTGGAGGTGGCTCAAAGGATTGTGGGTACCGGTCAAAATACAGGCGATGGTGGATTGAGGTATGCACCCAGTCGCATACCATCAGGTAAGTCAGTGAGCATATCGCTGTAAATCTATTTGAAATTATGAATATCGCGTAAAAGCAAGTCAGATCGGAAGTAGCTCCCGAAAGGGATCCGAGATCATGTGCCAAGTCCCAAGTCCACCATCGCAGTCGCCGCATCAACAGCCAGAGGACCAGCTGGGAATTTCCCCGGTTCTAGACAAGATCCTGGAACGATTAGAGAGCATTCAGGCAAGCAAGTCCAATCAATCGTCGGAAGAGGAGGAGGAGAGGAAGCTGCCCTGCTGCTTCGTGGATCCAGCCGATGGTAAGAATAGGTGGTAGAGCTAAGATTCATGTATATAAAGTTTAAAACTTCAGGTGCCCCCTGCGATCTAAACGGATCCTGGGAATCTCAGGTCCTTGGCATTCGCATAAACATCAAGAGCCCGCCAACACATTCAGTTGGCGAAGAAGCGGACAAGCCCACCTGTAGCCAACACAAAGGTCGTGCCTATCGCAGGACGAGACGACAGTGCGTCAAGATGAACAAGACGCAGTTAAAGGATGCGACCGAATTGAAAACTCCCAATTTCCATGGCATTAAACTAAACATTAGTGTGCAGGAGACAGTGCCGCCGAGGGCCCACGATCTCCTGGATAATCTCACCGATTGGTATTTCTCGGGACAAACTATGATGATCCTGGGCGGGCCACTTTCTCTATCCTTCCGCAAGGCGAATTCCAATCTGATCGGCCACTTTGTTGGTTATTGTCGCACCTGCGGCTGTGTGGACACCATTTTTGGCTCATGGAGCTTCTGCCAGCCATCACGGGATTGCCAGGACATCTGTATGTCGATAGTGGACAGACGGGATATGCTACGACGATACAGTATGGATGAGCGGCGAAAGAATCGATTCAAGGAGCAGCTCTATATGGGCAGCAAGTTCGCCAAAATGGAAAAGGAGCGCCAGATGGCCGAGCAGGAAAAGTGCCACAAACTTGCTCCTCAAGCTTCACGCGAAACGAATGGGAATCCAAGCCCATAAGTCAAAGTTGAATTTAAATTAATTATTATTTAAGCTTAATTTATTTTGATAATTTGTAAGCAATTAGTTGGTTTGAGAGAATTTGATTAATAAAACTGATTTTGCAAAAAAGGAATGTCCTTAAATTATATCAACTGATCAACTGATCACCAAGTCGTGAGCTTACATTGCATAGGCCTGGCTCATTTGGTGATGAATGAATGACATGGTGAATCCAATCGAACGCCGCACGCAGTGCACGTCCATCTGGCCATCCAAGATGCACTGCCTCAACTGATTGACGGCGTAGTTCTCGATCCGCTTCTTGGTACTCTCGTTGTCAATTCGTTCTAGTCGCTTATCCACCTTGTGCATTAGAACGAAGGCCTCTGGGAAGTGACCCACATCACAGGGCCAGTTGACGGAGTGCGGATGAGAATGGCTTACACTTGGATCTTGGGACGAGTTGTCCTCCTCAGACCAACGAATATTCCTCGCCTGCACCAAAGCCAGGGTCGAAAGAAGTAGAATCACCAGAGTTGAGTTCATTGCAACGACCGCTGTTAAACTGTGCCAATCAATTCTATAACTAACCCTTTTATAGGCCCAAAAGCAGCAACAACTAATAACTGATAATGCAGAAGGGCTTTGTCCTCACAATGTTGCTACTCAGCCACGAGTTTTTCAATTATTGACAGAGGTCAATGTCAAAAATCACTGATTAGCAAATGGCTGTATTAATGTATTAATTAAAAGAGGGTTTGCCGATCAGCAAACTAAATGAATCATTATTTGAGGTAAATAATTCCTATAATACAAGTGTAACAAACTATTGTTGCTAAATTACATTAAATATATATTTTATATATTAGTTGATAGATTGCCAGATTTTTGCAAATATAAAAATGTGATAAATCAACTTCTATTATTCTTGATCTTTTCGTTAATCCAATTTACGATCTCCTACCCAGATAATAGAAGTTAAATTAATAGATTCCGAATATATAGCTCAACATATACCTGAACACCAGACCCTGTCCGCATGGAACATTCCTCAAAAGTCCAATCTCGACCAGTTAGGCGATACAGGCCCATCAAATCGATAACTGTGGACATGGACAGGGATCCCGAGGCGTCCTTCTTGTTGGACACGATCAGCAAAGGAACATTATCCAGTTCCTGGTGCATCAGAACATCGCATAAAACACATCGCGCCTCGCTTAGCCGCACTGCATCCGTGCTATCCAGTACAAAAATCTACGGTTCAGGGATTGTAGTCGAGTCTATAAGTTATAGATGAGACTCCTCTCACCAAAACCTTCACTTTCTTATAATACTTTGGCCAGATCTGGCGATTCTTTAGTTCTCCGTTAATATCCCACAACTGCACTCTGGAATTATTTAAGGTGAAGCTCCATTCACTGACTTGATTGTTAGATTCCTTGGACTACAAATAGTTTATGGTAACATTATCAAATGGATATAGAACCATCACATATATGGCCTTACATCTCCATTGAAAATTTCCGCCAAGCGGTCTGTCAACGTGGATTTTCCCGCATTGTCTAATCCTAAAATGAGCAGACAGGATTTCTGAGAGCCTGTGGGCAGGATCTTTTTTATGAACGAAACAGGTCCGTAAAAACACATGGGGATCGAAATTTGATGTGACTCTTTAGTTTAGATTTCAGGTAAAAATAATGATTTAACTAGCACAGCCTTCTCAACTTAATATTCAGTTTATATTCAGCTGGTTCAAGATACATATAAAAAATAAGGATTCATCCAAGAATAAGAGCTTGTGATACTTTTAATGAGTTGAAATGTAGGTACGTATATTTAGTTCTTAGAGACAACTTAACAGGCGACGATTACAATAATTTAGATTACTTCTTCATGTTCTTGCAGACCCAGTCCATTCCCTCCTTGAGTCCAGTGCCATCCACAGCGGTGCAGGCCTTGATCTCCCAGGTTCGTCCCTGCAGTTGCACCAAACTCATCTTCTCGGCCACCTCGGCGGCACTCATGGCATCCGGCATATCCTGTTTGTTAGCGAAAATCAGTACGGGAACTTGCTTCAACCGATTGTCCATGAGCATTTCGAATAGTTCACTACCCGCCTCGGGCAGGCGAGTCCGATCCGTACAGTCAATTACATAGATCTGAAATAATCAAAGCCATTAGCTAACTGAATAGAGTTTAGATCTATAACAATCCTACCAGCACATCAGTATTCGCAAAGTAGTTCTTCCAATATGGACGTATCTTCCATTGACCACCAATATCCCATACATTCAGTTTGAAACCATCGGCTGCCACGGACTTGATGTTAAATCCTGCCGTGGGCGTTACCTGCGGGATTTCACTCCGTATTTTATGGGGAAAACGGAAGAAGTTCGCCGCCTTTATACGCACCGTGGTTATGTCCTCCGATGCCAGCTGCTTCAGTATCGTAGTCTTGCCCGCATTATCCAATCCCAGGAGCAGGATGCGAGCCTCCTTTTCCGGATTGGGTCTCAGTTTACGCAACAGCGATAGCAGACCCTAAAATATGAAAGCTATTAAGTGTTTTTTTTTTGCAAGGAATAAATTCTAATTCGTTTTTCGAAGCTGTGTTATTCCAGCACCTGATTACCAGTATAAGTCTAGACTCGGTAGTATCCTCTGTTATATCTTTGAAATTTGGAATAACAATCTACATTTGGTATTTTATTAAAATTGTTAATAAATATACATATGTGTTTTTATAAATACAACATATGCTTGTAAACACACATGTTATCAATATAGACCATGTAAAGTTGTAAAAAAAACACTTGCAATTAAACGTGCCCTTAGTGATAGAATGCAAAAAGCTTAGCAACTGGTGAACTATACAAACATATTGTTTGAATTGAGATAAGGGCTCGCCAAAAGAAACAAAAATAAGGTTGAATGAAAATAAAACGTTTATTGGTTGTATTGGGTATTATATGTAAAAATTTGTCATGAACACTTTTTCTTATTGTTGTGAATCGATGTCTTTAATTTAACGAGGCTACAAAAAGCTGATTTCTGTTTCTTTGTTTTCCGAACCACCAAATTTGTTTTTTTGAATACCGATAATTGCGCGCCGAAAACTTTCGTAGCAGTGCTGAAAAAAGTTCTGCTCTAACAAAAAAGTGTTGTATAGTTTTTGAGGCGGGTTTCCATGGCGACGATCGCAAAATGAAAACAAATCGAGCAATTACGGAACAACAAGGCACTTAATTAGGTGTTACGGAACCGGGAGATAACCTACCATCGTATAATTAACGCGGGAATAACAGCCAGGAGGCGGTGCGATCTCCGACCACTATATCCGTATCTGTATCCCCCCGATTGGCCAATCCGCTCTGGCCGCTCAAGGACGGTGTCTTCTGGTGGTCAACTCAGGAAAAGTCGGAAAACTCGAGAATTGGATCAACTTCAACCACCAAACACAACATCACTGGCTCGTCGCTGCACAACTACTGAAAACAAATTCGCTCAACGCTCCAACAAATTCCAACGGCAACAACAACAAAAGCGCCAACGGTCGCCGAGCAACCGCTGCAAAGGATTGATAGAGGGGGGAAGTGGTGGGGGTGCGGGTCGAGCGGTATTCGAATTGGAACGGGAACGGGAAGAAGATGCCGCTGCTATTTACGGGCTTCAACGCATTTGGCCAGCATGAATGTGTAAGCGGCGACGTCGACTGCGCAGCCGGCTTCAGCGGTTTGTAACCGGCAACAAAAGCCGCCGATCACTTAGTTGCTACAGTAGACACTCGCTATAGAACTCACTGGCCTGCATGCAGCTTTTATCGTTTTTATAATTTTAACCACCTGATTTTTGAATATATTACGCTAACTTATAAAACTGAATCCGATTTAAACTAGATGAATTTTTAAGATTTCATGCATTGGATATAGATTGGATTTTAGTTAATAATGATAAAGTTTCTGATTACACATCGATAATTGGAGCCAATTTCATTTTTTGATTGCCTATTTATATATTTACAGAGCAATGAAATTTATAAACTAGTAACTTAGACCAAATCTTTTTAGGGGGCTTCCACCGTATGTATGTATGTGTACTAATTCAGTCCTGCCTTTATTACAGAAATAAATGCGCCAGTCTCGAACCAGAACCAGTGCACGATTTCGATCGGCTGGCGGTATGCGGCCCTCGCTTTTGGCCGGAAGTTGTGCCTGCGTGGGCTCTTGGATGATGGCCCAAATGAGTGCGTGACCCTGGAGGCAACGGGGGACATAAGGGCCATTGCTGCCGCCGATTCCCACTGCCTTGTGCTACTCCAAAGCGGTCAGCTTTACAGGGTGCAACCCAAACTGCAGGCGGAACTGGTGACTGTTAGGCTAGAAGCTGCTCCCAGATCCAATTCGGGTACAAAGCGCTCGATCTTTGGGGCTGCCAAGGCGCCTTCGTCGCCGATCATAGAGCATATCGCATGTGGATCGCACATAAACGTAGCGATCAGCTCGGAAAATTGTGTCTACAGCATTCCCAGCTGCCTGCATCAGTTTTCCGAGCGCCAGTTTCGGGTGAAGCAGCTCCAATGTGGCCATGAACATGCCGTGCTCCTCAATGCCAATGGTGACGTGTTCACCTGGGGAAATGGACTGTAAGTAAGGGTTATGATAAATGCGTTGGTTGTTAGTTTCTTATCCTAATACCCGACAATTTCTGCATTTCTATGTCATAATTAACAGCCGCGGACAGTTGGGACTGGCGGTGCTGAGAGTGGAAGAGACGCCTCAATTGCTGGAGGCGCTGGCGGGGATCAAGGTATATATATTTGACTTGTCCACTTATCTTGTCTGTCACACATTCAAGTGTCTTGCAGATAACGCGAATTGCTGCCGGTGGTTGGCACAGTGCGGCCATATCCGCCTTTGGAGACCTCTACACCTGGGGCCTCAACTGCAGCGGTCAGCTGGGAATGCGTGTGATGAAACCCGGCGGCGTCCTCAAAGAGCCCACTGTATATCCGCTGCCTCAGTTGCAAGATCTGCCCGAATGTGACTGCTCCCAAGGCGGGGAGAGCAACAATGATTGTGAGCCGCTGAGGGTGTTCGCTGGATCTCGTCACACTCTGCTGATCCGCCGATGCGGGCGGCTATGGGTCAGTGGTTGGTGCAAGCACGGTCAACTTGGCAGGCAACTCCAAAACCTGTCCTATGTGGATGCCTTTCAGGCCCTGGAAGGTATAAAGATGAACCCTACTGCGGATGATGTTCTCTGTGGGCCATGGTCAACGCTGCTCCAATTGAAGGTATCGTTGGATTGAAGACACATTTATACATTTTAAAGAGACTGACTATTGTTAAATCTACTATATTGAACACATCTTGGACACAAACCAATTTACATGTCAAACCAATTTGGTTGCCTTCTTTTTGTCGCGAAGGTCATGTAAAATGTATTTTCACACATTTTACTTGACGCCAATCTAGTATACATATATAGTATATATTCTATTGCATATATTACGAACTTATGTAGATAAGTAGGCATTGGAATTAGCGTTTCATCCATTATTTGAATACAATTAAAATAAGACAGGCTGGATGAGCGGATTGCCCTTAAGCATGGCGTAAGTTAAGAAGTATGCAGGATCAGAGCCGTTGTTCTGTAAGAAACTTCCTCATTCCCAGTCCCAGTATATTCTTTGTTATGATATGGCGCATCACCCTGCAAATAATGTATCCATACGGATACATGGGCTGTTCGCTGCAGGACGCATTGGATAATGAGTATCTGGTATGGAACAAGGGCGATCACCGGGAAAATCAGATGATGCTATTAAGGGACACCATTCAAACCTCACTCCTGCTCGTACTAATGATAGAGCTGATGCTGACGTTCAATATTCCGTTTCCGATAGACATAGGCGCCGAAATATAGTCTCGGATCTGAACTCTGTTCCCGTTTATTACTATAGAAGCTATATAGCTCCAGTACGTTTATTGCCCCATCAAAACAAGAGTGCTCAAATAATTTCGTCTTGGTGTAGGACCGCCATTGTGCCAACGTTCGTCGACTTTGTCGTTGTCGTCGCTGCACATTTAATCAGTAAATTTTATTTTTAAAAATGGTATTAAACAATATTTGCCATAGCAAAATGTACGACGCTCGCAGTGCAATAAACTTTTCAGCACTTGAGCCGTTCGCCTGACTAAATGACTGATTGACTGACTGACTGACTGACGGACTGACCGACTGATTCGCCGAACGCAGGAACGACTGACGTTGGAATTTTTTTCTTTGTTTTAACTTTAGCTCGGCGCGATTATTTCGATTTCGTGGAAGTGCGTTACTTGCGAAGGTTTGATAGGAATTTCATGCGTCGTATACAGGCTATATTCGTTACGATAACAGTTCAATACAGGCTATATTCGTTACGATAACAGTTCAATCGATTCGACTGGGAAATGTTCATTTCGATTGCTCATGACTTCTTAAAGAGGAACTTTTATGAAAATTGTTCGCTTCTGAGATTGGTTTTTTAGCTGATTACACAGCCGTATATGTTATATTTATACTAAATTGAAGTATGTTTTTTTAAAATTTTTTCTCTTTTTTGTTATAGTCAATATCTACCGTTCCCGATCCTATAGGCGAATTTTCCGCTCTATGGTCCGCGATCGAGTTCAACGCTTTTATGTTATTTGCCAAATGAAAAAGTAAAAACAAATGTTTATCTTATAATGCACTGGGTGGCAGTTCAGTGCAGTTCTGGCGACACGCACACATGTGGTGCGTAAACAGGCTTTGCTTTTGGGGCTTACACTTCATTGCTTATTTTTCCTTTTTTAACTTGGCAAATATTGTTATCATCGAAAAAAGAAAACACGCGGTACAAAATAAGCAATAAAGTGGGGAGGCTTGTCACTTTTAGGTCGCAAAACTATTTGCTGCTAGAAATTGCCACCGCACGGTGACTAAGAGAGATAGAGAGAGAGGGTCAGATGAGTCCAGAAAGAGATGGCTGGATCGCCCGGGGAGTTCAAGCGCCTTGCTCAAGGCAATTGCTGTCTGCAGCTTATCAGGGCAACTGGAACCACTCCAAGCAGCAAGTACGAAAAAGTGCTAATTGTAAGCCCCCCATTTTCAAAGGGGCTCTCTTTTCGTTACTCGAAAATTGTAATTCATGCGTGCCAGCAGACGCCAAAGTTTCAACAGAACTCAGTCAATCATAACCAAAAACGAATAAAAAAACAACAGGAACAAAAAGTGCCCAAGAACACTCCTCTTTGGCCTGAAAGTTGTCTGCACCTTCGGTTTGGGGAGTGTTTATGTTTGCCCTCTGTCCAGGGGGAGATCCCTCCTCCAAGTGCGTGCCACTCCGCATGCAACGCTGAGCAAGTAGTGGCCACCAGTAGCCGATTCGCAGTCAGATCCATGTCCAAGTCCAGAAGCCGAACCATCAACTCCCGACTCGATAAAACCGCAGGGAACGCACGAAAGCGGCTTAGTGTTAAATAAATTATTCTATTTTCGAAATTAATTAGACTAATATATCTGCTAAAAACTAAAATTATAATAAAGACAAAATGGATTAGAGAATTAAGCTTCTTAGAGCTGATAAAATTATAATTTTATAATTTAACTGTGAAGCACCGTGATTGTATTACATTTTAATCGCTTTAATGTGTATCCACTGTACTCGCATAGGCCATTTTTGTGAGCAGTGCGCGAATACCTCATCGCTGGCCAATTCCCATTCCCACTCCCATTTCCTGACCTACGTATCTTCGCTAGGCTGTTTTGGCCAGGCCAACACATGTTCGTGATGACTATCTGTGTGTGCCCACCGCTTATTTGCTTTTGGGCGTACATTGAACCGCAATGGGGCCAGAACGCGGCGCCACCCCCAACTAATCATCACTTTGTTCCTGCGTTAATGACTCGCCTTGGATTTGCCAGCGCCAACTCCCTTTGGAGCTACCCATTTAAGTGAATGCGCCAAAAAACACAAAATGTTGAGAGGCATGCCACACAGGGAAAAGGAAGTCGTGTTGGAGAGCGTGTTCCCAAAACGTTTTGGCATCCCAAATGGATGTCGGGCGCTCCGGCTCCTCCCCTATCACTCAAAGTGCCATAAAAATTATGCATGAATGTATTTGCTTCATTTCTGCACTTGTTTTTTTTTTTTTTTGTACTTTCTAACCAAATATAAAAGTGCCGCACCCCCCGAAAAAAAGTAAAAATCTAAAAAAAAGGGAGTACGAAAATGAAACGAATGCAGAAGCGTCGCATTTTTACGGCTCCATTCATGTGACGACGGAAGTGTCAAGTGGCTGTTGGCAACTCGTCGTCGACGAGCAAAACTTCCCAACCTTTCCAACCAAAAAAAAAAAAAGTGGAAAAACCATACCCCCTCCAACCGCCCACTTTTCCTGGGCGTCCTTTTCGTCAACGTCGCCTCTGTGCATCGAAAATGCCGTTATTGTTGCCAGTTGTCTACATGCTCTATGCTCCCATGTACATCACATCACTTCGCATTGCATCGGATCCCCGGGTCTCCCCATGTTTTTTGTGTACCACCATGGAAGCTCCTCCGAAACCTTTCCACAAATGTCTACTACGTGTGCCCAAGTTGCATTCTCGCTCTCTTTCACACCCGCTATCCCCGTCTCTTTCGCCACTGACGTCTGTCGTCGAGTGGGCAAACTTTTTAGCGTATGAATGTGTATGTTTCGTTTTTCACCATTATATTTTTTTTTCTCACATTTTTCTCCATTTTTGCCATTTTTTTGTGTGTACTGTGCTTCATTTTTCTATGCCCTTCATTTAGCTGGCTTTGTTCTTTTTGGGGTACAGTTGTGCTCGTAGGGTTAAGTAGCCTCCGACTCGGACGAATAAGTAGCTGCAGTTGACAGATCCGAAAGTTGACGTTTGCACTTTTGGAAATAAGAAGCAGAATTGTTCTTGAGACGGCAGGAAGTAGGAAAAATTTCTTTTGGATAGAGTAAATGGTAAGGCAGAGCTATTGACAGATAGAACATCGATTTCATTCATATTAACAGAAACTCTTACCACATAATATTACTGAGTCAATTCTCATAAATGTCCTGAATCAATCTTGTTATTTGGAAATATATTTCTCTGGGAGTAGAATTAAGCTTTTTCTTGGAAGAAAAACATGCTGTTTTATGAGTTTTCCCTTAAACCGCAATAACGCAAAAGTCTAATCTCGAAAATTTGTTCACGATTATGGGTTTAATTCCATTACGCACAACAGTAAATATGTAGAAGCCAACCAGCATGGCAACGAAACTTCCCAGATAGTCACTGCAATTAATGGCATTTAACTATCAACCCTTGACCCGCCGGCCAGGAGTGAAAACTCCATGTTTTGGCACTCACTCCTCCTGAAAATACCATGACAGCTGTCTAATTTGTCGCCGTAATTTGCGCTGACAAGTTGATTGTCCCGTTCATGGCAGGCACTCCCTAATTGCAGTTAGAGCCACTTACATAACCAGCAATGATAGACCCGATTACATGATTACGCTGGATGGTGCAGCAAGTGGCGCTTCAAAGGGACCCGCAGAGTTCCGCCCGAAATCCATGGGGCTTTCGCTTTCGATGCTTGTTTTCTGGCCTAGCGCATCTTCTGCTCTCTGTCCTCCGTCCGCTGGCTGCTGGCCATTTGCATTGCACTGCGTCTGCCGGTCTAATGAAATTCTGTGTTGCCAGTTGGCGACCTTCACTGCCGGCTGCCCGCACTCCACCATTTTCCCTGCACTTTTTGGGCCAAACAGAACGCCCAAAACGGCGTCCATTCGTGGCCATGGCCATGACCAAGCTGTCTTGGCCTGCCCCACTGCGTCTGGCGCGGCATCTGCCTCTTCTCTCTCCGTCGTTATTTTTGGCATCAGCAGCAGCAGCATCAGCATGGTAACGATACGAAACGAAACGTGCCGCCTGCCAGACTGCATTTCCTTGGTCTGGCCGCGTGCCACCAGCTGCCTGTTGCCTATTTGGCGATACACTGGGAAAAATAAGTGGGCAATGTACTTCTTAGCAACATTTTATTAAGTAGAAATGGATAATTTGTTTGATCTAGGGACAAATTCGAGTTCAAATTCACCATTGATTAAAATATACACTTCTTTTATTGAAATATGCCATTTGAATCATTTCTTCTTGTGCACTTATATCTGTGGCATTGGGGCGATGCCGGGCAATGGAGTTGGACTCGGATTGTGTGGCACTGCATCCTCCGGCGGTGGCGATGGAGTGGCGGCGGTGGTCGTGGTGGTGATGCTGGTGGCGATGCTGGTGGTGGCATTGACATTGTTGGCGAAAGTGTGGCATCAGGCAGGCACACTTCGCAACGGTTGTATTTTAGGCTTGTTGCATGCCGCCGAATGCATGCCATTCGAATGCACACTGCGTATACGTAATGCCAGTGCTCTATTTTCGCGTGAGCTCAAATCAAATGATTCCATTGAAACAGCATGAATGGAGATTACGGCATTATGTTTAAGTTGCATCCTTCAAGTCGAGTTGAAAAGTTTAGGAACGAGACTGAATATACTTAGAACTAGCGACTTGTGCATTTCAACTTTGCCACTCCACAACTTTGGCACTCGACGCTGTCTTCGGTCTCGTATGCGAATCTATTCCCATTTTTAATCTCACTCTCCTCCTTACGATAATATGCACAATTTTTTCCAATGTCTGGCCAAAAACCGACGTCCACATGGCTGTCTTGTCTATTTTCATTTTTTTTTTCGATTTTCCGTCTGTCTTTCGGCTTACTTCCTCGAACCCTAGCCAACCATTCGATTTACATGCTTCGATACTTTGCGATTCTCCGTTTCCTTCTCCAACTCTGGCAACTTCATCTCTATGGGTATTTTTCTGCTGGTCTTCCCTACATTTTTATTTTTTTTTCCGTAAGCTTAACCCTCTGCTTTTTGCTCGTTTGCATATTAAAATTTCATATATGAATTTTTGCTTTATTAATATATCTTGCAGTTATTTTCGTTGGTTGGCTACGGGTTAGTTGGGTTCTTGCTCCATTTGCCCCATCAAACTGCAAGCTGAAATTAAATTTCATTTGTGTCTTCACAGCTTAGTGAGGAGTACATATATGCGGAAGAGGATGGTAAAAGAGCATTGCGGTTCTGGGTTTTGCATCTGGCTATGGATGGGGTTTTTCGGTTGGGGTTCTGGATCTGGATCGGGATCCGGGATCCGGGGCTTAGCCAGCGCGAATTATTGAATTATTTCGCCAGCAGCTGGTAAATTCGATTTGCGCGCTGGCTGCCACCATATCACTTGCAGCATATGTATTCCGGATTCGAGTATCTTCCGCAGCGTTTCGTATCTGTATCTGTATCTGTGACCCATGCACATATTCCCATCAGCGTGCGGAGTTCAACTAATTTGTTTTTACTTCATTGCATCGACGGAGCGTCGATGACGACGGCGACGTCATTGAAAATTAGACAAATTGGAAGAGTCAAAATGGCAAAAAAATATAAAAATAATGTGAGAGGGGAAATCAGCCATTCCATAAACACCAGAATGTGTCTGAGTCAGTGTGCGTGTGTGTGTGTCTGCGTTGAGTGTGAAGAAGTTGGCGAGCCAGACCCATACAGCTGCACAATCAATTTGCACACACCAATACTGCGATGGCATATCATTTAAGTAGCAAACATCGTGCCCCCAAATGTGAAGGCACTAGGGGTATTCCATTTGCCCAAATGTGCTATTTATTATCAACATAAATGTGGGTTTATGATGCACGTTATTTGCTACTCATTGATTGTTCCTTATACTACGAGTAATACTCATGAAAATGAGAAGAAACCATATCTTCGCGGTAATAAATAAAAACTTATTATTAAATAAAATATTTGTCAATCTCTTAACCATAGTCTACTTTTAAGAGTAACCCTGTTTTAACTAGGGTAAGCAAAAAAAAAACACTTATAGAGGTGTTGAGAACTATGCAACGAAATAAACGTTTTCTATGTTGTTATACTTCCGGAACACATGATTTCAATTTCCAAGATTTTATAGAAATGTTTATTTTCCAGATCTTGATAATTAGTTGATAAGTATGCGCTGACCATCCCTACTAAAAGACATTCCATCTCCGCTGTTTTGGTTGTTTTTGGCTTTTGTTTCTGTTTTGTTTTTTATGCTGTTTATTCTTTTTGTGCGCTTCGACGCGTCACCGATTCGCGATGCGTGTGTGTGTGCGTGTCAGTGTGTTTGTATGTGTGTGTGTGTGTGGGAAGTTTATTCAACCAAAGGTTCGGTTCATTGAACTTGGCCAAATGGAATGGCGAATATTCGGTTGTCGTAGGTTAGTTAGGCAGTCAGTCGCCCATTGTGCATTCACGAAATGAAGTTGCGGCGAGTTAAGCACCCTCACTCCCTCTCTTTCTGCGCCCATGTGTCCGCCTCTTTCTTCACCGCCTGTTGCTGTCTCCCTCGCACGTGTGTTGTATGACATTTATGAGAACGCACAAAAGACGAACTCTGAATGTGTACGGCTGGTTGACAAGCTGACTTCACTGACTGACGAAAACTGTGACGAAAAGTGCAATGGCAAATGCATTCGCACTCACACACACAGATGCACATATCAAAAGCGCATAAAAAGCAATAAGTGAGCACTTTATGGCACTGAGGAAACGACGCGACGTTTGGGCAGCCTTTACCATGTGTCGCATGTTTGGCAAGTGTGGGCTAAGCGCTGGAGGGGGTTAAGGGGATTTTGGGGGGCCGGACGACCCGCGTAGGGCACAAAATAAACAGCAATCGTCGTAAACGTAAAACAACAAACAGAGGCTCAGCGCTGCAATTCCCTTAGATATCGATAAACGGGCAATGAACCCATCCGTTCTTAAGTACTTTATAGACATATCAAATCTCGAACCCATATCAATAGTGAGGCACTTTCATGTTACTCAGCTAGGAAAACATTGAGTAAATCTAGATACTTATTCATCAGTATGGCTTATACAACATATATCCATGTAAGTACTTTCCCAAAGGGGTTTTCAGATAGACTGCTAGTCCTTTTGCCAAAAAATGCGTTTTTTCAGCTAGTTCTTGTAGCCAAATAAGCCCTTTTCCGTTGTATGAAATCGTACGCCTTGATGGCTTCTGCTCTGCTTTGATTCCGCTGCCTTTCAATTGTCACCGACGAAGATGCACAAGTCAACGCCAACTTACCACAAAATCTGCTGGGAATGGGAAAGGGGCAGCAGCAGGAGGCCTGGCTCGGATTGGTGGCGTCTTGAGGCGAAGTCAGAAGACCGGAGTGGCGGAGGCCCAAAGCTTTCATAGACGAAATATGAGGCGCAACCGAAATGGCAAACGAAGCCGGGTCGGAACCAGTAGACCAATCTTCTGCCTCTGCTCCCGACTTCCCTACTCCCCCCGTCCCTTCATCCGCACTCATTTTGCATATGGGTAATTTGAGAACATTTGCGCTTTAACTGCATGGGAAAAACAAAAATAAAGGAAAGAGTGCAGCCGGTAAAAAAATAAGAGATCCAGCAAGAAAAATATGTGCACATGTGTCGCCTGCTTTGGCCTGGCCTGGATATCGACAGTGGGACCTCGATAGGTCACATTGCCACTAGGTGCAAGAGGGCATCCATTAAGAGATGAGTGTTATGACTAATAGTTTAAGGTATAAATAATAAAAACAATAAAATTATGCTCGATTTACAAGTCCACATTAGTCGATGCTGAGTGTAGTCACATATCTCGGCTGCCATGTCCATGGTGTAGTGCTTTCAAAGGCCTAAACCGATGTCGCCTTGTTGCTGGTTGTTGGTAGTTGGTCGTTGGTTGTTGCTGCTATTGTAACTGACTTTGAGGGCTTCATCATCTGCTTTCGGCTGGTTACTTGGCTCCGCCGACGAAAACTGACAGCGACCATGGAGTCGACTCGAGCAGATCCAAGTGGCACGGTATGGTATGGTATGGCATGGTGTGGCATGGTGTGCCATGGTGTGCCATGGACTGATGTGGCATGGTAGAGTGTGGAGTGGCTTAGGCTTAGGTTTTGGAGTAGGCGCTTCCAAGGGTAGGAGACACCAACAACGTCAACTGGCGGCGCATTTCAAGTTGACTTTGTTTTCAGCGTCTACTCGGCCGGTGTCCGTCTTTTGGCCATTTCGGTTCCGCTGGGCCCCTTGGTTTGCGTTTTTACTTTGCACTCTCTTTATTTGCATTTCTTTTTAGTAATTTTTTTTGATGTAAGTTCCTTTGGCTCCGAAACTTGATGAATTGGGAATTAATCCCCTTTGACATTGTTTTAGAGCATGTTAAAAAAAACTGCAGTAAAGATCTAAGTAAAGTAGGTTCACTACCTTCCAGAGTTTTCAGTCCATTTAACTTGGTATAAGAAGTTCAGAAAAAAAGAAGAAAGTTGAAAATTGCTTGCTAGTGCATTGGTTTATAATATAAGCACTTTTTACATTAGTTTAGATATATGTTGTTTAAATTGTAAGATCAATAGATCTAATAAATGTTTTGGCCAAACGTTTTTTAATAGCCATGTTCCTGTTTTGACCATTGCTTTTCTCGTCATCCCTTTTTCCGCCATTTTGGGCATTTGATATCTTTTGTGGCTGGACTCATTAAATGCATTCTTCAATCGGCACTCTCGCTGTCACTCACTCTCTTTTACGACACACACACACTATCGCATATAGGCATTTATTTACACATTGGCTAAGCCTGTGACTTTTCCGCCACCCCCCCGCCCTAAACCCTTTCTCCCCCGGGATTCCCCCAATTCAGCGCTTTGGCCAAAGTTCATTGCACTTTTTGCGCAGAATTTGTTGCCTAACCAGCCGAAGAACAAACGCACAGGCGGACAATTTGTATTGTTGTTGTTGTCGCCGCTGGTACTGTTATTGTTTTTGTTGCATTTATTGTTGTTGTTGCGCTCCTCTTTGGCTTTTTAGTTTCCTTGTGTGCGTCTGTATGAGTGAGTGTTTTTTTCGTGTTTGGCGTTAACATTGGCAGCAGGTGTTTGACATTGCGTCAAAGGTATGGCTGTAGCTGCACAGCGAGAAAATCGTAGTGGATCTGTAGTAAATTTGCTTTTAGATAGGTTTAGCCCCATTAACCAAACTATTTATTACTTTTCCTTGCATATATATTGGAGTAATAGGCATACAAAAATATTTTTAATTTACTATACTTAGTAATTTATATTTATTTAAAAGGAGGTAAACTTCTAATGCTCGAAAAATAAATTAGCATTAATTCTGTTTAATTAAATAATTTAACCTTTATATTATTTATTATTATATTTTCTCACAGAGTGCGGCGGTTGCTTTTGTTGTTGCCGATGTTGCTGCTGCCGCGCACTGTGGACTGCTTGCCTCAGCCTGCCTCAATGCCTGACAGCCTGCCACAGGAAGCCATACAGTATTTCGCCCTGCTGGAGTGTGTGCTGGCCAAGTTGTTTTCATTGTTAACAAGCTTTCTGTTGTTGTAGGTCGCAAAATGTGAGCCAAATGTGAGGGCCAGCGTAGGGGACATGGGATGGTGAGCCATTTCAGCTTATGCGAAATTAACTTTCGGCGTGTAAATGGCTTGCACAATTAGAGCTTGAATTGTTTTTTTTTTTCGAGCGTCGCAAAGGGTGCTAATTATGCAGGATATGTGGCGAGAAGTGTTTTTGCGTTTTCAACACAAGCATCTGCCAGCTAAGTTACAGCATCTTATTTAATATTTTTGAATTTTTATCTTATGGAATTTAGAATGAATTCTAAGATACAAATTCAATAATCCATCTTTTGTTGGCTCCACTTAGTAAAATTATGCAATCGTTTGTCTGTTGATCAGCTTAATGATGCTTAAAAAGCTCAATAAAATCCGTTGCTATTAAAATAATTCAATATACATCCTTCAAATTCCATAAGCCTGCAGTTGGTAAGTGGATAATAACCCCTGACCACCGTCAGATTCAAAAGCGATTGAGGTCCTTCAAAGGCCTTTTGCGCACAAAATGAACGCACGAATAAGTTTCGCAACTAACGCATCAATCCGGCCGAATGGAAAACTAAATCAAATAGGACTCCAGCTGAAAGTCAGGCGGAAGGCACTCGACGTAGTACTCGATATGTCGATGAATATATATTCTAAAATAAATATCTGTGCGATGCGGTGCCCCACCACCCCTTGCAACATCGATTGATGATGGCTAATTTGATGCCCATTTGCAATGAGGTTTTCCACGTATTTTTTCCTTTTTTTGAGCCTCTTTTTTCACCATTGGCCAACCAGCTGCAATTGAAAGCAAATATTGCGTATACGCCCCCGGTTCGCCCGGCACTTACGCATGATGTTCTGTTTGGCCATTTCTTTTTAGCCCTGCTGCTGTTGCTGCTGCTGTTTTTGTAATTTTTCTAAGCAGCAGAGGGTTAAGGGGGACAGCTTGGGCTGGGATTGGGATTGAGTTTGGGTTGGTTGCAGTCTGCATGCATAATGCATGTGTAAACGCATAAAAGGATATTGATCTGCCCCCAGCCAACAAAGCGACCGCTATGCATCAGCCTGGGGTTTTTTTCTGGAGGGTGGGGCTGGGGGGTTTTTGGTTGGGGCATACCATCAGCCGCAAAACTTTTTTTTCGCAGTGAGAAGGAGTTGGCTAAGACAGCGAGAGTGCTGCAGGCCTCGAAAATTGCGTTCGCATTTCTGTATAATTTTTCCCCCTTCGATTCACGAATGCATGGTTTATATAATGTGGTATATACATTTGTACGAATGTGTGTTGCGGGGGGTTTGAGTTTTGTATATATACTTCGGCCATTATATGCAATTCTACGGCACAACTTACGCACTTTTCGTTGTGCGTTTTTGTTTTTGTGCTCGCATGCGTCACACGTCCTGCGTGAGGAAGGTCCTCCCGCTGCTCCTGTTTGGCTTCTTCTTCTTCTTCCCCTTCTGAGTTCGTGAGTTTGTGCTGCTTATGCAATATTTATAATTATAATCATATTTTCCATTCCCATTGCCGCACAATGCTTATAACTCTAGCGACTCATTCTGCCGCACTGCTGCACCGTGCTGCTCAGCCTTAAATTGCATTTAAAAGATTCCCATTTCCATTCCCACTCCCAAGAAGTCCTTCTTCCTTACTCTTTTTTTTCTATGAGCCACTCGCCTTGGGGCACTTCCTGCCGGCCGAAAAGTAAAATTCATTTCCCCAACGCGGCACAAAGCTCTGTCACTCAGGGCCAAACGAAAAATGTTTCTGGCCCAAAACAAACCGAAAAATGCAAAACGGAAAAAAAATCTGGAAAAAAGACAGAGAACTTTGCATTTATAATTAAGCAAAAAAAATAAGGGACGGCAGCAGCATTGAATAGCTTTCAGATGCCTGAGGCAATCAAGATTTTCAGTGGTAGATAATTTAGTCAAGGGAACAGCAAATCTATTAAGTTAAGTCATTTAACCAAAATGACTATCAAAGGTTGGAGATTAATGCTGCCTGTAGGACGAAAAGAGCATTTAATATGTGTATGTACAAACGCTTGGCAAAAAAAATATATCCACAAAAATTGAAGAAACATCAACATTTTATGTTAGTTCCCTGAAAAGAATCTCATTATAAGTAGAACCGAAATCCATTTATTCATGTGCTCTTCCTTTTATCCTTTTTTTTGTTTATTTTTTACCCAAAAGGCGGCTTGCTGTTTGAAATTTTAGCGTGTGACGAATTCTGGAATTATTTGTTTCGGCTTGCTAGTGCCGTAAATTTCAGCGCTTTTCGTGTTGGCCCGTCTTTTGGGACCCGTGCATATTTGACAAGAGCTAAACCAGGCTAATCTAAACCGCGGCTAAATGCAACAAAAAAAAAAAAAAAAATCAACAAAAAAGGCGAAAAACAATGTTAACCTTTTCTATGCAGCCACAACATCGAAACGGCCAACGACAAATTTATGATAATTTCGAACGAAAAAATTCCGCTGATGTTGCCGTCGTTGGCCGAGACCATAGAATGACATTAGTACATCGTCCATTATTGCCTCGAAACATGCTCTTTTGTTGTTTTGGTCAAAACATTTTCATGGCCCGTAGGCGCCACGCCCCCTCCTTGTTCTCATCCTGCTCCGCCTGCCGCCCATCGCCCCCTTCCGCCCAACAAAAACTGCCTTTTGCTGTCACGGCCTTTTGTGGGAAAGTTATAACCGCCGGCGAATTGTAAATTATATTTAATTAAGGCTGCATTTCGAATACAAAACGTGGCTCAACTTCTTTTCATCCTTTAAAAAAAAAAAACAAACCGTCAGCGGCAGCAGCGCCAAAAGGAAACATTCAATTGCATTTTTAATTAGGCGCTTGTCTCAGTCCTTCGCTCATCGCTTTATGCTGATTACCGTCAATTGCATTTGGCTTTTTCGAATATTCATATGTGCCACCGGACAGATATATGGACATCGGCCGATTTGTTAATGGCCAGCCTTTTTCATGACATCGCCTCGCCAGTTGTCCGTTGTCACGCAAAGCGTTTAAAACAACATGGTGGTATCCACGAATTTTGTGTATGCATCTGGGCTTAAATTTGTAATTAGGTTAAATGCTAAATGGGCTAGAAAAACTCGCCAGGCAATGCGAGTTAAGCAAGCGATATCAAAAGCTTTAAATTAAGAATTTCAATAAACATTCTTAAGATTATCCTTTCAAGTGCATTCATAACTCACAACCAAATATATGTATCCTGGATTTTGGTGCTTGTTGCACAAAAATGCATAAAAAACTGACAGGCTGGTGGAGTTCTTTTGGCTAGTCGAATTGGATTTATTTAGCCAATGTTTTTCCAATTTATATATGTATTGGCCAACGGGCAACAGCTGCTGCTGCACTTGCTGCTCCTATTGGCCAACTTAGGTGCAGGCAATCGACGAGAAGGGTAGTGTGTGTGTGTGTGTGTGCGACAGCAAATGAAATAAAACCAAAACCGCAACACACAAAAAAAGTGGTTCTCTATATATTTTTCTAAAATCAAAATGTCCACTTTTTGCTCATCAACGCCGCTGCCTGTTGTTCTTGTTGCCGTTGTTAATGCTGCCTTTCTGGCTTTCTGACTTCTTTGTCTGTGGCCAAAGTTGTCGCCAGGCTCTTTTTTTGTTATTCCGCTGGCCAGTTGCAGCAATGTCATTAACTTGGTCGCCTGCCTCCGTTCGATGACATGGCAACATGATGCGCGATTTGAGCATTAATGTTCATTCAGTTCTAGGTACTAGCTGCACTGCAAATAAATTATACTGCTTACGAGTATCATTATAACAGATATTGATTTAATCATTTGAAAAAATCTAAAATATAATAAATTATTAAGAGACAGGTACAAACAATTTAAGTTAAGAGTTTAGTTAATAGCAACATTTTGTAAGTATTTAAATCTTCCTAATAAATGATCGCTAACTAGATCGCTTAGTATATACCTTAATTTCTTATTGAATTCTTTGAAAATATTTCTTACAGTGCATTGCCAATTGGGCTTGTGGCACTGCAGTTGCTTCTAATTTTTACGAAAGTACAAAAAGTGCGTGTGCAATTATAAAGCGCATTTCATTGCTGGCCTTCCTGGAGGATCGGTTCCAACCCATTTCGTGGCCCAACCCAGCTAAGCACATCGCATCCCAGCCCATCCGATCGCAGTTGGCTGATGCAATGACTTTGATTTCGTGTCGCCAAATTGTTGAGTGGCTTGCTGCAAAGGAAGAGGTTCATTAAAAAAGTATTTCAGCGCTGATTTTGCCACACATTTTTTGATTGCCCACTGGCAAACTTGCCAACTCTCCTGGCAGCTCCTTCTTTCTTGACCATGGTCAGTGAATCGATCGGAACGAGTTGTTGGGCCCAAAGCCGCGAAAAAAGCTGCTTTTCATCATCCCTGTCCCAATCAACAACAGCAACATCATCATCATCATCAGGAGGCAGAGTGATTACACTTGGTACATTCGAGATTTGTCGTTTTTCGAACTTGGCGAGGAAATATTCCTTACGGGCGAACATAGACGTATTCTCAGCTCTGTATCGAGTGGATACCTCCAGTGATTGACACTCAGGAAATGTCAGGGAATTTGATTGGCTTTTATGATCGGCCGCTTAAGGTATTAGACAAAAAGAGTATTTGCATATTTTTGCCGCTGTCTCGGCGAATAATTAGAATTCATAGACATGTGTCGCGGCCGGACGAAACGAGCGAAACTCCCTGAAATGCGGTAGTTATTCTCGAATGCATTCGGCCCAAAGGTTCATTGACGTGTCCCACAGCGGAGGACAGAACAGGAATCAAAGCGAAATGCGCCAAAAATAGCTTAAATACAGCACACAAAAACCAGTTACCACGAAATGCCAGCAGTTGGGGCCGCGGAGCAACAGAGATGCAAAAAGGTCGACAGAGACAAAAACCACTAGCAAATTTTCATAATTTTTGCATTTTTATAGATTGTTTCTGAAAAAAAAGTAAACAAAGAAGAATCCTCTGGAATGCTATCTGAAGAAATGAAGAGAATGCAATATACCCTTTAGATTCTATAAGCTATTAAATGTTATTACTTAGTAAAGTCCACTAACTAGCTTTCATTACTTTATGCTTAGTTATATAAACATTTAATTACAAATTAGTTAGGTGCATAAAATATGTAAATAATGACGTACTCTAACTAAACGTTCTTAAATTTTTCTATGGTATTCTAGGGGTTTGACTGCACTCAAGGTTATACGCATGCTAATATTTACATACATACATATGTCCATAACAATTATTGTTTATTGCTTTTATTGGAATTCTTGCAGAGCATTACTTTCCTAAGTAGTTCGGTTTTGAGTTAATTTTTGTATCATATTACTTATTGGATTTTCCACATCTTTTGCTGGCCTTGCAGCACTTAGGCTTCCTAATATGCAAATTTCTGCGCCTGTGTGGTCTTGGCTAATTACCTGCCCGCAAGATTGGCCATCGAAAGTGCCTGTGATCTTGGCTGGCACACATTCCGATCCCCTCCATTCGATTTCATTGATGCGATCGCCAAGTGGCGGCGGCAGCGGCGGCTCCTCATCTCATTCATTCATGCTCGCTGCCGGCGAATCCTTAGCCAGCATTTGGCTACCTCAGGTGCCCGTGCTCGTGCTCGGTGGCTCAATGGTGGTTGCTCAGTGGCTATAATGCTGCCTCCGTTTGGGACACACCTTCTGAAACGCCACGCTAATCACGAGCAGTTGGCGAAGCGCCGCCAGCAACAACAGCAACAATGGCAGCCAAGGCAGCCGAAGCAGCGAAAGGAGCAGCAGCAGCGCGTGGATAAATCAAAATGCAGTTGGTAGACGTGAGCTGAACCGCCTTCTATCCACAACTCCACTGGCAGCGCCATCATCCAACAGCCCATGCTCCTCCATACTCCTTACCCCATCTGCGTCCTCAATGCTTCAGCCTCCTCGCGGATTGTGTCTGCATAATCCACGGCTAAAGAAAGTGCCCCACATGGGAATTACACTTTGAAAAGGTTCTCCGCTTAATCATCATTATGTTATATACATATACATTGCATGATTGCTCCAAAATGCATTCTAAATCCGCAGATAATAATAATGATATATAATAATAAATATTTTTGTTAATTTATAATTTTTCTTCAGTTAAATTTCTGCAGTGTACGGCTTAGCAAATCTTTGGCTCAATGGATGCTCATCGCGGCCTGGCTAAAGCGTTGTAGCTGTACACCGGCTGATCCTCATCCTCAACTGCAGCCTCATCCCCATATTGCCGTGGCCAAGACAAATGCAGACGATGGCTCTTTAGCCGTATCTTTCACTTTGATTGTGGCTGGGAGTCTGCGACTGAGACTGTGGCTCGTGTGGGGCTCGTGGAGCTTTAGGATGGGTGGTGCTGTGTTGCCGGCAGTCGTTAGCCTTGTCTTATTGCCCGTGTTGGCCAAACACTTGGCTACTGGTTGTTTACATATGTACGGGAACGGGAATGGGTATTGGAAAGAGTACTGGTACGGGTATAACTCAATCAGCCCGAAGAGGAGGAGCCATGGGAATCGACGTGTGTGTGGGTCAGGTGACCTGCAACAAATTAGCCTGGGAGTTATGAACCTCAGCAGCGGAATGCCTGCTGGAATCTGGTAAGAACACACAAAACAAGATGGACTGGACTGGCCTGGCCTGGACTGGCCCACAACTATGGTCAAGTTCTAATGAAAACCTAATTACAAAATCAGCCAATACTCTCAAGAGCCCCACATAATTAAGGCGCACACTTGACTTGGCTTGGTTTTTCCTCCTCCTCGCCCAATTGTCGCCGTCTCCAATTTCCAGCGCTTTTCCCACCCGTGCGATGAAAAACGCATTTAAAAGCCACATTAATGACGCGGACTCGATGCGACGACCACTTTGGTAAAATAGGAAATTGCTGCGTTCGGCTGCTCTCCAGATTCTGGTCTATCTGTTTTCCTTTTTGTTTTTGTATCATTTTTTTTTGTTGTTCCCATCTGCAGATAGCGACACAAAAACGGTTGCCTCCGAGCCAAAGAGCTCGCTGCTGTGTTTGCGAGCGTTTTCAGCGCATTTTTAGTTAATTTACCAGGAAAAACATTTGAAATTCTTAAAAAAGTCGCAACAAGAAGTTGGCTACTCGCCTGGCGGCTGGAAAAAGTCACATCACAACGTTGTCTACACAACGCCTTTCTGGCTTGCTCTTTTCAGAAGTTGGCTATAACAGCTAGTCTTGAGATACAGATTAATATATTTGGAATCCATCTTTGCAAAGGATACCTACTCAATATTCTTTTTTTTCTATTAAAGATTATATATTTTAATTTGGTATTTGTTAAATTTATATAGAAGTGATTTGAAATTAGAAAGAGAAAAGAGCTTGTAATATATATATAATAATAATATATACTCTCAATAAATCTCTTATGAGAATTAAAATTATTCAACGAAATTTAAAGGGTATCCGATATTGGCATAGATAGAATCTTTTCCCCGTAGTTTGTTTGGCTAGTTTGTTCTAAAGTTGCTGTTGTTCCTTTAGTTTTTCATTTTGTCGCCACCGCCGTTGCTGCATAGACTAAAAATCGCATTCGATCATTTATGGGATTTTATTTGGCGCGTCAGTGAATGTTGCTAAGCAATTTATTTATGACATTTTTTGCTGGCCAGCTTGGGTTGGTTCGGTTAGCTGGATGTGGATGGGGATGGGGATGTGGATGTGGCTCCGATGGATTCGTGCAGCAATTTCTGCAACGCAACGAAATAGTTGCAAAGGCACAACACAACACAACAACAGTCAAAGTCAAAGTCAAGTTGCAAGTTCCATATTCATCAGATGCGACACTCTTCATTCTTGGTGTTTTGCCGTCTTGTTAGCTTGATTCTTTGGCCTGTCTTGGGGTTTTTCGTCTGCTACTTTTTCTATCGAAAAGCAAACTGGATTTCGTCTTAAATGCTTCGCCACCAGTTGCAGTTGCAGTTGCTGTTGATTTTGCCATTGCATTTTAATTAAGTGCATTTTAATGAGGCATCATCGCCGGCCGCCGATGCGACTTTTGTACATCATCAATTACACAAACGCATTTTAAATGGGCTGCCAACTATGTTTGCTGGGAACTATGTGGCTGCGCCATTCATTCCGATTCAGTTTTCAGTTCTTTCCCTCGTTTTGTTTGGTTTTTTATTCAGGTAATTATTAAGCTTATTTAGATTAGTCTCCGCTCTTGTGGCTTCGAGCTGTCTATTGCGGTTGATGCCTCCATGAAATTGATGCGAAAAAAATCAACTAAAACTGTTTGTTTTAATTCGATTTGAGTCAGCCGGCGCTCGGGAAGGATGTCCTGTTTGCAACGTCCTGTTTGCTAATGCAAATGGGGAGTCCTAGTTTGTTTTACGCTGCTCTGGATGGAATGGGAAAATAATGGCTAAGTTCGCATTGTACATTGGCTTAAAAAAATAATAAATATTAATACAAAATAATAATAAATAATTGCTTAAATAAAATGTTGATCCATTAAAACTTCTCTTATTTAGTCGGAAAAAACATAATAGAAATGGAGAAACGATACAGTTTTTGTTTGCTTAAAGGTATCCTAATTTTTTAAACATAATTTTAATTTTTAGTTATATTTTCCGAAGTGCAGAGTTAATTTCAGTACATCGTGCCGACCCTTTTAGAAGTTCCTTGCCTATTTATTCACCTGCCATACCTAAACTTCAAACTCATCCCCAGCGTTTTATCCCCATCCTTTGGTCCCCTTCGACCTGTTCAAAAACTTTTTCCATTTTTTCAAATTGCGTAATTTTCATTAGTTTGCTGCATTTGCAGACAAATTAAGAGCTTCTGCTGCTGCTGTTGCTGCTGCTGTCCTGCCCAGGACCCTTCACATGTCCTTGCCCACCAAAGTGCGTATCTGTGAGATACGCATATGCAAATAGCTGCCTGCAGGACCACCCCGATGCCATGCGGTTTTTCAATTTCTCTCTCTCGGCTTCATTTTTTCAGCCTTTTTGTACGCAAATAATTGTGAATTTTTTCCCTCATCCATTTTTGTTGGCCTGCTCTGCAGCAGGTTATTGTTTGGTTTGGTTGCAAATCCTGTGCGTTTTTTATTTTCTATGCCTGAGTGTACATATTTTTTATTTTTAATTAAAAGCGGAAGTAAAAGCTGGGGGGCATGGCCGTGTGCGGGGGCTTCTGGTTAGGATTGGTTTCGGTTTTGTTCGGTTCGGTTCAGTTCAGTTCAGTTTGGTTTGGCTTGGCGACTTGTCAAGTGTGTGCGTGTGGGTGCGTTTGCCGGGCACTTTGGCCCGTTCATTTCGCTGTGTAGTGTTTTGCTAACAATGCAAATTTCAGGGCATTGTTGCGGCCCCTTAAAACCCCCTCAGTCTCCCCCAACGCCCACACTCGACACACACATAGAAAACGCATCAAATCATCAGCGGCGATTTCAGACAGTCATCAGATGAAATGTCAAATGCGTTTCCCGCTCCAAACGGCCAAGTGGGCGAATGTAAACAGATACTGGATACTAGGGCTACTGGTAATGGCAACTGCTAGCTGCCACCGCTTAGAGCGGCACAAACTAAACCAAACTCAACAACAATAAAAACATGGCTACAATTCACCAGCTGAAGAGTTTTTCAAATAACGAAAAAAAAGTCCAGAATCCAGCTGAAAAAGTGGGAGGGTAGCAGCGGAAAAAGGGAAAAAGTCATGCGAAAAAAAGAATCGAGAAAATTAAAACAAAACAAACAGCTAACGCATCCTCAGCGTCATCAAGCCATGTTGCACAGGGAAAATTGGTGATCTGTTATAAAAATAGAAATATATTTTCAAAAATATAATAAATCATTAAATAGTGCCTATTTCAGATCAATGTGGGTCTAAGTTCTTGTTAACTGAAGAAGTAATGATGCTTAGAAGTTAATATGATTGGCTAGCCATATTTCTTTTTGAAATGCTTTTGGTAATCCTAAATGATGTTTTTCAATCTCATTGTCAAATGGATAAAAATAGATTTTAGCAAATGACAGACTTAAGTTGTTCAAAACATATGCTTTCCAGCAGTGTAGTCCTGAATCCTGCTTCATCCTTTGGCCGTTATGCCCTGCTTTGCCTACTCTGTTCCACGCATGAAGAGATTTCGGTTTAGCTTTTGATTGACGAACTTGGCTCGTTGTTTGTCCCTCTTCCTGTCGCCCCTCCCCCTCCACTCCCGCCCTCACCATATCCTGCCATACGCTGCCGCTTTTCACTCAAACTCATCAACGTCAGCGACGCATTCAAATCGTTTTGATGGACTTCTCCCCCCCCAACTTCCCTAACCCACATACCGATATCAAGCTCACGCAGTGCATCCTGGCCCAAGAACAAAACAGCATCGAAAACAAAAAAAAAAGGAAAAAAGGATGGGGTGAGATGATAAAAAAAATGGGTGGTATGAGTCTGGCACAATATTTGTATTTTACGCAATTTTTACTGACGACTGCCATCATGTCTGAGTGACTGAGTTGGCTCCGTTTTCTGCTGCCTGATTTGCAAACCGATTTGCTACATTGTTCATGTCAGTCAGCGCATTGTTGATTATCAGATGCCGGGTGGTTATGGGTTCGACTTCATCTGGTTTGGGGGCTTTGGGGCTGGGCGTTTTGGTTTTGGTTTGGTTGAGAACTAAGCCCCGTGTTTGCCCAGCTATTCATTGTGATTCGGTTTTTTTTCCACTTGGTTTTATGATTTTTTGCTGATTGAAAGTTTGTGCGACATTTGTTGTGGTAATAGGAAATGGTCCGCAGTCTAATTAAACCAAATGCATACAAGGCATAAGTGGGATGGAAGCATAGAGCGGAGGAGCTTATATTAATGTTAGAATTATCAACAGATTTATTACTTATATGTCATTATATGAATTCCCCTTTCAGCGATGTAATATTACGTATACGCCATGTTTTTCGTACACTTCTATGTACTTTATATTAGTTGAACATACATTTTAAACGGACTACAATTCTGTTTCCGACTTAATTGCCTTCTTAACAACCTTATCTACCCCAGAAATAGCTCAACAATTTCCACTGCAACGCCTTTTCACACTTAATCTGCCATAAAATATGCCAGAAACAACAGCCTCCAGGACTCTTTGCGAAATTAAATTAGCCAGTTGAAAGTTGGCCAGCTTGTGGCAGTGGCAAGGATTCTGCGGGGCTTACAAATGAACCCCTTTTGCTCGCTATAAACTGTTGCCAAAAAGTTTTAAGCTGCATTTGAGGCTTGTTTTCACACCCGAACAAGTTTGGCGAGGAAAGTTTTGAGTGGCGCTTGTCTTGTTTCATCATCTCATGGCCATAATCCGTGACGTCAACTGAGGTTAGCAGGATTCTCCATGTAAATGAGACAGACAAGCCGCAAAGTTTGGCACATTGTGCATCTGATATTTTGGCCACTTTTGATGTTAACTATTACCAAAACTTGTTGCTCTGGCCAACTTGTTGCATATGTGTGTGCTTGTGGTGTAACACGATGTGCGAAATACCCGAGCTCGTTTTATTCGGCTCTTGTCCTTGCGGTTGTTTTTGGCCAACATCCTGCTGGTATTTCCGCATTTGAATGTGTTTTGATAATTGAAAACCCATTGGGGTCGTTTAGAGTCACTTAGATCTAATTAGTTAGAGGACTATTTAGGATATTAAACGGATAAGGGAATTTACAAACATCAAGTGAGATGCTTTTGAGATGATGGCTATATATACTTTGGGGAATATTTTTTTGCTGCTAAATAAGTTATTATAAACTAATTAAAAAAGAAGAGTTTGAAGTTTTAAAAAAGCCAACACGTAGCTAATTCATTTTCTGCGGTAAAACTTAAAACTTATGATTTGTTAGAAAATATAAAATATATCAGATTCTCCAGATTACCTGCCAGTCACATATACTTTATTTATTTATATTTTACAATTTCATGAGAGCTGTAGCATATAATAAGATTAGTAATTATTTACACAATATAATAAATGGCGAAGCTAATGAGATAATTTGATTTTGTAATTAAGCCATGTGGAGAGAGAAAGTGCATATTATCATCGGTCTTGAGATAAAATGGTTTGGCTTTTCAGGGTACCGTGCTTACCGTGCGTTATCCTTATCCTGCTTATACAAGAAGGACATTCTCAGAAGAGATGTCTTGATGAAGAGCCACCTCTGTACTCGAAGGAGGACAATGTTCATGTTGTGGTCGGTGCCAGTTTGGAAAAGATGCTAGTTGAACCAGCCGTGGGAAAGTTGGTGCAGTTCCTGAACAGCTACTGTGGAAACTGCAGGAGATTTGCAAAAACGTTCAGCAAAATGGCTGTTGATCTGCAGAAGTGGAACCGGGTACTCCGGATATATGCGGTTGACTGTGCCCGTTTGGAAAATGTGGAATTGTGTCGAGATTTTCGCATAACACAGACGCCTACAATTCGCTATTTTCCCTCCAAATTTCAAAGGATACGTCACGGAACTGGCACAGATATTGAAACAAAAATTCCATCCGAAATCGTCGACCAGCTCATCGAAAGTCTGTCCGGAAACGACTACAGTGAAAGCAAAGGTCTGAAGCCCATCTTTGATCCCATAGAGCCCGATAACAAGCTGAATGATATCTTCGCGCAGTTCGACAACAAGGTATCATACATTTTTCTGGTCCATCCAGTCGATATTGGAATAGAAACGATTCTCAACATGCTTCCGTATCCGGATGTGGGAGTGCGGATTATCAAGGATGCAGAAATGTTCGCCAACTTCGGACTGAAGCCGTGTAAACAAAAGGTAGCCCTTCTAAATAAATCTGGTAAAGCCCAACTAATCAAGCCTATCGGTGAAAGTAGCTCTGCTTACGTGGAAAGCGTTGCTGGGCTTCTGCATCAAAATGGGCACACAAGTATGCCCACATTGTCACCTGCAGAACCCGAATATAACCTTTCGGAGGGATACGATGCTTTTATTGTGGACTACGTGCAGAACTCAACCAAGGTGCTCTTTCAAGCCGACTTGGAGCAAGCCATCTACCAGTTGTTGCATGTTGAGATCCCGAAAACGGCTTTTATAAGTGGCTTTAAATTTAAGGCTCTTCGTCATATAATTCGCTTGTTTCGCCGCTTCAATGTTCTAAACAGAGACGGAAGGCGAATGCTGAACAGCCTAGTGAATCACCTATTTGAGGTCACTGAAATTACGGGAGAGGAGTTCCGGAATGTAGTGGATGATCTGCAAACCAGGTTGGATCCTATCTTTGCGGAACAACAATACGTCGGCTGCTTGGGCTCTGCACCCCATACTCGACGGTTTAGTTGCTCCTTGTGGACACTGTTCCATTACATCACCGTTTTGGCGGCCCAGATGAAGGTATACCCGCCCAGCTCCGTGACAATTGGACTTTACGGACTTGCCAAGTTCTTTTACGACTGCAAAGATAGTTCCATGTACTTCATAAAGCTGGCAAAGCGTAGGGATATTGCGAAAGTTAAGTCCCATGACGAGGAGATCCTATGGTTGTGGGAGGCCCATAACGAGGTGAATGAAAAACTAGCTGGAGACGCCTCGGGGGACCCACGGTTTCCCAAAGTCCAGTTTCCGGAGCGAAAGCATTGCCCGGACTGCTATAATACAGATTCAGGTGAATTTGATAGAGATGAGGTGCTTAAATACCTAAAACGCGTATATGATTTAAGTTATTTAAGTGGCGATGAAGAACGACATTCAAGAAAAGCAAATAATTGTAAGCCAAAAAAAAAAACACATTTAGTGAAGTAATTGTTATTATTATTATGCTTATGAACCATTTTTAACTTGAATTTTTTCCGATATATACACACACTTAAAATATATATGAAATTCGTGAATTCTTTTGGGTGTGCCTGGATAGAATAGCGAGTCACAAAATTAAGAAAACCTGTTTTGAGAGAGAGATTTGGGGTATGGTGGGGGAGACTTAACAACCGGAGCAGGGCGAATCCAAATGTGGCTATAATACCAAAGAGCCCTTGCTATTGAACCAGTTGAAGTGGCTCATTTGACTTGTGAGCACAGTGTAGAAATGATTCGGCTACTCAAGACGCTTCTTTATGGCCTGCTCTTCATCTCCCCTGCTGATGTGCTGGCCCGGCTTAATGCCAGAAAGTCGGCGAACGAGGCGAGTCTCTATAGCGATACAGACAATGTGATTATGCTGGACATCGAATCGCTCAGGCCGGCTCTCAACTTGAAGAACAGCAAGCTGGTCCAGTTCCTCAACAGCTTCTGCGGTGACTGTCATCGCTTCGCACCGGTCTTCAAGACCCTTTCCCGCGACCTCTACAAGTGGCGAAGAATTCTCCGGATCTATGCCGTAGATTGTGCCCAGGAGAGAAATGCTCAACTCTGCAGGGATTTCAATATCCGCCAGACGCCGTCATTGCGATTCTTTGGTCCCGACATGAGGAAGAACGATGATGTTCTAGGAGCGGTAATACCAGGGCAAGATCCCAAGTTCATTAGCTCAACACTGGCCGAATTGGTATCCCAAAATGAGTATGGACCCGGCCAGCCAAACTTTCGCCCCCTAAAAGCAAAGGACAATGAAATTTTCCAAGATGAAGATGGGGAAAATCCGATACAATTTGTGGCTCTTGTCTTCCAGCCTGAAAATTCAAAGATCGGCAGGGACACGCTGTTAGAACTGCTGCCATTCAAAGTGCTAACGGTGAGGATAATCGAAAATGCTGAGATATTTGAGGAATTTGGACTGATTCCCGACGACCAAAAACTGGCTATAGTGGATAGAAATGGAACAGCCCAGTATCTTACACCATTGTCGGACTCCAGTGAAGCGTATGCCAGCACTATTGGAGACTTCCTTAGGAACCTCAATATTCAGCCAGATCCACCACTACCCATCGCTGCAGCCCCCAACTTTACTGAGTTCCTGGATCACCAAAATCAAGCGATCCTAACTAAAGTCCTCACGCCACCACTGCAGGTCTATCGTGCCGACTTGGAGCAGGCAATTGATAAACTGCTGCACATTGAGCTTCGTAAATGGGTCCTTTTGGAGGGTAATAGCCTGAATGCTCTTAAAAATATTATTAAGATTTTCAGATACCTGAATCCACTGAACAAGGACGGAAAGTTATTGCTGACTGATCTGGACAACTCGTTGAGCTCGAAGCAGAGTATAAAGGGAGCCGACTTTGGCGATCTGGTTGATTCGCTAGAGAAGGCTCGAAGGGTCTTCAAGGCAAGGCGATACGTTGGCTGCATTGGATCACGTCCGTTACTGCGAAGCTTCACCTGCTCCATGTGGACACTATTTCACCATTTGACCGTGGAGGCAGCTAAGCCACCAAATTACTTTGAGGAGGGCTCAATACTGAAAACCTTTCATGGATTCGCCAAGTACTTCTTCGGCTGCACGGATTGCTCTGAGCACTTTCAGCAGATGGCCATCCGTCGTAACCTGACTTCGGTGAAAACCCATGACGAGGAGATCCTTTGGCTGTGGGCAGCCCACAACGAAGTCAATGCACGCATTGCTGGTGACTCCACGGAGGATCCCAAGTTTCCGAAGATTCAGTTCCCCAGCGCGGAGAATTGCCCCACTTGCCGGTCAAATGACTCGGAGTGGCGAACAGATGAAGTTCTTAAGTATCTGAAACAGCTCTACGATATCAAGAATGTAAGCTTTTATGGGCTTCCCACTCCACAGGGATACGATTAGCGACTTACCTTAAAATCTGTGACTAATCCTAACGCCCATTGCATTAACGAGTTTTGTACACCAATTTATTAAATAAATAATATATTCAAGTCTAAAAGCTCTAATGCTCGTTCCTTTAAGGACTGCGTATACAGAAATGCGTGTTTGACCCTCGATAGTGACATGAAAATTGCATAAATTTGCTAAATTAAGCGTTTAGATTAAATGAAGCGACAATGTGAGTGTGTGTTCGCCGACCACCCATTCACCATCTCCAGCCGAAGGACCATTTAGGTCCTTTAGGTCCTGGCAGGGGTCCAAGTCAACTCGTAATACGCCGATTACGTGCACATCAAACTGAACTGTACATGAATTATTTATAGAACATTTTTGCAAAATATCTACGCACTAATTTGCGTAAAGTAATCGATGTGGTGGAAAAATTTTCACGCATGCACACCTGAGGGGAGTCCGCCTGTCCACCAGTCCACCTGACAAACGGACTGACTTATTTGGAGTGGGCTGAAGTGGGTGGGTGGGCGTCAGCGGACGTTCAGTCATGCCCAAATAAGCAACAGCAAACGGAAGCTAAAAATTACCAGGTAAACCCCACGGCAATCCCCTATCGCCCAACTCGCCCATGGAGCCCTCGGTGTAACGCCCACAAAACTTTCTTCATTGTGCGTAAATTGGCACCCCGCAACCTACCACCCCACCGCATAAAAAGAGTTAACGCAGTAACTCCAACCCAACGTAATAATGTGTATGTAAAATTTATAATATACATAAATAAATAAAATGCACGCAGTTTGGGATTTGTGGGCGGGCTACGAGTGCAGTTTATCGATATTTTTCTCTCACCCATCGATGATGGTGGCGGAAAATAGGGAAAATCCTTGGGTGGGCGGCAGAAAACCATGTATAGTCAAGCGCCCAGCACAACTGTACCTTGCAGGATTTTTGTGCGTGCATCCAGGAAATTGAAGGTTCCGCGAATATGTACTTCTCGAGGCCCTTACGACTTAGGCCGTAAATTTTCGACCATATCTCGGCACCGGAAACCGGAAACCAGCGCCCATTTGTACGAATAGCATTGCCATTCCATCCATCTTTTAGTTTAGGGCCAAAATCGCTGCGTAAAGTGCGTAAAATATGTACAAAATGTATGGCGGCCTCTAATGGAAAACGGATATTGTGGCTTTTGTCTTAGTTAAGGCAATGCCAATGGAGCTGAAGATCCTTGGGCAAGCCAGTCCAAAAGGGGAAGTGCTCTAATTGGCCCGAAAAGATTTGCATAACGTAATTGCCAGCTGGCAGAGATCGCGACTTGGCATGACTGGGCTGGGCCGTTGGGCACATGCATTAACCAAAAACAATAAGCCCCGTCCAGAATTATGCACAAATTATTGTTTAGGCATTTAAATTGCCGCAACAGTAGCAGCAGAGGCAACAAAAAAAAAACTGAAAAAAGGGTTACGAGAAGCGAAAACAATAAAATGCCAGCTGAAGAAGCATCATCGGTGGAGGCAGCTCGTTGTTATAATTATGTAAAAACAGTCTAAAGATTGACTTGACTTCTATACCCACCCAACACTCACACACACACACCCCTGCACCTGAGTGTGCATGCGAAGGCAGCATAAATTTAGTGGCAGCAGGGGCAGGGGTACGTTGCAACAACAACCTGGTAATTATCAGGCCTCAGCGGCAAGCAACATTGTCTGTGTATCTTGGCGCTACCGTTCGCTACATAACCCCCACCTCCACAGCCACCACCCAGTCAATGTGCCACCTCCTGCACCCTCAGCATTCGCACGCAAAAAATGTAAAGTGAAATATTTTTAAGGCACTTGTAGAACAGTGCAGGTGGGTTGAGCAGCGGTACCATCAAATGGGTGGGTCCCATTTCGCCGTTGGCTTCCATCTATATCTACATCTCGATCCCCAACTCCCCCCTTGGTTACCCACCTCGTGTTCTATGCCGAACTTGAGCATTTTTCTATGTAGCTACATATAATTAAAAATAATATGAATAGAACAGAAAAAAACAACAACAGTAGGCTAACAAACCAGGGCTTCGGGGAAGATTCTGTGAAGATGCAGTTGCTCCACGGATACTCTATAAAGGGGAATTATAGAATATTAATGCAATATTCCTCAGATTACTTCATAATATTTTGCACTTACCTAAATATTCGATGTGTTCAAAGAATCGCTTGCCTACTTTTAGGCCAATTAACATTTATATACTTATGGATGACTGATTTCATTCTCTTTTTAAAGAAATTAATTGTATTTTCCAATTTAATATAGATATTCGCATTATTTTACCGTTCTTTTAAATGCTTAAAAATATTTAAGAGCCTAAAAAACATGCAAACTCCCCTTTTGGTAGCCCTATTTAGCCCACTTGTGGCCAAGTGAAGCTAATTTGGGCAACGAAAAAAGGGCGAACAAAAAATCGTCAAACCGAATGCAATTTGGCAACAATTTTCCCAAAGTTAGCTGATGCTTCGTACCGCAACACCTACCGCACCGCTCCCTCGTCCGGAATGTGCCGCAAATTGCGGCAGCGCGTAATTAAAACAATTTGTGCATAATTTTTGTACAAGTGCAGCCCAAAGCCGAACCCAAGGCTCAGACACCCTCCCCCCACTCCCCTTGGTGGGCTTTTAAATAATAATTTGCTTAGTTTATGAAGTGCCTGAGTGTGTGCGTGCGAGTGTGTGTGTGTGTGTCTGAGTGGGTGAGCTTATGGGCTACAAAAACAGCATAGCCAAACCCCCAACCGCCCCAAACACCACCCCCTTTCTCCCAGTTGCTGCGCACAATTTACTCACTTGGTTGCATTTTAACATATTTCGTTACGTTTTCAGCCGGGCCAGAGTCAATTGTTGCTGTTTTTTCAGTTGGCTGGCGTGTATTTTTCATTTTTCTATGCCTTGTTTTTGTTGTACTCACCTTAGGTTTAATTTGTTTGAGTTTCATGCAACTGCTGCAGCAGCAGCTTCTGTTGTGAATTTCATGTGCATCTGCCGCTGCAACTGCCTTCTTTCTCCCAAGTCGAAAAATATTTGTGCACGCAAAAAATGTTAATTGCCACAGAGGCAGCAGAAGCAACAGCAGCAACATCATCAGCAAAAAGCGAACCATCAATGTGGCCGGGGCATTAAAATATTTAGGTTGCTATTGCCGCTGCTTCCAGCTCTTCCCAAGCGTCAAACTCCGACTCCTATTCCGTCTCAGAGTTCCAGACCCTGCCTCGAAAACGCAGACCCTGGCTAAAACGCAGCCTCCCCTCTTGCCACTTTGGCCGTTAATGCAACTGCAACTGTAACAAATTGCAATGTCGCACATCTGTCTTCCCTGGCGTTTGTCGCTGCCTAAAAAAGTGCTGAAAAAATGCGAGCCTACTTAAAAGACTGAATGACAAATACCCTTCTCTGGAGGCACAGAAAAACTATGTTTTTACAGCTCCCACTAATTGCTAAGATTTTAAGTTACTTCGAAATCTTATAAAAATAATGAATGTCAAAGTGAAATAGTACAAAGGCTTGTATATTTTCATATTTTGCCCAATTATTCGTCGCTACCAATCGAAATTGACCTTTAGAAAGTGTATTTAAGCCATAAAATACTACTACAAAAGCCAGGGCCCAAAGAGCGAGAGACCTTAGAGCAGCTTGAGGTCCAGAACGATGGACTCATATTTATTTTTGCTAAAAACTACAGAAAAAATTGTCGTTTTCCTTGCATTTGTTTTTGTGGCTATTGCTGTCGTTTTGGCTTCATTTTTTTTTGTTTTTTGTTGGATGGCATTGGCAATGCCAATTACCGGCGGCCAGGAACCCTAGCAATTTGGCCATATCCGGCCCCCCTGGCAGCGATGTTTCTGCTGCTGGGCCGAAAGGAAAAATCAGGTTTTTCCTTCACTTGTCCAACTCAATGTTGAACCAGGTTGATTTTTCGCTACTATTTTTCTTTCCCCACCTGATTTCGATGTTTTTCAACCCATCGGTCTTCCTGTTCCCATTCCCTTCTGCCAGGGTATTTTAAATTTAAAGATCATAAAATGTGATAGAAAATAGATTCAATTTGCGCAAGCAAAGGGGCCAGTTTTGATTGTGATTCCTCTGCAGGCTGATCAGTTGGGCTCGCGAATCGAGGGTATTTTAGCCAAGACACCTTGGCAGTCATTAGCCACATTTAGTTGCCTGATGATCATGGCTCTTACTGTAGTTGTACCTCGTTCCTCTGTGTCTTTTTTTCTTTTATCTTAACTAATGAATATGGAACTTGAGTCTCTTGTCATGTTGTGGCTGCGCCTATTACAAGATTTGAGTTGTCGCGCGTTTTGGACGCGTCATGCGGCCAGTTTCTTTACTTTGTGTGTGCCACACATTGCCGCACGATCCCGAGTTGGCAAATGTGGCGCGCAGCATTTAAACAGCAGTGGCAACAACTGGCGGCAACAAATACAAAAAAAAAAAATGTCATAAATAAATTGCTTAGCAACATTTGCTGACGCGCCAAATAAAATGCCATAAATGATCGAATGCAGAGGAAGATTTTTAGTTAGACACTAGAAACGCTGATGAAGATGGAAACGGAGATGGAGATGGATATGAAGATGGCGATGGCTATGAAGACTGAGATGGCGACAGGAATCTCGAATGTTTTTCCTGTTGGGTAAATTAACTTAAAAATGCTACAAAAATTGTTGCTGATGAGTTGGCTTATAGGGTTGATGAATGCCAGGCATTCTATTGTGCCCATTAATGTTGCAGCCGCATGGCCAAGAACGAGAAGAAACCGCTCATGCTATCCCTAATGACTTAGGACACACCATTAGTTGCATCAGTCACTGCTTGCGGATTCGGATTTGGCTACGTTTGGAACTCTTGCTTTTTCAGCTAAATGCTTCTCTCATTTTTTCAGAATTTTGTTGAATTTTCTCCTTGATTTTCTGGCTATCAAAACAATTTGCCATCTAGCACTCACCTGTGGCATGCCACAATCCCATTCAGCAACAAAGTGCCAACAAACATGGAGTTGCAGACAGGCCAAAATCTTGCGATTTTTAAGAAGGTCAACTCTTCAGATGCTCTACTCAATGTTTTCAAGCCTTGGATATTATTATTTTATTATTTTGCCTAACGAAATTTTGTAAAATTTTACAAGCAATAACAAGCCATGCTCTTGCAATTCAAAGCCATACAATATCTAGACTACCCTTTTATGACTAATAGACCCGTTTTCGTAGGGTAACCATAAGAGCTGCCTGCATCAGCAACACCTTTGCTAATGCCCAACATAACAACTTAATCCACCTTGCAGCTCCAACTCGACTGGCTTCGGATCCAATGCACTGCATCGTGTTGGTTTGGGCTGGCTTGGTTCTGGGTTCCACTGCAGGTTCTGTCAGACGTTCTGTCTGTGAATGGAGCACACCTGGGATATGGGAGCTGGCAGGCCCATGCATTTTTATGAGTCCCCCCAAATGGCGGGTAGTATTTTCGGACAAGCTGCTCAAATCATGGCTAAAATGACGGTGGAATCAAATTCGCCAGCCCATTTGTTGGCTTTCTTATGGCCTGAGACAGAATTGGCTTGGTGTGGCAGATAAATTAGAGTTCTTAATTGCCGGCTGAGCTCCTATCTGGATCCTAATCAGCATTTGCATAGCGCTAAAGCAACGAATTTTATGACGACTTTTTCGGTGGGGGCCACCAGGAGCAGCAGCCGCAGCAGACGGAGATCTAAATTTAAAATTGGCCCGATGTAAACAAAAGCCAAAGTATCTGCAGGAACTGCCAGGGCAAAAGTATCTGCATCTGCATGAAATGCGATCGAAATGGGATCAAGAGCAGCGAGGCAGGAGTCGCGGCAATGAAAAGCGAGATCAAGTTCAACGCACATTTGTCCTTGATAATTGAAAAGAGCAGAACAACGGCCAGCAAAAACACTAAATACAAAATGCAAAAAGGGGGAGCCCGAAAAAATTGCAGAGCAAAACAAAAAATAAACAAAAATTATGGCACTGGATCGACAGACTTATTGCTGTCTCTCTTCCCCTAGCACCTCCACTTCCCCCGCTCCCATCGGCTCTCCACATCAAAGTGCTGAGCCAAACCGGCTGGGGCTGCGCTGCCAGGAATGCTCAAACATTCAGCAGCACACACGATTATATAGTACCCCATATAGCCCCCAAATGTGTGTGCGTAGCGTCTGCCAAAAATACGCCGGCCATTAAGAGGCAGCCCCTCCAGACGGGCCCACACCAGCCAAAAAGGACAGTCTAACATGATGGCGACTAATCGATACCCAGTAGCTGGTAACAAATACTTAAGAAAAATATAAGAGGGTGCCTTTATAGGTATTTGAGTTTGGAGATCACTGCAATATTATAACCAATTTGTAGTTTATCAAGATCTTAATATATTCTCTTAATTATTATCAAATAACATAATTAGGTAAAGTACTTGAATAGTTTACGCACCTTTAGTAAGGTATTGTGCATTTTAAGTTATAGAACCTGTAAGTCATTATTTTCATACAGTCCTAATGATAGTATACTTAAATAATGTCTTGTGATCAACAGGTATATGCCCTTGGAGATACCAACTGCAGGGTATGCATATTCGGTGGAATGGATTGGGAATGGGGAGCCCATCCGTCCGATCGTACGTGCCTCGATGGCTTCTTCAGCCCCCCCGCCAGTCCTTGCAGAATTTCCGAAAATTTGCAATTGACTGGTTGCAGCAGCGACTACGAAGACTACGCGCTGCCAGTGGACCCTGCTCCTGCCCCCCGAATCCGTACACCTCCGATCCGATCCGATCCGTTGCGATCCGTTGCGATCCCGCCACCGACTTCTGCCCAAAGAAGAAAGGGAAGAGAACAAAAATGTTTATGCATTTTTTCTGGTCACTGACCGTACTCAAGGTTTTTCGTATTCTGCGGTTCAGTTTGGTTTTTGCAGTTCCTTCGCTGCGCTGCGTAAATTGCATGCGCACAAAAATTGACGAATATGCCAGGCGACGTGTAGCGATGGGGCGGGGGGATCGCCTCTGGTAGGGGTGGGGGAAGAATTGCAAGGGGGCGGGAAGAACAAGACCCAGAGAAGAAGGCAGCGACAAAATGTGAGTGCGCCCAAAAACGACGATTGAAGAACACATGAAAAAAATATATCCACTTGACTAACTTCCTAAATTAATGTACTAAAACAAATATAACAAATTTTCAATTAGTGAAAGTACAAGAAAAAGGTATATTTTTCTAAAATTTAAGTTAAATATTTTTTAAGCATTTCATAAAATGCGTCACTATGGTTCAATATCTCCATTCTTTACGATCTATTTTATTTGGCAATAAAACTCCAAGAAATCGATCAGCGAAATTGTTTTCTGTGTGGGGAGGGGGAAGAGGCGGCATGGGCCTGTGGCAAACTTGTTGCCGCTTCGAGTGTCGGCTCCCCTATATCGCATTTAGCCCCCGAAAACCCCGTGATCCCCCCACTCCAGCATACACCACCCCTCCCGTTCTGTGTGTGTGTGTGTGTGTGCAATTTGGAGACGACGATGATATAATTTAGCACGAAAGTGAAGCCTGCTTGCAGCCGGTCGCCGATTGTGCCCGTCTCTTTCTGCCATTCGATACCTGTCTCTTTCCATCACCGCTGGCTCTGCTTTGGCCAACGTACCGAAATCACCAAATGAAACCGAAATTGTGCTTCCTCCGGTTCGAGTTCTTGTTCTGAAAATCCTACCCTGCAAGTTGTCGGGCATCACAGCATGATTTTTATGTTAATACTGACATGGTGAATTATTGAAAATTGTAAAAGTAGATGGCAGGATATAGAAGATATGGCACAATTTGAACGACCATATAATTATAGTTTTAATAGGATGGATTAAGTATCGTTCTAGTTACTTGTATTTAAATATAGATACTGATATTTATTGTTTAAGCTTTACAAAACTAGAGAAAAATGTTTAAATATAAATATATCAACTTAAAACATATACAAAATACATGCTATGGAATTAATTCAAGCATAGAGTACACAGAATTCGTTGTTCGAGTGTCCCTAGAAAGTGATAAATCGTTGTTTGTGGCCTGGCCCTTGGTTTTCGGCGCAATTTCGATTTGATTGCGGTAGGACGACTGTACCGGACTTGCACGGATCGCATCAGATCTGATCTGTTCTGGTTGGAGATCCGCTGCCGTTCTGAACCCCCCATCCGTGCCATCCCTACACATACCCCTTTCTGCCGCCCTGACCACCCGCAATGGTCGAGGTGCAAAGAGTTCTCGAATTACCACGCCAAATGCCAAGTCAGTGACCGATTATGTTACCCAAAGCACAGAAAAAAAAGAAGTTGAGAAACGAAACAGGGACAGGCGTCATTTTAGAGCGTAGCCTTTGAGTGTCTCTGGCCCCTTGGGTGAACCCCCTCAGCCCCTGGATGCAACTGCAGCCATCGGGATTTCCTATGGCGCATTATTCGCTGCAGTTGTGGTTGATGTTTTTGCAGCTCTGATGACTCTCTTCATGGCGCTCGATCAAAGGCCTTGGCCGTGACTCTGTGGGTTTTCGGTTTTTTTTTTGACAGATCACAGGAGCATTAGGGCTTGAAAATGGGTTTTCAGGAAGGCATTTCCATTAGGAATCGTACTTGTTAAGTTTTGTACTTAGTAACTTGTAACTACCTCGGTAATTAGGTATTTCCCCATTTGCCATATACGTTATTTTAAACGAAATGCGCTTGAATGTAAGGTGTATTTACAACATTAAAAGATTAAAACTCACCTAGCTGAATACCCCTTTTCTAACAATCCCGTTACAACATTTTTATAGCCCTCCCCCTGGTCCAACTTCTGCTTTCCGGCTTTACATGCATAAATCCAACTCAATTTCTGGTAGTAAGTCCCGATTCCCACTCCAAATGGCCAAAAGGCAATCCAATGAAGCCGCACAATTTCTGGTGACAAAAAAAAACAACAACTACTGCAAAAATAGTAAAAAATAGCAAACGGAAATGTCAAAAAGCCATCGTTAGTTTGGTATTAGCCCTGACAAAACTTGACGCGTCAACGTAAGCGGCTTTGGTCTAGGTCAAGTTGCAAGTAGCAGGTAGATGTACCTGTCTATCAGCGAAAAAAAGAAGGAATAACATGCACCTGCCACAGGAAATCTGTTTTGAAGCCGTCGGGGTTGTGGGCGGGGGTGCAACATTCAATTACAATTCGTATCGGGATAGGTTTAAATGGCTTGGAAAATGGTTTAATTGCTGACCGCTCGATATGAAGAGCTCTAATTGAGCAAAAGGCTCGAGGAGCAGCTCCACACGCACGGCTGCTATGCGTAAATACAAAAAAAAGTGGGCATCGAAAGTTATTTGGCCGATGGGTCGATAATGGCGTGGCAAAAAAACGAAAAAAAAAAAAAAAATGGAATCAAAAATGCAGTAAACAATTTGTATGGCAGCACAATTTGATTGGCAGGTCGGCATTCATGGGGCCTGGGCATTGGTGTTGCCAATATATAATGTAGGAGGAGTGGCCCAAAGTCCCGTAGTTTAACAACCGGAGAACGCTAGACTTGGATTGGATTCGGAATTGGGACTTGGATTGGGGTTGGGCAAAGTCTGAAGTGCTTTTGGGTAGGCCTTAATTACGTAAATGTGTGTGCCAGTTGAGTTATGACCAAAGGAGTACTCCACATTCGCATGACTGTATCCTGCGGGTGGGCTAGTGTGTGTGTGTGTGTGTGCGTGAGTGCTGCAAATGCGTAAAATTTTAATTTCGTTTTGAAAATTTCATTCGAAAAAAATCTCTCTCACACACACATTGAGCTCACAAGTTGTTTGGCTGGATTTATTCTACGCCCCCAACTTCCCATTTTTCCCTACTTCCGATTCCTGTGCTTCTGCTTCTGCTTCTTCTTCTTCTTCTGCGGGTTTTTTGAGGCCAATGACCAGTCGGAAAATATGTATGTAGAGCTTCATGCATATGGGGATGTGTCCCGCTTCTTACGCACTTTTTGCATTCACTAATTTGAAAGCTTAAGGGGTTAACAACGCGGCCTCTTCCATTGGCCCTATTCTCGCAATGGGCTTATTGATCTGCCCCCTCGCATCTTCCACGCCGTATTATTATTATTAAACAACCCCATTGGGGTCAGGCCATAGACTTCCCCTTTCGCTGGTTATCTAACACAAAACAAAATGCAGCGAACGAAAAAGTGGGGGTATGGGCTATTCCAACTTGGGACCTGGACACGCATTCGGTTTGGGTTTAGCTCTGGGCATGGGCATGGGTTTGGGTTTGGGTTTGGGTTTGGGTTTGGGTCTGGGTTTTATGGGATAGGTTAGGAATACGTTGGATGCAATTGGGTTGGGTTCTTGTTGTGCAAGTTATTTTTTATGGTGGCATTTCCGCAGGGGAGTTTCAAATTATAAAACCTCACGAATAACGGGTAGTAAAGAAAGTACTGCGAGCTTAACGCCCTAATGAAACCACAATGGGCCCCAAATGCAATCATTTTGAGCTTTATCTATCCCTATCTCATTCCAATTCAGAGTTTTCATGAAAAGACAAACGCCACGCTTAGTATTTTGATATTAATACCAGAACAATCACTCAATGTTGACACAATCGCAATGCAGTCTGCTTATTGGGCGACGACAAGTGCGCTTTGGTATCCATAGAAATTGACAGTTCGAGTTTAGAAAATTGGTATTATAATATCGCGTACATTTTCATAATGAGCAAATAGTACAAGGTATTGTTAGAAATGTATCGCGCTCAATTGTTGCACACAAAACACTGGCGGTGACTCGTTTGGTTGGGTTTTTATTCATTTATAAACAATACTCTGACTTTCTGTGAATATACTTTAATAGGTTGATTTACGTTTTTCAAAATAATCGAGTGCATTTGAAAAGCGTGTGTTATTGGACTTACTAGATCAGTTTTATGTCTCTAGGAAAGTGCATCTTCAAGTCATCCTTTGTGGACAATTGATATTTCGCTGATTTGCGGTTTTGCCCTCGCATAAATGTGCGATTATTTTTTAATAAAAATTCCCCGCTTGCAGGCATAGGCTACGCACTTTGTTTAACAACATGACACCGACACTCTGGCACCCAGAATCGTGGATTATTTGTTATAGCAAGCTATTGTGATTTGTTGCTGTTGCCGGGGTTAAAATAGGTCCACCAAGGGGGCAGGCTCCTCAGATCCCTGAGATCCTCAATCCTCGGTCGATGCTGTGGATTCGCCTCGGGCTCTTGGCACGCACACACTGTATAATACAAAAGTAATTTCGCGCACACATAATTTCACCCCCTTTCTCCGCCTGTTTTTTTTTTAAGCCGATGACAACTGTCGGGGTTAGGTGGCATATTCATATATATACGGTTCTATATCCCAGTCGTACAATAAAGCACGGCTCAGTGACATTTAATTTCGAAATCGTCATAATAATATTCAGCCTGAATGTGCACATCCGCCAAAAGTCATCTAGAACGCATTTGTATCTGCGATTGTATCTGTATCTGAAGCTGCGTAGCTACGAGGCAGGAGGCAGCTGCTTTAATGAGCCAGCCACAATTTAACAACAGTTTCCTGTTTTCGGTTCCTCGCCGCGCTTCAAATCAGTTTACTTCCTTGGCCAACAGCAATTGGCTGCAACTGGCGACCATCGTCTGCTGCGAATTAGATCAGAACCGTAAACTTCGCAGCATCTGAGAACGGAAGTGATTGTGGAAGATAGTCGGGGAGATCGGGAAAGTGCGCGGTTTTATTAGCGATAGAAGCGGGAGAAGAAGTGTTGGCTAACTACAATAATTGAGGGTATAAATCATTAAATCCAGTGTTATGGTGTTATTAGTTTAGCTTATATTATTATACCATTGAGAATGGTCATTAAATATTATAGTATATATTTTTATTATTTCTTTTTAATTTTCATAACATCATGCTGAAATGCTCATTGATAAGCGTGTTTAAAAGCAATGTTATCAGCAGGATGTTAAGCCTTTCTTTTTGCCGATGGTTTTATGACATATCAAATGTCGGGCCACCAAAAATTGCCCATCAAGGCAGGCCTTGAGTTCTCCCTTTTCTGCTGCATCCAATGGTAAAATGCATTTTTAAGATGCAGCCTCCTGCTCGAATTTCGCAATCGCTGGCTTTTTTGTTTTTGCATTTACCCTTGGCGATGCATCTACTGCCTGCCCATTTTTTTTTTGTTGCATTGTTGCAGCCTCTTGCCACTGCAGTTTTTGAGTTTTTTTATTTAACTTTTTTTGGGGGGATCCGAAAGGGTTGGAATTGGGCCGGAATTCGGGTTTACCTTTGATCCGAAACCGGTTGCGGCGTTTGTTGCTGTTAGAAGACTGTGGTTAATCTTGTCGCCGTTGCCTTTTTATCTTGCATAAATATGGCAATCAAATGCTTCAATGCCAAATAGGTGTCATCTGATTATAAAGGAGTTTTTCCTCACTGTTGTTGCCCCTTTTCCATTGTCGATTCGCTGCGAACTTGTTTTTTTTTTTGCAGTGTTGTTGTCGTTACGAAGCTGTTTATAAATTCATGCAGAAACTTTAAGAAAATTCAGATATCGTAGGGATAATTACAAAACTTGCTCTGTTTTCGGTGCTTACAAGAAGGGGTAACATGAACGAACATAACTTGGGTGTGGTGAGTTTCTCCAGCACTTCTTGAGTGAGTTTCGCCTTGAGTGAGTGACTCGAAAAGGGGTAACTCTAGGCCGGATTGAGTGGTTCTTGTCTTGCAGTCGATTCTGATTGAGCTGTATGCCCTAATGGCAATTTAATTGAGTTACTCACACAGCAGTAAATCAAGCCTAGAACCATGGCTGTGATTATGGTGTGAGTGCGTGTTTTTCAGTGTGTTTCAGTGTGTGTGGCAAATCGGTTCATCATTCCCAGAGCGGCAACTTTAACCCCATGAAAATTTTCATAAGCCAAATTGCAATTGCTGCCCATCATCAGCATCTGCTAGTCAGAGGGCGGGGGAAAGGGGGCTGAGAGAAGGGGGAGCGACCCAACCAGTTGCATGCAAAATGCCGGCAACAGGTGTGCAACACTCGGTGTTTTGTTGCTGCTGATGGTGCTGCCGCTGAACTTGCAACATGAAATCCCCTGCAGCAGCGAATTGCTGCCCTGCCCCAATCCAAACTTTTTCAGCGCTCGCCATGGCTCATATCTTTTCAGAATGATAATAGTTGGCCTTCTGTTTCTTGCCTCATCTCAACGTGGCAGCAACCTGCGAAGTGCACTCAATAAAAAATATTTAACATGTAACTAGGACTAAAAAATTATATAGACTTATTCCAACCTTTGTTGGTGATATGTGATATAGTATGATGGCTTTAAAAAGTTGGTTTTCTATTGGAAAGAAATAGATATTTTTACAATTGTTTGTTAGCTTTTCTCGCCGTGTATTCATCACCCTTTGCTAGCCGCTTTTCCATTCAGCTGTTCATTGACTTGGGCCTTCAGTTCGCCTTGGCTTTGGTGTTAATCATTGTCTCAGCTCTTCATCATCTGGCAAACTTCATCCATCCATCCATCGGATTCCCATGGCTGTGGCTTTTGTTCTTCAAATGATTTTGCTCTGATTTTCAATTAAATTTGTTTGGACCGTTGCTGTTGGCCACTTAGTTGTTTGGTTCCTGCCAACGGTTTAGCATAAAAGTCGGACAAACAAATATGTTTGTATAGATATATAAATGCCTATTTGTTGGCCCCAATCAGAACACTGAAATCTGTGTCCCGGCCTGGTCTTTTCCGTTCTGACTTGGCCTGTTAATTTGTGACAGTTATTGTTGCTGTTTTGATTGACTTTGATTTGAGGCGCTGACAGATTGCCACCGCACAGTTAGACTTGGGGACCTCTTAATGCAGCGGCTCGGCCTGATTGATTAAATCTTTTGTCTGCTAAATGGTTCTCTAACAGTGCTCACAACAAATTGCAAATTGAGAAATCAAGTGTCAACAGGGGCACAAGCAAATGGTTTTGATGAAAGGTGCCAGCAAGGGTAATTTGCTAAAGATTTCCTTCGATTTCTGACCGGAAATGAGCAGCGATCGTACTGGGAAAATTATGTCCAGTTTTAATTACAACTTCAGTTACTTTTTCAGTTATTAGGTTAAGTTAGTTAGTCAGGTTAATTAAGAACTGCAGGATAACTGCACTTTTTTGAAAATGCAATGCAATCTTATTGAAGAAATCAAAAAATATGTTCTAAGTACCATTTAACATAGAAGTGTCTGTCTTTAACCACACTTTCCGCCCTCCTTTTTTCGATTTCCCAGATTGACTGACCACAATCGATTTTCCTCCCCCTTCAATGCAATCCGCCAACATCTTCGGTTCTCAGTGAACATTTATTCGATTCGACAACTGGCAGAGTGCTGAAAACTCCAAAGTATCTGCAAAATGAAGAAAAAGAAACCAAACGAAAACTTCAATTGCGGCACTTGGCTGCTCAATGTTTTGGGCCAAAACGTTGCCAATTCTTCTTAACGTTGTTGGAGTTACACGGCATTGTTGCTGTTGCCTCTCAGCGTTGTTGTTATAAATTTTGTTCAAGTACGTCAAGTTCGATTGCGTTCTTTACCTTGAAATCTTGTTTTCTATCCGTTGTTAAGTTTGCAATTTTTTTTTTGTGCTCACTCGTTTTTGCCGTATTCTTGTTGTTTTTGCAGTGCAGCTGCAAAAGATTTTTGCATGCTGTGTATATGTGTATATAACCATATACCCCATCCACCCCATCGTCCCACTGCCTAATATTTTATTTATGCATTTTCTATATTTATTGAGCTACAAAAACGTCATCAATTGTGCTCGGTTTTTGTTGTTTTATTTTAAATACCCAATTTGCATTTATTTATATGCTGCGCAAGTAGGTAGGTGCGCGGGAGGGGCAGGGGGTGCAATTAATTTGTGCGCTGATATTCAATTAAATTGTTGTACTCAGTTTCGTGTGATTTGTTGTTGGTTCTTGTTTTTGTTGGTGATTATACTCTTCCTGGAGGTTTTAAAATTCTTGCAAATTCTTTAATTATTTAAAAATGTCACTGCAATTGTCTGCAAAGCCTGAACATTACGTATACGTAATTTCGTTTGTTTTCTATCTTTTTTTTCGGGCGCAGTCTGGCAACTCTGGCCCGCCCCTCTGTGTGGCCCCTCCCCCGAAAAAGCCGAAAATGCAACGCTTGGCTGCATACGCAAAATGTTTTTGCTGTTGTTGTCGGCTCTATTGCTATTTGCTATTGGCTTTGCTTTGTTATTTCTATTTAGTTTTGGCTGCGCTTGGCCTCCATTTCGGCATGCATTCATAACGCAAGTCGAGGTTTCCATCGGTTTCCAATTTTGCCATTTGCTATTTGCCATCTGAGCCGCCGCCGCACAGTGGCTTGCGATAACTAAATAATAATGTAATCCTAAACAATTTTATTTACGTGAAACATAGGCAAAAGATTGTAAGGGTTTGTCATTCATTTAAATTACTAGGTTTATTAATACTAGATTTTTTTAATATCCTACAAATACTGTGAAACATAACTTATAAGTTCCACTCTTATTCTGGGTTTTAAAGTTTAGAGTCACTCCTAAATTTATTTATTATTAAAGATTTAATTTTTTAATACATATGTACCACTGTGCATCGCACTGCGCCTAAATTTTATAGCACTGCGTTTTGTTTTCGGTGTTTTTTCTTTCATTTTTTGCACGCCGATTTTTTTTTGTATCTCACCGTCTCTGTTTGCTCGTCGCATCAACCTCGAACTTTAGATTTGTTTGCAATGTTTATGAGAGCATAACATTTTGTTTGTTTTTCGCTGTTTTTTATTACTGTCGAGCTACGTGTCGTTCTTTATTTATTTCGGTGTATCTGTTCGCATTTGTTTTTGGCGCGTAGGCTTGGGTGTCCAAAGTGCCATTGGGTATATGGAATATGGAATACGGCTGCGGATTCCCTTACAAAGTTCGGAATGATGCATGTCGAATATGAATCAGGTCCACCGACAAGCAATATGACTAATTCTGATTTGAACAGCTTTTGATTAACTACAATGTCAAGTTATTTGATATTATTAAGTTGTATTTTTTTATAATAAGGGTATCAAATATTGCCCCATATCTTGCGCCTAGTAAATAAAAATATTTTATCCTATTTCAATGTGATTTATGTTGTTTAGGTCTGAAGATCTGGCTGCTCCTCCAGAACTTTCCAGTACATCCAAATCGCCTTAAACCATCTATTTGGCACCATTGGCACTTGGTTGGCTGTCACATCGGCAGTGGGAGCAACAGATGCAGCCACTTGGCCCGCGGCAACCGCAACAGGAAGGAAGCCACGCGGCGTTGCAGTTACAGTAACACACATTTGCCATTTGCTGCCACAGGCCGTGATTTCCATTTCCATTCGCAACTGCAACGCCGTGCTAAGGTCGCTCCTAAGCGAGCCAGGGTCCAAGACAAGTTTATTTGAGTTTTACTGGTATTACTGGTGTTTATTTTCTTTTTTTTTTCGGTTTTAGCCATAGTCGTAGCCGTAGCCATTGAATTGCACTTGCCCCTGGCTTTGAGTTTGTCTGGCCTGGCTAGTCGGCTAACTTGTTTTTCGGCTTGATAAATGTCCGAATCGTTAGTGTGTTTATGTTATGGCCACTATATTGCTCTTGACCCTAATGCCAATGCTTTGATATGGCCAAATGGCCTGGCGATGAGGCCTTATCAAATCGGACGGCTTTAACTGGAGCTGCCGCTGTTGCTGCTCCTGTTGCTCAATTTTTGGACCGGAAATGGGGTGGCCACTTCCGTTAGATTTCACACCCATGGAGCACGGATGTGTGGGGGGAATGTGGGAAATGGAGGAGCAAGCAGACCCAACCAGACCAGACCAGTCGTGGCTCCTGTGGCACGGACATGTGGCAGGAAACGTGAATTTATCGCTGCTCAACTCGAGTGCCACTGGAGGGCCACTCGACTCGTACATTTTTCGTGACTCCACTTGTTGCACACACCGAAACACCGAAAGAGCACTAATTTCGGGTTCGTGTGCTCGTTGTTGGCTGTTTAGGTTGCCAGCGTAAAATTTTCCGTTTGCATTTTAATAATTGCCCTGCTCGGGCCCCCAAGTATCCAGAATTGCCAAAGCGGCGGCAATTAGTTAAATGCCAAAGTGCAAACCAATCCCCATTTGCGCCTAGAGAAATCAGTTGATCAAAGTATCGGCTTGGTAACTATATGGTTTATATGGTATATATTATATTATATATGGTTAGCAGGGGTCTCTCTGGGCCTCTGGGCTATTTTGCGCACTTAAAACTGGAAGTTGTCCCAATCAAAATAGCCAAATGACCGCACAACAACTACAAACAACGGTCAACAGTTACAATAACTGGTTCTCCTATTTAGCCAGTGGTTTTGTTTTTCAGCTTTTTTTATTGTCGTTATTATTTATATCGTTGATTGCTTGACTTTGTCCGCTGTCTGCCACCTTTTTTGTCCGCCAACCTTGGAGTAAAATTTTTCTAATTTAATTACAATATTTAAGCAAAATGCAAGTGTGAGAACATAAACCGAAATAGCGAACTGTGGCTGTCGTGGTTATAATAATTTAACGGCGGTATTAGCTGTATTAGATACACACCAGACGTTAATTAATTGTACTTAATTTATGAATTATAAAACTGATTTTATTGGTCTGCTAATATTCAATTACTCAAAGATATTTATTTATATCGTTCGGCGAGTTCATGCTATTACTGGAGTTGCTATGATGATGACATCCTTCAGCATTGCAGTCCATTCAATTATGGGGCAATTTGAGGCGCTGATAAGTTGCCACGACTTTCTCAACTCAATAACAGCACGCACTGAAAATTCCCAATTTTTTTTGTTATCATCCATCGCATTCCCTGCGATCGGACGACGATCTCTGGAGGAGCTCTGATATTTCAGCAGCTGCTTCTGCTGCACACCGCTTGCTGCGTGCAACTTGAGATGCATTAGGAAAGGTCAGTGCCATCGCGTCGCGGTCTGCGTTTCTGTCCCTGTGCCTCAAATGCATCAAAACGCGCTTTTCTTTTCTTTATTATTTGTGTTTTTTTTTTTTTTTTTTTTTTTTTACTTTTTTACGCTTTTTTTGTCGGTTGACGTTGCTGTTGCTGCTGCGGCGGCTGTCTATCATGGAAGGTTTTTAGCGGGGGCATTGGGGGAATAGAACTGAGAGCAACGTTTCGGGCTTACTTGCTTTTAATTCTTGCATTGCGTTTCAAGTTGCAGGGCACTCGGGCCCACCAATACAAATGGAGGCCGATCGGTGTGTGTGTGTGGTTAAGTGCAGCTGCAACTGCAACGGCAGCAGCAGCAGCAGCAACTGCAGCAGCGACAGCAGCGGCACAAAAAACGCGCAACTCATTTAAAAATGCCAACGTCCATCAACGAGGATCGCCGAAGATGGCAGAATTTGTTGTCGTTTCGCTTTTTTGTCAAATTGTTTTGCTGAATTTTCTTGAGAACTTTTGCATTGTATTGCAGCAAGATCCTCCTTCCTCTTCATTCCACTCTTTTTCCTCCTTTTTTTTCGTGTGCAGTTTGCTAGAGGGAGATGTCCGAGGAAGTGCAAGTTCCACAACTAAAGACGACAATGAACTGTTTTGTATTGTGTTTGCCGCAGTTCAGCTTGGTTTTTGGTGTGGACATTGCCAGAAGAGGGGGCTTTTCCGTCTCCGATTTCAGCATTGCATAATCCACGAAAAAATACGCGTAAAATCGCAGCGACCTGGGCTTATTTCATTAGCCATTTCAATTAAGAGTCGACATTCCAAAGGAACGCAGCCAAACAAAATTAGCGAGACGATGGATGGCAGTAGGAGGAAAATACTTTTGCATTTCCTAACAGAATTTGCACTAATTGAAATGATGAAATGGTAGAAAAAATGAGAAATAATCTAGAAAAAAGTGCGGAAAAAACTGTAAGCTATGTGGAAAAATATCTGACGGAAACAAAAATGTAATTTTCATATTTCGTTTTAGTCTGTGACTAAGAAAAATCTTAATTCAATTTACAGAAACGCTTTTTGCAACTTAAGCTGCTTGCTTCACAATTCCTGGACTCTTTTCATTAGGCGTCTGAATGTACGGAAATACCTCAATTCTGGCGCCTCGCTTCCTGACATGAAAACCAACACTTAAGGCACCTGAGGACCCGATCCGTTAACAGCCATTTTTGGCCACAAAACAATGCCCAGGCACACACACATCGATGTTAAGTTAAGTGTCCTCCGGGAGAAGATTATTCTGCGGTTTGCAGACAAGTTGGCTCACACATGGTACGTGTGCACTGCGAGAAAATAACAACAGCCTAGTATACAAGTTTACACAAGTCTTAAACGTATTTTAAAATATCCTAATGAAACTATATCAATTTCCTAAAAGTTGGTTAGAGGATTGTTAGATTTAAATGGCAATTAAAAATTAAAATAAAATCAAACACGATATTTTTCAGTGCATGTGTGTGCGACTGACTCTGTGGTTTCTGTGGCAACTCAAAACTTTTTGGCAGAATTTTGGTGCAGCCCGGGGCGGCAGTGTCTGTGGCAGGAGTCAAGTGCTGCACAGCATATGCAAACACAAAAGCTTAGGCGCCACACGGGGCACTTAGGGGATCGGGGCACAGACAGAGGCACAGACACATGTACAGGCACCTGTTGCCCATGGCAGACTAATTTCATTTCACACACACCGCAGGCAGCAGCAACAGCAACAAAGGCAGTCAAAGTGATTATGGCATCTAAATCGAAAATTGCACAGCACTTTCGGTTTCACCACCACACACAACACTCTCATACTCACACAATAATTTGCCGGCTAACTGGTTGGACTGCCACTGCCACAACAGCAAGAACTAGAACAACCCACCCACCTGTTGCATTGGGGCAACTGGATTAGAGAGCATCTGCTGCATGCCGCATGCTGCATGCCGCATGCTGCACTTGCATACATATTTCAGCCGCATCATCCGTAGGCCTAGTACACATACACACACTGCACACCCACAAAACAGGGCGATTTAATTGAGTGTTTTTGCTGAATTCAGTTCAGGGTCAATTGTGTGCATTTGGCTTTTAGTCTGGCCAATTTGGCCGGTGCAAAGGGGGTGTGTGTGTGTGTATGTTTGTGTGGGGCAAAGAGATTTTGTGTGCTGATGATTTATTCATTGCGTATACGTCGTGTGGTCGCTGTTTAGTGGCAACAAGCTAAACACATTGTCCAAATCAAATTGATGGCTTAAATGATTATGTGGATTTCTTGCTGTTTAAAGCCGTTTTAACGCAATTTAATACAGTTGTTAAACTTAAAGTACTGTGATTAGAAACGATAAATACCGCTTAACGGGCAATATATCCCCAGAATTTTCGGACTTACTACAAGATTATATTCTCATGATTGCTCTGCAAAAACTGGCAGGTATTTTTCGGTTCACTTTCCCAGCGAATTAACCATCCCAAGCGCCCTTCTCAAGTGCAGGGTTTCCTTGGCAATTATGCGTTCATCTACCTGGTCTCATAATTTTCTCTCACCCCAAAAGAACTAACTATTTTTTAGGCTTCGCAACTCTTCTGCTATTCGGTGGGCTTTGTTTTTTGTTTCCCCTGGCTCTATCTTCGCAGTGTTCCACTTCTCATTAGCAAAAGGTTTTTTGCCATTCAGTTGAGCTTTTTTAGCGGCCGGACTCTTTTTTTTCTTTGGGCTGCTGCTGCTGCTGAAGCTACTGGCACCCCACCCGATTTGGCCTGTTCATTTAATTGCATAGCATTGCATTCCCTGTTCTCCATATAAATGCATATATGTATCTCCCGTCTCTCTTGGACCCGGTAGTACCATCTCTTTCGCTCCCATTTGCCACCCCATTCCGGCGCAGTTCAGTGCCAAAACAAATTGTGAGAAAAATGCCGAACAACAGAAAATGTGCGTGCTACATAAATTAAAACCTATGCTTCACTGGTCCGCCTAGAACAGAAGGTCGAAAAAAAAATGGGGGAAGAGGGATGGCGATCGAGCCAGTTGACTAGAAAGAGAGAAGTGCTGGGGGACTGAAAGAGACGGCAGGGGAAGGGCTCGTAGGACCAAACAAAGTTTTTATCGCCGGCTATAACTGGCTCACTCTCTTTTTCACTCGGTGGCCGATCTCATATTTTATGTCAAAGTCAACGCTTTTTTTCGGACACTGAAAGAAAACCTGTTAAAAATGGTAAATAAACACCACTTTGAAATAATAGCATATCCTTGATCTTACAATATATTCGCATGCCAAATAAATAACTGCAATTATCTTGTAGTATTTCATTGATATTTTATTCATTTTACATATCTACTCCCTCTTTTTCTTTCACTGTACCTTCTTTATCGCTTGGCTTGTTTTGCATTGAATTCGGGTTTAAAATTGTTCCTGTTTTTTTTGCGCTGCTGCATCGCATATTCGTCAATTTTTTTGTAGCTGCTGCAGTTGCTGCTGCAGTTTGTTGCTGCTGCAAGTGGCTGCCATCTTGATTATGTTGTAGCTCCCGTTGTTGCTGTTGTTATTACAGTGCAACACGATAATGATGACTGCCGCAATGATGATGATGATGATGATGATGACGATGGCGTGTTTGCTGTAATTTGCGCTACGAAAAACGTTCAAAAATGCAACAACGAACTGCATCAACGGCAGCGGCCACAAAAAATGCGCTCTAAATGAAGGGAATTGAGTTCTGCGATCGTTGACGCTACTGCAGTCGCTGCTGCAGTCGAAGTCACTGCTGCAGTCGCAGTCAACGCAGCAAAAATAAAGGGCAAAATACGAAAAACCTTGAGGACGGTCAGTAACCGACAACCGCCAGCCCAGTAAAATTTGTATGAGCTGCCAACGAAATATTTCTTTCGCTTTTTTCGTATTAACATACTCTCTCCGCCAATTGGGCATTATCTCTTGGCCGACATCGATTGCGGCCCAAATGTGTGTTGTTCATTAAAAGTGGCTTTAGTGCAGTTGTTGTTGGTAGCATTCTATTCAATCAACGTAACACTTAACGGTTGCCAAAAAATCAAAAATATTTTTAAAAAATTTTAAAATTTTTTGATCCAGATATATGAGACTTAAATGAAGTATCATAGTTCGGAATATATTCCTAGTCTAGATTCAAAAAATAGTATTGAATATTTTTAATTTTCACTATTTTTTTTAACGGCAATATGTCACCTCTTTTTTTATATATGTATAGTAGGTCTTTTCTTTTTTTTAAGTAATAAATTTTGTTTAAAACATAATTGAACATTTAACTTTTAGGAAAATCTCTCATATAGTTTTCATAGCCCACTTTCTAGAGTATCAGTAGCTTCGACCTACATCACCATATGATTTTGCCCTGCTTGTTGGGATATTTATTTTTGGTTGCTCTTTCTGCTGCGTTTTCGTTAGTTTTTTTTGTGTGTGCTGTGTTTTTATTATTTTTGTGTTCATCTGTTAAGTTCTGTCGGTGTTGTTGTTGTTGTCGTTGCCGTTCTTCATTTACTTTTTATTTTCGTACAGTCAAATTGCGCATTTTTGGCTTTGGGGTGGAGCCTTTTTCCTCACCGATGCGTCGCTGCCGCCGTCGACGCTGCAGTCGCCTTTGTTGTTGGTTTTTGGGTGAGGTCGTGGACGTTGCCGGTTTTTAATTCTTTTTTTTCGAACTTTTTTTGTGTATTTTTGCGTCATCAGTGAGGAGGGAACGAGGATGAGACGCAGGGCGAACCCTGCACTTGAAAACTCAACTGGCGTGTCTTTTTCGGGGGGTGCTGAAGGGGGGAATTTGTGGGGTTAAGGGGTGTGGGGAGCGACATCAACGTCATCATTGTGGACTTTAAGTGGTTTTGGGTGTGCTTGTCTCGTTTTGCATTCGTCTGTGTGCGACTTCCTTCAATGTATCTGTATCTGCATCTGCATCTGCATCTGTATCTGCATCCGTATTTGTATCTGCGTCGCTCACAAGCCACTTGCATCGGTGTGCGCGAATATATCTGGACCCCATGCGGTTAATTTATGCCCGCTTGCAATTTCGGCAGACACCGCCAGGCTCGCTCACCAAAAAAAAAAAGAAAATAAACGGAGGAATAAAATTGCAACAAAAAAGATATATATATTTTTGGTCTAGTACTCCTTTCGTCTTCATCGCTATGGCTGTTGTTGTTATTTCGGTGCAACCAGTTTCATTTTTAGAACATTGACGAACCGGTTTTTTTGGGACGCGGCTTTCGGCTTTCGATTTTATTTGCTGCCTTCGTCGTTTTTGCCGGCGCATTAACTGGTTGCCGCTGCAATTCTGTGGCAGTTGATAAATCTTTTTCGGCGCGGCATTGCCGTGTCATAAATTTGCATTGGGCCATGCCATTGGCCCTGACATTTCTAAGGCTTCCTTGGAGCTGCAGCAGCAGTCGCAGCAGCCGCAGCAATGGCAATTGCAGCAAGAACAACGCCAGCCAATGCAATTAATCACAGCCAAATGCACAGAACAAGCATGCGAAATGACAGACAGAAAAACTCAGATTCGGATTCGGATTCAGATGCAAGCAGATGCTGTAGTTATAGTAATTCATACAGTGATCATTGGATAATTATCATTTAACTAAAAAACATCCTAGTAATTTATTTTTCTTGCTTACTCACCAATATTTTCTATACATTTCCTTTACTTTAGTAAAATGTCTTACTTAATAACTTGTTATGTATATGAATCAATTAACTTGCACCCACTGTAAATCATATTTATTTTCGTCTTCCCTTCGATTTCAGCCAACTAATCCACAATACTGGCTTTGGCATTCATTTTCGCCGCACAAACATCTGCAGACATGGGAATGTGACATGAGTTGCCGATGAGAAGGTGCCGATGCAGATCTGCGGCCAGCAATTTGATTGACTCTTTTTTCCAGGGCCATATCGAATTTAGACCGGGCCCAGAGCAGAGCAAGCCAACCGGAGCAGCGTCACCACTGCCGTTCTCAGGTCTCCAGATCTCAGCCAACTCAGCCTCCAGCCGCCACCATCCCCTGGTCTATCATAAACTGATTATTTTTAAAAGAATCATTATCGTCAAACAGGGCTATATGTATGTCGGCAGCCCAGGCAGCGTTTCAAGACCATCTGGCCAACATGGTTATGTTTACCATACCCTCTTGATTGATTGGGTATGATGCGGTTTAATTTAGGACTAAAAAGGTCGTAATAAGCGATTATACAATCTCATTTTAATTTTACAAAATATGCCATATGATAGGGAAGTACTTAAATGATGTCCCTTATCATTACAACTAGTGGTATTATTTTTTAAACTAACTACTATAGTACAAAATATCTTAATTGGCTCTCTAAAAGCTTAAACGTATAAATGTGATTAAAAACGGTTTTAACTAAGGGTATTTATTAGCCGGACTCAACGCATCTTCCCTTTGGAATCTTATTTTTTCTGTCGCTGACTTTGCCCTCCGACTGTCTGAGTGTGTTGGTGTAATTTGATTTTCTGAAAAGTTTCCGATTTCTAGTAAATTTTTCGCACAGCAGAAGAAACGTCTAGGGCTCGTCGGGGTTTTTGTGGTTAATTTCTTTTTTAAATCGTTTTCACAGGCGGCAGGCAGTGGGGCGTGGTTTGGGAATATGGCTTTGAGATTGGGATTGGGGCAGGGATTCAGATTGGACTTGGAATAGCTGACTGGCTTATCAAAAGCCGGGCACAGCTGTTGCCATCAGTTCGGGGCGGTTCAAAGTCCCTGGAGCGGCTGTATCTGGTATTCGGTATCTCAAAGTTTACTTGTGTACGTACACACGCTCGTATGCATGACTCAAAATTGAAATTCAAAACGAACTTGACAAAATTAAAAGAAAGAAGCTCCATTCATGCACGCACACTCGTTCGGGGAGCGAGTAAACAGTGCACAATGTACACACGCATGAAGTGACAGACGGTTGGTTGGTTGGTTTGTTCGTCCCTCATTTAGTCATTCAGCCAGTTCGTCATTCCGTCATTCCGTCAGTGCGTCAGTTAGCCAGCGCCCTCAATTCACGCTTTATGCAGCAGCGGCGATGACAACAACATGAACAGAAGCGGAGACAGAAGCAAACTCAGCCAAAAAGTTCATTGAACCTGGCCCAGTGCGAATTCGGTTGTCGTAGGTTAGGGACGACACGGTGCGGTGCGGTACGGTACGGTGCGGTACGGTACTGTATGACCGACCCACCGACCGACCGACTGAATACACTGAGTATAAGGCAGCAGAAGCAGCAGCGACGACAACGTCAACGTTGACGCTTCGCAAATACAGTGATGAATCGGGGGAAGAAAGTCTTTCATTAGCCAAAATAAACAAGGATAAACAAAGGATATAAACAATAAGGATTTATAAACTAATTTGAAAAATAAGGATATATCTGGAAAGTGATAATTTAGGATATTTATACTAATAGAATGTTTGTTTATTTAGTAATGTTATGCATAATTACGCTTTGAGAGAAATTTGGCATCTTGCTCAAAGGTTTCTCCTTCAAAGAACAAGAGGCTTCACTGTACTTAGCCGCTTTTGCCGCTTCCAAGTGTGACGAAAAACATACAAAACAAAGTACACAAAAAAAGAGGCGAAATAAGCGAGACCAGAACAACAATGCGAGCCACAAAAAGCGTATTCAAAATAATAATAAAAATCGGTTTGCTCGGTTCGTTCGGTTCACGTCCATGGAGCTCTCCCAGATGGAGACCAGAACCAGCCAAAGAGTGGAGCTAGTGGAGCAGGGACAGGGGAAAGCGAAAGGGCAGGGGCGGATTTGACCGCTCTGGGTTGTCTGTTGTGTTGGTCATGGACGCCAATTCACATTTGTGAATCATGTGTCGCGATAAAGAAATGCTCGTAATATCAAATGGGGAGCGGGAGATATATATATATATATAGTATATAAGTACAAAATACAATCTGCGATGGCAGAGAATCACAAGCCACAAAAATTTCTTCTTCTCCTCCGGCGTTTGGCCATCGAGTAATGAGGTTTTTGAACCCGCTGCCCGCCCTTTTTTGTGGTCTGAGGGACCCAAACCAGTAATCAGTATTTCAGTATTTACTCCCCCGTTTCTGCACTTTTGGTCAAATGTTTCGATTGACAAGGCAAAGACCGAAATGAGTTCAGCTCAGCGCAGCTCAGGAGTGGGCTGAATCGGTGGGTGGTACTGGGTCATAATTGTTGTAGTAATATTGCCGGTTTTATTGGGTTAGCCAGCCATTGAGAGCGCAGCAGTAATTGCGGGTATTTGCTCATATGCGTGGATTTTTGTCGTTGTTTTTTTTTTCGACAGTGACTAAACAATGGGATTGCACGTTGCACATTGATGGGGAAAGGGCATTTGCAGAGAAAATCCATTGAAGTTTTTTTGGAGTGGCAGCCAAGATAAAGATTTTTAACATGTTCATTTAGCGATTGCATTTTTAGATTATTATAACATGAACATAGCATTCATTTTGCCTTGCCCAATTCTGATAAAAATAGATTTCTATTTCTATCACATATAGTAAAATTCGCCTATTAAATTCCCATCTCATTAATGCTCAGTACAAGCCAAATTGCCGCATTTCCATTCGCATCACACATGCAATTTAAGAGTACATACAAGTTCAGCGGCCACTCACACACACACACATAGATACAATGAACCACGTGGCGCACATGGCGTATGCGTAATTTGTAATTGAATTGTTTGCATATATGCCTGCTGACTACTAGAAACACTTTCGCTTTCGACTTCATTGATATCAATGACTAAACATCTAAAATTGGCAGTCCCCCCGAAAGGCGGCGAGTTTGCCCAGCAGCAGCAACAACAATATCCACTGTAAATTGTGTGTGAACACGTGTCGGTGTGTTTTGCAGCATGCAAGTGTGTGTGTGTGCTCCGTGTTTAAGTGTGTGTTTCTGTGGTTGTTCGAGCCGCAGTCGCTTCGGCAGTTGTTGCATTCATCTGTGCGGCATTTGGCAGGAAGCCAAATAAATTGTCGGATTTGACCTTACACACACGGCCCGTAGGTGTAGCTGTGTGTAGCACAACAACAGCAACAACAACAACAACTACATCGTATCGGCCCAAATGTTTGAATGGTTTCCGCGTGGATGCTGCTGCATCCATTAGAAAGGCATTTGCAGGCGATGCTGTTGCTGCTGCTGTTCGTTGACATTGACATTGGCCAAATGGCAATTTGTGCGTGTGTGTGCGTTCTCCTCACCCTTTCTGTGTGTGTGTGCAAATTGAAAATCTAATTTTAAATTTAGACCACAACATCTGTATCAGTGGGTAAAGTTCAGGGTGACAACATTAACGAGCCCATCACTGACCTACAATGTTTAGGAAATGGGGGCTGTAAATGCCAGTTCCGGAATAAACTGAAACAATTATGGCTTACTACTTCTCAATTATGCTTGTTCTATAATTTGTCTTACGTAATTACTTGAAAATGCAATTCTTTCTACAAGAACCATGAACTTTTTAACGATGTGTTACCAGCAAGTAATGGTTTTTTAATAAAAAACCGATAGCAAAGCTATTTATATGCTAATTTACCAAGAACAGCGTGAGATACAAATGCTAATAACATGTTTTAATATAGTTTAAGCCGTTGACACAGTTTCCATATTGGCTAATATTAAAGGGGAAAGCTTTCCCTGATGTTGGCATAAGTTGTTTTAAGTTTAAGTTGAGACATATAACGGGTGGACTCTTGGCCTTATCGAGCAAAAATAACAATTGGCTGTGTGCATTATCTTATCGTGGCACTTAATCTCGGCAAGTAGAGTACTTCACTCACTTGACACAGCGAAATGAAAGCGAATCATCAACAAAATATGACAATAACAGCAACAACCAGCGGCGGCGGCGGCACAATGAACCTAGTCAACAAATCGAAAAGAAAAGCAAAAGGAAAAAGAAACATTTAAAATATTTATATGTGTGCACTGTGCCTGACCAAGGCCAAGCAATTTTGTATTGCTCTCGAGTTCCTTGGCCTCAGCAGCAGCAGCAGCAGCAGCAACTGCTGCAGCAACAGCAACAGCAGCAACTGCAGCAGCAGCAATCTCTGTGAGCTTTTCGATTGTTGTTGTCGCCGATTCTTGGTCATTGGCTTGCTGCTGGGCGGCTGTCAGTTTTTCCCAGTTTACTTTTGCTTATTTGCTGAATTCATTGCGTTTGGGTATTTATTTATTTTGGTTGGATCTTTTCATTTACTCTTACGCGGCAGTGCGAGTGCCACATGCCACACACACAGATACACACTCATAGTCGTAGGAAATCGAATTGGGAAAAGCAGATTGAACGCCCCAAGGTAATTGCGGCTTATAAAATATAATTAAAAATATATTATGATGTTATTCATGCACGGTAACAACGCTTATTTACTTTATCAGCAGAATGCAAAAAAAAGGCACTCGTTCATCGGCATGTAAATTAATTTATTTTTACATTAATCTTTGCCTTGGTGGGCTCGCCTTTGTGAGGCTGGCTTTAACGACTGCTGGCTAAAATTAACAAGAGCAAACAAAAAGGGGGCATATTTAAATAAGCAATCAGCAGAAAAAGTGATTCAGCGTCGTTATTTGCAAATTATTTCGAGCATTTCCTATCAGCCGATCTTGATCCCTTGGGTGACCCTGATGGCACCCTCCTCGCAAGCTTCGTGATCTTGATCCTTGGGGACCTCGATCGCACGATCGCTGTGCTCGATTGGCCATAACCACCGGATCAAGAGCACATTCTCCACCATTTCCACATGTCGCCTAATGTCTTTGGCACTCACTCTTAATGCCGCTTAAATATCTGGCTATTATAACTGATTTATCTTGATTTTCATCTAATTGCAAGTTTAATTTCGCCTCATTATTTATGATGGCCATGTTTTTAGTCCATCGCATTGCCCACTCAACTAAGTCGTTCCCAAGCTCATTTCAGCTACTTCCGCTCCACAGTTGGCGGCGCTTGGCACTTGGTTCAGTTCCGCCAGTTCCTCCAGTTCCGCCAGTTGAAAGTTGCCAGTGGCCAGTTGCCAGCTACCAGTTGCCAATTGCCAAACGCCGCCTGTCCTGACTTAGAACGGATGCAATTGGCTTCCTGCGCGGCACTTCGGCGCTTTTCATTTGGCCCAATCAAAAAGTGGACTTAGGAGAGGCCAATTTGTATGCCCTTTTAAGAGGTGTCTTTGCGCTCATATAAGCTCATCTGTATTCATATATTAAATTACAAGATGCATTACATTTTAATTGAATACTAATTTCTAGAAATTACATATGATTGCATTTTTCTTAAACTCTGAGTTCTTATTAATTTAGTCGTTTCACTTGTACAAAACAAAATCATCAACAGTTTCTAGAACACCTTGGATTTTCAGAGTTCTTCGTTAGTTTCAATTCGAATGAACTTCATAATAACAGGAAATAATTTAAATAAAAGTAAATACAATTTTAATATTTATTGCCTTTCTTAATAGTGGTTTGATTAGAATATATATTCTTGATAATGCTTTAATTTAAAGGGTGTATCAGAGCTTATGGTAACTTTACTGATATCTTTCCATTCGTAAGCATATGAGGAAATGCATAATTTTGTTGGAAAAACGCACTTGAAGATTGTTCATTAATCGAGCCGAAGAGTCTGGGCGTCCGGACCCTTAAACCCTCTGGCAGTCGACCCGCTCCTCCCCTTCTTCCTGTTCCAGCCGAAGCAAAGAGTATCTTCAAGATGCACAAAAATGAATTCTTTGTACTCGAGCGGCAGTGGTGTGCGTGATGCAACTGGGAGTGTGAGTGCGTGTGAGTGTCTGTGTTTGCACCCCTTTGGCTGTTTGCATTGCGTCAGGCCGTTGCATTTTAATTTTAGAATATATTTTTGGGTCTGGATTGCAGTTCAACTCGGCTTGCAGCTCAGCTTTCAATGCCCGTGCATACCGTGCGTTTCATAATAGACTGCACATGTGTGCGTGTGTGTGATTGTGTGCGTTTTGCCTGCTGCATTTTTCATTATGCAAAAATTGCATACCATTTTTTTTTTTGGGAACTTTTTTCCGATTTTTGTTTGCTTTTTTCGAAATGCATTCAACACAAATTGCACGTTTTGGTTCGTGCATCTTTTGTGTACAGAATGTAATTGCATTGGGGTGGATTTTTCAGTTGTGCAGTATCTCTCCCCCTCTTTGCCCCTCTTTTCCACGACATTTTCGGGGGTTTTTGTCGCATTTGCTTACGTGGTTTTAATTTTAATTGCTTGGTCCGTCATTCATTATTTTTTCTACATTTCGCTGCGCCTCCGCTGCACTTTTTCCTTTCGACAAGTTCGGGTCGTGTGCATGTTGTCGCCGATTTTATCTTTTGTAAATACAGCAATTATATGTGTTCCTTGATGGCGACATTATGTTTTGAAGTTCTGCTTTTTTCGGCTGCTCCTTGTTTTTGCATTGGATTTTTTTCTTTTCATTTTTCGGGCATACTTGTGCCGAGTGCTTGAGTGGTTGAGAGGAGGACGACGACTGGAGTTCCATAGCGGATGTGGGCATCAATCTGGGCCAGGGGTGGGCAGGACTACAAGCTCAAAGGATAATTATGCAAGAGCGTATTTTGGTACCTTTTCTGATTCACCGGAAGATGCAATTTAAAGCGGACTGTAGGTCCTTGAGAGTTCTTTTTCGATCCAGTGATTATCCTTGTATTTTGGCATGAAATAATATTTTATTCACATGGTCTGAACAAGCTCTTGCTCTAATTTTTATTTAATCATAAATAGATAAACTATAATACTTTTTAATTGACTTGCTTTGTTACATAAGCTTAGGTATCAATTTTCCCACCCCAATTTTGTCACCCAACCCCACAAATGTCAGAACTGTGCAAACCGCTTCAAGGTCATTTGTGAGCGCAATTAAATGCTCAAATATTTCGCTTATTAGAATAGCATTCGAAAAAAGCAATTGTGCCACAGCAAATAAAAACCAAAACAAATTACAAAACAGCAGAAAAAAAGCGAAACCAACTAAACAATTACTATTTTTATTATACACGAATTTTGTTTCTTTCGTTTACAATCATGCAAACACAAACAGCAACAAAAAAAAGCGGCACAAAAATTACAACGAAATTTTCGCATTAATTGAGGGACCTTGAAACCAGTCACGACTCAAAATTCTGGCAGAGACCAGGGGCCAGGCCCAGAGTATATCCCCCCAGTTGCCACCGAGTAGCTGCCCCTCCACCGCCCACATCTCATTCTCCATCGGTCCGGTCCATAAGTTGTTCCAGTCAACGCCAACGCCAAGTCAACGCCGAAAAAACTGCACAAAAAATAAGGAAAATAATAACAATAAAACTAAAAATATTTTCGTCTACAATGACATGCAATTGAGTCGCTGCAGCAAGTCGACTCGAATTGCAGTCTGTTCTCAGTCAGTCATTTCCTCAGTTGGTCAGTCAGTCCGGTCGTCAGTTTCCCAGTTGGTCAGTCGCTAAGGTGCGCAATCAGTTCCTCGTTGGGGCTTTTGGTTAATAATAGGTACCCACTCAGTTTCTCAGTCAGTCAATGGGTAATTTTAGGTTTAGTCAGGCACTATTAAAGGCGATTATCTTAAAGTCTTGAAGTTCCTAACAAAATAAATAGCTGGTTTGAAATGACTTTTTGAAAAATGTCAAAAATTTGACAAGTATCGTATAAGATTTTCTATAAGATTTTTGATAACTCAAATAAAAATTAAAGAGAATTCTATGGGTTGGTATTATATATAAGGCTTAACAAAGGTATTTGGGTTATAGAACTGATACGATTGTTTACTATATATGAGCTGTCTACTTTTACGACCCTCGAGTAGTGCACTACAACAATTCCCGGAAAAATGCAACGCTTATCTGAGGTCTATTTTTAACTACCCAATTATCGATCGCTCAATCTTTGGGGGTCACCATCCATAGATCCTTTCCCGATTCTCTCACAAAAATCGCAATTCTTCAAAGTGGAAGCCCAAGTGAATTATTTTAGTTTTTAGTACGCTCTCGCACTCGACATTCGTACCGAAAAAAGCGAAAAAAAACAGTACGAAAACAAAAAAGCTCGAAACCAAAATAAAAACTAAAAAAGTGCATGTGCAACGGTAGGCTACGTATTCCTCCCGCCGATTTCCGCGTGCCCCGCCGCTCCCCGCCCGAGCAGAGCCTCCGATGTGGGAAGTGGATGTGGAATATATAGACGTATGGCCGGCTCGGATCGGTTCGCTTCGTCGCTGGCAGCCAGTTGCATTTCGAGCGGTGAGTGAGCGTCTCCAGTGCCGAACGCTGGCGATTCGGTCGCGGACCTAAAATCGAAAACCCACCAAAACTGAGGCTGAGCAGAAAGAAAAAATAAAATGCAAGCACCACTACTCGCAGCGAATCGTTGCAAATTTTTACAAACTCGAGAACAAAATGCAGCTTGAATAAAAAAATATGTGTGAAATTCTCAGAGATCGTGCACTATGTGTGTGTGTGTGTACGAGTCTCTCTGTGTGTGTGTGCAATTAAAAATTGCACTGTACTTGCTCTTGGCCTTTCCCGCGACTTGAGCGGAAAATCCAGCGCTCTCTGAGCCACCATTTTCTTTTTCTTCGCTTTTTTCCAACGTCTACTTCTAGCCGCTTGCTGCTGTTGCTCTCTGTTAACCAATTTCGCTTTTAGCCTTTTTTTACCGGCTGCCATGAATGAAGGCACCCATACAGTTGCACGCAAGCCGGCTAACTCGCTCTCTCAACCTCTCGCTCTCTCCCTCCCGCTCCGTCTACCGCTCTCATTGAGTGAGTTCTGCGAATGCACTTTTTGGCCGAGTGGAAATGGACGGTTGCATGTGTGCGTGAGTGCATCCGCTCGCCGAACGCGACTGCAGCGGTCTGCTCAGCTGTGGCAGGCTGGCTTTAGCTTTATTGTCCGTCGGCTCGAGCGGTTCGCTTCGGTCCCGGCCCCGCTGATTTGGATTTGGATTCGGATTCTCGGATTCTCGGTTTCTCGGCTTCACGCTTCCTCGGATTCTCGGTTTCTCGGATACTTGGATACTCCGATAGTGGAATATTCTCGCCAGACTCGGCTTCTCTGCGAGATTCTCCATTCTCCTCCCTGGCCAGACGGGCGATTCTTGGGCCCGTCCGATTTGGGTTCGGATCAAAAGCGGCGTTCGCTGCTGCAGCGCTGCCGGCGTCGCTGCCTGCGCTCTTGCGTATTAGTAACGTCGGTATGTCAGTGTTGTTGTTCTTGTTGTTTGTTTGTTGTTGACGCTGGTTGCGGTGTGCGAATTTTTATTTATTTTCTACTCACACACAGACACACACACATGCACGCACATGCACACTACCTTTAACATGCTTCCTCTTCCCGAGCGAAAACAACAACAACAGCAACTGAGAGAAAAACCTTTAAAATGCGTTTTTCTTATGACAAAAATTTTTTAGTTGACATGCCAGGCCACTAAAAACCAAAAAAAAATATATTAAAAAAGTAAAAAGAGCTGAAAATGCAAAAGTGCTGTGACAACCACATATAAATGAATAGTAGGAAAAAAGTTTAATACATTAAAAACAAATACCACAAACAAAGTCAACGTTTTCGCCGTGCTGCAACAAAAAACACCACAAATTTTTTACATATTTACATTAATGATCTTGTAAATATTGGGACGCATTGCCACGAAAAGTGAGTAAGAATTCTTTTTTATTCATTCCATTTATGTACATCCATCAGAATGGGAAAAAAATTCATGAGCCAGCACTTTTGGGTTCTTTGTAAACATTACAAAAATTAATTAAATTATGTCTGTTTCAATTAAATTTATTTGTTGTTTAATAAAAATTTCCTTTTATCTCTCTCTCTCTCTCTTAACGGCTTACAAATTATCCTCAGTGTAGATATTTTCTTATCAATTCGGGTAGCGTATTTTCTGGGATTTCCCTGAATCAAGTAGCTCTATTTGCATCATAATTAAGTAACTAATTTTACTGGAACTATCATTGATTGATTGGGAGAAATCACAAATTTTCCAATTATACATCTATCTATTAGCAAAATACTTGAGTTTACAGTAGTTTACAAATATTTCCGGATTTTCCCCAACTGCAACAATTTTAATAGCTGTATAGTTATTATTATAGCTATGCCGGATCATGCATTTTCCAATTGTTTTGGGATTGGTTCTATTGACTAAATCGATGACTCTGCCTGTGAGTCATCTTAAATGATTGCACTGATTTGCTCACTTAAAAAACGTTCGTTGCTCCAAAGAAATTATAATGGATCATTCTAGAATAGGGAATAATTTGATAAGAATTTATATGCGCTAAACTGCTAAGTAATCTTGAAAGAGGTAATTATAGTCTTGTTACTCAAATGTAAAGCAATTCGCGAAAATCAATCGAGTGTTTATGAAAAGCTGAAAAACTTTCCATCGGCTCAAGAAATCAACACAATTGCATTCGGAAGCCCAACAAGTGCCTCTAATGGCTGCAGATACCCCTGCCCCCCTCCTAGCACCCACGTAATATTTGCTTTTCCAAACAATCTGTCACCTACAATGGACTTGAATGGGTTTTCCTTTATAAGGCACAAAAACACAAAAAAATACGCGGAAATCTTAACGGCCAATTAATGCGCAAATATAAATGTCAACTTGAAATTTATTGAATTTGAATGAAAAATAATATGTATGTATAACAATTAAAAAATAAAATAGAGAAAGACAAATGAAGTGGATGCGAATTAAGTGCGGGCGAATAATAAAAATTTCTAATTAATGCGCTTCTAATTTCAAGTTGACAGACGGAAAGCACTGCGCCTGATGTTTTTATTATTATTGTTTTTATACATATATGTAGATATTTCGCCAAGTGATTCGCTTTGTGCACAATTGCATTTGATTTCGAATAATTCATTTGCGGCGATTTATGACACAGTCTGACTGCCACATAGACGGAAAAAAATAAGACAATGAATCAGTCGATGGGGGGGATAAAAGTGGGGGCAGACTGATGTTTCGCCCACGCGTCGCAATTTTCTTTTCACTCGCCGTTGTCCTTGAGGCTTTTCCGCATTTCACGACGGCGACAAGTTTTCAGCTTTAATTTGCCGCCGAGGCGACAGAAGCCAAGATGGATTGAAATTTAATTTCATGTTCTCAAATTGATTTGTGCGGATATCCATTAGTCATCCCGGCTTCTAGCCGCTGGCTTCTGGCCAGGATTAGCATTAGACGGGAGTGCAACAGGCGGGCAACATGCAACACACAGTCATCTGACTACCAGTCTGCCTTCCTTGGTGTGTGTGTGTGTGTCTGTGTGTGTGCTGCACGTAAGAAACGAGTTATTGGAACAGGTTCATGACCTTGACCATCAACACAAGGCAGCAGCAACAACACGAGCAACACGGGCAACATCAGCGGCACAACGGCAATTGCAACACGGCCTCCTCATCTCGCCTCCTTCGGCAGACAAAAGGAAGTGGTTGCATCTGCATTTGCATTCGCCATTGTTCGCCTTGGATTGGATTAGATGTTGCAACAACACCAACAGCAGCAGCAAAAGCAACAGCAACAAGTTGCTGCCACACCGGGAAGTCGGGCAGTAGTCGCCATGCATTTATCGCTCACTGAGTGAGTGACTCACACTCCAAAAGCGAAGGGTCTAGTGGGTCTGCATCTATGTACATATGTACATCTACGCCTAGGGAAATGCGTGATTCATTTTTATGTAAAATAACTGAAAAGCTTGCACTTCTGTGAGTTGCTTTTATATATATATATATATATATATATATATATATATATATATATATATATAAATATATATAAACTTTTATAGAAATTATGCATGCATTTTAAGTGAATAACTCCACCAAAACTAAGCTTACTACCAAATAATTAGAAATAAATTAAAAAAGAGTGCTTATATATTATACGAAGCTTAAGAATCAGCTTAGTTGTACTCCTTATGTCATTAGATAATTATACCTCCTTATTTGGTAGATATATAATAGATAAAACTACTTAGTACTGTAAACAAATTTATAGTTTTGATTATTTTGATTAGATTTGAGTATCTATGATCTTGACATGCAAACAATTATTATACTGAATGCTATCCTTTGCCTTAAAAATTGGTTTAATTCCGAAATCACCTAAAAATTGTACGCAAATTGCTTACAACGAAATCCGACAGAGCTTAGTGGGATTTCAGTATTACCCCAATCCTCTCGTGTGGCTGGGAAAATGTTGTGAAAAAGAAACTGTTGCTCTGCTCGGAAGGACGAAGGATGGGAGTGTGGAAGGTGGGGATGGGTGATGGCTCCTGCAATTGGGAGGCTTTGGATTTCTTTGTGCTTATTTTTCGTATTTCGCTTTTTTCTCGCAATTTTTTCCGCATCTTCCTCATGCCACGCCACTATATAGTTTATATAGTTCGGATGGGTGGTGGGGCCACTGGAAGTGCACTGGAAGTACATAGCTGGTGCAACAGGCAGTTGTTGTTTCTAGCTGGCCGAGGAGATTGGGCTATGCTCCACATAGAAGGCGTGTCCCAAACGAGGATTCGGATTGGGAAGAATGAGGAGCAGAGGAGCAAGGAGCTGAGGAGCAAGTGGGCAGGGGGAAGAAATGTTTTTAATTTAACTTTGGCCATGTCAAGACCCCTACGAAAAGAAAAGCTGAAAAACACGGGGCAACAGGTGGGGAAGACAATAGGAGTTGGTCAATTATGATTATGGCTTCCTCATTCCGCGGCCGCGACTGCAAAGTTTAAACAGCGCGGCGACCTTAATAGAGCCAATTGTGTGACGGCCATTGCGTTTGGCATTCCCCGCATTGTTGTCCAAAAACAAAATCGATATTTTCCATATGCATAAACACAATTGAACAAACAATTTTTAGGCGAGTGCAGCAACAGCGCACCGGCAATGCCAAACTGCCATATTGTCCTTGAGCTTATCACCTTTTGCACAGCAACGAAAAAAATTCCAAACAAAAAACTAGTCGGCAGCAACAAAAAAAAAAAACGAGCCAACAACATTCGCAAATATCAATTCAACTGTTCTCGCAAAAAAAAGATATACAAAAAATTTGCGAAAAATAGAAAATGGAAATACAAAAACGCGGGACAAATATTTTCGCATTTTTTTATTTATACCTGCATACCAGTTTTTTCAAATTATTTGTGGCATCATTTACTGAAAACAAACACGGTTGCCTTTATTTTTTAGATATTCCATAGAAAACTGAGCCATTTTATGATATTTTACTATTTAATATGGTTTGCATTGATTGTGTTTAAATTTTATAATTTCTTTTTTCAAGTTGTTATCTTAATTAATATTTTAAATGGCAATAGGTTGAATTGAAGAAATAATATAAAAAGGAATTTTAAATAATCTGTAAAATAGGAATAACGAAATAAATGAAATAAATTCAAAGCATTGCTTCCATGGCAATAACTTTTTTATTTGTTATTATTCAAATAAATTAATTAAATTACACTTTGTTTGTTGAAATAAACATTATTTTCAACAACAAAAATATAGATCACTGATATATCACTGATATATCCGTACTTTACTAATCTAACCTTTATTATAGTGCTTCTGATTTGACTGAAAATCGACTTATTTAAAATTCTTGTTTCTTGCTTATTTTTTGGGTTTTTGTTTTTATTTTGCCGCTGTCGATGCAACAATTAAGTTCATAGAACTCTGCTTCTTTCCCGCTTACAAATAGTTTCAATTGCGGCTAAATTTTGACGATACTCACACGGACACGAATAACCCATACTTCAACAATTAGACAAGGACGGCTGGCGGGGGCAGAAAGAGAGGGCAACACGCACGACCACTTGTATTGACGTTTGGTTGGCGACAATTGATTTTTGTTACGTTTTCGTTTATTTTCATTCCGCCATCGCTGTTTTTTTTTTTGCATTTTTTCAGCAATTTAGTTCGTTTGCTTTCTGGCTTCGTTATTTAGACAACTGCTGAAAAAAAATATTTTCCTATTCCTCCGGTCCGCAATCGTGCCTCTCTTTTCCTCCACCAGCGAGGCCACACACGTGCTGCACTTTGCTGCACTGCTCATAATTCCACTTTTTTGTCGTTGCTCGTTTTTTGTCACATTTTTGTGGCTGTTTTTTATTTTCGCGAATTGCTTGGAAAACTTCTGGTCGCTTTGTCGGCCTGCGACTCAATTTCGTCTTATCTAATTTTTGTTTCTATTTCGCTTCTTTAGTTTACAACGCCTCTCTTTTTTTTCAGTTTTGCAGTTTTCCATTTTTTTTTTTTTTGTTTGTTTTTGTGTCGAAATCAGGGCAAATTCATCATCATCAACAACATCGTCGCCTTGTTGTTTTCCTTCTTTTTTTTTTGTGTAACAAAGATAAGGTTTTTTGCTGGCAAACGAGCGAGTGTAGTGCTGCTGCTGCCGCTTTTTATTCTTTATACAATTTCGAGACGAGGGCTTTTCCGAGGGGTCGGACATTTTCGTGTTTGTCGAGTTAATCATTTCGGGCGAAATTTGATAATTTTGAAGGTGACCTCAATTTGTAAGCGGCGTTGCGAATCGCGAATCGGGGGACCCAAAGTCTTTTTTTCGCAAATTGATAAGGCGGGCAAGAGTAATTGCAGCGATGCAACGGCGAGAAAAGCGACAGCCAATAAATAATCACACCGAAAAAAATGGAGGAAGTCATAAACCCATAAAAACTTTAGTTTAAGTAGCAGCGGAAGTGAAGCGATAGTCATCAGCACTAACAAATATTAGCTCACTTAAGCCAGAACACAGTAAAACTCTCAAAGAAAGCGTACCAAGAAAAGTTTCACAATTAAAAAAAAGAGGTAGACAAAATGTAGAATGCCTAATGAAAATTAAAATAAATTTAAGTATAACCGGAAGAACTTCTTTATTATTATAAAATGCACTGACGATGACAAATATGGCGATATCAAAAGGCGGTACTAAGGCGACCGACTTTAATACATATAAAAACGCAAATGTGATGCATTTGGCCTGCTCACATATTTATGAAAAAAGTGCATTTGCATTGCCGGTTAGCCAGGTGGCAATCCAAAGGTCGAAGTTGATAGGGGTAGGGGGTGGCCGGCAGGCAGGCAGGCAGCCAAAGAAGTCATCGCATATATCTTCAGGCAGTTTTAATAAAACCCGAAACTGACATCATAAAACAAGCAGCAGCACATATGACACTCGACGTGGCACAGGTCGTATACGTAACCATACGGCATACGGGGCGGATGGGTGCTTTGCTTCGGTTCGGTTTTGTGTCTTCTATGTGAGGGTGTTTAGTTGCTGGTGTTGGTAAACAAGCAGCCACACCCATGGTACACACAGACAAAGCAACAAGTCGTTGTACCCAAATATATAGTGCAAAATAAAAAAGTTGAGAGTGGGGGTATGGGAAATGGGGAGGGAATGGGATGGAGTGGGTCCGGGTGGTGGTGAAAACTAAATAAAATGAAAACGAAGACAGACTTCCAGAGAGCTGGGTGTTTAGGTGAGAGGAGGAGCAACCCGAACCCACACCCAAGCATCCAATGGCAGCAGCCAAAAAACAAGCAAAGTCAGAGCAAAAAACAAAGTCCTGATGGGTTTGGGGTGGCTTTTTTGTGGGTGCTGCTGCTGCATTGGTAACTGCCATTCCTGCTGTAGATGTTGCTGCTGCTGCTGTTGCTGCTGCTGTTGCTGCTGCTGCTGCCTCCTGTTGCGCATATTGCAACGAAAAAGTTTCGTAACGTTATTTTCACATTTCCTGCAGATTGTAACGGGCAACGAGGAGCAGCCAGATAGTGTCGCTGCTGCTTTTGCTATTTCTGCTGCCAAAATGCTCAACAAAACATGTCGAAAATGTGCCACATGCCAGAAGCAGGAGCAGCACGAGCTGTAGGAGCAGTAGGTGCAGCTGGGGCAGGGACAATGCTCCTGTTGCTCATCGGCATGCAACAGTTATGTACAGACACACATACACACCGATGTAGATAGGGACAATAAGCACCGACACCCACAATGCCAAATGCACAGACAACACATTTCGACATGGCACATTTAGCATCCTTGAGCGGCATTTAACTTCATTTCACCCACAGAGACACGGATGCCAGGCCACTTTGTTATTTTGCTGTTGAAGCTGCAGCAGCAGCAGCAGCAGCAATTCTCCTCTTGTTTCATTATTTGATTTAAAAACATCTCCGGGGGGCGTTCTCTACCCGTTTATGCAATCAGTGTCAACGGCAAACTTTGCCAGCTCCTGTGCCTTTTGTGTCCCTCTCGTTGGCAGGAAATTAAGTTTTTGGCACTTTTGGCTACGGCTTGAATACCTCAACAGCAGCACTTCATTGAGGTCAAGTGCAATCTACTGCCCATATGCACAATAAATCAGCCAATGGCCAACGCCACCAACTCAAGCCAAGAGCAAGTCCAATGGCAAGACTTGGTGAGCCGCCTCGAAACTTGTCTTTCCTCAGTTGTTGCCGGGTTTTTTTTTTTGTACTTTTTTCTTGGCCGTTTTTGTAGGTGAGCTGGGCCATGAACGAGGGGCAGGCTCGACCTTACTAACCAGGCTCAATGGAGTGCTTGGGTGTGGAGTGGAGTCGTGGGGCTCTGGCCCGCAGATCGCAGATCAACGTTAGAAATGGAAATGCGCTTGACTGCATACAATGACTGCAACTAGGCAACAGCGAATGTGTGTTACTATAACTGAGCCAGCAGCAGCCTGTTAGCCAGTTAGTTGGCCAGTTAACTAACCAACAACTTGACTTTGGTTTCGTTTTCGATCTTCCTGTCATTGTGTTGCCGCTGTGGCGCGTGCTCATCTCGCCTTAGTTAGTCGATGTTGCTGCCTGCACTTGTTGCACACGCCCGCAGCAACTTGCAACAGGTGAGAGTTGTCATTGCTGGTAGTCAGCAGATATCAACTTCAGGGTCAGCGGATATTTTAAAGCAAGATAAGTAAGATTTATAGCCACTGCCGCTAAATATTACTCATACTATCCCAAAAGAATTAGTTTTAGTTCAGTCAGCTTTGCCTGCAAGTATAAGGAAGTGGAACTTATTATTTCATAGTTTCGAAGCATTAAAATAAAATAAGTAAGAATTAAATAGAATTTTCCCTTCGCTCCCTAAACACGTTAAACCCCCTTAAATATTTCACTTACGATAAGCCCAGCTTCCTCATGTTTTTTTCACGCTGATTCACATAATATTCCCATTCAAATTAAGCTAAATTAACATATTTGCACAATTTAAAGCACTTTAATGAATACGTTTTTACTATGCGAAGGTCGATCACAACATCACAATAAAAAGATCATGCAATCAGCCACCATGCAATCCACAAAACTAATTTTCTAGAAAGTAAATCTCAAAACAAACAGCACATAATTAATAAAATTATGAGAACACTTTGGGGGCGATAAAAAATATAGCAAATTGTAAGCGATTATTTCCGCCTTTTTCCGCGCAGCCACAAAAAGCGATAAATTAGTAATAAATTCATCGATTGGATATATGAATATGAATGGCGAAAAGAGTGTAAAAAATTGCTATGCAAATTGAGTATTTAGAATAACAAAGAGCGAAGGCTTTCAGGCATGCAAAGCATCTCCAGCAATTGGAACAATAGAAATAATAGAAATAGCATTACAAAACGATTTCAAGGCCTTAACATTGGCTGAAATTTGGCCCAAGTCTTTGGGGCCAATTCAGCACCTCAACTTCAACTTTGAGCTAATGAGAATCGATTGCAGTCGGTCGAAACTGGTTAGCCAAAATGCACTTTGTGCCCAGATCACATCCAATCCAATTCAAACCCAGCCGAACCGAGCTGAACCAAAACCAATCCAATTGATATTAACTCGTTTTGTTCTAGGCAACATTTTGTGATCGTTCGTGGCTCAGAACAGAACACAACATCACAGTACAGAACGGAATAGAGCAGAACCTTTGGCCAGCCAATCAATTGCTGCCATTTTTTTGTGATTTCGTATTCCATATATTCCAAAGCAGTGCGGTACATATTATATGGCTACGAGTTTCTAGCTTCTAGCAGGGCGGCCTTGATATTTTGTTTTATTTATGAAATCAAATGCAGGCGAGCGAGATACGAATACCGACAGCCACCAGATACTTGTGGCATTTATTATAAAAAGCTTTCGACTGAATGAATTCCCCTTAGCTTTTGTATCTGTAACACGTACATCTACATATAAATGTATAGATATTTATATATATATATAGATAGTTATAGCTACCCCATTCCACCGACTGTCTTGGGCCTGTCTCCGATTCTCAGCCCGATGCGAAAGGCAGGAAGCCGCAGAGCTCAAAATAAGCATTGACTTTGCATATTTGTGTGTGACAGCCCAGCTGTATCAACGGATATGGCAGGGAATGTTTGGCATTTCCTTCGAGGAAAACTCGATTTAGTTTTAATTAGAAAATTACTTAAAATAATACCAAAAAGAAGGCGTTGGGCTGGCCCTAAGAATCGCTCAATCTACCATCTCGCTTGCCCGCTTCGTACACTCGAAGAAAAGATGCATTTCATTAGCATGGATAATGCATGGGTTTCCTTTTCTTTTAGTTACATAATAATGGTTTTATTTAATTGCATGCTAAAACATACGATGGCAATTAGTTTTATATAAATAAATTAAAATAATTTAAAGACTGTCTTTACATATTCCTTAGGGTTTTAATTTGAATTCAAGGATTGTAGGAAATCCATGAGTTCTTGTTGTAATTCATAATGTATCTGTTGTTGGTTTAAATACATTTACTTACCCTTGACACTTTTGTGATGATGTTTTCTCGCTGTGCTGCTCCATCCTGGCAAATTGCTGGCAGGCTCTTCTGCCGGTTTTCGAAGCTTCTGTTCATCTTCTTCGACTGCCTGGGCTGCTGCTCCTGGTTGTTCTTCTTGGTAGGCCGGCAACGTCCATCATAATCAACGTCCATCATCAGTTGGCTGCTGTTCGGCCGCGTGCTCCGTTGACACGCCCACAAAGCTACTGCTCTGCACGCCAACCTGCTGTTGTTGGGACCTGGAATTGGTTGGTCTGTTGGTTTGCCGGGCTGCTGGGTTTGCTGGGCTGATGGGCCTAACTTTGGCATTGCCCGCCTTTGGCCATGGCAGCTGGAGTAATTTTTCATCAGCGTAAACATCTTGAAAACGCTCTTTGGGCTACCAGTTTTACTACTGCGCCTCGCAGATTGGAGCGCAAATGGCAGCTGCTTTCGGGCCGGTCATGTAAGCCAACATCAGCATATCTGCTATCTGATATTAGAATCTCAATTACTTTTTCCAGCTCTGCGGCTCTGCTATTGTAATTTCCTTGCGAAGGGGCTGGAAAAACTAAGCCGGTTTTTTCGGTTTTCGGGTAGGCAAATATCCGTCGAGGTAAACATGAAAATTTAGTGGCTGTCATAGAGATAGCACAGGCCAAAGGAGAATAGGAAAAACCTAGGGAAAATCGGCGGGGCAAACATCAAATTGCATCCTATCAGATTTAATCATTTATCAGCCAACAGGCAATTACAGGTTGGCGAATTTTCATTCATGGGCCTCCAAAATAGAAGCTGGATATGAAAAGCCCCTTTGCTTGGCCTGAAATTACCCGAAATGGGAATGCAGTCCATAAAAGTTCCGATGCATCTCATTAGATGCAGGCGGACAGACATTAAGTGGGACTCATTGGGTTAGCCAAACTCATAGCGAAATCCCAAACACGTTTCGCAATTTACGACTTTTTAATAATGAAACAAAACTAATTTAATGCAAAGCGACAACAACGACAACGGCATTTGAATAAATTAATGTAATAGACAACTTAAACAGCAAGAAATATTGCTGTCTATTTGTTCAATTGTGCAGTGAGTCTCCAAATTAATCAAAATGGAAAATTTTTTTATTTATATTAAAATTAAATACAATATATTTAAGAAAATTCTTAGATAAACATCATCAATTTGTCTGCTCTTTCCAAAATTTTGAATAATTTTTTTTTTTGGTGAAACCAAATGAATCAAATGAATACATTTTGAAATACATTTTTTTAAATATTCTTTTTTTACAATCCGCAATATCTAAGTACCACTGTAATTGTAACTAGGAAATATCAAAAACTGGTAGCTGCCCGAATAGTAAAACCCCACCAATACTCTGAAAAAAAACCACAAAATACAACAACATCGGCAACTAGAACTGCAACAACAACTACCACAGACTGGTGGCTTAGCAAGAATTCAACAACAAAATCAAGAAAAATAAATAAATTTTCAGCATATGAAATAATATGACGAAAACAACAACAAAAATCTAAAGTGCAACAGGTTTTGTGTGTTTTCGCGATAACCTTGAAACAAAACTCGTTTAATCATTTCGTAGCGTTCGAAAATGCGCCAACAACAACAACAACAGTAAATGAAATTTTATATGGCGCATTATAGATTTAATAAATTAACACTCATTTCCATTGGGGAAATTTGTCGTATTTTTGTTCGTGTTTTGTGTTGGTCGTTTCCAGCTTATTGTGTTGACTTTTCGCTTTTGATTATTGCAGGTGCAGTTGCGATCTAACAATATCGCCAATATATCCTCAAAAAGAAAGCTATGGCCGATTGTTCATATGTGAGATGCCAGCAAGAGCGTCGGCTCATCAAAAAGAAGCTATTGAAATGGTCCACGGATATGCTGCATATTGTGGGTGAGTTTGTTATTTGCATTATTTCCCAAATTATGTTTATATTTTAAATGATATTTATTTTATGGGAAAACTGTATAGCTCTTAAATCTCAATTTCCAGCTTAATCAACTTTAGTTTTCCATTATACTTTTATTATTATCCGTTTAATCCTTTCTCTTCTGTATTGAACTCCATCCACCTTTCATTCCATCCAATTAAAGTCCGTTGAAAGCCAAAGGCGCTTATGAAAAGCACCCAAGCCAATAAGCAGAATAATTTTTGTGCTAGGTGGCTTAAGCATCGCATCCCAGGATGTTATACTATCTATATACAAGGTGCTTTTAAACTGCAGATTTTCTTTTTACCTGCGATTTTCCAAACCCCTCGACGGCCTCATCGTTCATATTAAGGCCGCAAATGGGATTTGGCCCGTGGAAATGGCAAATGAAGTGCCTGCAAGTCGCTTGTGCCTGAAATTGACTTTAGCCAGACCTAATCAACATTGACTGGGCTCAAGCCCTTACCATATGTTCGCGTTAAGAAAAAACACCTAGGAGTCTGGCCAAACACAGAGGAAAATTAACATAAATTGCACAGCCTTTTTTGCTGATTTTTTTTTTTGGCCTGGTGTCACCCTTGGATATATATTCCTTTGGCTCCTGGCGGCTGCTTCAGCCTTATCCTTTTGCCTGAAAACACTCATTTCGGTTTTTGAGCACGTTTAGCACGTTGCCAGCGATCCAAGCTAAAACCCAAAGCCCAAACCCCATTAAAATGTTAAATGCTCTTTGTTGTTGTTGGGCGAGTGGGCGGCTTTACATGTATATATGTGCAAATGCCGCTCTCCATGTACAAAACACATATATATATTTATATATAGGTATAGGTGTAAGTGTATTTTTTTTTCCTCGCCAGCCAACACACAAACACATCGTCCTTGCCTTGCGTCCCTGTCTCGTGCACTCAATTACTTCCTCAATGCGCTCCATAATGCTTATCGTCCTTGTTTCTAGTTGACATTCCCGCACAAACACAGAGACAGCAGCACCACTTCCAGTGGTTTCCCCCTGCCACCTTTGCGACCCACTAGGAAAACCCTTAGCACATTTTTCCAGCGACAATTTTTGCTCGGCTCTCCGGCGACGACGACTTCGTTGTCCTCGCTGCACGAAGCTGCTGCAAAATGTGAAAGAAGCCAGGACGAAAATGGGAGGAAAAAAAAATATAACGGATATATATGCACGGGTTTCTGGCGTTTTGGGGGTCTGGGTTTCGGGTTAGTTCTAGCCAACATGGGTTAAGAGGGGCCCCCAAAACGAAGTGCTCTGCTGGAGATAACGAAGCGCACTTAAGCAAACGCACACTCGCACACTCACACACACACACATGCGCAGGATGGTAGGTGGTGGGTGGTGGGTGGTGGGGGAGGCGTTATCCCTACGAAATATATTGCACAATATAAAAATTGCAGACGATGAGTGCCGAATGCGTTTGCCGAAAAGGCAGCCCAGCACTATAGAGCTTTGTGGGTGGGGGATAACTACTACTACCACTACTAGCACAAAAACTACTACAACAATTGGGAAAACGAACGAAGCCGAACCGAAGGACGAACCAACGAGGAGCGAGCGTTTTGCTCGACTGTTTTTGTGGCCGATTTTCGTCGCCAACGAATTTTCCTGCATTTCTTTTTCTGACTTTTTTTCTTAGATTTTTTTCAACACTCTGCTCCCCCCACCCAACTAACCCCACCCACCACCACCCATGCCACCCAGAAAAACGATGCTGATCGAAGCTGAAGAGGAAGACAAAGACGTCGTTGGTTGGCGTGGATTGGGTGGGGTGGCTGCAGTTTTCTGGTGGCCCAGTGGGTGGCTCGGGTGGATTGGGTGTTTTGGGGCATAGTGTTGATGGGAAATCTCGCCTGTTGCATTTCCCATTTTCCCCACCCAACTGTTGTTGGCAATGGCTCAATCAGTGAATCAGTGGTGGAGTTTCATTTGATTGTAATGGGAGCCCATCCACTTGTGGATTCAGGTGTGTGTCCGTGCCCGGTTGGCCAGCCATCTGTATGCCAAACCAAGCTCCGGCATAAAGAAGATTACACGAACCAAATTATATAAGCTGCATAAAGGTAATTTTCGACGGTAACGGTTATGGGCGGAAATTTGTCTGGAACTCAGGGGGCTTAAAGCGAGTTTTATTAGATATCGCTACAAAAGTAAATGACACAACTTAGTGTTAAGTTTGAAATATGTATTGGGGATGATTATTACCGAAGTTCTCAAAAAACCCAACTTAAAATGAGTCTGTTTATATTTCATATAGACTGTTAACTATTTAATTATATATTTAAAAGACAAAAATATTAATATATACAGAAACCAACTTGAGCTGCACCGTAGTTTCCCTTGGTCCCAGCCACACCTCGATTGCTTCCGTAAAAGATTTCCGTGGGATAATGCAATCTACCTGAATATAGCAATAAAGAGCTCAGGCAAATATTTTGCTAAGCTTATATTTCCTTGCGAAAAAGTTATCCAGCAGAAAACAAACCCCAACAGGGATTTAACTTGTTGCACAGTCGCCGCCTTCCTGCCCCTCCACATTTCTCACCCGAATCCTTTCCATTTAGTTTGTTTGCCTGGAAAAGTGCCCCACCTCCGCCCGATGGGGTGTAAACATATTAAAAAGCCAAACTTTTCTCCTTTGCCTTTATTTACAAAAAATACGAAAAAATAAACTAAAATAAATAGAGGAAAAAATCTCGAATATATAGAAGAGAAAGAGATGCATTATAATGGTGGGGAGTGGGGGTAGTGGTGGCCGAAAGCAACAAGCTTCTCATACACCCATATATATATATATAAATTTTTTGCAGCAGAAAGAGAGCGCAGAAAGTTTCCCGGTGTGTGTGTGTGTGTGTTGGTGTATTAAGAAGCAGCAGGTGTTGGGCAATATTGTGGGCCATTCCCACACCCCCTTGCCGTGTCTCTATGTAGTGGTCGGGTCTTGGCCCAAACCACTACCCACCCACAGCTGCCCACTTTGCCAAACGCATCTTTCGATTACGCCAACAACAAGCAACAATAAAAAGAAGGAGAATAGCGTTGCAGGCGCCGCTGTCGGCGTTGGCTTTTCCAACCATTCCCCATTTTCCACCCACTCCCGCCGCTCCGTTCGGATTTTCCACCCACCGTCTTTGGCTGTAAGAAGGCATTTTTATGCCAGAAGGATGCAACAAGCGACGAGGACAACGTCGCGTCTGCTTGTGTGTGGGCGGGGGTGGCTGTGGGTGGGCAATCCAATCCTGGCCAGCTTTTCATGGACTACGCAATAAGCACTCCACCTACTTTCCAATGTCGGGCGAACTATTTTTCTCCTCCTCCTTTTATATTCTGCGCTTTGCCTTTGCCTTGTTGAATTTTTTCCGGCGGTTTTTAGGTTACATTTTTACGAGTTTTCTCCACTTCCACTGCCACATCCACAGCCACAGCCACATCCTCATCCACTTGTTGTTGTATTTTGCGAGGATGACGCTGCAAGCGCCGAAGGAGTCGCCGGGCGACGCCATCGTCCTTCGTCCTTGGTCCTTCGTGTGAGGCAGCCAAAATCGTATTGGTGTGTGTGTGTGTGTGTGCGAGTGCTTGTGTGTGAGGAAGCGCCACAAGTGGGTGAAACACTGCGCGAGCGAGAGGGCAATATGGCCAGAAAGAGACGGAGAGGAGGAAGAGAGGAAGGGAGATAGCTCGACCATAGTTCGGTGCATTCGAGCCACCCATCGCATCCATTCCCAGCCCGATTTTAGCCACCCAACATCGGTTTTCTGGGTGCACAGAAATTGGAAAATAGATTTTTTGGTTGGTTGCCTTTGGCCGGTTTCCTTCTTTGCTTCGCCAGTTTTTTTCATTCATTTGGGGGTTTCTTTTTTTGCGAAAGTGGGATGGTAAGTGCACAGAGAGAATATTATATATAAAAATATATATGCATGCAAAGATTCTCATAGTTCGAATTCAGAATTAGTCGAAAATGTTAAAAAATTCTCAAAACAGATAATATTTCCAGCTCGTAGAATTTATGATTTGTTTGTTAACTAAAAGAAAACATAAAAGTTATATTACTATGATTTAAGTTTGTATTTTGTTTCCTTGTGTAGTAAACTAAATTCCATTTCTACTTTTTAGTGTGTTTGATTATGTAGGTCAAATTAAAGTTGTAAGAGTCTACAAATGTTATATGTTATATATATATACATATTAAAAAGTTATTAACTGCACACATAAATGTAGAATTTTGAAAAGGAAATTCATATGATTTTCCCGCCGTGCAGATGGGTGTTGATGCTGGTCAACCGGCCGGTTCTCGCCAGGAAGTCAGTAAGCTTGAGGTGGACTTTGGGCCCAGTCGTGGGATGGGGATTGATTGAGAATTTGCCTTGGGTTCAAGGTATGGCCAGGACAATGTCCCTCCCCCTCGCAGGACCAACGCCTCCTTCGCCCAACGCTTTGCGGACAAGACGCAGGCCAACATTTTTTCCCGCTGCATTTTTCCGAGCTTGGGTTTCCTTCTTTTTTTTTCGCCAGAGAGGAAAAAATGAAGCGGAAGCACGAAAAAGCACAAAGTTAATGCGAAATGGGAGGGTTTTCAAGGGGGTTTTTGGGTAGCTAGGAGGAGCTAGAGCGCGCCAATATGGCGCTAAGGACTTTGGGCGAAATGCACTGCAGAAAAAATTGCACATTATATGTAGGCAAGTGTGTGTGTGTGAGTTAGGGGTTGGGGAAGAGTAGCGAAGGCAAAACAGCAAAACACACAAAAACAAAATGGCACAAAAAAGAGAGAACAAAAAAATGTAGTCAACTGAGCTGGCTGACTGTGGAGGAGGTGGGCGGCGGTGGGTGGCTAAAGCAGTGGGGTGGGTTGGCTAGGGGGCGGTGTTTTTTAGGTGGCGGGAAAGTGGGAAATTGGGTGAGCTTTGAGTCTGAGTTTCGGCGTCGACTGCGCTGCTGCCTCGTTATTTTGCTGCTGCATTTGATTTTCGTGCTGAAAAAGTTTCGTGTGCTCGAAAAAAGTTTCGTCGCTTCGTTGACGTCGTCGCCATTGAGCCACCCAGCCATCCAGCCCACCACCCACTGCACCACCCCCTTTTACGTACTATCTATGTCTGTGTGAGTGTGTGTTTGTGTGTGAGGATGTGGGTGTGTAGTGTAGTTTGAATGGCATTTGGGGGGCGGCGGTGGTGGTGGGGACAACTTGGGTTTGGGTCCTTGCAGCAACATTTGGCTGCACTCGGTTGGCTGGTCTGGCTCCGTCTCGTAGTTTGGTGGGTGTATCGGGCATTTTTGTCGAATTTGTTGCTGCGAAAAGGAAAACTGGGAAGGCAGTGGCTGCGCAGCCAGCGCCAGCAGCGACTGCACAACTATTTTCCCGTGCATTTGGCGTCGGCATTCGGTTGGCATTGTGCAACAAGTGAGTTTGGCAGCAGCCACCAGCAGGACGACAACTTTGAATTCGGCAGCGAAGGCCTCCGAAAAATCCAATCTTTGTCAGGTGCACAATTGCACATTTGAAAGGGACTGAAGTGAGGCAGCGTTTCAACTTGATTTCGACTGATTGAAGCAACAATTGGCGCCAACTGTTGCTGGCCGCCTTTTCGCGATTTTCTTGATTGACTCGACTTACCACCACTTGCACCCTCAGAAAGTGTTGTGTGCTTTTGTGGGTCGCCAATTGTGTGGGCTCGTGTGTGTGTGTGTGTTTGTGGAAATTTAATTAAAGACTCTGTCGTCGAGTGCAACGAGATAATTTATGTGTAGGCATTTAATTAAAGCGATCACACAGACATTTTGCATACACCGAGTCGAAGGCACAGACAGAGACGGCACGAGGCCGTTAGACAGAGACGGAGCTAATGATAAGTGTGGCATATGTGTGTTAACGCTTAATTGAATTGACTGAATGAAGCAGCCAAGTTATTACCTATTTTTTTGGTGCTAATTGCATGTTCGAGATGTCGAGCAATGAGCAGGTGAGTTGGGGAACATATTGTGGACGCCGAAAAATGAATATACGCACTATATCTTTTAAATAATCTCACAATTCCTTTATTCAACTTTACTCTTCAAGCGCACGCCACCGAATGACGCGTCTCGCCTATTCCTCTTTTTTCTATGCTCTCTCAAGTGTGTATGCGTTTTTCAGTGAGCTATGTATACATTCTTATCTCTTAATGCTAGCTTATAAGTAAGAGCGAGATCACAATAATATTCTTATTCCTAACGGGGATATGATCTGCCACTATGGGCTTCATACCTAAAACTATGCTATTACATGGTACAGTGGGCCTTATGAGTGTTCATCCTACCACAATATTTCATAGAGTTTCATTCATTCGCCATTCAAAACCTTTCTGTTTGAATGGACTCAGTGTTTACAGCTAGAAAACTAATCTGACGAAACTTAAATGTATGGAAAACAATATAGGTAAAATATAAACAAACTCAGTGACCAGCGATTCGTTAAAGTAAATAAAATAATATAAAACATTAATAAAACATTTTACATTTATTAATAATGAAAACTAAAAAATAGAACATTAAATAAGCAAAGTCTTGAAATATTATATATTATATATATATATATATATGTCTTAGAAAATACTTTTATATCATTAATAGTCAATTTGTTAACTATGCAACCTGCTTCCCTTAAATATTTTTAATTTATTATAGTATTTTACCGAAGCGAACTGCCCGAATTCTAATAAATATTTTAAAAACCTTCGCAAGCTTTACTCAACCAATGTTCCATAATTCAATTATCACACTCCTATATACAATTTAGTCACAGCTAACGTGATGCAACAACAATTTGCCCGAAAACTGTCCCAGAGGGTATAATAGTTTACCTTTCAAAACATCTCAACACATATGCAAATCTATTAATTCTCTCCAAACTTTCGTTGAAAACTTGCAAACCATAAAAGCCATTTAGGTGGCAATTTACACAACAAACGACACATTGAAAGGGGCAACGAAAAATCCTGGCACCCGAAAAGGAAAACCTTCAAGAGGAAAACTTACACAACTCGACTCGTCCACAGATTGTGGAAAAACACTTGCCAGAACACTCTTAAAATATGCACAATACACCCAAAAAACTTCAAGACAAAGTGTATAAGGAATTCTTGTATGCTTGTGCTTGTACGAGAAGTTTTTTGGAGAAGAAAACCCAAACCTTCTCCAAGGATAGCATATCCACCGAAAAACACAGACAAACACATGTTCGAGGCAAAAGTCAAGGGAGCGAGGGAAACAAAACCAAAACATGCTTCTGCGACACTGATGACGACGTGGCAGACGTTTGTGTGTTGACTTTGTAACATCGTTATACAACAACAAACTAGCGCACTTGTTGCATAAGTCGCAGTACACACCCACACAACCGCAAGGGCACACAACAAGTGGCAGGAGCGAAAGGAGCAGCAGCATCGCCAACAAATGCCGGCAACACAACGCACAAAAGTATGCAAAGAAAGCACTTCACACGTTCTAACAACGCAGTCGCCGCCGGGTTTTTTCGGTTTCGGATTCGGTTCATGTATATCTGTATGTGTGTTTTCCTGGGGGGTGGGGGAGGGATATAGGGATAGGGAGTTTTCCGGCTGCTGCGCCAGTCGCGGCACTTTCGGCGATTTTCGACGAAAACCCATGTGTTCTGTGGTGGGTAGTTTACAATCCAACCACCCGCGATTTTCGCCAAACACGCGAAGCAACAGTTGTCATCTTTCGACAACTAAGCAGTTTTCCACGCGTAAATCCTAGGATATGAGCATATTGCAAAGCTCCTTAAATCTTAGACTACCAATTTAATTTGGGTGGCACAGATTTTATCCCTAGGCATAATCCAGCCAAAAAATATACATACATGAAAAACATTTTACTTTTCTACACCGAAATCTCATCCTTTGTTTCTTCTGTGCCCGAAAAAAGGCATGACGTCTGCATTTTTTTTGTATATCCATTTTCAACTCAGCAAGAAGAGAAAATAGAAACTGCTTGGATTTTTCCTTGTGGCACTTGTGGCGTTTTTAGCTCCTTGGCAATTGCTTTTGTGCGGACACTACAAACTGTACTTCCGTTTTATCCTCTGCGTCTTTGTCTGCAGCAGACAAGGGATGACTAGCAAAGGGGGCTGATGACGAGGGGTTACTGGGCAGAGACGACATCTAATCGATAAATATTCAGCACACTGCTTGTAAAAATACATTGAAAATGCATTAGACTTTGGCTCAATGGCATGAATTTTAATACGTTTGCGTATTATTTCCCCATACTTTCGCACTCGACTTTATTCCCACATTTTTTCCACTTTTTTTTGTTAGTTTAATTAATCTGGACTCTGTGTTCTGGCAGCTGTAATGTGCAAATCGTGTGCCATAAATTTGCAGTTTAAATGCGAATTCGATTGACAAGCCAGCCAAGTGCACAATTTCTAACTCCGCTCTCCCAAGGTTGACAATACGAAAAATCTACTTGATATAATAGTAGAAAAATCCAGTTAACTATTTGCAAAACGCAATCGAAACGCTGCTGCAAGTCAACTGCCATTTGCCGGCCACTAATCAAACGTAACGAAATTGCCAGCATAAACACGCTTAAAGAATGAATGAGACTGGAGAGTCGAGACAAGTTCGCCTTGAGGTCTTACCAAAATGGCGTTGAAACGGTAAAAGGCGTCCGCCGGCGGTAAGGGGTTAAGAGGCTAGCGGGTTGTTGTGGGTTAAGCGGCTGACGTCTATATGGCGACAACGGCAACAACTTGTTGTGCGACATTTTATGCGGAAGCAAAAAGTGCCAAGAATACAACGAATTCAAGTTGAGAGTGCAATTGCCAACTAGCACCACAATGCGTATACGTGATATGTCGCATTCGTTACGCGATCTACTGTCGATTTTGGCGGCGTAAAAAATACCTTCTAATGCTTTTCAAGCTGCTTAAAACGTTTAAAAATATTAATAGATTTTATTATTCATACGACATATCATCAACCGTTCCCATTTTAGTATCATGATTATTTCATATATGTATTTAATGTTTTCCAAAGTATCTCTAGATGATCAAAACATTTTACTGGAAATTAAGCATTATCTCAGAATTTTCGTCAGAATTCTCGATTTTGATCGAAGGCAATTCGAATTATTCCCGCTTGCCACATAATACCCAACAACAAAGAAAAGAACACTCCCCGGCTGAATCATTTTCTCCAATTGCAGTAACTTGCGGCAATGCAATGCGAACTGATAACCGATTATCGTTGCAACAAATTGCAATAGCAAAATCTAAGAAATTTCCAATATACTTCGATACTTGTACATACATACATATATATTGTATTTACGTATATAATGCGATTGCCCTCCCATAAATACGTGAAAACAAAAACGAGTGTAATTGATTAAGGAGCATTATCAACAAACTGACAGTATTGCAAAAACTTATACTATATGCTTGACATTTTATATATAGAAGCTGATTTGATTGAAGATGTTGTAAAAGCAGAATCAAATCGCATGTCCCAATAACTTTGTTGTGGCAACGAAAAACGAGTTGGGCCTGCTGTTGCTCAAATGTAAACAAAAGCCACACGATAAGCGAAAAAAGTGTTCATCTACTATCTGGCCAAGCGTATATACAGTATATATAAACAAAGACATTTCTACGTACCCACAGAGAAAGTCGCCAAGTGCTTACATTTAAAAATAAATTACTTTTAGTTTCACAGGTTTATAATAAGTCAGAAACTTTAACAAAATTCATTGGCAGTAGTTATAAAATCCATATTTTTATGTTTTATTTTATTTATTACTGATACATCGGCGATCGAAAGATGCGTTTAGAGGGCGGGGAGAGACGAGGGAAGTCAATGTGCCTCGGTTGCAGCATTCGCCACATGACTTTGCAACTGTTGCGCTCTCATTGTTGTCACTGAATTCACTGTTGTTGTTGCACTGTGCGTTGTTGTGTTGTGTCACTTGGATCCGCTGCTTGTGTTTGTGAGCAAGGGCTCTTATGGCATACGCTCATACTGTGTATGTGTGTGTGGATATGCCTTCTCGTTCGCTCCCTCGCTTGCCATATGAGATAATACCTTGAACGTGCGTCAGTCAGGTCGTTGGCGTTTCACAACTGAACTACAATTGTCATATTCATTGTTGTTGTCGTAGTTGTACTAGTACTACTGGACATTAACTTAAAGTGAAATGAAAAGTGTGTGCGGAGATTTTCACACTATCCGAAAGTATAATAAAGTGAAGTGCGCAGTTGGGGAATAGTTCTATATCTCTATCTGCCATTTGGTATTAGTCATCTCAAAACTGAGCCGCCACGAATGGCACGTTCCACCATTTTGGACAATCTAACTGCGCACTTCCGAAGAGACACCCGAAAAACGCAGTCAAAGAGAGTGACTTATCACTTAAAACTACATTTTTGAGGCAAAAAAAGCCAACACAAAGTTCACACTGGCCATAAGTACAATAAATGCAACTAAAAAAAACAAAAAACCAAACAAAAAATAGGGAAAATAAAAGTAAGAAAGCATTTAAGCTCATTTACATGCAACTCACTGAGTGACAGAGAAAGAGCAACGTTCTTGAGTGGCGCGCTTGAGTTGAGTTGCGGAAGGAGAAACTCACCACAGGAGAGCCACTCTTAATGAGCAGGAAATGCAGTTTCTCAAGCCGAATATCGACGAGTTAATGCGTTGGAGTGAGTTTTGAGTTCATTTCGGGCCTTCTTGGATTTTTTAATGCAGCCAGAATTTACCTTTTTAATTGAAATTTATATAAATGGGAAATTATACTTCTTGAAGCAGATAATTTAGTAACATATTTTACACATTTTGATTTTGATTAAACTTAAATTGTTTAAACCATAATATTAAAAATTAAATCAATTTGTTGCCGTAATATCTGTAGGTTAGTGTTAAAAATATCCTTTTTCCCGTCTTGCCATTCCCCACCATATTCCCTACACAACCCACATCCCCCCTGTTAATTCACCCAAAAAAGCCAGCTAATTGCTGTGACGTCGGCAGCGCAGCGGCAGAAGTGCATTCCTTTTGCTTGTGTGCGTGCGTTAAAAAAGCGACACAAAAAATGTGGTGAATTAATGGTAGTGTGTGTTGGTGTGCATTGTTCTAGGCGTGCAGTAGTGTGTGTGTGTGTAAGTGCTCGATTCTGAGTGACTTTTCAGCGAGAGCACTTTTAGTAGTGAGCTGAATTTCTTGGGAGGACTCAAATTTTGGCAGCTCGTCGCGCAGCTTGGCAATTTTTTTATCAACGCGCGCTGCACTCGAAGTGCAGTGCAATTATTGCAGTGCACTCGGATTCTCTCCTTCTCTCTCCCGCTCTTTGCCTTGTTAACCAAGACTATGAGTGTGTGTGAGTGCGGCTTACCCCGTTACTCCTAAAGTTCTCGCGACTGCGCTCTGTGGAAATAACTCAATGAGCGGAGAGGACTCGCTCTCGCATAAAAGCATTCTAGTTTTGCAGTATGCAGTTTTGCTGTGTGTGTGTTTTCCGTGGTGTTTTTCTTGTTTTTGCACAAAAAAAAAACGGCGACGTCGACGTCAGCTCGGCACTGTGCTGGAGTCTTCGTGTTGTTGTGATATAATTTTGCAGTCGGCTTCGGCAGTCGCAGAAATACAACGCATCCGATATGCAACGGAACGCATTTTCGGACGCGGCCCGAGTCGTTCCGAGGTGTAGCGTCCGATTCCGATTCAGATTCAGATTCCGACGATCGCGTATATCAATCGTAAAGCATTAAGCGCATTGCCCATTTACACGCAGTCCATAGGGGAAAATCGTTTGCCATTGATAAACACACGACAATTGCCGAAAATTAATATCCAAATAAATGGCCAAGCAACATAATCAAAGTGAATAAATTAGTTAACAGTGAGAATGAATAGAACCCTGCCTCACAAAATGCCGACAACACGAATTCTTAATACAGTGCATCAGCTAAATGACAACAAAAATCTAATTCATTGAAAAATAGTTCGAAATAATATAAAAGAAAAACAGTTACCTTAAAAAATTACAAAGCATCAAAATCTTTAAAAAAATGGAGATGAAATATACTCTGCAACCAAAACTCAAATACCCACATTGTAAACAGTGAAAAGGAACAAATATTTGAATCACAATTTAAAAAATATTTATCTATTTTGTAACAAATCCTAATTGAAATACAGAAGGAATTTAATTTAATTTTTCTTATCCATCTCAAAAACAGTGACACTTGTATTCTCAAAAAGAACTGTTAACCCCAAACAACGCAATAGAATCAATTTTCCCCATATTAAGTATACGCCGTGTGTCCTTTTTTGTGCGGTGGCATCAATCGCCCGCGTTTTGTTTGATTTTTTCGGCATTAATATAAATTGCAATCGCCGCTTGTCTCTTGTTTGCTCTGCGTTTACGTGTGCGTGTGTGCGAATACGCCGACGTTGCCGTCGACGCAGACGTAGCTGCCGCGGTTGGCGTCGCCGTCGACGTCGCTGTCGCCGCTTTCATGCAAAATGCGGAAAAGTTTTTTTCGCGCACTCGCAAATTTTTATAGAATGCATTTTTATTTCGGTCTTTTGGTTGAATAGTTGCATTGCCCAGCTCAAGTGCGTGCCTCCGGTTGATTGACTGCCTGCGAACGTGTGTGTGTGTGTGTGTGTGAGCCTGACTTAATAAGGCGGCCCATTGTTGAATAACAATTTCGCAATTTTAATAATATTTATCCGAGGCAAATCTTAGTGAAATGTGACAGAAACTCAATAAAAATTTTTAACAAAATAATTGAGAGAATTTACCACAAGTTTTAACTGACGAAATCGCATTAAAGCATCAATCAACGCTCCATATTTCATAAATGCATTCCTAAAAGGACACATTTAATTTAAAATCAGCAAGAACTCTTAAATATTATTCTGAACATTTTTAATGGACAAAAAATTCATTAGATTTCGCTTAAAAAATCATTTACGCGCTGCATTTCATATTTAAATGCCGTCTTCGATTCTCGTTCACTGCACCAAAAAAACTGTCTCGTAAAAACACTGCTAGAATCTTGAAAAAAATTCTAAAAAATATATTGAAAGGTCCAGAAAAATGGGGAAAAAAAAGATAAGAGAAAAAAACCACAAAGGCAGGCAGCATACAAAATGAACTGTAGCCAAACTTCTGAAGCAGCAGCAGTAAAACAAAACAAACAAAGAAGCCGAAAAAAATGAATGAGAATTGGAGAAGCAGCAAAGAAGTAGCTGCAAGTACACAGTAATAAAGTGTGTATTTTTTCGGGTAGTTCGTCGTCGCCAACTTTACTGTGCAGGCAAATGTAACAAATTTTTGTCAGTTTCAATTTTCGTCGGGGGCTTGAGGACCACCACCCCCCATTTCTACCATTTCCACCAGCACCACCAGTTCCACCATTTCCACCGCCCATGACAATGGCCAGGTTGGTCGCCAGTCTCCAGTTGCTGGCATTTACTTTGCCGTCGGGCTTGGCGCACAGCATAATGAACAAAAACTAAGAGCGAACAGAAAACAAAAAAATCCAAAAAAAAAAAGTAGAAAACGAGGTGGGGGTGAGCTGAGAAAAATCAACTCCCAGATATGCTAGACAAAAAAAATGGCAAATTAAATAGCCGAAAAAAATGTAGCTGCAGCTGCGCAACATCAATTGGAACCCCTCGCCCGCCCGAGAGCTTAACCCTCACCTTGCCCATCCAGTTGACCATTGGATTTTCCTTACCTTCCGTTCGGTTTTTCTTTTTTTTCGCCCAGCTTCTACTTTATTATTTTATTTTACGTTTTTCGGCAACATCCTCCGCCCGATACCCCTTCATACTCACGAAACTTAAATTACTATTTACAATGGCATTTTTTTGGCTGCATTTTGTTCCTATTTTTTTGCAATTTTTTTTTTTTTTTGTTCTGTTCAGAACTTGCCAGGCGAATTTTTATATATATATGTATACAATTTTTATTCGCATTTCTCGCTGGCATAAAGTTTTTTATATTTTGGAAGGGGGTTACCAAGTTGATGCTCTGCTCCGGCAGCTAATTTCATTTTGGGCGAGTTCAGTTCATTTTTTTATGCAGCTGCTTTCGGTGGATTCCGCTTGAAATCAAATCATCTTCAGACGGCTATCGAAATATAAAATCGCCATGTTAATCAGATTCCAATAGCGCATACTTTAAATAGCAACCAAGTTGGTCAGCGATTTTTATCAAAGCCAGAAAAGTGCAGTGTATGAGATCGTTTGGGGCACACGTCTCGCATTTCGCTTCTCTTATCAACGATTTCCATATTTTACAATTTTTAGATATTAAACAAAAACAGCAACTGCAACAACAACGGCTACACTTTTGTTAGTAAATTTCTGTTGAATTAAAATACGAAACAAAACACATAAAAAAGTGCAATCCAAAAAAACAAATATTAACGTTAAACGAACTAAAAAGCAAAATAATTAAAAAAGTAGCCATTACTTTTGAATTGTTTTCAAATACAAAAAGAAAAAGGTTCGTAAGCAACAAAAAAAGTTAAATGCTAAAGCATTCTGATAATGCAACATATCAAAGAGCCAGAATTTAAACACAGCAAAAAATAAATATAATAATTAATATACAAACACGCGGGGCAACTGTCAAAAAATCTACAACAACACAAAGTGCAACTTTCAACAACAACAAAATAAGTGCAGCAGTACAGCAGCAACAACAACAAAAAGCATTACACAATTGAACAAACAACATAAAACAAAAAAATATTTCCACCAAATAAAAAAAGCCCGAAAGAAATTCATTTTCACGCGCTGCATATAATTTACTCCGTGCTCCACAAATATATATATATATATATATATATATATAAAATAAATAAAAACCAACCAATAGCCTAAAAAAAAGAAATGAAAAGTCCGCATCAACAATAAAAATCTGCCTGCATTTTTGCCTTTTGTGTGACCTGCCCACCAGAACGAGAGAAGCACTTTTATTGTATATAAAAATTATATACATCGCCGGGAGTAGCTGCAGCAACCCACTCCAAGCCAGGGTTGCCACGTCCTGAGCTGCTGTAAGCTCTCCGCAGCTGCAGCAGCGCATCAACCGCCGCAGCATCAATTTGGCTTTTGGGCAGAGATAATTTAAGACAAATATATGTGATGCTATGCACATCAGCAGCTATGAAATATGTACGTATGCCAAATTGGTTTTCAAATAATCGCCAATAAACTGAAAATATATTTAATGATTAATTGTAATTAATGAGTCATAAAGAATTAACGAGTTCGTGATTAGCTTGGTCATAGATAGATATGCCCAAGCAGCGCATCAGTTCCGATGCGCATTAATCAATTAGTTAACAAAACATATTTAATCATTTAGCCACTTCATAATTAACACTGCCAATACTTGTTTCATTGCCTACTTTTGGTTTAAGATTTTTGATAAAGGATCCTCCAAACCTTGAGAAAGTTGAGGTTGTTTATAAACTAGTGTATATACATTTTTACTAGTGTAAGATACATATTCTGATGCATTTTATTTAAGAGTCAGTATGATTATTAGTATTAGTCAGTATATATAATTATTAAATATTGGCTGATCTTTAAACCCTTTCTCCTTCAAGCGGTGTTCGGGTTCTACGATCGCTTATCGTTCGGCAAACCCCGAAAATTACATGAATGTACACAGAAATAAGTTCATAATAATATGTGCAATGCAATGCCTCATTGACATTGTCCTTCAGCGACAGTGCGATGTACGAAAGCGAAATGTGTAAACAAAGATACACAATGGGAGGTGGTGAGAGGGGTTTTCGTGAGGGGGAGGGGCGGCGAACTGGGAAGGGTGGGGCTATCAGAGGAGTCACAATGCGATCGCCGCAAGTACAATTGCATTGAGCAATACTTAAGGACAGAAGTTCAAGCAACTGTCGAGTGTAGACCCATAGATACACAGCTACAGATACTTTTCGTATTCGTGGTATGTGAGTAGATATCCGTGCTGTATCTGTAGAACTCCATTCAGAAATTCATAAAAAAAATATCTACTAGTTGGTATCTACGAGTATAACCGGAAGCCGTGCGAACCAAACGTTTCTCTTAATTTCTCTACGTTTCATCGGTTTTCGCCAAGATTGCCAATTTGATTCACAACTATGTGCCAGCACTATCTCCGCCCAATCTGAGCAATCTGAATCTGCGGAGCGGCGGTTCTTATCAGCGGGGCCCTGACGCAGCCGTTTCTGACCCAAATTACGACAGCTTTGGCTCGCCCCAACGAGCCTGATACGTGGCGAAATCTCAAAAATGCAACAACAATATAAATTTAAGCAAGAAATTATTGAACAAAAAATTTATATTTACTCGTTCTTTCTTATAAGTTGTCATGCAATCGGGCAAACAAAAAAAAAAAAGAGAGCAACAAAAACAAAAAGCGGAAACATTTTGCGCTTTCTTATCAAGGCATACGAAATTGATTTTATTTTTTGCTGAAAATTTGCGCCACGAACGAAAATTTTTACTGGCTGCCAAGTGTGGAAATATATATTCCCCATACATATATTCTCTACACCAATATGGTACATATAATATGTACTTGTATATATTGATAGTTGTAGTTTACGATTCGAGTCGAGTCAACGCATGGTTCAAATTATCGCAATTTCTGTTTTTTATTATATATTTCATTTATTTCTACAAAATAGTTACAGCCGATAACAAGACTGCACTCTATATAGGGTTGTAAAAAAAAATAACATGATTTCCCCTGAAATACTAGCGGTTCGAAAAGAAAGAAATAATGCAGCAAACTTTGCAACAGACCATATTCACCCAAATGAAATTATGCCTCTTTATTCTCGGACAAAAGTTCTTTGTGATTAATATCTGGTTACGTTTTTTTTCGGTCATTTATTTGTATACATTTTCGACAGATTTTTCAAATAAAGTTCAGTCGAAGCTTAGGTAATTTTATTGCCGAACCAATTTTCAAGGCTGATCAAGTTTCTTTCAACGGACTGCAGCTGTTTTGGGCCATTTTTTTTGTTATATTAGATAATGGACACTCAAAAAGTGTTTACCATCTGGTCGAAAGATAACACACATTGCTATAACGACTATAAAAATAATAAAAGAGGTGTTGTAAATACAAATGCAATGCTGCGTAAACAGAAACGAAAACAACAACGTGACAAAAGTGTGAACATTAAATACGTTTATTAACAAAAACGAAAGAGTGTGAAAAAACCTAAAATAAACGAAATAAGGCAAAAAACCCGCTGACTTGACTAGAACTTGCTGGCGGAAAAGCGGAGAGGAAAATGTTTAGTCGATCACCTGGCGCTGACCACATACGTGGATCGTTTTTTTTTCACTTAAGCTATTACAGTGGGTTTCATTGGCTAAATATAAGAATTTTATTTATTATTGTAATTTACACAGAAAATAGTCTCGAGAATATTTATTAGGTACATATCACTTTACCATTACATTCAGAAAAATGCCGCGCTCAATGGATTTTCTAGTTAATAAATAAATATTCGTTAGGCCCGAGTTCCCCTTTCACTTAAGGTACTGGCCATTTTAAATGGGGGAACCATTTAATCGAACCGAAACGCATTGCCTGCATACACACACACATATGTATGTATATCTAGACCATAATTAGCTGACGTGCATAAGCCGGGAACAAGACACATTTAATGCCACAACAAATTCAGAACCATCAATGTCGGCGGTGGCAATCTCTTGCCAATCCGGCAAACATTTAACAAACGGAAACAGCTGTCTCGTTCTCGTTCTTGCTCTTATTCTTTTTTCCTGGCCCATGGGCCTTTGGGCCCTGGCAGGAGGCATCTGCATATGCCAAAAGGAAGCTGCTACCAAACACTCCGCGCCGTGGCAGCAATGCAGCTGGTCAGAGGTACCTGCAGCTAAAGTAGAGCCTGGCCACATGCGACGGCGGCGAGGTTGTGCCACAGTTCTCTAGCCTAGCCAACAAATAGTGGCAACTGCCTGCATAAAACTTGGCTAACGACTTTTTTCCGTTGCCGCTCTTGACTTTTGCATTGAAAATCGTGCAATTCACCTGCTGCTGCTTCTGCTGCAGCCGCGACTGCTGCTGCGGCAGTAACTGCAACAACAATGACGTTGAATGCATCTGCATCTCGGCAGCGGCGGCAGCAACAACAACATCATCGTCTGGTTGCATGTTAATGTTACAGCTGCACTTGCACTTGCAACTCGTCGTCGTCGTCGTCATGAATGAGTCGCGACTTGGACTCGAAACCCGGCTCTTTGGCTCTTTCCTAGCTGCAGCAACCCTTCTTCTTCTTTTTCCGCGCCCCCGTGCAACTTCCACATGCAATTATTTTTCTAGGCTGCAAATTGCACGCTCCCTCTCTGTATCTCTGCATCTCTGTATCTACGTATCTTGCGCTCGCCGTGTATCTAACCATCTCTATCTTTGCGTCTGCTGTGGCTGCTGCTGCTGATGCACTGCTGCAGTTGCTCCTTGGGTCTTGACTGCCTTTTTGTTGATTTTACAAGGTGTGGAATGACTTTGGTAGCGCCTCATCGTCAGACTTTTGTCACAGTTGAGGTTACTACAATAGATCGAAAAGGTTTTCTTATGTGTTGTACTCGGTCATTTAAATGAAATATTTTTATTTTTTTGGCTTAAAAAATGGTTTGTTGTTCTTTACTTATTTTCGTAAAAAACTTAGTTATAAAATATACGTTAGTAGTAAGATCCTTGCCGTAATAGCCTCTTCTCGTCGTTTGTAGCAAGCATATATATAACTATTCTTCTGACCATCATTGTAAGCATTTTCCTGTGGCTTTGGCTTTGGCATTGGATTCGCTTTTGGCCACGGCTTGGTTTAAGCCTGGTCCGAGACTTGGCCGCACGTTTATGGTCGCGTTTTAATGTAATTGTTGTTGTATTACAGCAAATTTGTAGCCATTGGATTGTTGTTGGTGCGGCCTTTGCCGTTGGTGTTGTAATTTGCCATTCATGTTGTCGGCCAAAGTGGCGATTTGTTGATTGTCGTTAGAAATTCAAGCGGGCCAACACCTTCGGCTGATTTGCCCGTCGTTTTGTCGTGTGCCGCCGATTGTTGGCCTAATCGTTTGGGCCACTTTTTCCTCCGATTAGCCGCATCTAATTATTGAAATTAGACAAATTCGGAGTTGGTAGATAATCTCTGGCAGAAAACCGGTAGCCAGGTGCCAATTTCTTAACGCACTATTATCAAACTTTGCCCGCAATGGCCGTTAATTTAGGGGTTTAATACCGCTGAAAGGCTTCCTCGCCCACCGCGAATTTATTATGACACTGATGGAAGGGATGTGCAGCAGGGCACTCCAGTGGCCCAATGAGTGATTGACTCGAGTGAATGACTGCCCGAATGAGTGACTGACTAACTGACTGACTGACTGAGTGAGTAACTCAGAGGGCCAACGAGCCACAGCCGTGTTATTAGTTAAATGGCGCATAATGGATGAATAACTTGACAAAATAGCGAGCGAAACAAAAGGTGTAGTCGCTGAAAAACGTTAACAAGAGCTTCAAGACAGTTAACACCGGCTCAAATACCCTCAGAAAATCTAATAATCCATCTATCAAAATACAAAACTGCTACGATTATATTTTATAATAAATAAAAACTGTGTATACTTTTCGATATTTTAGGGATACATTTTCTTATAAACCTATGTACATCCAAGACTCAAGAGTAAAAAGACAATAAACAAAACCGAAGTCAAAGACAAAGAGTGTGCTATTGTGTGTGTTTGATAGTCCGGCAACGACGACTACTGCAACCGAACCACACCTTAATAATTACTTAAAAGGAAAATAATTTACGAAATTGCATTCATAGTTCAACATTGCAGCGTTTTGCAACAAAAGCCAGCCATAACAAACAATGAATACCATCCACAAAAAAAAAAAAAAAAACAAACAAAATGAAAACAAAAACACCCGCACAAGAAAAACAAAAAATTGTGCGAAAAACGAGGAAAAGCATTGAAAAAGCTTCGTGTGGTCATATTGAGTTTCCTACCGCGGCAAACATTTCTACGACAATTCCCTTGACCCCTGACCCCCCGCGGACAATTGTGGAATTTTTCCGGGGCTAAGTCAAAGATAAACACCGCGCGAGGCATCTCAATTTAACCTAATTGCTGTCCCTTATCCCTGGGACCTTTAACATGGTATTTCAATTGTCCGGCATATATTTGTCACGCTGCGGTCGAACAAATAGAAAAACAACCTGTTCGTACACACACACTCCAAATTTGTCACATTTGCTCAGTGCAGGCCGAAAAAGCCTCAAAAAACTACCTGAAAATGCATTCGCGCATGGAAAATGAAAAATGTGCTAAGCAAACGCAAATGAATTTTGCAAATTCGAAATTCAAACGTGAAGCGACAACATCGCAGAATGCATAAATTGAAAACTCATGTGGAAACGGATCGAAGAAAAGCGGGTGCAACAAAAAAAAAATGATCGAAAGAATTCTCTTTTGGAGAACTGTCATCAAGAATTTGCTTTTTGTATGCAAAACAAGTTCTGACTTTTAGATTTTGTTCGAAACCTTGGTTTGCTCAGAAAATGCGCTAAAAATTTGCTCAAATATATAACGCGCAGTTAGCCTTTATCGGAAAATAAACAGATTCAATTTTGCGTCAATTAACATTACAAATTGGGAATATAATTATTTTTACATAAAAAGAATGTGATAAATAGTTACAAATAAATCGAAAATAATTGTCTCCTGTTTTTTGGGCGAATCTCTACCCATGACATTTTGCTTAATGATGCTGAATAAAATGACAATCAGCCAAGGCGAGGCTCCGAGTTCCAACAGTTTTCCGCTTTTCCCGTCCAAAAGATGGAAAGCCTGGCCAGACGCAAACAGTTTACTCAGACGGATCAGACGGACAGACACTGTGTAACCTTCGACCCGCTTGGCAACAAGAAGCCACTGGACAGCCGGGCGAGGAATATGTATACAAAAGTAAATATGGGAAATTGTTTCCATTTTTTGTTCCTGTATTCCTTTCATTGTTTGCCAAAGTCTGGCAGCTCGGTCACTCAATACCAATTGAAAAGTGCTGCAAAAATAATGTCTCAATCTCATTTATATAGATTTACCTACATCCTGGTCAACAATTTAGGCAAGTTAGGATAGTATGGTTTTTAAAAGCAATATAACAATATGTTTAAAACTTAGTAATCGCTAAATAGCAAATGAAAAATTATATCTGAGAGATCTTGAAATGCGGGAGTGGCAAAAAGCACGACTGCACTCACGTGTATCTGTATCTAAGCGCCAACGAAGGCAGCGATCAGATACGATCCATTGTTGCCACCGCTCACACACTCGAAAACCATGAACTGGAAAACCTTGAAAAACTCAACTGCAATTTAGTTTCAATGCAATGCGATTTTTTTCTTATTTCTTATTCATTTTTTCCCCCTGCTCCCCAATTTTTACCATCTGATTTTCTTGCTGCGCTCGATTTGTTTCTGCGCGATTTCCTAATGAATTCGATTTGCGTGGAAAACCTGACAATCCTAGGCCCTAATGGCCCCACTGAATTTCATTAGCCATCCAATCAACGCAATCTGTTTATGCGTGGCTCTTCAGTTCGTTTTGGTCTGCGCGTGTGTTCTTTGGGCTTTTCTTTTCCTTATTATTTTTCATTTCGCATTTTCTTTTTTTCTACTTTTATTTTGCTCCTTTGGCACTGTGCACTCAGTTGTAATTGTGTTAGAGCTGAGGCCTATGCCACTGCCACTGCCACGCATGCCGCAAATGCATTATTATTATAATTTCCAGCTCATTCCTCATTGTATACTTTTTTCTGGTTCTTTGACACTGGCTTGGGGTTGTGTTATTGTTTTATAGAGAATTCGATTTGGTTAAGTGCGCTTCCAGGTTTCCATAATTACTCTAGCAGCGGCAGCAGCAAAAGCAGCAGTGGCAGCAGCCCCCTGCTCATTTCTATTTCCATTTCGTTATTTTTAAACTAAATTATTATTAACCAAGTAGGCTGGGCTGGCTTTGAGCGGCTTTCGCGCTTGACAATTGGTTACAAGTGGGTGCATTGTGCTGAAAGCTTTTATTAATTAGTCCTAATTTGCCTTTGACTATGCTAGCGGAATATTGCTGCTTTTTTTTGTTTGCTAGCTTACTACCAATGCTGGCAATCAATTAGACAACGCAACTGGCAGCCAGTCAAGGCTAAAAGCCCGATTCAGGCGGCCTACCAAAATGTCAGGCTTGGTGGACAAGCCCCAAATCGGCAGCAACAGCAATAAAAAACAACAACCATGTGGGTGTTGCTTTGGCGGCTCCAAATTTGGCTAGGCAGAATTTACAAAACAAATTGCATTCATAAATAAAATCAAATTCAAAGGCAACAAACAAAATTTGAATAAACTAAACAAATTATGTCGAGCTACGCCAAAGTTGGAGGAAATTTATAAATCGTTATAATCTCATTTTCTCCTTGTGCGCTTCGTCACTACGTGGAATTAGTTCTACGCTGATTAGTTAGTGACGTTTTCCGGAATTCTTATAGAATAGAGATATTTATTTGACAGTCCTAATAAAGTCAGATCTGAAATCAAAGCTAAAGTCCCAAATTGGCCGACAAAGCTTTGCTTAGTTTTCCACCCAATAGAATGCACATTTTTGTCTAAGCCGTTTGTTCAGTTTCTCTGGCAAAGTGCAACACAATTAACACCCCGCCGAAATGCATACACAAAAAAAAATGGCAAAAACAACGCGGATTTTTTAACAGTAAAATTTGTTTGTTTAGCGATTCGGTCTGGCATAGAGAGAATCTACTGTTGGACGAAACATATTCGATAGTGCAGCGTTAATGAAAATGAGCAACAAAGCCAAGCGGTTGCACTCACACAGCCAATGTCAGAGACTTAGAACCAAAACCACATGCAAAATAGATAGAAAAAAAAAATGCAAGAAAAAATTCAAACGAGTTTTTTTTTTGTGGAATTTTTTGGTTTTTTTTCAGCATGTACGAAAATGCGCAAAATACACTAAATAAGTGGAAACGTCAATAAGCAGCGAAGGAGAATAAATGAGCACACCAAACGAAACCAAATTCACATGGCAAAGTCAACTGAGATAGATAGGTAGGCATGTAAGATATAAGTAGGAGCTAGGGAAAATAGAAAAGTAGAAGGAAGAAGCTTAGTGAAAAGCTGACGAAATAGGCGCATGTGGTGTAATCAAATATGCGAAAAAAAATATGTATAGGAAAATTATGTAGATGCAAATGATATGGAAACGCGCAGATGAATGGAAGAGAGAACTGTGAGGAAAATGAGGAAAAATGCGGGCGGCAAGGGAGAAGGAGCGGAGAAAACGATTCTATCTGAGCAAAGTGCAAAGAAAACGAGCAAAAATTAATTTTTGTAATGCAATCAGCAAGTTTAATTATGCATAATTGGGAGAACGAAAAGAGGCGGCAGAAGAAACCATAAAATTTTAACAACCAAAGTTTGCTCGGGTGGCGAAACTATGATCGCGGATCTTATGAATCATAAACAAATAAAAACTTTACCAACACTGAATTATTAAAAAATAGATAACCATATACCAAATCGGTTTGCAAATTATCTAGCCTAGATAAAAAGTATATTTAATGGTTTTACTTTACAAAAAACTAGCCTTAAATTTCATAATGTTTTTTGCACACTATTGTGTTCCCATATATAAAGGCTTGTGAGCCATAAAAAAATATGTGAAAGTATCAGGAAGCAAGCTTGTGCTTTTATTAGATAATTTTTATGGCCTTTCCGAAACGCGAAATCCAAATGATCTGAATCCATTCTGTTTGGTTTTCGGTCTGCCGTAAAATCTCAAGATCGCTCTCAACTAGAAATCGTGGCACTTTTTTATGACAAACAAAATGCATTTCAAATCGAGAACTAGCCGCGGCTCAACACACCCAATTGACTTTTGAGGCACAGCCATATCGTAATGGTATATATATATACATATATATATATATATATGTACATATATGTTCGTGTTAATACAAATCTGTGCAGTTGCAACAGTAATTTCATATTTCACACGCCGCTCTTTGCTGCCACATTCGTTAATTCCATTCCCCTTGATATGCAATTTTATTCCATTTTTTATTGCTCGACTAAGTTCAAGATCAGCGGAATGTCGAATTAAAAAATGGTAGCTGCTTGGATATCAGACGGATTTATAAGTTTTTATTATATCTGTGTAAACTGGCAGTCAGTTAAGTGTCAGATCTTTTAATTTAATTTCTATTATTTTTTAAGATTTTATGCAGTTCCAGAAACATAAAAAATATGTTTAAAATAACACACTTCCGCAAACACAATTACGATCGCGCAAGGCTTGACTCATCATTAGCCCAGTGAATGAGTTATAAAATTAGCAACAAAAAGCCAACCAGTTAAACGTAGTTTTCCGCAAATCAATTATACATAAATTAATTGCCATTAATTAATAAGCAGCAGTTGTAATGGCTAAAACTCAACCGCTGGCGACTCAAGGGATTGCGATTTGAATAAAAGCCGTCGCAGAGCGGCAAATTCATTTGTAATTGCCAATTGTGAGTCGCTGCAAAACCGAAAAGTAAATAAATTAAATATTTAGCTAGAAATTTATAAGGCGAATGCGACACGTTGCCAAGCCCCAATCCGATCCACACCCACTATCCCCCCTGCAGTGGGGAAAGGGGATCCCATCTGGTGCGGTCTACGTATGCGGAATTAAGCGTTCAAATTGTAACCAAATATGGCGCAGCAAGTTCAATTCTAATTTATTTCGGCGAACACAGAACGCGCTCTGTACTTTTTCTAGCTCGATTTTGCGTTCTGGATCAATTGATTCAAGGTTTTCCATTGCTGCTTTTGATTTAAGCTGTCTCTCTCTCTCTGTCTAGTTTTATATATAAATATATATATTGCCGATCGCATATGTAAGCTGTACATTTGTGTGTGTGTAAAGGCAAATCGTGCGCTTTCATTGGAAGTGACAACAAATGCATTCTTAAGTGATTGAAATTTAACACGACACACAACAAACGAAAATTGAAAACGAATGACGGGCCACATAAAGTTGACTTTGATTGAACATTAGAGAAAACAATTCAAACATATCTGGAATTTGCAGATTTTCAGATGTAAAGGTATCTGGAAAATTGCATTATAACTTTAAATTCTTAGATAAGATCTTTAGATGGTGTTAATAAGTTTTGGGAAAAACAAAAAACTCATGCAGTCCTTTTATTGAACTATTTTGTTGTAAATACTCTCTTAAATATACATAAAAAATCCCCTTCTTCGTCAGCAGCCACTTTATTGCCATTCATTCCGACTCGTTCGGTTTATGGTCTTCAAATGCGATTTATTCGAGCTACCTAAATATAGAGACATCAATCGGCGAATCTCTGTTTCCTGTCCAACTCGTTTTCCCTGAAGCCTTTTGGCTGCATTGCCCGCCACAAATCACTGGCAATCACAGGCGGCAGCCAGCGGCTTTTGGCCATGGCCAACAAGCGCGAAAAAAAATGGCACTTTCGCGCAAAAAAATGCGCAGCTCAAACACGGCTCCCTGTGTCCTGTATCCTGTATCCTGCTGCCTGCATCGTGCATCCTTTGGCCCGCCCACACCCATGCGATGTGAGGTGTTGCTGTTGAGGCCGCGGAGAAAAAAATGTGAAAATAATTGACAGAAGCCCCGTTTGACTATGGAATTTTCGGTTCTTTGTTTCGTCCTCTTTTTACGCCTCGAACGGCGGGCAATGCAATCAAGTGGATGAGTTGGGGGGCAGTTGGTGTTGCTTGGTGGCTGTTGTGTCGGTTTGCTGTGTTTGCTCTGGGCAGGGTGCAACTGGTGCAACACCCATGAATGTGCCGGAGCACACAGGCCTAAAAGGATTAAGGCGATCTGTGTGCAATCCGCGCAATTATCCTTTCAGCTCCCTCCACCGACTCCGCAATTAGTTGCATCACTCAACACTTCCCTCGCGCTCCGTTTTTTCGGTACCTTTTTTTTTTGGCTCTTCTTCTTTTTTCGGGTTGACTTTTAGCTACATATGGTGAAGTGGCAAGGAACATCCTGCCACGTCCTGCCACTTCACATACTCGTTATCGTTTTCGCTGTTTTTCTCTTTGCCCGCTTTGTTCCACGCTGCGTATACGTAACGCCATCATTTCGCTTGCCATTCATTGTGGGGAGTAACGAAAATCTGCAGCACTGCACTTTTTCGGTGGCCATTCCCGAAGTGAAGAACACTTAAGTGGCCCCCCCAAATTGGTTTCACACTCGGCCATCAAGTGGAGAGCATACCCTTTGGCGTTTTGCCATTTTGATGCCGCCCGGCTGCTGCGGAAATTGTCTATTTAGAGCCTCGACTTCGAGGCTACTCGACTTCAACTTGGCTGTCAAAAACAAAGTTCCTGTTAACAACTGACTAACTGACGGCGGCCAGTGAAGATGAGTTGAGTCTGTTCTCGACCAAGATGGGAGCTACGGCTGCTGCTCATTCATGGCCACTGGTGTTGGCAACACAACTGTTGAGTGCCACAACACCTTGCGCAGCACTGAGAAAAATTACTGGACACTAATTCGACCCTAATTATACGAACTTATTCAAAAAGTGTAGATTTATAGTTAAAAATTGACTTAGCTTTTTGACTTTCTCTTTTTGTTAACAAATATTTATATATATTTTAGGGCTTGAAGGATTCTACTCTACTCTATTTTCTCCGAGTGAGCATTTAGGCGAGCGCTTTCCTTCTTTCACTTGGTTTCCATAGTTTGGCTGCCACTTGTTGGCGTTTGTTGTTGCTGAAGAGCATTTAAATTGAAATGCCAATGCCGTTGTGTTTCTGTTGTCGTTGTTGTTGTTTCAACTGCTGCTGCTGCTGTGTGTTTTATGTCATCATTTGCTCTTTTTCATGGCTGTCTGAATGTCTGGTTGTCCGCCAGTCTAACTAAGCCGAAAACCCATTCATTGCAAATTCAACTAAAACCATGAATAAAATGTGCCACCCATTCTGGGCCACGTTTTATTGCACATCGTTGTGTAGTTAACAATTGTGGCTCCTCGCCTCTCTCTTTCTCGCGCATCCATTTGCTGGCTCTTTCTAGCCAAATTGAATTTCCGAATTCAATGAATGAATGAGCGCCTGAATTGGTTTAGTTTTAGTTGTTTAGCCGGTTTGTTTTCCATGGCTGTGACTGTGTGCTTATGTGTGCGTTGCATACTTTTTGGCTGCCGCCTGTTGCACGCCACCAGCCTGCTCCACTTACTGAACACGGATATATATCCGTAGCTTTCCGCACACAATATCCTCACATATATCCGCCTGCATTTGTTTGTTTGTGCCCCATTTGTATTATGCCATCAGTTTAATGGTTCGGTCCACGGCCGTCGCCTGTTGCTGCAATGTTGCATGCAGCACTTGCAGCGCATCTATTCTCTTTGCCACTGTTGCTGTCGTTTTGGTTGATGCTGCTGCTGCCACCGGCAGCTGGAACTTTAATGTCCTCTATCCGCGCCCTTGCCACTCTCGTATTACTTGCTGCCTTTTTTATTTAGGTTCCCCTCCTTTTTTTAATATTTGTATGGCAATTTCCTTTTTTTTTCTGTTGTTGTGGCCCTCGGCAATTGTCTAGGTTGTTCTTGTTGCTGCCGCTGTTGTGCTGCAGTTACTTGTGCGGAAATTGCATTTCTCGGCATTTTACATTTCAATAAATTTCGCCTGATGCTTCTGCCTTTGGGTTTTTATGTCGCTATTTGGCCCGAACTTTATTTATATTAAAAACATTTTTTCGTGGCCTTCTTCTTAGCTTAGAATAGTTATTGTCCTTCGTTTTCTGATGGTTTTATGGGGTCATAACTTTTTCGGTCTGATTTGAATAAAAGCATAGCCAATCATCAAAACTATAAAGTTTGAAATTTATTAACAAATGCAATTTGACAGAAGTCAGTGTTAAAGGGCTTTATAAAGATTTATATGATGATTTGAACACACGAAAATACCAGATGATATTATAGATAATATTCTCATCTTTATAATGTATAAATAATTTATAAATTTATAATACATTTATTAAATAATAAACTCCCGCACCAAAACGAGAAGATTTCGGAAAATTAACAAGTTTTCAAGGCTATTAATTAAAAAACTAGAAGCATAATACATTTAAAAACATAATTTCTACTCTGGGGATAATTTTAATTATTTTATTTTCTAATTCTACATTTATAGCTAGATTTCTTCTCATTAGGTATTTTGAACTGTAGCTGCTTTAAACATAAAATGTATTGAATTATGAATCCGTACAAGCTTTAACAAAGCAATTGATTGATACATAATCGATAATTCTTTGTATGCGAAAACTTCAATAACTTCCCACACTTTCGCTTAGTAATCTATTGATTGAGAACCGCACTCAAACGAATGGATATGAGAACAGCAATCAAACCGAAAAAATTATACCCTCAATTTTGCACCCATGACCTCTTGAAATAACCCTTCAATCGGCAATTCGACACCTGCAATTAGCAATTTGCAATGTTGCAGCACTTAGCACATCAATTATGGCAACTTTTCTTTTCGGCCAGCCCAATTTCCTTCTGGGCCTTCTCGGCCAATTGCAGTCGAATAGCAGCAAACTGCAGCCTAAACAAACATGCAATCAAATGCAATCGAAACGAACAAAATTTCGTGTTTCCCGAGTTTTCCGAGTTTTTAGGTTTCATTCTTTTTTCTCGTCCCGTTTTTTTGTGTTTGCCTGTTGGCCGAAAAATGTTGCGGCCAATCAAATTGCATGCAGGCCGAAAAGTGCATACGAAAGCGCATTAGAGCGAGACAACGCTAGCACGAACATGTGGGGGCGTTTGCGGGTGGGGGGTTAATGTGCTGGTCGGTTGGGGTTAAGGGGTGTGCGGGTGTGGATGCACCCACGCCGAAAAAGACATGCAACAACAAGATGAGCCGAATCGAGACGAGCCAAGCCGAATGAGGCAATCGAATTTATTTTGCTTCTGCCTCTCTAATTTTCGCCCATTTTGGCCCACAACGAAGCTGAAAAACCGACGACAGCGACTAAATTTCTATGCCAAAGTGACACACAAAAAGCCTAAAGTACACACAGATGCACACACACACACCACCGTGTGCATATGTGTATTGATGTTGTCAGTATGTAAATTGCCATATGCGACAAGTTTGCCGAGTTTCTTTTCATTTTTTGGGGTAGGTTGCGTTTTTAGTTTGTGCAAGGGTTGCTAATGGCTCAAATGGATGGGATGGGTGGGTGTGGCGAGGTGGGTGGAAGGGGAATGGAGGGGAAGGAAGGGGAGGTCCTGTCAACGCTGCCTGCTTAGAATTGTCCTACTCATCTAAAACCCTGTATTCGTGTGTGTGTGCTGCGTATGTCCTTGCATTTAGTGCAATTCATTTACATTTCAGCGCTGCCACTGCCCCTTTCTTAACCCCTTTTTAGCCATACAAGTTGGCCACAATTTTTGGACCAAGGCACGCAGGACGTCGCATGTCCTTTCCACCGGAGAGCCTCAAAAAACGGAACCTAAAAATATGCACCTGGAAAAAACAATTCAATACTTATTTATATATTAAATTGATAATACTTTTGAAAATGTTTAGGAACCATTCAATTATAAAACCATAAATTTAAAATTTAAATAAAATATTTTATAAATATCATCCCAGATAAATTTATTTTCTCAGTGCCAGCCAAGCTTTTTCCCCTTATTTTTCCACGCATTGCCGCTGCCACTTTTTTGTGATTTACCAAACTCATTTCTTAGCTGCACTTTTGGCTTTTCCCTTTTGTCCTTGCCGCTCCGCTTCAACCAATTTGTTGTTGCGGCAGGACATGTGACGCCGGCCGGCTGGCAAGCTGGCTTTTCTTTTCCTCCCCCGCCTCTCGGACGAGGAAAACCAGTTGGTCCCACCCCCGAACATGGATGGGAGTACGTTGACATTAGACATTACTCAAAATGTTATGCAAAATACGATGGCGTGTCGCGGTAGCAGAAATAACCACAATATGTATGTTGAATTTCTAATTAAAGAATTTTGGTGCCTTTCTGGTTAAAAATTTTTGGGTGTGCTTAAAAAGCATGGAAGTCATACCTCCGAAGGTTTGAATGCAATGGAGCTTTAACCCCAGTTTACATTTTATTATATCAATGGATGTGGATGTTATTTTCATTGAAATGCGATACTAGCCAATGAATTTATGTTAAGTGCATATTTGCATTGATTTTTAATTACAATTTCATTCCAGTTACAAACACCTGGCACATTTCAATTTAAACGTATGTTAAGTAAACTTCAAGAGTTCGTAAATTCCGATGGATAATAATTTATGCAAGCATAAAACAAATGAGGTCATAAATAAAAGGATTTTTAGTATCTACAGGCGGCTTTAACTAAATATAATTATAGACTTTGTTATAGAAGTAATAACTCCAAGGATTTTATTTTATAGGCCAATCAAACTTTATCCACGTGCGGTTAGAATCTAATTATCTGTGAACTGCGCCATGTGCCCAACACCTTTGTGCGGCTCAACTAATGCAGAATTTATGGGGCGAAAATTACACTGCGTATACGTAATATTTCGTATGCGCCCCCAAGGCTGGCGGTAACTTTTGACATTTGATTACGGCACGCATTACGCCAAAAAGCTGAAAGCTGAAACGAGGCGAACTGCGGGAAAATGTCAAATTGCCGTTGTTTTCTGTCTTGTGTGCAATGTTCTTGGCAGGGGTAATGCAGCACATGGCTCGAAAAAAGACTACATATAAATCTATGGATACATATTTATATACATCTTTTAATGCAAATGACAACTCCAACAATGAGACATTACATTATGTACTGTCATTACTGTAATTTGCTTATGTAAACGACTTGACAGCCCGCCGGTGGCCAACCGAAAATAAAATTTAAGGATGAGAATTGAATAAAACTCAATGAGCCAGCCCGTCGAGGCTGAAATGAAAAAAAAAAACATTTTTTTAATGACTTCTGGCCGAGCATACCTATGGATGCCTGTACATAAGTACCATGTGTACATAAGGGCTTATCTACTTGCAGGCCTCCCCATACATACATACATGTACATGGGCCATATAATGTGGTACATTAATCGATAATTGCATTTTTTCGTTTCTTTTTTTTTCGTCGTTGTTGTTGCAGTTGCAGTTGTTGCTGTTGCCGTTTTGCCCATTTCTTTTGCCACTTTTCATGCGTTGTCTCTCTCATGGCGCATGCCATTTGCATTTCGTTAAGCGTATGTGTGTGTAAGTGAGTTTCCGTGTTTAATTGCTTCAATTTTTTCGGTTAGTGTGGGTTTAAGGTACCAAACGACAACAGGCCAACAAAAAAAAATGCCACACAAAATGCAAATAAATCATACGCCCCGCTGCGGCGGGTCACAATTAGTTTAGCAATTTGGATTTAATAGCTAACTTTGATTAAACGCACTTTCGTTTTTGTTTGTCAGTCGATTGTTGTAGCTTTTAGGCCACCGCAACGCAGCGACGACCCTAGAGCAAACAAACAGACAGACAGGACGACAGCCCAACTGACAGGATGGGCAGGCGAAAGGTGAACTGCAGCTCCAAGCCCGATCCCCCGATCTCCACACCTACCCATCCACCTGGTTGCGTTGCCTTGAATGGCAAACTCTCTCGCACACACACTGTCTAAACACCTATTCAAACACACACACACACATGCACTCAGTCATAGGTCAGACCACCCATCCATCGACAGCGTCTAAACCAACGACACAAACCCACTTTTCTTTAATTTTTATGTACAGTGATCGCTAGCAATTAAGAGCTGAAAAGCAGTTTTTTATTATTTTATAAAATCTTACACTTTCGTAAAAGTATGCAGTTCCTAAGAACCACAATTTAAAGATAACCAATTTTTGGGTATCCTTCCTATAATATGTATATATAGATAGTTTAGAGGCTTAGAACATCTATATTCTCGAGGTGTCACTGTAAGTTCGCGCCTAGCGAATTAGCATACATTCGGGCGCCGCTTGCTTGGCATAATGTGAACGCGGGCAGACAGCAATGATGGCGCTAGCACCACCAGAACCCAGAACTCAGCAGAAGCCCCTGCCCATAACCAGAAGCACTAGCAAATGCAGAAGCGTAGCCAGAAACTGAAACATAACCCGAACCCAAACCCAAACCCGAACCCAAACCCAAAACAGCATTGAAATCCCGCCTTGCGGCCGTCGACGTCGTCATCTTCATACGCAATGTGTGTCGCCCCGACCACATGCACAAAACAAACGCACACTCGTGCAGCCAGAGACAAAACACGCTAGACACTGACTGTGTGCGTGAGTGCATTGCGTGCGTGCATCGAATGTCCGTATGTGTGTGCATCTGGCAGAGCCTGTAGAAGAAGAAGAGGCACCAGCTGAGGAACCCCCTGGCATTTTGCCTGTGCGTAGACTTTCCTTCGCTAAAAAACACACGCACCCTGCGTCCGCAGCTGGCCGACTGCAATTTGTAGCTCGGTTTGTAATGAATGGGAATTACAGAAATTGAACGAGGTGGGAGTGGATAAGCCACAACTAATTGGTGCAAATCTATTGATTGGTGGGACGTGGTTTTGTGCGGAAGGTATGGGAATTAGATGGGAAAAGCAAAAGGTTTTTATAACTAATCTTATTAATCTTTAAATTAATCTGATAAATCAGAATTAAAACCCATTTTTTAGTCAATCTTAAATCCATTAAGGTCTCGTTTGCCTGCAGAGCATTTGCTTATCGTTCAGATCCCTTTTCGTGCACTCTGCATTTTTTAACGACAAAATGCAGGCGTGTGTCTGTGGACTGGTTGCATTTTAAAGTTTGAGTTTTGTACGTCCCGTGCGTGCATTCACCTCGTTTTTTCGCCTTTTTTCGGTGCGTGCGGCAGGTGGAAAGTCGAGGAAAAGCGGGAAAAGGCGGGAGTGGCAGCGGTGGCGGTGGCGCAACGTCGACGTCGCAACCCCCGAAGCGCTAAAACAACGACGACGATGGCGACGACGATGGCGACGACGACCCTGTTTATTTGAGCGCTTTAAAAACTGCAGTTGCCGCTGCAGCTGGAAAGGAAAGCAATGCAATTTTTACACTGCGAAAAGTTTGAACATGCCGCTCCACTTTTGCGCCGGAATGAGCAGCAGCAGCAGTTGGGAATGTTTCCTCAATCCCCATGCCCAATCCTGCTCCTCCTGCTGCTGCTCCACTTCAGCCCCAAGTTGCCATTCCCCAAACGCACGCACCGAACACACGCACTTGTGCGCAACCAGGACGATGGGGACAGCGACAAGGACATGGGGGTGCTAGAATTTCTTCACGCACCTTCTTTCCAACTTCCTGGGTTGCTGGGAATGCTAGCCTAGGTTATTTAACTACACTTTTTTGGCACTATAAATGCTACAAAATGCCGGTGATAGCCCACCTGTCCAATATCAACATTCATATGTATATTTAATATTTTGGTTTGTATAAAGAATTTTTCTTCGGCCGGCCCTCCTTTAATTCGCATTTCGTGTGAGTTGACGCGTAGCCTTTTGCCATATGCGCAAAAGTTTTGCTTTTGAGCCACGCATGCCTGCCCCTTCAAGTGGCGGGGTTAGGCTCCAAAACCACATATTCTCGCACTCCCGTGGCCAAATGCATTTTGCATTAAATTGCATAACTTTTGTGCGGCAATTAGAGTTCTCTGGCTGGCCAAGACGGTTGGAAAGTCCGGGAAATGCAGCCACAATGCAAACATACAAATCTATCAATTTTCCACTCGCACACATTTCGTATTCAATAATTACGCATACGCAGCGTGTGCCCCCTTTAAGTATAGTGCAACCGTCACAATTTTCCATTTCTTTTTCGTTTCAGTATTTTTTTTCTTGCATGCATTTTTCTCCTATACTTAGTGGCATTGCATTTCAATTAAGTAATTTCTGTCTGCTAAAATTCCCAGGAGCGATGAAGAAATAGGGTTTGGGTCAACTGAAGAAGAAAAAAAGTGGTTTATTAATTGCCACCACTAGGCAAATTATAGTTTATTAAGCCATGCAACTGGCGTAGCATTCTTGAACTGCCCAGGAAACTTTTTTTGAAAAATTAATGTAGTGGAGCTCAGCCTTTAATGTGTTTCTTTGCTATATTTTAAGATCTTGTGATCAGTTCTCTATATTAACCTTCATATCTTCTCCATTTTAGCCCTAGAACGCGTTGCTGAAGAATGTATGGGTCGCAGGCAATGGAAACATTATCAAGACATACTGACGTGCAGCCACTTGAATATCGAGGAGCAACAGCCCATAGCAATAGCCGGTTCCGAGGACGAGCCATCGCAATACAACCACAGCAGCAAGGAGATCAGCCAGAGCAATCCCAACCACTGTAAGACAGAGAACCACCGTCTGGAGCAGCACCACAACGGCAGCCAGCTACTGGAAGAAGATTCTGGTGGGTAAAAGACCAATGCAATTCTCCGAAGAATACTAAATTCTGATTTCTATCGACAGAGAACAACCAAACATCACACGATTCATCACGTACACCAACACCGGGAGCCACCAGTACACCATCACCACCGCCAGAACCCATCGATTGGAGACCGTCGGCCAAGTGCAACTTCTGTGTTAACGGTCGCCTGCTAACGGTTAACGCCCAGGGCAAGTTGGTGGCCGAGTCAGCAGCAACTGCCACTAGTAGTAGCACTAGTAATAGCCACATTCATCAGGTGGGTTAACTGTCAACTCAAATCCCTCAAGCATGTAGCACAATAAAAAAATGCAATGAAAAATCAATTAAAATATAATAGTTAATTCAAATAATGCTGTTATTGCAATGCTCAATATTTTTTTACAACAGTTTAAGTACTTCTTCGTACTTCGTAATAAAAATATATTTATTTAAAAAAATCAAGCCACTAGGGTATCATTTTTAAAAGATAATTTTGACTAATATTTTCTCCAAGTGCAAGTGAACTTTTATTAACCCTCAACTTTGTCCACGCAGCACGACAGTGACAGCAACTCGAGCGCATCACTGCCCCACCACATCAGCAGCAGCAGCGGCAGCAACAACAATAGCAGTGGCAACAGGGCACGCCACATTGCTGCTGCAAGTGCAAGAGCAACACCAGCAGCGGCCACACCCGCCAACTCCCTCGAACTCTACAAGCTGCTGACCCAGCGGGCAGCCAAAATGACATCGATGGACTCGATGGCCGCCCAGCTGGCGCAATTCTCACTGCTGGCCGACTTCAATCTGATCAACTCGCTGGCCAGCCAACAGCACCAGCAGCAGCAGCAGCAACAGCAACAGATCGCTAGTGCGGTAACGCCAACTACCTCAGAAGTATCTGCAGCCGCAATCAGTCCCGCACTCAAAGATACACCCAGTCCCAGTGCGGATGCACCGCTCGATCTTAGCAGCAAACCATCGCCGAACTCATCGATTAGCGGCGATGTGAAGTCCGTCAGGTGAGTGCCGAATTGGGGTTACCCCTTCCGTTTGGTTTTTTTTGCGGGCGGGGGAGTGGCAGCACATAAATACCTATGTATAAGCATGTATTCAATATAAATCTGGCAATCTGCGCAAACGCCAAAAAAAAATTAAAAAACCCCCAGAACAGTACATACAAAAAAGGAATTTCATGTAATACCCAAAAGAGAAAAAAGGTGGAAATTATGCAATTTGTTGGGCGGTAATCGAATGTGCAATACTCTTTTTCACAGGCTAGTTTTTGGATATGTATCATATAATTTCAAAGTTAATTTCATTTATTTTTTGGGAAGCAGCATTTTTTAAAGCCTAAATATTCTTATTTTTCTCAACATTATCTTTCGCTAAGCAAAATGAATCAGAAAAATTAAATTACCTCAAAATCATCGTAGGGTAACACTAACCAAAAAAAAACTGGAAAAAACACCGAATCGTGTGCCAGACAATACATGAGATAATTGCACTTTGGGCGCTGCCCTGCCGCCTCTGACACTGCACTTACTGTAGCATACTTAACGGGGCAGCCCCACTCACACACCCGCACACCGACTCACACACACACACACACAGGCGCAAATGGCGATGCTGTGGCAGCTGAAGCTTTATTGTTGTGAGCCTATGTACAAAAAATTGTGCAATTATACCACTGCCCATGCGTGTGTGTGAGTGAGTGTGGTTTATGAAACGATGCCGAAAATTACACATACGCCCCGTTGCAGCCACGCTTAATTACCAGCGTAAGGCAGGTGGGCTGCATAAATTTGCATGAAATCTCCAAAAAAAATATAAAAAATAAAAAGAGTAAGATTATATGCGTTGGGAGAAAGAAGAATGCTGGATTTATGTATTCCGTTTTGTGTGGCTGCATCTTAACTCCTTCAGCGGCTCCGCAATCTTTTTTTCAATTCGCTTTTTCGTTTTTTTGCTACCTGCCATATTTTTAATTACTCTAAAATGTTGAGCAGCACCTTTTATTATTACTTTGGGCTTAGGTGTATAGGTAGGTAGGTGTGCACTTCAGACGACAGAGCGTGTGCATAATTTCGCAGCACTTCCCAGCAATTTTTGTCATTACTTTTTTCGGTGGCATTTTTCGTTGTTTGCGGTTCTGGTTATGGTTTTGGCCCGGCTTGGGCTGCTTCGGTTCATTCTCCTCGCTGCTCCTGCTGATGCACCGGCGACTGTGGCAACGATGGCGGCTGCCACTTGAGCCGCAAAGCACGAGTCCTCGTCTATTGTCTAAAGCATGGCCAAGTGTTTGTTAGCAGCCGCCATCGTCGCCATGCACCATCTCGTACACCTATTTTAATTGTAACACAAAATAAAAATAAAAAAAAAAGAAAACACACAAAAACCCTAAGAAGGATGTGTCAAAAAATGTACAAAAAACCATGAATACTCAAGGGGGTTAGAGGATGTGTAAAACAGGAGCGATAGGAACATGGCAAGTCAGATGTAACCAAGGAAAGGAAACGAAGAAAAGTTGGGAAACCCCAAGCGAAAACCTTTCGATTCGTAAGAGATTTTTCCAACAAGTTATTATCAATTTTATGTTTATATTTGTATAATTAATGTGATATAAAAAGTCATATATTTGGTGGGCTCTCTAGTGATTTAAGGACTTTATTGATTCTGCCTAATATACTATGTAGTAAAGGACATTAGAAAGCGATCGAACAAAGTGTTCAGTTCATCAATGGGGGACAAGCAGATGACCGAGACCCAAGTCACCCCCACCAAGCCAGAAAGCATCCACTCCACCCCCAGCCAACCGCCCACTCAGACCATCAAACCACTTGAAGCACAAAAGCCACTGACGCTGCAATTTTCGGAGTTTTTCCTTTTTTCGTCAAGCGTTTATTATTACAGATTTTTTTCCGGCTGCTCCTGGCGAGGATGATGAGACGGCGTCGCTCCTCGAAGCAGCAGAAGCTGCAGCTGAGGCAGCGACGTCGACGTCGCCAAGCGCAGCAGACAAAAATGAGTGCATCATATCGATCGCTTTTTTTTTGCAAGCTGCGTTTTACTTTCTCTATGTGTGTGTGTGTGTTCAATGTGTGTGTGTCAGCACTGGAAATATACATAGTCGAGAAAATAATTACTCAATTAATAAATCCATATAATCCTAAAAAATCGCAATGTACATTGTAGATTTAAGATCAAAATCATTTCATTTAACAAAAAAAAAATATGTAAACAGGCAATAAAATATTGACATGGTTAAATGTCTAGTAACAAACACAAGGAAACTAAACATTTAAACAAACATTTTCTCGAATATTTCTCTCTGTGTATGAGTGTCAGTGTTTTTCGTACTTTTGGTCTTTCTTCTTTGCTACTTTTTTCTATGCACTTTCGGCGGTTTATAGATGGGTCGCAGGAGGGGGGAGTGGGCGGTTAGCGGGGATTGTCGCTGGGTATATATTCATTATTTTTCGTTTACGAAAAATTCTCCCCACGCACCGAAACACCGAAAAAAAAGTACCCGAGAGAGATTGCGAACGTAATAACTGGCAAAGAGTGACGACGACGACGACGCTGACGCCGGCAGCGCAGTCGGCTTCATTTGGCCCCAAAAAATGCACACAGCAATAAAAAGTGCAAAAAAAACGAGCGAAATATATAAGGTACAACAAGAACAACAGCAACAAAAGGCTAATGCGTGCACTGGCCATTCCGATTGTTATTGTTGCAGGGCAGCAATTTTTTAACGCTTTCATGGATCTCCCTTGGTTTCATTATTTTATTTTCCCTGCTCTTTTCCATCGCCACTCTCATTTACCCATTTTTTGCCATATTTTTGTCATTTCAATAAGTGTTGGATGGTGCGGCAAATGGGGAATAACCGATCGTTCTATACCCATTAACTATAAACACCTTTGACCTTACAAGCCTAAAGATCATGTCATACAAATGTAATAATAGTGAAATGATAGCACACAGATTTTGTTTCTAATACAGAAACTTAAGTAGAACACATATACATAGCTTAATAATTGTAGTAGATACAGGGTATTCAGAATCCCTATCATTTTCCTAACAAGTATGCACATTCCAATTTAATCAGTTGATTAATAGTTACGTATTTGTTTTGGCTAAACAGGGTATTACAAGGTCCTTTAAACCCCTTTTTTTAACCCGCCTGATTGCCGTCATATGCGTGAGTGAGCGGGATAGAAGCAAAAACGAAGTAAGTGCATACAAAAATGCAGCTGCAGCGACGTCGACGTCGACATCAGCGTCGGAAAAAAATGAGTGCATATCTTCCGAAAAAATGCAACTGCAATGAATGTGTGTGTTTGTGTGCGTGTGTATGGGGCTCGGCTCTTGTATGGGTTGATGTATGCACACGTGTGTGTATGTGTGTGTGGCAGGGGGGTGGGTGGTGTAGGCTTGGCAGGAGGGGGTGGTGGGTTCGCTGCGCACGCATCAAGTGTAGGCGCTGTGGGGCGGACTGCATTGGCAACAAAAACAAACATGCAATTGCATTCATACCCACACACACACACACTCATGCACTTAATGCATTTTTAACAAAATTGCATTCGACGTTGTCAACACACACACACAAACACACTCGTTTCGTGCACAAAAAAATGCCAGCTTGGAACGGGGGACAGTTGACGGCATTGTGCGCCCGTCGGAGCCAACGGCAGCGGCTTCCTGCTTTCCCGCCCCTACCGCCACCCCCGTCTTTCTCTTCCCCCGCCGCCCATTAACCATTAACCCCACATTCCATTGCCCCAGCGAAATGCAAATCCCCCCTTCCCCCGTTTCACCTACGTCCCTGGCACATTTTTCGCGGCCACCAAACACGCAACCAAATCGAGAGACTAAAAACATTAAAAACGGCTAAAAAACGCCAAAAATTCAATCTGCTATTGCTTACTATATATATGGCTGAATATAGAATTTAAATTCTTACGAAAAATACTTAAGATAATGCAATCCCAACTTAAATTCGCTATATGTAGTCCAGGCTTTAAAGAAAAGTGTTGCATAGTTTTTGGCGCAATCTCCTTTCAGAAAACCATGCAATTCCTTTCGGATCTGCACCAAAAAAATTAAGTGCATTTTTTTTATTAAAGTTTTAAAAAAAATAAATTTTTTATATATTTGTTTAGCTTGATGGAATTGAAAGCTACAAATAAATTCAAAAAATAATATAATGTCTAGTAGAAGAACCTTTTTATAGCTCAGATATAACTGAATATAAATTGCACATTTCAGTTGACATAATTTATATTTGAAACCGACACCTGCCTTTTATTTTCCGCCTCAATTTCAACTGACAATGAGCTTGACCAGTGCCTTGGAATCACACCGCAATTAACGTGTTTTCACAATTACCTAGCCAAATATAATGGTTGTTAAAGCCGGACAAAAAAGGACTCTCTTTGCCGAATAAACCGAAAGTTATAGCCAACATTTGCGGGGGTTGTGTTAAGTGGGCGGTTGCTTTTTATGTTAACTTATGTACGTATGGCCGAAAACCAACAAAAGGTGTGGGATGAACCGACAAAAATGCAATATGCACATAACAACAACGGAGAAAAAAATTGCATTTCAGTTGCGTCAAAATTGCAGCAACAACAAATGCGAAAAAAAAGAGCGCCACACACGCACACACACCGGTGAAATTTAAAAAAAGAAATCAACCCTTTTGCTGGCGCTGCCACAAATTAAAACAAAATGTCAGAAAAATTGCAACGCCAACGGAAAAGAGGCAACAAAAAAGTGCATGGCAAATGGGGTTTGGGGATCCCCGCTTTTTTGCTGCATTTTTTTCGGGTGCAAATGAATGCTCTCCACATGCGTGTGCAGAGCACAAGGCAAAAACAACAAAGGCGGCAACAAATGCATGCATGTTGTACAACAAATGCAGCTGCAACTGCAGCAGCAGCAACGTCCGACGCTGACTGCGACTGCGACGTCGACTGCAGCAGCGACGGCTGTTGCATTGGCAAATTGCAATTGAAGTGCAGCCAAAAGGTAAACGACACCAACGAAAAAATCCAAACGACATTGAAATGACATTTTTCATTTATTTTTCGCGCGCGCCATCCTTTTTGCGTTTTTGTGTGGGGAATCCCCACGCCCAAGCCCTCCACCCCACCTTCCCCTCTTTTTTTTTGGTTGTGCGCAATTATGCAAATTTTTTTCGCCTTTCCTCTTCTCTTTTTTTGGTAAATTATTTTGTATATGCAAAATGAGCAAAAATGCGAAAAACTGTCGCCATTAATGATGATGCCACCGCCCACAGCCCAATCCACTTACGGTCAGCCGCCCCCTTTTAACCCGCCCACTTTCCACCATCCCCCCGCCATTCCCCTCCATCTCCTTACCAAAAATAAAAAACCATCAGCTATCATACAGTTTAACATTCACTGCCACCTGCTGCCGCTTTTCTTGTTCTTCTCTAGCCTGCATTTTTCTTCTTCTCTGGTTCTATTTTTTTTTGTGTGTTGTCTGCACAATTTTCAGACATTTTCCAGACGCGCAAGGACTCCGAAACAAATGGGCGTAGGGCCGGGAGGGGGGTTGGGTTGGCGTTGGGTTGGCGGTAAAAAGTGAAAAAGTTGCTATGACTTTGCCATCAACTTTTGCCATGGCCGCCTCCTGTTGTGCCACACAGCCCTCAGCGAAGGGCGCCAAAGAAGCTGTGCGTTCCACCACCGCCCATACCGCCCTCTTTTTGGCCCCTCCTCCCCCTGCCACGCCCCTGCCCTGGCGGTGCAATGTCCCCAGCCGCCCACGAAAAAAAAGAGGGAAGGCAAGAAAGGGTCTCGAGCTCGTCTCGTTTCTTGTTGGGCATAAAGAAAAGAAATATTTCGTGCAGCTTCGCCACTCGCAAAAAATTACAGCTTGCCAAGGGATTTTAGAAGAGCCAAAATATACACTTTTCTTTTTTTTTAATATTTTTAAAATTTATCAATTTTAATTCTTAGAATATCCTATGGTTTGTTTAAAGTGGAAAATTATTTTTATATATTTTTAAAATATTATTTTCCATTATCATAAGAACCAAACATAGAAAAAAATATATTATAATCATAAAAATTAATTTTAAAAAATCTCATTAAGTTTTATAAATATAATAAACCCTATAGTTAATAAATTTAATTATTAAATATAGTTTCAAAATATGATTTTTGCTGAAACTTTTTGTAAATAGAAATTGTTTGGTATTCTAAATACCGAAAGTTCATACTACACACAATAAAAAGGTGTACAAAGTCTTTCCTAGCATATGAACCATAATTTTCGCGCAGCGCACCCTTGTTGTTGCTGTCGGAAAACAAAAGTTGCCTCTTCCTAATGAGTTAGTGGGAGCAGAAGGAAATGCGCTTGGACTCACGCTCGCGTTGGAATTAAGTGAAAAATGTTTACGCTTTTTTCTTTTTCGGGAGAATGTCTCCTTTCGTGTGATTTTTTTGTGTTTTTTGGTATTCGTCTAATGAACTTCAAAAACATATTTGGTCCCAAACTCCAGACCACACCGATCGCCACTCCCCCGCCGACTTGTCATCTTTTGTCTTTCCCCAAAAAAAAAAAAAGGAAATGAATGGCCACCGAAATGGGGGAATAAAAAAAAGAAGAAAAGATTGTACAGCATCCTTGGCTTTGCCTTTGACACCAGTGTCGTCTTTTCCTCCTCGCCTGATGCAGACATTTAAGAAGCACTCATTGTCAGTCCTCTCGAGTGCCTGTGTCCCTGTGTTAGTAAGGATGTGAGTGTGTGCCGAAAAAAGGAGTGCTTTCTACTAAGCCAAAATGGGAAGTGGCTGTCAAGTTCTTTGATGGTGCTGCCAAAAAATATTACCCTCGAAGACCGAAACCCACTGACGAAAATTGCCGGGAGATAAAAAGTTGATTGACTTGCTGACTTTTTTGGCGGGCGAGTTTGGGTGGTTGTATGTGGAAGGAAGGTGGCTTCGTCGTATATTTTAGGGGGAAATCCGAAACGAATTGACAGAAATATACAATCTTATCACAACACCTGAGTGCTTGTAAAGCAGAATATGACGTTTACGAACTTGCAATAAACCAATCATCATGAGCTTTAACAGATATTACGAAATATCACCAGTGGGTAGATAAGCAATAATAAAAGATAATAGTATTTATTAATTATATATCATTAAAAGTATATATAGAAGGTTGCGCTACTTAGAAACTTTTGGATTGACACTTACAACACAATTTATTTCGTTATCCCTTGCAGAGCCTGTGCCACGCCCACGTCATCGGGAAGAAGGGCGTACAGTGAAGAGGATCTGAGCCGGGCCCTGCAGGATGTGGTGGCCAACAAGCTGGATGCCCGGAAATCGGCTAGCCAGCACCACGAGCAGCGCTCCATTCTGGACAACCGGCTGTTCAAGATGAAACACCAGGACCAGGATCAGGATCATGATGGCGACGAGCTCGAGGACTCCAACGATGATGCTGAGGCGGAAGTGGACAGCAATGCGTCGACACCGGCGTATCCGGCAGAGTTTGCAAGGGCACAACTGCGCAAACTGAGCCACCTGTCCGAGCACAATGGCAGCGATCTGGGCGAGGATCTGGATCGTGGATCACCGAAAATGGGGCGACATCCGGCCTGCGGCAATGCCAGTGCCAATCAGGGCGCTCCGCCATCCATTCCGCTGGATGCCAATGTCCTGCTGCACACTCTGATGCTGGCAGCTGGCATCGGAGCAATGCCCAAGCTGGATGAGACGCAAACGGTGGGCGACTTGATCAAGGGTCTGCTGGTGGCCAACACTGGTGGCATGATGAACGAGGGACTGCTGAATCTGCTGTCCGCCAGTCAGGAGAACAGCAATGGTAATGCCTCGCTGCTGCTGCAACAGCAGCAGCATCAGCAACACCATCAACAGCAGCAGCAGCATGTAGCCGCCTACCGGCATCGCCTGCCCAAGTCGGAGACTCCGGAAACGAACTCCTCTTTGGATCCGAACGATGCCAGCGAGGATCCCATACTGAAGATTCCGTCCTTCAAGGTCAGCGGTCCGGCCAGCAGCAGCAGCCTGTCGCCGAGCGGACTGGTAGGTGGTCACCACCATACGCTGAACAACAACAACAGCCTCAGCATCAGCAACAACAGCAACCACAGCAGCAACAGCCATCGGAACGGCAGCAATCGCAGCCCGCATTCCGCATCGCCCATGCTGGCCGCGGCCGTGGCCCAAGGTGGCTACTCCGCCGGCAACAGTTTGCTGACCTCATCCTCGTCCAGCATACAGAAGATGATGGCCAGCAATATCCAGCGGCAGATCAACGAGCAGAGTGCCCAGGAGAGTCTCAGGAACGGGAATGTTAGCGATTGCAGCAGCAACAATGGCGGCTCCTCCTCGCTGGGATACAAGAAGCCGAGCATTTCGGTGGCCAAGATCATTGGCGGAACGGACACCTCACGGTTCGGAGCCTCGCCCAATCTGCTGTCCCAACAGCACCATCCGGCTCACCACCTGACCCACCAGCAACAGCAGCAGCAGCTAAGCGCCCAGGACGCATTGGGCAAGGGAACGCGACCAAAAAGGGGCAAGTATCGCAACTACGACCGCGACAGTTTGGTGGAGGCGGTCAAGGCGGTGCAGAGAGGTGAAATGTCGGTTCATCGGGCGGGCAGCTACTACGGCGTACCGCATTCCACGCTGGAGTACAAGGTCAAGGAGCGTCACCTGATGCGACCGCGCAAGCGGGAGCCCAAGCCGCAGCCCGATCTCGTCGGCCTGACCGGACCAGCCAACAAGCTGCAGCTGGACAAACTGAAGGCGGGACCACATGGTGGCTCCAAGCTGAGCAATGCCCTTAAGAACCAAAACAACCAGGCGGCTGCGGCGGCGGCGGCAGCAGCAGCAGCAGCGGCCGCTGCCACGCCCAACGGCCTGAAACTGCCCCTCTTCGAGGCGGGTCCACAGCAGTTGTCCTTTCAGCCGAACATGTTCTGGCCCCAGACGAACGCCACGAATGCCTACGGCCTGGACTTCAATCGCATCACGGAGGCGATGCGGAATCCCCAGGCCTCCAATCACCACGGCCTGTTGAAGAGTCCCCAGGACATGGTGGAGAACGTGTACGATGGCATCATCAGGAAGACGCTGCTGGCGAGCGAGGGCAACGGCAGTGCGGCGGGTAATGGCAGCAACGGCAGCAATGGCAACGGGCATGGGCACGGGCATGGCCATGGACACGCCCTGCTCGATCAGCTGCTGGTGAAGAAGACCCCCTTGCCGTTCACCAACCATCGGAACAATGACTACGCCGCCACCAGCGGGGAGAGCGTGAAGCGGTCGGGCAGTCCCATGGGCAACTATGCGGACATCAAGCGGGAGCGCCTGAGCGCCGACAGCGGCGGCAGCAGCGATGAGGAGCACTCGGCCAGCCACATCAACAACAACAACAGCGATTTGGCGCACAACAAGAACAAGAGCGGCGGCGGCGGCAATGGCCAGACCAATGGGAACGGCAGGAGCAGCCGGATGACGTCGCGGGATGACTCCGAAACGGATGCCAGCAGTTTGAAGAGCGGCGAAAGTGGCGGCCAGCAAAACCATAAAATGATGGATCTCAATGGCGGCAGCAGCAGCAGCAGTCACATCAAGTGCGAATCGGAGGCGGCCACCGGACACCACAGTCCTGGACACCACACCACATCCATACTGCACGAGAAGCTGGCCCAGATCAAGGCCGAGCAGGCGGACCAGGCGGATCAGTTATAGGAGCAGCCGATGGCCTCGAATCCAGCGTTCGCCTGGCCACCGCTGGCCGCCCACTACTACAGCTTCTAGGCGGAGGGAAGGGGGAACACCAAATTAAGCCACGTTTTTTGATAGTACCATACAAATCACTATATAGAATTATATATATATATACATATATAATAATTTATGCCAGCCAGCTGACCGATGTGCGTGGTAAATGTGCGCTAGCTCTTAGTTAAATGTGTAATCAACTGCATAGGGGAAAAACAAAACCACAGGAAATCATAAACAACAACAAACAAAAAAAAAAACAAAAATAGCAAGTAAAGAAACATACATTTGTGCCCCGGAGTGTACGATGTATATTTTTGTTTCGTTTTGACAATCGACAAATAGGCATTCTCTTGTACAAACTTTCTTAAAAGCTAACAACAAAACAAATCTAAAACCTTAAGACCAAAAAAAAAAACAAAAAAAGAAAAAAACGAATACTGAGCAAAAACCAAGAACCATTTTCATTTTGCATCTCGTTTCGAATCGCATTTTTGTGTTGAGCATATTTTTTACTGAACAGTAAATAAAACAGTCCAATGGGAAAATATATATAGCAGAAATATATAGCACTTACAAGCCAACAACTTAATCGACTTCTGTTTTGGCCAGGTTTCTGGCCCTCGAGCTGCGATTTTCGCACATTCCATAAGATACTCTTATGTTCCATAATACATGTAGTTTTCTTTCGCAAATTTCTAGAGCCGCAGCTCAAACAGGGCCAAAACCAAAAAAATGGCCAGGCAGTTGTCCTCGACATAGACACAATGAGTATAGCCAACAACAGCAACTACAACAACAATAACTACAGCAAAGAGACCACTAGCAACAACAACAGCAATATCCGATCAATAACAACAACAAACAGCAAAACAAGCAATAATAATACAAGACTCTACAATACAAAGAAATGAAACAATGAAATAGCAAAATTCAAAAATATAAACCGAAAAACAACAATCAAAAACCAAAACAAAATTATCCAAAAAATTCAACATTTTTTATGATTTCAAAAGATGAAAATACAAAACGGAAATCAATAAACAAAGCTGCCTTCACATTTACAAATTAAATAAATTAGTAAGCAAAGCGAGACAAAGCACACAAAATAATAATTCAAATGAAACGCAAACGCAGAGTAAAAAGCAAACAATTTTCGAATATCAGTCCCAAATTACATTTTTATTTTGAAAAATTCAAAAACCTAAGAATACAAAATATTACACCCCAAAACATTCAAAATTATTTTCATTCGAAAAAAATTTCACACATATTCAAATATAGTAATCAAAATTAAAGTGTTTCGGTGTTAAAAAATAAAAGAAAAAATTACAAAAATATATATATCTGTGTTTAGGCTTTAAAACGGAAATTTGAAAACAAAATTTCAAAATTTCGGCTTAAAAGTAAAAAGAAATAAAAAACAAAACAAATTTTGAGAACACACATTTCATGTACAGTCGCCTAACCACCAAAAGTAAGAAAGATTAAATATATAAAGACTTTTTATTACTATATACCATATGATATATATTTGTATATTTATGTATGTGTGTGTCTTCATCACTACGCGTATACCTCAAACCAAACACATGATCATTTTGAGCAACTAAATATATTTAAATGTACTTATACACTCTACACACTCTTTTACAGAAGAGCAAAACATATTTACACAGTTAAACCCCCCCAATCCAAATCTTTGGCCCTCCTTTCGACGTATCTACATTTCGTTTGACTTTGAAATTCTATCTATGGGTAAACAACTACTAACTAAATGTCTGCGTAAATGAAAATAGATGAAAAATTATATAAATGTACCTAAAAACATATTTTGTGTGCTAGCTAGTAAGTGTCGAAAGAAAAAAAAAACCATACAAAAACGATATACAATATATTTAAATGAAGATGAGATGAGGAAAATTGTCGGAAATATTTGAAAATATTTAGCGAATTATAATACAAGAAACAGTCAAAGGTATGGCAAGGAAAATTGTGGAAAATAGCAAGCGAAATGCGTTTAATAATTATATTGAAATCATTTAAAGGCATTTAATATATTTATCATTTCCACGATGCGCTGGATAAAAAAGTATTTATTGGCTAATCTCCCAAATTACATTTGATGTGCATAAATGTTGTGGTTTAGAATCAAAATCAAAGGTAACAAAATTAAAAGTTAAGGCTTAAAAATGTAAAAAAAAATTTAATACAATTATGAATTTTGGTATAATAGCGGAGAGTTCTGCGAACCTAAAGGAATTCAAAATGTTTATTATATGAAAAATGGAAAAAAATGGAAGGGAAAATAGGCGGGAGTAGATAAAGAATGGATGGAAATAAATCAAAAAGTATTTATTGCTAATTTAATTATATTTGAAGTATACATACATATTTATTATATACATACATATATATTAGACACACTATCTGTGATTAATAATCCAAAATTTTGAAGAGCATTTTCTGAAATAACGTTGGCTAAGCATATGCGAAAAGACAAAACCAATGGATAAAGAAACACACACCCATGTAAAGAAATTGTAGACAGATCGGATAAAACGAAACTAAACCAAGCACAAGCTAATGGCCAAAATGCAGTTGACCGCGAAAATCGACCACTGCATTTGGCCAAGAGAATTTCTTAAGCTACGGCACACATCACTGAAAAAAAAAACTGAAAATTGAAAACTGAATGCTGAATACTGAGAATAGGAATCAGTAAGCAGAAGACAAGATCGATGGTACTGTTCAGAACATATATAGTTGTATATATTTTGGAATAATGTTTACCAGTTCAAGTCAAAATTAAATGGAAAAAAATGCAAAGTCTTTTATAATGCAAAATTATACAAAGGAAAATTATAAATACAATTTCGCAACGCTAAAAAAATGAAAAACGAAAATATTGATGTAAAAAGAATGAAAATCAAACATAAAATAATAAACAAGATAAAGTGCAATTATACGGTTTAAATAAGCAAATTTAAGAAACAAACGTTATAAACAAAAACACAAACATGTTAAAAAAATGAGAATATTTCGAAGCAAGTTTAGCTACAAATTCCAAGGCAACTGATTATGACAAGAACCATTTACAAGAAAAACCAAGACAGCAAAGTACAGTGCGTTTCATAACCCACAACACGGGCAATAGAATACTAGCATTCCCTTGCCCATGGAGAACTGAAACGCACGTAGGCCCTATTTCATATTGATAGGATAATCGGATCCAAAATCTGAAAACCAAATTTGGGATCAGCAGCGATTAAAACCTTAACGGAAGTTCATAACTGCAGAAAGGAAGTCGAAAGTCAATATGTCAAACTAGTGGTAGTTCGAAACACAAAAACAAAACAAACCAATCGAGTGTAATTGAGTGACAGCTTGAGAATGTTGAATTGTATAGAATTTTTGCTTGTGCACCTGGTCGTGGGGGGGCGTGGTTGCGCCCCCTTTTTGATTTCTAGGTGGACAGGCGAAAACGCTCAGGTACGTGTTTTATTTTTCGGAGAGAAACAAGATTGATTACCCATACATTACTTATTCTTTGTTTTACTACAACATAATAGTTAATATTTGTATAAAAAAAACGATGATGGCGAGAAGGAAAAACCAGCTAAAAAATTGATATATTCGTAATATAGAATTGTTTTAAATGGTTTGAGAGCGAAAAATATTGAGGGTTTCTAGCGTGCTTCATGAAATTGCTCATATTTGTGTATAAAATCTAATTTGTTCAATGCGAATCAAAATTTGCTGAATATAAGTGCATATACATATATATAATTAGAGTTTATTTTTCGGTTTAGTTAAGCGCATAAAATGATTACGATTTAAATAATTATTATTAATTATGACCTAATAGTAGGCAAATCAAAATTTCTTCACATAAAACAATCAACTTCTACTTTCAAATATTTTCTAGACATATGTAACTATAGTTATTATTCTATTATTATACGGACTAAAAACTATTTAGCGCGTTGTTAGACTCGATTTATGGTTTGTACATATTAGACGACATTTTTATGGTATTCTCCTCTTTTTTTATTATTACTAGAATTATTACTCCCTATTTTAATTGACTTCTTAAATGGGCAACATCATTTGAACTATAGTGCAATTGTTTCAAACAAAACCAAGCAACCAACAACAAATATATTAACATTAAAGATTAATATAATTTACAAGCTTTCTTTGCCGATGCCAAGAAGGATGAATAACGCATATGTCTACCGTATGGATCGAAAATCAAAAATCATTTTAAGTGCACATAACTCTTTAAAATAGCAATTAGACTCTACGCCTAGGTTTTTTTCATTATTATGCGCACGCTTCAGTCCAAAAAATTGAAATTCTCCACATTCTCATTTACATGCTCAGTTCGAGACATCACAATCACAAGCCAGAAAAAGAAAACTCAAAACTTTTCACCTAAGTTCAACTTGAGCGAACGCAACAACTCAAGATCAGCAAAGATCACAAGCGAAAATTGCTAAGAAACAATAGCCCAGACGTGATAACAACCACAAAATAGCCACAACAATAGCCCAAAAATAATTGAAACAAAAATTGATTAAAAGCCAAAAAAAAAAATAAATAATATGAACTTAATTACATGAAACTAATTAATTCAAAACGTGGACATAAGACATGTCCAAAGCTCAGATAAAATCCAAGCAGCCTAAAGTCGATTGTACTTTTCTTTTTTCTATCCACAAATACAACCAACAACAACCAACAACAACAGCAGCAACCACAATTTTATTAAACAATAGTACTACTCTAACTACAGAACTTAAATAGCCACAAGTAAATAGAAATAGCCACAGCAATTAACTTTAAACAAGATGCCCAGACACAGACACACACAGAAACGTTTCTTCAAAACAGATTTGTATTCTTAGCCACATAACCGATACGATACAATAGCCACTTAATTAGGATCGATCATAGCCAAGCAATAGAATCAGATACAAACTCAGAACCGGAAACAGGAAATCGTCAATCGCGAATCGGAAAAAAGAAGCAGCAACAAATCGAACTGCAAAGGCAAAAACCCATTATGTTAATAATGGGAAGAAAAATATAATGAACAAAACCAATTTTTATTTCAATTATTAACTTATAAACACAACAACAACAACCACAGCTCCACACAGTTACAGTTACAACAACAACAACAACAATAGCCCTAGAAAATAATATTCATAATTAATCAATCAATCAATCCGTAAAACCAACAACTTCAATAGTTATAAGCAATTGGCGTAAAAAAAAGCGAAAACTACCAAAATCTTAGCCAGGCAAAAGTTTTGAGCATATTTTTCATTATTTTTACAACAAACAAACAAACTGATGTAAGTACAATTCATAAAATTAGACTTCCGGTAAACTTTAATAAAGAAAATACAGCAGAAAAAAACATTTTTTTTTGCATTACATAATTGCTACAAAATTCAAAAAGAAAGAACGATTTTTTAGTGGAAAACAAAAGCCAATAAGCAAATAAAAAGAATTCGCATTATTATTAGCAATAGCCCATAAGTACAGCAAAATGTATTAGCAATAAAGCTAAAAAAAAATAACACAAAAAAGCAGAGATTTTAAAAAGAAACAGAAAAGTGAAGAAAAACTTAAAACTGCAAGAAAAATGTGAAACTAATTTGTTCTGCGTTGAAAATGAAATCCAAAATAAATATGTTTTATTTGATAAGTAATTTATAAACATATTACAATTTCGCTTAATTTGATTTACACACGAGTAAATGTAATAAATATTGTAAACATTGTAAACCTTAAATTAATATTTACAACAGCAAAGGCAAAATTTCTGTTTAATAAGGCGTGCATAATTGTTATTATATTACACAACACACACATAACTAAGTTTAAGTTTATAATTTTCGTTATCTTTATTATTTACTTATTATGTTTTAAACGCAAAAACAAACCAGATATATACAATATATTTACGAATTAAACGTTTATTAATAAAATGGAAAATATTTTAGTTAAACCATTCGTTTATCGTTTGCATTTATCATCATTATCAGCACAGGAGGCTTTCCGTTCACACATTGCAGAATATAAGAAAAATCGAATATGAATATTAAATTAAGCACCGTCTAACAATTGCAACCAGATACTTAATACCATTATACGCAATAGTTATAATTGACAGATGACACGAATATGAATTAACTGAACAATAGCCCAAAGTAAATATTGGCCATGGTAGCAGGCGGAAAAACCCTTCGCCCTACTAACGTGGCCAATATTTGCTCCATTTTCACATGCAAGAGATGAGCAACAACAACTACAACAACAACAATATCAATTGGCACTCAACAGATGCAATTCCCAACAACAACAACAACCATAACAACAACAACAATAAAAGGCAATTGAAACTTTAGTTTCGGTTAATTGAGTTTGATTTTTAGTTCACTTCTTAAGTTGATTCTCAACACTTTCGAAAATAGTTTCGGCTCCAACCCACTGAAAAATTTTGGAATTTTTCGAACAAAAATGAAAAATGGCACTAACTACACAGGCGAGCCAAAGAAATCGTACATCTAAACTCAACACAGCTTCAGGGACCAACTAAAAGGAGAAATGATTTAAACTTAAATTAAAGAAATTATTAATGAAATCAATACTAAAATGTAAACAAAAAAGCACAGGCCGTGTGACGTGGAAAACTAAAGCTAAATCAAGTTTTGAGGCATATCTTAAAAAAAAAAAAGGCAAAAATCGAGTTAGAAATTGCGAACAAAAATTGTGAAACTATGCTAAATTATGCAGAACCGGAAAATCGTATGTGTGTACATAAATGAAGGAGCAACCCTTTTGGTAATCTATATACATATATTATATACATTTAGCGTGTCAAAAAGTAAACCTAAACTTTAGATTCTAAAGCAACAAGAGCAAAATATCTAAATGCAGTGAAAACTTCAGGCCATGCAAACTTTGGATAAATTCTGATTAAACTTGTATTTGTAAGTCAAAAACAATGTATACGATATGCGAGGAAATTAACAAACTAAAACTGGATTAAGTGTAAAAAGAAATACATATTTCGATGGCAAAAATTGATTGAAAATGGAGAAACCCCCCAATTTACATAGAACTAATTATTATTTCGCTTTGGCGGTGACCTTTTGTGTAAATAAAAAAAGCGAATGCCAAGTGGGATTCCCAACAAATCGAATATCAAATGAAAATGAAAAAAAAGAAAAAACAAACCAAATAAGGTAAATTCAAATTAGCAAAATTTTTGTCAACCAAAAAATGACCTAGTAAATGCTAAATTCAAATTTATAGTACATATTTGTGTATGGTATGAGTGTATTGCATAAGTTCGTAAGTTCGATGTGGGTGTATAACAATTATTATTAACCTTATGCTTATCCCTTTCGTTTCCAAGTTATGTACATTTTGTTCGCAAGACAAACGAATAAATCGATCACCAAATTTGAAGCCAATAATAATGAACAAATAAGAACATGTGCTGAACTGCTGAATTCCAATTGAATTGCAACCAGAGTAACGAGATACACTACATTAACCCAAGCAAAAACATTGTAAAAAAGCATAAAAAACCAACCGAAACCAGTTGAGAACAAACGTCAAGGACACGGGCAAAAATTGCTTAAGAAAAGGATGAGATTTGTGTATATGTGAACAGAATGAGCAAAAATAGAGGGTATACGTTAGCTGTCCAAGAGCAAACTAAAAAATTAACAACTTGCCGCTGGGACAGTCGGAATGCAAGCCCCAAACCAAACTATTAACTTGTAATGATGTGAACTTGGAGCATACTCTCAGTATTTTTATGAATACTGTCAATAAAACATTAATTAAAGATTAACAACGTCTTTTCATTGCAATATTTTCATTTTAAAATAATAGCTTCGGTGAGAATTTAAAAATCTTGGCTAATGGCGAAAAATATATGTATTTCATTTGCTGTCAAATCCCAAAATTTCTCTACTTAGTTGCCACAAAAAATTCTCCAGATGAAGTTATCTTTCGACTCGTTCAGATAAACGTAGATGTTTTTTATCAAAAGCGAATAAAAAAGTTAGCATTAATTGGTTTGAAGTAGTGCGCCAAAATTCGGAAATCCACAGAATGACCATCCAAGGACTGAAGTGTGACCTCAGCCCGACGGTGACCACCTGTCTGCAGCTGAAGGACTGCGTCCGTCCGGACTGCTGTCCCATCCGGGATCCCATTCCCTACGATGCCGAGTGCTTCGTGCGGGACATTGGCCAGGAGCTGGACAAACTGACGCATCGCCACGAGCGCATGTTCGTCAAGCGCCGGCGACTGATGGAAATGGCCATACCCAGGCGACGCACCTGCCGCTTTGTGCCCAAGTGCGCCTGCTCCTTTCCCAAGTCCATCGAGATGGTGCGACCATGTGACGCCCAGAATCACACGCGCACCGAGCAACTGGCTCTGCCCACCGTCCGTCGATTGCTTCACCGGCGGCGGACGGCCATCCTGGCGGGCGACTCCATTGGGGAGTCCATACTGAACAGGTGGCTTCGCTACAGCTATCTATCGCTGTACAGTCGTCTCACGAATATCCAGCCCTTGGTTAAGCCGTAAGTTAATATATCTTATGTTCATTATTATTTATAAACCTATTATCCTGTGTGCTTGCAGGAAGAAGAAGAAGAAGAAGACGGAGAAGCAGCTGGCCAAGCACGAGAAGTACATCGAAAAGTTGGCGAAACCAAAACAAGCACCAAAGGTTCCAAAGCCGGTAAGTTAATCACAACTATGCAAACTATATGCAGCTGATAAAACTGATAACATCCCATTTCATTTAGGATCGCGGAGCGGGCGAGTTCGACCCCGTGCGTCTCAAGCAGCTGGCCAGTCCCAAGGCCTATTTGGAGGAGATCAAGCCCAAGTGGGAGCTGACCTCCCAGATGAAGGACTACAAGGCGACCAAGCGGATCAAGCAAATATCGCAGCCTGTCGTGCGGGATAACGTCCACATCAACGAGAATCCGGAGAAGGTTTCGCCCAATGCCCTTCGCTACAAGCGTAAGTTACGCACTCAACTTTCTTTGATCTTTTAATAATGCAGCACCTGGCATTGCTCCACTTTAGCGAGTGCCCGCATCAAGGAGATGTCCGAGCCACTGACCACGCGCGATGCCAACCAGGGACTGGCGGACGTCAAGGAGAATCCCTTCGGGATCGCGCCAAACGCGCTCAAATACAAGGCGAGCACGCGGATCAAGGAGCTGGCGGAGCCCAAGGAGTTCGAGAACACGCACATCCGGGAGAATCCGTTTGCCATATCGCCGGCGGCTCTGAAGGCCAAAGCCTCGCCACGCCTCATCGAGCTGGCCAAGCCAAAGGGTGGATAATAATGGGAGCCGGACGGGGACTGGGTGTCGTCTCCATAATCATTACCGTCCTTATTGGTGTTCTAAGTTTTTTATTTCGGCTACATTTGGTATCGACTTTTCGAATAAATTTGTCTTTGGTTTCCTAAAAAACATCGGGTCCATCCGGTATTGGATTCCCTGCCGAAGTGGCACAGGAGTTGGGATTAGCGAGGAAATCACCTTCGGATTTCCATTCCAGTCAAAAAAAAGTTTGTGAAATATGTTTGGGTTTTTTTTTCTTTTGTTTGTATTACTTAAAATTTAGACAGCTCGAACTGACAATGGCTTTTAAATAATAATTAATTTAGATTTGAGTTTATTGTTATCTTTCTCACAGCTCCAGTGGAGTGGGTCCACTCAAAGCCGTCCGCTATCAGTTAATTGGTTTAGCAATATCATTTGTTTTCGGTTTTTTTTTGTTTGCTTTTCAACGGGTTAAACATAAAATATAAGTCGACCGTAAATTAGGATCTTTGCGAAATCAAAATGGGGGGAAAAATAATACGTAAATAATTACAACATAATCAAGGATCGATGTATTACTGCCAATTGGTAAAACTAAAGAATTCGCGACTTTTGGATTCGGGGCGGGTCTGCAGGCGTTTCAATTGGACTAAACTTAAATATTCGCCGGAAATAATACTCAAATGAATGCACTGAAGACATCGGGACAAATAAAAAATTGGACGTAATAGGATAACTAAGAACTTTCAAGGTGTTTCTTTCAACAATTCAAAATTTAGGTGTGGCAACAACAGAAACTGTCTAATGTCCATTATATAAGCGCCAACGTTGTTGCCCATTATGTTGTAGACTTGCTGATCGCACCGGCGATGACAGTGGTGCCCATCTAGGACATGTTCAGGATGATGGCGCGGGTAAAGTCCTGCGTGGTCGATTGTCCGCCCAGATCCTTGGTACGCACCTTGCCATCGTTCAGCACCTTGTTGATGGCATTCTGGATGATCTCGCCGTAGGTGGGCAGGTTGATGTGGCGCAACAGCTTCACGCCGCAGAGCAGCATGGCAGTGGGATTAGCCACGTTCTTGCCCACAGCCTCGGCGAAGGTGTGACGTGCACCCTGCAATCGGAAATCGGAATTAGAGATAAGAAGAATCTGAAGTGGATTCGCACTACTCGGCTCGAGAATCGTGTAAATCAGAGTTTAAAAATTATCTTATGGATTATCTTTATGCCTTTATGGCGAATCTTACCGGCTCAAAGACGACGGATTCCGAGGAGTAGGAGGCACCAGCAACGACACCAGCACCGCCCACGAGACCACTGGCCAGATTGTCCACAATGGCACCATAGAGGTTGGGGGTGACCATCACGTCGAACTGGTTGGGGTTGGAAACCATCTGCATGGTCGTGTTGTCCACGATCATCTTCTCAAACTGGATGCGAGGATAGAGCCGGGAAACCTCTTCGCAGGAGCGTAGGAAGAGGCCGTCACCCAGCTTCATGATGTTCGCCTTGTGCACGGCGGTGACCTTCTTGCGCTGGTTCTTCGTGGCATAGTCGAAGGCGAACTTGGCGATGCGCATGGACTTCTTGGCGGTGATAATCTTCAGGCACTCCACAATGCCGGGTACCGACTCGTGCTCCAACGCCGAGTACTCACCCTCCGTCTGCTCGCGAATAATCACAGTGTCGATGTTGGTGTGGCGGGTCTTGACACCGGGCAAGCTGCGCACATGCACCACATTGGCGTACAGGTCCAGGTCGTTGCGGAGCTTCATGTTGAGGGTCTGCAGGTCACCCACATTGCTGTAGTCGGGTGTGGCCAAAACGCCCTGAAGGAGCGCATTGTTTAGATTTTATCACACTATTTTATCGTGTTGCAAACTTACCTTAATGCACACTTTGTTTTTCTGAATGGAGGCCACAACATCCTCCAGTTTGGCACTGAGCACTGGATTGATTTCGGAAAGGAAGTAGCACTCGAAGTCCACGGGAACGCTGGCTGCCTGAACGACAAGATAAGATAATTATGCATATTGTCTTGGCTTCAAAAGTTATGGAATTTACATAGCATTTTTCAATTTAGTCGCACAAGGTTAGGACTATCTAAATAGTTAAACCCGTATGTATGAACATGTATTTTTAGTTAAAACGGAAATCCCGAAAACGCTAATATTTTCAAGTAGCCACTTATCACATATCTTTACGATACAGATAAGTTTGATGTTTTCATTTATATAATTAAAACACTCGTGATCGGGAAAAATGGAAGTGTTATCAAATAAATGTGCTCTGTAAAGAGTTAAATATATTCACTAACTTTTAGAGCCCTGTGCTTTTGGAATCTAATAGATTCTAACTAAACGCAGACTTACGAGCTTGAAAATGAATATATATCTTAAAAATAAGCTTTTCTATTGAATAGGAAACCAAGCTGGTAGTGTTTCTAAGCTTTAATACCCTTTTTTAAGGAGAGCAAGAGACGAAAGAGTATAGATTTATAAGTCTGCTTCGCCATCGACAGCGAATAAAGTCGCATTGGAATACTGCATGTGAATGATGGCATCTTGCTGTATGGATAGCTACCTTGAAGACCTCCTGGAGGGAGTAGACCAGCTCGGGACCCACACCGTCGCCGGGAATCAGTGTGCAGGTGGTCCTGTTGGCGCCGTAGTTATCCTGCAAGATCAATTAGTTTCCGGTTATATCCGATGTCGCTTAATAAGCGCATTTAACTCACCGTAGCCCGAACCGTCGACGTCGTGTGCAGACTACGTGCTGCCGCAGCCTAAAACGAGGAGAATGTAATGGAATCGTTAAGGCTGGCTAGGATTATAACCTCAAAAAAATAGAAACGTATAAGAATTGGGCCTCAGCGCAGAAATATTCGCACAGCGCGTCGCGGCCGAGTGTTTATGTAAGAGCTGCGGTTTGGATGGCCGTTTACCTGCATGAACGTGCGTCCAACTGTTCTCGCCAACATCGACATTTTGCTATTCGGTTCGCTAGATCTTCCGGCTGTTGCTCCAAACTCAAAAGTGTGTCCTTCGGGCACGCGAAATTTGATTGCGATGTGATTTTTGCTCCGGTGCCAAACCGAAAATTTCAATAGGACCAAATCGACCACGCAAACCAGCTGATTGCCTCTGACTACCAGGGCTGGCGACAGCCGCCCACGAAACTGGCGCGTCCAGTGCTGGCCAACGAACAACTATCGCGATTTTGGCGTTCGAAAATTAGTAACGAACATATACGATTATTTAATGAATAAATTTGGCGGCAACCGCATAGTAACCTGTTTTTGAATACATTTGCCTTGCCTACCATGCTTTCTTTTCAGAACAGAGAAATTTTAATGCATTTTATTTGAATTTTTACATTCGGCATATATTTTAATCAATTTTATTTTATTTTTTTATTTTCTTTGTTTGTTAAATTAAACAACAAGTGGATGTTCTTTATGTTTATTTATGAACTAATCACAATGTTCTCTAGAAACACAAAACTTGCCAATTTCAGCTTCAGTAATATTTCATATTGCATTCTCAAGGATCTCCCCAAAGTATTTATGGTTTGAATTTAATAATGATGGTTTCTATGTTTAATTTGTATAATTGAAGCTAAACAAAATGTTACAAATATATTTATATAAGTGCTATTTCGTTTCAACTGTGATCGCTAATTGGACAAATTACATATTGCTGGTAATCGTACCATCTTCTCCTGGACTAATAACAAATAGTAAGTGTATCATCTTGTTTCTGGAGGAAGGGGACACAGGACGTAGTCTACAAATACAAGAGTCCGCTGGCAGCGGCGTGGGCCATCAAGGTGTTGGCCGCCTGCTGGGTCTCCAGCATGAGGCGAGCCTCCTTCATCCACTCGCCGGCAATCTTGCGCGATGCACCCTGCAGCAGATTCATGTACTTGAGCGCCTGCAAGAAGTCGCTGCGATCCACATGGTACCTGTGAGACATAAAGGCTATCTTCAATATAACGCTAGTAATGGATGAATCAATCGCCTGACCTGGCCCTGTTTAGGATATCGTAGGTGTCCAGTTTGCTATAGTCGAAGGGTTTGTTCTCGAGTTCGTCCTTGGATATGGGATTATCGGGTCGCAAGATGAACAGCGATTGCAGATAGGACAGGAAGTAGATGGGCAGACCGGCTCCTTCCTCGGGCACCAAAGCCAATCGTCGCGCCACGCGCTCCACATTCAGGAAACGCTCGCGCAACGCATCTTCTGGATAGACACCGCGTTCCTGCGCCTCCTTCGGGACACTCTCCAGCACAGCTGCCACCAGGTCGTCACCCTCTGTAATCATACGCATTTAGCCACTGAAATCGAACTGTAGGACTGTAGGTTTCAACTTACTAGCCACCTTGGCAATGGCATTGATCTCGTTCTTTAACGGGCGCAACCTGTCCTTGTAGTGCACGCCAGGAGTGGCAGCGCGCACGGAGGCCCACAGAGCTTGGCAGGCGGCCCAAAGGGCCTGCGCCTGATTGGCAGTACGCTCTGCATCCGCACGCTCTGCAAAAATGTTGCATATAATGTTAATAAACATTTCGATTAAATCAAAAATAAGTTGGGATAAGTACTACCCTACTTATAGGGTGAATATACCTTGAAACTCATCCTCTATCTCTAAAGTAGCAGCATGTTTTGGAAAGGTTTGAAAACCATTATATATCTAGCCGGGCTACACTAGCAACATTCAACCGATATTGTATAAAACATTGAATTTACCTGCCAGAGCCGCGTCCATTCCGCGAAGCTTGCCGAGCATCGCGGCCAATTGTAACTTATAGTTGGCCTTTTCAGTCGCCAGCTTATCCTCAAGCTCACGCTTAAAGCTTCGCGTCAGATCGGTCTCCCGCTGCGCCACGATGTCCTTTATGTGATCGGCGTGAGCCTCTGCTTGTTTTTTAAGCTGCAGGCGCAACAGCTTATCAGACTCGGCGTGGATGTGGAAGATTTTCTTCTGATTTTCCACGGCCAGCTTGCGCCGCTCGGCCTCCAAATGGTATTCCAGTTGGGCGCGCAAAGCCTCCGAATCGTTGTCGCCGCGAACCGAGTCAATAGCTCTCTTCAGGCGCAGCTCACCATCGGTTTGCAAGCGCTGCAGCTCCTTCTGGTAGGCCAGGACATGGGTGTAGGCGTGCAGGATGAACAAGTCCAGGTCCTCCTTTGACAGATTAAGTTTCTTATCCGCCAAACTGAGGCCGGGGAAGATAGACTCGATCTCGTCAATGAAGTAGTTTCGCGCCTTCTCCACATTGCGCCAGTACTTGTCTGACACGCTGGCCGTGTCCTTGTGCCGGTAGAGCTCGTCCTTGACGTTGCCAATGTGGTCCACCAGCTTCTTGATCTTGTCGCGCACCGCCTCAACTTTTTTTGCGTTTTGGGCCGTTGCCGCAGCACTCAGGGCGATCTCGCAGGCGACTACAATTAATAGAAGCGAATGTAACTCATATATGGAAGCTATTTAGCAAACGATGGACTTACCAATCTTCTCCTGAGCCTCACGGGCTGCTCGCTCTGCCGTAGCCACTGCCGTATCACGTGCACTTGCGCGATTTTTTAGCGTGGTCCAAAGAGAGTTCTCTCCATTCTCTACGGCCTTGTCTACAACCTTACGGACATCGTCATTAAACCTGAACGATATTCAAATTTAAAATCACGCAACGAATAGTTAACGAGAATTGCTCACCCCTTCAAAACGCCAATAGCGACGTTGTACTCCTTGACGGCCAATTGAGCAGACAGCTCGATGGCTTTCTCCAGCTCAACAACATCGCGGGGCAGTGGATTATCCTTAGGCTTGGCGGCGGGCGTAGGCGCTGCTGCTGCTGGCTTCTCGGATTTCGACACTGGCTTCGCTTGAGTCTGGCTGACTTCGCTAGGCTTTGAGGGTTTCGTTTCCTCAGCTGGATTGGCCTTCAAGGGCTCCACTTTGGACTTCTTGGACTTGTCATCGCCGCTGCCGCCGCCAAACAGGCCCGTCACCTTAGAGGTAACGGAGTCTACGGTGGACGTCACTGTCTCGATGCCAGACTTGACCTTATCGATCTGATCGTTGACGTTCTTGGTGATGCCCTTGAATGGCGGTTCCTCCTGCAGAGCCACCTTGATGACGGATCCTGCGCCGGGCACATTCTTCTCCACCAGCTTGCGGAAGTCGTCGTCGTATCTGGAATTTGATTTATTTATTATTCAATGGTTCATTTAAGCTTTTCAGGTGCAACACAAATATTGTTTCGGCTGTAGTTTTGTACGAGTTTGTATTGATCTACAGGTGGACCTGCCTGTCCTTATCTTAAACCTTTATTGTGGCTCTATTTACTTGGCGTAGGTGATGACTCCGCCGACAGCTGCCAGAGGTGAGACGAATAGGACCACTTTGCCGAAGCCAGCTTCGCGCATATGCGGTGGCGGAGGCAGGCTCTGGTATCCTTGATATCCTTGATCGCCTTGCTGTCCTTGCTGTTCCCCCTGCCGCCTGCCCTGCTCCCGGCTGCCACTTCCGCTGCTGCTTCCGCCAAATTGCCTGTTGTTTGCGGTCGTCTGCTGCAGCGTACGCTGTTGCAATGAAAGGCAAACATTTAGGATCATCACATTTAAGGTAATTGGCCAGCCCGTTGACACCCCCGCGTCCTTGGACAACTGGAATTTTGGAGCTTTTCGCCCAATTCCTGGGCTTGGTAGATGACATAACCAGCGCCTCTTGTTGTATTTTCGCCAACCGCTTGTTTGTGGGCACGCGGGGGTGTGGGGCAACGTGACGATCGATTTTCACGTTATCAAACAGCTAGAAATGAATGGGTCAAAGATTCACCTGCAGGGCGCACTTGCACTGATCTCGCACCGCTAACCGATACATGGTGTTGATTTTGCTGGGATCCTGCTCTGCTCGTGCTCCTGCTCCTTCGGCTACCGTAAATTTCAAGTCCCGGCGGCGTGAATTAAATATTGCCCAATACGTTCGAAGCTGGCTCGACTGCGTCAGCGCTGGTGGGTGAATGGCTGGCCAGTGCTGCTGCTTCCTCTTCCATCCCCCACACTCACACGCACACGCACACGTGTCCTGCGTGCTGCTCGTCGTCCTTTTCGCTTCGCTTGCCCGCGCCACTCGAATTTGATCACTCAATTTTGGTTTGTGTTTTGATGGGAAACGTGTCGGCAACATATACGCATGTACTCGATAGGCCAGTCAAAATACATTTGATTTGGAGATGGGCACATAAGTTTAAGCTACAATTTTTATAACAAGTTTTAAATTGTCAGAATTTTCAGTGCTCTACAAATGGATTACATGGCTAAGGGATCATTTTGCCTTAATTGTTATGAACGAAAAATAGAACTTGAACCAATTCTTAGGTGAATCCCAAAACATTTTCGATACTTCTTATGATGACCGGTTCCCATCTCCAATAGCAAGGTAAACTGTGTTTGTTCGCTGTGAATGGCACACAGCTGACTGTTACGCGATTCGAAAAGAAGAAGAATACCTGCGTTTTGTATGGAATTATAGGTTTATCTTTATCGTTTTAAGTGAAATGCTAAGAACTTTTGTGACAAGCGGTAAATTAAAATCAGCTAATAGAGTTTACAAGTTTACGGTAATTTAATTGTCCTTAACTTCCAGCGCTGCGAAGCGTTTGCCGCCAGTCGCCGGCTGCAGCTTCGTTGATTCCTCTGGTGCAGCGGACACAACGTGCCACTTTAATGACTCTATCCCGTCCATGCCTGTTGCCCACGCCATCACTGGCATCTCCTGCTCATCACCAGCTCCTCCAGCTGCCGGGAGTACTCGCTGCCACAGGAACACCATCAAACACACGCAACGTAACCAAGTTCTCGCTGGTGAAGGGTAAACGAAAGACCGTCAAAGCGGTACTGAAACGTTTTAAGCGCCTGGACTGGGGCGCCTGGATACGCACCCATTCCGGTCGCCAAAAGAAGCTCTTCAAGAAATCCGCAGCCTTACGACGCCGCCTAAAGCAGCACGTCTTCACCAATGCCACGCAGAGCTGGCTGCTGGACAAGATGGTCACCAGCTATTGGCGGCGCCCAAAGCATTTCATCAACGATCCCTATAAGCCCTATCACAGCCGCAACGAGTACTATGCCACACAGTCAAAGACCTTTAAGGTGTGACCTGGCTAATCAAAGATAATACATAGTTTATAGTTTATCCATTGAAAACTACAAAATCTATTAAATGCCATTGTTTCACTAACAACACAAACTATACAAACACAACAAGACAAATGGTGTGACAACCCTAGGGGGCCACAATCTTGTTGCACAGCTTGCCCAATCCAACAATCTCCGACTGTACGACATCACCGGGCTGGAGGAATTCCGGCGGAGTGCGATGCATGCCCACGCCCTTGGGCGTTCCGGTGACTATGATGTCGCCGGGCAGCAGGGTAATGGTCTGCGACAGACGATTGATCACATCGTCCAGCTTGAAGATCAGACTGCCGGTATTGCCGTTCTGCTTCTCCACGCCGTTGACCCAGGTTTTCAGATTCAAGTTGTAAACATCCGGCACCAGACTCTTGTGCACCACAGCCGGTCCCAGCGGCAGGAAAGTGTCCATCGACTTGCCTATAAGGAACTGACCACCGTTGCGTTCCTTCTGCCAGTCGCGGGCGGAGATATCCTGGGCCACCGAGTACCCGAAGACATAGTCCATGGCCTGGGATTTGGGCACCTGGCGGGCGACCTTGCCAATGACACAGACCAGCTCAACCTCCCAATCGATTTTCTGTGGAATTTTTTTTTTTTGGTTGGTTATCTCGATGAGCCTATCTCTTGTTATCTCTCGCTCCACTTACGCTGCTGGCCGCATGAGCGATGACATTATCTTGAGGACCCACAAGGGCATTGTTGAACTTGCTAAAGAACATGGGTTCCTTGGGGGCCGGCTTGTTCTGCTCATCGCAGTGGTCTTGGTAGTTCAGACCTGTCAGCAGATCGAAAACACGTCATTTGGAGGTCAGGGTCCACCTACATATGTTTATACATATGCATGTAAATTCATTCTTTACCAATGCAGATGATCTTGCCGGGATCGGTGATAGGTGGCAGCAAGGTGACATCATCGTTCACCTCGAGTCGCGGCTGCTTTTCCGCCTTCTTCGCCAATTCCTCCAGATTGGGATCCTGGGCAATCAGGGTCTTCAGATCGCTGGGCACACCCTCCAAGCCGGCGAATTCCACCAGCGACTTTTGATCCTCGGACAGCAGACCAAGTCGCTTGGCCAAGTCACCTCTTCGCAGGTATTGAACGAACCTCATTCTGGCAGCTTGCATTTATGACTGATTTACGTCGACCGAATCTATCGCGGCTATCCAATTAACGCTCCAGTGGCCAAAAACGATTCTCACGTAATGAGGGCACCAGCAATCAGTTAAAGAAGGCACACGCGTTTTTCAACACTGCCAGACCTTAACCCCCTGAAGCCACAGGGGGGCATGCCATATAAATGGCATTTTCTTACTAGTAACTAGCCATAATTTCGCAATAAATAAATGTACATATATCAATAAAAAAAAACATTAAGCAATATATTCCTTCACAATGCTAACAACTCGTTACTGCAAAATTCGAAATCCGTAAAAGGATAAAATAAAAATCAAAACCACATTCAAATTTTGGTGTTATGAAGTCAAGATTCAACATTTATTTAAAGAGAGGGCTCAACTTCGTTTCGCTTCGCAGTGTCAAACGCATTTAACCAAACTCCTCTTCCATCCACACGATAACTTAAGCCGATTTTGTACCTATAGCGATCATCTAAATATGCGTTCCTCCTAGTCGCTACCAGCGGTCACTTTGCCGCCATCCGCGCTGCCAAACTTCTCGAACAGCTCGTACCTCCAGCGCATGTAAGCTACGCGCATTCTGTCCCAAACGTTGTCCACGGAGTCCATGGCTGGGCGCACGTCCAGCAGGGCAAAGCGGTAGTCCTTGTCCACCAGTCCACCGTCGTAGTAGTCAATGACGTAGCGCACATCCTTGCCACAGCGATCGACTATCCAGTCATGCCTATCGAATGGCAGCTCGTATCTGTAAGGCAATGTGAACATTAATTCAGGTAGGATCTTCCCTTTGGAGTCTACCTACCCCAGCCAGCTGCGGAATCGAGCGCGCGGACTGAAGTCCTTGGCCTTGCCACCGAAGCTCTTGAGGCGCGGATTGCCACATTCCTTGGCGTGGAGCGCCTCCCACTTGAGAACCTCCTGCCAGGCCTGCTCGTTGTTGGCATTGTGGATGCGTATGATGTCGCCCATGTCCTTTTGCGATACGTCCTCGGTCTTCCAGCGCCAGCCCTTGCGAAGCATGGCGTTCCAGAACATCTGTTGGCTGGGATACTGCCAGAATTGAACGCTGCCATCCTCGGTGACTTTGGGAATGGTCGACGTCTGGCGGTCGGTGGGCAGTGGGAAGGGCTGATCTGCCGCCGGCTGTTGGTTTGCCGGTGGCATCATATTCAGCGGATTAACGTCGCTGTTGTCGTGCTGCACCGGACACTCGGAAGCGGCCTGCATCTTGGGATGTGGGGGCACGGCGGAGGCCGATTTTGCATCTCCATGCTTCTGATGCATGGGGCATTCTGGTGGCGGGGCACCACCGCCGCTCGTGTACTTGGCGTGGTCCACCGGCACACTCTTCGTGGCCTCCATTTGCACTCGGGTGATAGCTGTATTGCCCATTTTTGCTGGGGATTGGTTAATAACAAAATCTGTGTCACGAGGAAAATCGCATTAGTTCTCTCAGTTGCGTAACTGTAAGGAGTGGGTTACGCTCCTAGTGCTGGGCCCCAACGCCAGGACTTACTCGATCCTAATGGTCACAACTCTCGATATCTGTCGATCTTCTCCTGGAGCCAGTCGCCTTAAATTTTGATTAATATTTTCGTTAGTTCATCGTTAGAACTTTTGAGCCCAAAATGCAGCGAGGTTGTGGTCAGAGCTGCCAGACCGATGGAAAGTGTACCAGTTGTTTCTGCACAGTGACAATATGTTAAGTTAAAAATTTAAAAAATCAACTCGCACCGCACGGCAATGTGAGTTTATGGTGTGTCTGTCTACAAATGAAAAGCATTGTTGAATATATTTCAAGTAAATGAAGTTGTAGTTAAACACCCCAGCTCTGCAGTGCAGTGTTGTGTAGTCGCTGTGCGGTATTTTTAAAAATAAAAGAAAATACATTTTTAAATTCAAGTCTTATTTTGCAAGTGTTATATCTAGTGTTTAAAAAACTTGGGGTAAGTTTTATTTCATATGACATTCCTTCTATTTCTGAGAAAAGTCGCAAGTAAAGCATTGGTAAAAATTTTGATTGTACATTTTTGATATTTGAACGGATGCCTTGACATCCCTATTCGGGGCGTTTTCCAACACCGACCATAGCCCGAAATTTGTTTTTGGGTAGACTTCCGATATTTAGATTGAAAAGTGAGTAAATACGACCGGATAGAGCATTAAAACCTGCGATTTAGGTAAATCTATGGAGCGCCGCAATGCTGGCCGGCAGGATGGAATGAAAAGATCCGCATATCTCCAGTTTTAGAGCAGAGATTACCGCACTACCTGCATAGCTCCTGTGATGTAACCACACGACAAATTGCCACTGGACCAGATATAATTGTTATTATCGTGTTTTGTTTTTGTACTGACCCATGTTATCCCTTTCAGAATGACCGCCGTGTTCCGCGTAGGACTGGTGCGGCTCGTCAGCCGCGCCACACAGTCGCCCAATCTTCTCCAGGCGCAGACGAATGCCCTGCCCGCTGCCTTCCAGCAGCGATGCAGCATCTCCGGCAAGACGATGCGAGGTGGACCCCGGGTGCCCAAGGCCACCCCCTATCCGTACAAGACGAAGAAGTACAGCGTGTTCAATGCTTTTTTCGACAAGACCTCCAAGCGTTTTGACGAGAACTCCAAGGTGATCTGTGTGGAGGGACCCATCGCGGCCGGCAAGTCAAAGTTCGCCAAGGAACTGGCTGAGGAGCTGGACATGCAGTACTATCCAGCAGTGGACCTGGACCTAATTTACATCAATTCGTACGGCTATGACATGAGGAAGTTGGATCCCCAGTTGCCCCCTAGCTGCCGCAGCTACGATGTGCGCAATTTCTGCCTGGACCCCAGCCACGATCTGGCTGCCCAGTTCCAAATCCGCATGTACATGCTGCGCTATTCGCAATACATTGATGCCCTGCAGCACATCCTAAGCACCGGCCAGGGTGTCGTCCTCGAGCGCAGCCCCTACTCGGACTTTGTTTTCATGGAGGCCATGTTTCGGCAGGGTTATCTGTCCCGCGGTGCCCGTTCCGTGTACAATGAGCTCCGACAGAACACCATTGGAGAGCTGCTGAAGCCGCATTTGGTTATCTACTTGGACCTGCCGGTCGATGCCGTGAAGAAGCAGATCAAGGCACGCAATGTGGACTACGAGGTGCAATCGAAGGTGTTCAGCGATGCCTACTTGAGCGATTTGGAGCAGCTGTACAAGCAGCAGTACCTCAAGGACATCTCCACCCATGCCGAGCTGCTCATCTACGACTGGACAGCCGGCGGTGAGACTGAGGTTGTGGTGGAGGATATCGAACGCATCGACTTCGACCAGTTTGAGGCGGATTCTCACAACAAGAAGATGCTCGACTGGCGTTTCCCGCTGGAGCCCGAGTGGTGCGAGGCCCGTATCAAGTACTGCCACGAGAAGCCCGATCTGATGAACTACTTCAATGTGCCGCGTTTCGATGTCCCGGAGCTGGTGCGCAGCGCTGACGACGGCAAAGTCTGGCGTGATGTCTGGTTCAATGTGAGTGCGGTGTTTCAATTTCCCTGTTCAATTTATTTTTACATTCATTCTTCTTCGCACATAGGCTCCCGGCATGAAGTACCGTCCTGGCTACAATGCAGACATGGGCGACGAGGGTCTGCTCACCAAGACGAAAATGGGCATCAACCAGGGCATCTAGAGGGTGTTTGCTATGCGCTCGAGTTGAAATCACCTGGCGAAATGTGTTAATTATCTAATAAACTATCTAGTAAAATAATGAGAACGCAATCACTTAGCGAATATGGTAACTCGACTGTAAATACTTTTCATACAACAAAACTCGAAATATTGGGTTTATTTATACTTTTTTTTTTGAATTCAGCTTAATCATGAATAACTAAACATATTTCTATCCTCTCCAGTTTCATTGATCAACCAGAGATTAATTTGTGAAATTTGTTTAATTTATGCATTATATTAGAGAATACTTTGTACACATTTAGCACTATAACTCCGGTTGCGCTATGGAACATTTGGGTATTCGTTCTCCCGCGGATACTTAAACGCGGATCAATCGCTGTCGTAGTCGTTCTTTCCAGCACCGCCGCCCACCGAGGTGAGCGGTCGCCGTGACTCCTCGTCGGATCCGTAGACGACATCCTCATCGGAATCGTCGATCATGGAAATAGCCGGATTATCCTTGGTGACAGCCAGCTCCGCCTGGGCGAACCGTCCATCCGGCGAGTACACATACGCCATGGTGTACAGGTAAAAGTTAAGCAGCCCGTAGAAGCACATAAACTGTGCAGAGCTGCGATAGGTGGTGTTAAGTGAGGCGACAAAGTTGTCCTCCAGGATGCCGAAGCCAAAGCGACACGTCGTCACCGTGATGGATATGGACAGGACGAACAGCATAAGCAGCGTGAGGAACTTCAAGCGCATATCTGGCGAAATGGATAAAGCATTATATCGTAAGATCAGACTGGGAGCACCCTGCATTATGTCTCACCAAAGTACGGCATGGAGCGCAGCTCGGTGTACGCCCGCAGTAGCAACAGCAGCAGATAGAGCACATACATGCAGCAGGCGATGTAGAAGAACATCTTGAAGCCCTAAGAATGATTTGGTTTTCTTATTACATTTCATTGGTATGTATATGATGTATACCCACATTGTAGTTTTTCGTATCCACAAAGTGACTGTATGTGGGATCCCTCAGCTCGTTGCACTTCTCCCACGTGGCCAGGACGATGGCGCACAGCCAAATGGGCAGGACGACGATCACCTTGACCAGGTAGAACCGCACGAAGCTGCGCTCGTTCTGTCGCAGTCCATGGTAGATGCACAGCCAAAACATAAGCAGAGCACAAAGGAACGTGGCTTGCAGAATGGCGTCCAGCATTCCAGGCAGCCAGGAGTTCATCAAAAATATCAGCGGGAAGAAGGGATCTGTGCGTAGAAGATTATTAGTCTATAGACTCCAACTAATCCGGATGAAACACCTACTGTCGTACAAAAGCAGCAGGGGCAGGAGTACCGACAACCATCGCTGCTCAATGGACCAATCATAGATTGGATACTTGCGCAAGGTGTGGGCATACCAGCACTGCAAGCAAAGAGATAGCATTATTCCATATTTCTAGAACCATTTGCAAATCACTTACTATGACAATGAAGGTGAACAGCAGAAAGATGCACCTAAACCAGATTTCAATCTGCGTGAAGTCCGGACTGTAAGTCTTGAACTAAAGTGAAAAGTTAGTGACCACCACCCACGATGGAAATGCCATGCCACTCACGTAAAACGTTATGCTGCGTATATTATACTTCTGATGGAATGACTCCAAGCCGTAGAAGCGCACAGTGATGATATAGTGGGCATAGTCGAGGAATCCCAGATGCATCACCGTGAACTCCTCGCAGTCGTTGCGTACGCAGACCAAGTGCCGCGTCCGGTTGTGAGCCACTCCGGATCCAAGGACACTTTGGGGCTTGTGCTGCTCGTTTATGCCATCGATTGAGACGCTCACTTGGAAACTCTTGTCGTAACGCTCGTCTGAATGATTGTCATATACATAAGATAAGTAAAACAGTCGTAATCACAAGACCCACCATCGTTGTTGTCCGTCACCAGCTTGACTATCAGCCACATTTGCTGCGAGTATGTGGTGGTCAGCGGCGACTTCATGGCGAAGGGTCCCTTCCCCAGGACCGTTGGGCTGTGCGCCAGCGAGGTGTTCGCCAGAATCTGCTTGGCGGTCAGCGAGGAAGTGCTGGTTATGGGCGGTCCCGTCAGCCCGATGACGATGCCCAGACCGAAGCAGGTGAAGAATCCCAGGAAGACCATGACAAACTCGCGCTTGTGCATCGAGTAGAGCCGCATGTGGACGGATCGCTCGCAGCGATCGTGGTGATAGGCGGGCGAGATGTACCTGCTGAAGTCGCTGAACAAATCGCTGAACTGCGAAAGGGACGATTTGAGGCGCAGCAGGAGCCCGCCGGACGGCAGCTGGTAGGCGTAGCCCAGGCCAGAGGCATCCGCATCCGAGTGGGGCTTGGCCATGGCCGCTGGCAGGAATTACGGGTGTCTAGCTGATGCTCGGTGTCCACCTAGCCGTCGCTCTTTACTGCATCTCCTCTACGCCGTAGAACTCTTTTTTCACGTTTTTTTTAGGGATTATTGACAAGTCTTCCACTATCCGCCCGACGTTTGTGCGCCTTTCGTGGAAAATATCGATTTTGGCCAGCACTACTCGCATATGTTTTGGCTTGCAAGTGGGGGTGGCTGGGCCATAGGGTGGTGGGCGGACCATCCGTCGAGTTGTTTGCCATTTCACATGCACTGCGCATGCGGACTCTTATCACAACTGAAGGTAAATAAAAGGCACAGGCTTGTCCAGGGAATATTATGGAACCGGACGGATAAATAACTTAAGAATTCAATTGGGCTTGATACACATGCATATATCCCACATGAATTATATGAGCTCAATTCAAACATAATGGGTGTGCAATATAATCAATCAATTTACACATCAGTTTGGCTTACATCTATCTAGTTTATTTTGTGGGGACCTTTAGTCCCAATATTTTATCTGGCCATCCCAGCCAGCGGTGACCACTTTGCTGGCCTCGTGCGGATGCCAGAGGGCACTGATGCAGACGCCGTCGTGCGCTTGCCACTTCTTGTACATCTTCGTCGTCTTCCAGTCCCAAATATAACATTTGCCATCGCCATCGCCCGACACCAGGTAGCTCATGTCCGGCGAAAAGTCCAGCTGGCAGGCGTAGCCAGAGACCATGTGACCGGTGAAGGTCTTTTTGCGGTTCATCTTGAAGCGATTGAGGGCGGAGAAGATGACGATCTTGTTGTCCAACGACTGGCAGGCCATCCATTTGCCATTGGGCGCCAATGTGACTGCCGGCATGGAATGCATAGTGGGATCGGCAATGTACTTCATGTCCACAGGAATGTCCCACTCCCATATGCGCATCGATTTGTCGTCCGAAGTGGTCACAAACCGTCGGTTGTCGTCCACAAAGGTGATGGTGCTCACTGATCCCAAATGCCGGTCATATTCCTGTACAATATCACCGCTGCGAGTGTCCCACTGCGAATTGATAGGAAAACAATTGTTATATGAGCATCTACTTTTGTAAATTTTACTTACGCAAATGATCTTCTTGTCGGAAGTGCCGGCAACGAACAAATGTTGCTTGCTATTATCCGGATGGAATTTCACACAGAAAGGCATTTTACGCGTTGTGAATCGGGACACTACATCGCCCGTTTCTGCATCCCACAACTTTATGTAGCGATCATATGAAGCAGACAGAAAGTTGGTACCCCTGTTGTTCCACGCAATGTCCTTGATGGCCTGCCGATGACCGGAGAAGGTGCGTATGCAGCGTCGCTCGCCGTAAACCTCCCACAGTTTGACCCGGCAGTCCATCGAACCGGAGAGCAGGAGATGAGCGGTCTTAGGGAACCATCGGATGGAGGAGATGCCCTTGTTGTGGCCCGACCAGGTATGTATGTGCGCCTTGGGCAGGAAGCATTTGGTCGGTGGTGCATTCGATCGTAGATTCACGCCAAGATCATGAGGAGCGTGCAAATAAGAGCGGCCCTGGTAGTCGTACGCATCCTTGACTGTGGAGCAAAAAAGGAAAAGATTATTAACGATATATATTCGGTGGCTACTAGATTAAACTCACTGTGCAGTGTAGACTTCTCCTCGAGCGGCTTGTCCTCGGGAATGCGTCCGCGCTTATGCCGCTTCGACAACAGCTCGTCCAGTTCGGCGCGCTCCTGTTCATTTGGCTTTGCCACCGACACCTCGTTCTCGAACTTGCCCCAGGGACCGAGAAAGCCCTCAATGTCCTCGGGATTATCATTTTTCTCTTGCTTGCGCAGTTTCTTTGCCTTGGGCGCCTCGAACACCGTCTTGCCATTGTCATCGTACGCGGACTGCAGGTCACCCACAAAAGACTGGCCGTCCGCCTGATCGTCCACGCTCGGGTCCAATGCGTAGCCGTAGGTGTGAAAGGTGCGTCGCTGGTTCTCAAATTCGAAGGCATTGATGTGGGCCTTCTCTACGTAGCCGGCAAGGGTGTTCCGCGGAGCGCGCTGCTGCATGGTGAGGTCCGGATGCTCCGGACCCTTTACCGGAGCATACATTTCCTCATAGCGCGGATTGTAGGTTACCTCCTTGAGCGTGGGATCCAGAGTTCGGGGCACTGCCGATGCTCCAAGGGGAACCACCGTTGGCGCCGCACAAACAGCAATGGAATTGGATAGCGAGTGTGTCTTGTCGACGGGCAGCAGGTGATCCGGAATGGGAGCGGAGGACTCTGAATTGGTGGTGGCTGTGGCGGCGTCCTCATGGTCCGATTCTCCATCCGAGGAACTGGCGTATGACTGAAGGCCCAACATTTAGAGGCTGCGGACGAACTCTGTGTACTTGTTCACAAAATGCTGAAGGTAGATCACGACCAGAGTGTAGAGGAGGAATACGAAAACGTTAATGGATATTTCCATTCGTCTACACGTTTGCGTTTATCATCAGTTGCTTTAGTAAAAGTAACAAAAACATATTTATATATCTATCAAAACTAGCGATGGTGCGTGCTATCTGTTATCGATATTATTGAATGGCTATGTTATGGTCTCACTACGGTCGCTAAAATGCAAGCTGATTAAAGCTTATTTTAAATTTTTCAAATAAATTTTGATATGCTGTACACAAATATGAAAGAAGTTATTTTAGCTGATGTTGCAGAGCATTTTGCTCAAACCTCTATTCAGTGCTGATTGATAACAGGTAAGGAAATACGGTCATACTGAATAAGTGATAAATTTTGGGAACTTTTGACCGCTGAAAATACCGTCTCTGTAAATTAGTCACAATGGTAGAAGGCAAGCACTGGAGCTACGACATCCTCAAACAGATCGCCATCGAGGGATGCACCGAGGACGTGGAGGACTTGAAACAAACCCTTGCTGATGAGATCGGTTCGCAACGCAGATTGGATTGCATACGAACCATTGAGGATTTAATTGACTGCCTGGAACGAGCGGACGAACTGTCGGAGGACAATGTGGAGCCACTGCGCCGGATGTCGGGCAATATGCCGCAGCTCATCGAGGCTCTGAGCAACTACACTCCACCGGAAAACTTTCGTGGACGTCCGGTGAATGTGTACCAGGAACTCCGATTGGCCGAGGAACTTCGTCAGCAGCTCCGGATTGCGCCAGCGTCCCAGGGTGCTCAGCCATCAGTTTCGGCACTAGCTGCCGCTGTGCTTCCATCAGGAATCCAAAACTATGCCACCCCAGCTGCTTTTACGGATAGCAAACGAACGGCGGTTTTTAAGAAAATATCCCAGGAACTGGGTCGCTATTGGCGACGACTGGGCCGATCGGCGGGCATAGGCGAGGGCCAAATGGACACCATCGAGGAGCGTTACCCGCACGACCTGAAGTCCCAGATTCTGCGACTGCTGCAGGTCATCGAAGAGGACGATTGCCACGATCCCAAGCACTTTCTGCTTCGTCTGTGTCGCGCCCTGGGCGATTGTGGTCGCAATGATCTGCGCAAGAACGTGGAGCAGATAATGTCGCATTAGAAAGCATTCTTTACATGAATTTTGTTATGATTTTAGTTATTATTGTGCTGGAGAGCAACAATGTGTTGCCTTTATCCTTGCCTTTATACCAGATCATAAAAATCGCATACTAAAAATCATGATCTTATGATAAGAAAATGTGATTCCCATTTTGAATGATAATAGATAGATTAATTTGATTCTCTTATCCACCTTTTGCGTGGAACTATCGAATTGGCGATTATCGATAAGCACAGCTGGCTGGCTATCGTTTGTTTCGGGGTGAATGGTTAGCAACACGTGCGCGCAATATTTTATTTGAGAATTCTGTTTTTAACCATTAAAGTGTATTAAAAAGCATACATAGTTAGCAATATGTCTATTCGGGAGAAGCTGCTGATGAAGAAGATCGTTAAGCGGGAGAAGATGAAGAAGGAGCTCTCGCAGAAGAAGGGAAACAAGAAGGCCCAAAAGCAGGAGCCATCCAAACAAAATGGCAATAAACCCAGTAAAAAACCCGAGATACTCAGTAAAAAGCATGTGGCCGAGGATGAGGGTACGATTGAAAACATGTGTGCATTGTAAAAATATGTAATATTCACTTTTCGACCGGCAGATGACGACTTAGAGGAAGATTTCCAGGAGGCGCCGCTGCCCAAGAAGAAGCAACAAAAACAGCCTTCAAAAAAGCAAGAAATTCAGGTGGCCAACTCGGATTCGGAATCCGATGACGATGAGCAGGAGGATGAGGCAGATGAGGATAGCGATGTGGACGAAGTAGCCGAAGTTGATGAGGACGATGTGGACAGCGGAAGTGAAGACGATGACCAGCAGGAAGGTTAGTAATAGAGTCGATATTTAGGGAATTCGTTCTAGCTACATATAATAATGATGATTTTTAAAGGCGAATTTGAGCAGCTCTGGAGCAGCGAGTTAATGTTGCCCAGGGCAGGCATGAAATCCATTTAAAAACCAACTGAATTATATCAAATATTGGAATACTGTATTCCTGAGAAACCCAAAATTAACCAAGATTACCTATTTCAGATGAAGATGAAGAAGAGCCTGTGCCAGCCAAGAAAACGAAGTTGCTTCCCAACAAGTCCAAGGCACAGAATGGCAAACCAGCTAAAGACGACAAGCCCTTTACTGTGGAATCCTCTCTGGCTGCTCTGGACTACCGAGATTCGGATGATCGCAGCTTTGCCTCCCTAAAGGGCGCCGTGTCCGAGGCCACATTGCGAGCCATTAAGGAGATGGGTTTTACCGAGATGACTGAAATTCAGGCGAAATCACTGACACCCCTACTAAAGGGACGCGATCTGGTGGGTGCTGCCCAGACGGGTTCCGGCAAGACCCTGGCCTTCCTGATACCCGCCGTCGAGCTGATAAACAAGCTGAGGTTTATGCCACGCAATGGCACCGGTGTGATCATCATCTCACCTACCCGAGAGCTGTCCATGCAGACTTTCGGTGTGCTCAAAGAACTGATGGCACACCACCATCACACTTATGGCTTGGTGATGGGCGGCTCCAATCGGCAGGTGGAGAGCGAGAAGTTGGGCAAGGGCATCAACATACTGGTGGCCACACCGGGTCGTCTGTTGGATCATTTACAAAACTCGCCTGACTTTCTGTACAAGAACCTTCAGTGCCTGATTATCGATGAAGTGGATCGGATTCTGGAGATCGGTTTTGAGGAGGAGCTTAAGCAAATTATTAATCTGCTGCCAAGTGAGTTACGAGTATCTATTAAAGGTTCTAATTGTATTTTTAAACTAACTTTATCTTTCAGAACGCCGCCAGACGATGCTCTTTTCGGCCACACAGACGGCTCGCATCGAAGCGCTTTCCAAGCTGGCCCTTAAGTCGGAGCCAATTTATGTGGGTGTTCACGATAACCAGGACACCGCGACTGTAGATGGACTCGAGCAGGGATACATTGTGTGCCCCTCGGAGAAGCGCCTGCTCGTGCTCTTCACGTTCCTCAAAAAGAATCGCAAGAAGAAGGTGATGGTGTTCTTCTCGTCCTGCATGTCCGTCAAGTACCACCACGAGCTTTTCAACTACATTGATCTGCCAGTGACCTCCATTCACGGTAAACAAAAGCAAACGAAACGAACGACCACTTTCTTCCAGTTCTGCAACGCGGAATCTGGAATTCTCTTATGTACGGATGTGGCTGCTCGTGGATTGGACATTCCGCAAGTCGATTGGATTGTGCAGTACGATCCTCCAGATGATCCACGCGAATATATTCACAGGGTGGGCCGAACGGCCAGAGGATCGGGCACCTCGGGTCACGCCCTCCTTCTGATGCGACCGGAGGAGCTGGGCTTCCTGCGCTACCTTAAGGCCGCCAAGGTGCCGCTCAACGAGTTCGAGTTCTCCTGGCAGAAGATAGCTGATATTCAACTGCAGGTGGGTGCTCTTTTTTTGCGTTAAAATTGTAACCTATGGATTAAGGTCTGATCTAATTCTTATGTTTCTTATCCGTTGCAGCTTGAGAAACTGATCGCCAAGAACTATTTCCTAAACCAGTCGGCCAAGGAAGCCTTTAAGTCGTATGTGCGCGCGTACGACTCGCATCAGTTGAAGCAGATCTTCAATGTGAACACGCTGGACCTGCAGGCGGTTGCGAAAAGCTTTGGATTCCTGGTGCCACCCGTAGTTGACCTGAAGGTGGGCGCGGCCAAGCGGGAGCGACCGGAAAAGCGAGTGGGCGGCGGCGGTTTTGGGTTCTACAAGAAAATGAACGAGGGATCGGCCTCCAAGCAGCGGCACTTCAAGCAGGTCAACCGCGACCAGGCCAAGAAGTTTATGCGTTAATTTTTTAGATTTAGGCAGAGATATACCGTTGCATATTGTAAATCAGCTGCTTTACTTGAGTGTGTTTATACAAATAAGCAAAAGATATAAAACTAAATGTTTCCAATTCACGAATGCACGTAACCATTTGGCCAGGTCATCATCATCATAATCATTAACAACTGGCATCCCACTCGATCTCTCGATGCGGATGTGACTTCTCCTTATTTGCCGCTTGTTGTTTCAAATGTTTATTGTTGTCGCCGTCGAGTCGAGCTGAGTCGCCTCCCCAAATTTGGCCGATTGCGCTTTTTTATTTCGTCTGTCGCTCGCCAAATTGTGCTACTTTTAGGCCCATGCTCGCCCAGTCCAAGTCCCTCCTAAACGGGGGCGACGCTATTGTTGGGCCAACTAATCGATGATCGGGCGCTTAATCAATTGCTGGCTTACGGGCGCCCACTGCGCCACTGCATTGGCCAATTGAAACAGCATTGGGCAGCGATCAATTTTCCAATAAAACTCGTTTAGGCCGCCGTTTTGAAGAGATTCCATCACCCACAATACGAAAATATAATTGCGGGCCACCTTGGCTTGAATATAATTGAATCTTTAATCTACAGTTCGTAGTAGAACTTAAGGTATTTTAGTTTTTAAATTAGTCAAAATTATAACAAGGAAGCTTATAGGGATTACGATCATCTTTTTCTTGAAGTTTCATAAAAGGAATACACCATCTTTCGATTAAATAATATTTTGCGCAGGTTTTGCACTTAAAGAAGTCGATTTTTAAAACATTAAGTGTAGAGTAAATAGTAGTTTAACCCCTTTACTTAATTGTTTTTTTTTTTTTTTAACTATGAACTTTGAAATATTTTCAAGTTATCGAGTTTCTGTAAGTGCGCAAATTGGATGTTGTTGGGGTCGTGGGCGTGACGAACGTTTGGAGACCACAACGCGGTACGCCCACACGCACACGCCCCCTCACCGCCCGCGCCACTGCCCACTTGCCACTAGCACTTGTTTCTAAAAGCCAAGTTAACGTTGTTTCTGTGAATGAAAAAGCCAACGCGCTCGAGTTTACTCATTCATGAGTACTTTGCGGATCGTGGTTGGATTAGTTTTGCCCAGACTGCGTTTTGTTGAATCCAATCAGCTGGTCGGGCACAATATGCAAAGTGGAAACTTTATGAATGGATTCGGAAAACGGATGACGGGGGAACGGGGAAGGAGTTTCACCTGTGGGTCGCTGCGACGTGTGACACAGAAAATGCATTCGCACAGGCGACAAAAATATGGTTGGAAAAAAAAATTGGTAAATATTGGGGAAAACATAAATATTACATTTTAATAACAAGCTAAGAATACACATAAAATCTGTAGATACTATAAATAAATTGTATTCATTAAAGCCCCACACTTGTGAGCATGGTCAAAAACCAAACCACTCTGGACACTTTTGTATCTGACAGATACTTACTATCTGTGTGGGTGTTGCAGTTCAGTTTCTTTGTGGCACCCTAAAACTGACAAACTCAACCGGTGGCGCCCACACGGCCGCGTCTCATGCGTAATGGAAACAACTGGGAACTGGTTAATGGCCGACTGCCGCCTGGCTTTTGGCCAACATATTGCTAATTACACACTCTCACACCCAATGGTTTTTTTCTGTGTCGGAGGTAAATTAAGAAAAAGAATGTTTAATTTGTCGTTTAGGCCACAAAGCCGCTAAATGTCTTGGCCAAATTTGCATGCGACACAAACGTGCAGTGGCCAAAAAAGGATTCCCGGACCAGCAAAGTAGTGTTAGCGCCGCCTGGCAGGTTGTCAATCGTTGGAACCACTTCCTTTTAAGCAGGCGAATTGGTCAAACAATCGAATTGCATTTGGGATGCAATATCTCGCTGTTCTTAGTAATAACTCACTCCTCTTGAAGGCGGCGAAAGACTTTAGATTTAGGTGCTTGTATTAATGGTGCATCGACTTTTCAACTTAAATTTACACTCAAGTTTAACCAATTCAAGCATTTTTCTCGCCTAACTTTACAGCTGCTGGAAAACTTTTGTATTTCCGTTTTCCAAAACCGAAAGTGCCGCCCAAAACGACCTACTCACAATGAAAAACACCATATTCAAAAGGGCAAATTCCAAAGCCCTAGAGAGATTAACGGCCCAAGGAAAACTTGCCACTTCGGACTTGGCCAGATGTCCAATGGACGACGTGGGTGTGCGGATTGGAAAGGGCTTCGGTCTGTGGCCCAGAGATTTAAATCGGATATCCATCCCATAAGCAAACAATGTCTCAATCGCCACGCACATTGACACATTTTTCAATGGCACTAAAACTATATAATGGGGCCGTACAACACATTTAATGTCGGCCCACACACAGGCCAATTCCGATCGGTTTGAGCCAAGTGCACACAAATTTGGTGGGACTTGTGGCCGGACTGTGAAACTTGGCCAGGTGAGGTCCGGTGGTGGGAGTCTGCTTTCCAATGGAACGACCAAACCGCTGTCCATCCACAACTTTGGCCACTTTAAACTTTCACGTCTCATTTTGATGCATGCGGGTTTCAAAAATCGGATCTTGCCCCATGCCTGGTGTTAGCTAGATGTGCCGCCCCAGAAATTTTGGGTTCCGTTGAGGGTGGCTGTTGCAATGAAGTGATCCTCATACATATATATCAAAATATTGTTGAAAACACAAGAGTTGTAATATTGGAAGGACCTAAATGTAAACAGAACCAGAGTCAAATTTTAGAATAAAAGTAAAATTGTAACGATAATAAATTATTTTTAGTACGTAATATCTTGCTAATGTGTTGAATTTTTGTGAAATTCGCCAACCACACGGAAGCCAGCGAAAAGTGTCTTTCGCGATGGAAAGTAAAAGTTGTCGCCGGCCTAGGGTCGCTTATATGGTGCGTCCATCGAAACGCTCGCGAATGCCAATTTTCCCACATACATTTCGCGTTTTGCGGCAGAGTTAACCAAGTTAACACCAGCATTTGGCCAGTACGGGTTCGGGGGCTCATTTGCATGGTGTTTTGGGCTTGGGGCCCAGATGCTAGCCCCCGCATATGTCCGGCGAAACAAAATGCCGCTTGGTTCTAATCTGCCAGCAATTTCCGTGCGCAATTAATGCCCCCACAGCGCAGTGTCTTAATTAATTCAAAATCAACGCCAACGCGCCAAATTGTGGCCCACCCAGCGACCTGGTGGCAACGCTGAATATTGTTAGTCAATTAATGCATTAACTAGGCTCCATTTGGCAGAATATTAATGGACCACCTTTGTATTTAGTTGCTTTTAACTTATTTGGCCATTTATTAACTTTTATATTTGCACTTTTGGGCAAAATATGTGTAATAAGTTAACCAGCTGCGCAACTCTGTTTGAGCGGAATGGCAACGCTGATGGGTGATCTCGCATGCTAGCAGTAGGGTGCGAGAGAGCCAAGTCAGAGAGAAATTGACGTCAAAAAGTTTGATATTGGGGTATTTTACTTTGGAAATGGTTATGCAAATATTGACTATACATCACCGAGTATTTAAAAGCACTGATTCGTTAGAAATATAAAAGAATTTACATGAAAGTACCCCAAATATATAGCTAAATATTTTGTCTTAACTATTTTTTAAAAGCAACCATACTTTGTGACGTCACTAACCGAGAGAGCAGAGAAACAAGAGCACTCTGAAACCACCACCCCACGATCGCACTGGCATGATCTCACACTTACAACGTTTTGTGCTCTTCGCTTCGCATTCAGTTTCTTTTTCTCTTTCTTTGCGCACGGTTCAGTGGTAGGAAAATTAGGAGGAATCGTTCAGTAAAGTCCCGAGATCCGTTCGCTATTGCCCGACTCGAATAAAATCCATATACACATATATCAAATAAACAAAGGAAAGGAGTCCTCAGAGAAGAGAAGTGTGTTTCAAAAACAAAATACTTTCGAAACAAAACGAAATGAATAAAAGCCAAAGCCACCCAGCAGCAACAACAAATACATAATCAGCAACTGTGCATATTTCTGCGAAGTTTGCTGCGTTTTGAGATCGTTTAAGTGGCCTTGTACACTCGGTACATATCCAGGCAAAGGAATTTATACCTTTCTATCTTCAAAACGTAGAAATTTGAATATAAAATTTATTTAAATACTTTTTGTTGTATTTGCTGTTGCAGCAGCCAAATGAGCGAGGGAGAGAGAGAGGCAGCTATTTTGACATTCTGCTTTCATTCATCTCCGTCGCATATACAGTTTTACTGTATATTGTCCGTGTGTGAGTGAGCGATCGCCGAGGAATTTTCTGCCTTCGCTTTCGACTTGCTGCGCTCTCTCAGTATCTCTCGCATTGTTGTTGCTGCCGATCGTAAAAAATACTTTTGGGCGGAGTTGTTTTCATTTCGTTTTCCGTTTTCAATATCGCTCGCGTACGAAACTTAATGAATTTCCCAACTCCCACAGTAACGTGTTAAAAGTAGCAAAAACAACTAAAAAAAAGTGTGCACTAAGTAAAGAAAGCAGAGACCCAAGGAAAGTTGAAAGTTGAAAACCAGAATCTCGACGAGAACAAAATAAAAAGTTTCCAAAAACCCACACATCACACACGCACGCAGCAAAATGAGTGTCTGTGAGAGCAAAGCCGTTGTGCAACAGCAACTGCAGCAGCACTTGCAGCAACAGGCAGCCGCAGCAGTTGTTGCGGTCGCGCAACAGCAGCAGGCTCAAGCCCAAGCTCAAGCCCAGGCTCAGGCCCAGGCTCAGGCACAGCAGCAGCAACAGGCGCCGCAGGTGGTGGTCCCCATGACCCCGCAGCACTTGACCCCGCAGCAGCAGCAGCAGAGCACACAGAGCATCGCCGACTATCTGGCCCAGTTGCTCAAGGACCGCAAGCAGCTGGCCGCCTTCCCCAACGTCTTCACCCACGTCGAACGCCTGCTGGACGAAGGTAAGTCGCTAAAACTCAAACCGAGTAAGATCCCTCCAAGTCACAGGATCATCCTAATCGCGGATCAAAGACTCAGCGGCAGGATAAAAAACACTAGCTAGCCTTTTTTGAATCAAACGGCACGAACAGTCTTATTGAAGTCCATAAAAAGTTTGTTATTGTGACAATATCCTGTACCATTCGGAATTTGTTATATATTAAATCTGATAATGCTTTAATATCAGTTTTAAGAATTTAAGCTACACAAAAAATAAATTTAGATATCCTTGGTATAATGTTTAGTTATTTAACTCTAGAATGTACTTTAAATTTGTGTTCGTATTCCGAAAATTTATGAAAGGAACATTAAACTATTGTAGTATACAAATCGATGCCATTACAATTTGGTTTATATCTGTTTTAATCAAAATCAAATCAAAAAATATTTGCAAAGCACTTTAATTCCGAGAATCTAGCGGGATTTATTGTAAACATGTATTACAGAGACTGCAGGTATTTAGAACACATTTACTTTGGGTAAATGTGAGAGATTAAATGAGTAAATATGTTATTTTAAGTGGTGACTTCATTTTCAATCGTGAGGGCCAGGCGTGCTAATAATTAGGGTGCCTCTAACCAAGTGATCACTGTAGTTCAATCAGTTTTGGGCCATGGATCTCTGGGTGTCTGGTTTGTCTCCTCGGCGTCTCCTTTTCTGCATCTTCTCCATTGCGGGTTCTGAGTTCATTCCACCTTACAAACCCAAACGAGATGTTTGTTATTTTTAGTTACTTCCTTTTTGTGCGCCTCTTCGCGAGCGCACACTACTTACACCTCTCTCCGTGCTCTCTCCTTTTGTCTTCTTGGCTCCACACTTGACTGCCAGTGCAGCCTTTGTTGTTCCTATTATGAATTCTTTGTTGACTCGGCCATTCGTAAACCAACAAGAAGGGAGGCGTGGATTTGAAGGGACACAGAAGGAGATGCGAAACCCCAGGGGGGAACCCCCAACACAGAAAGAAACAATAATGTGGTGTGGAATGATGTGATAAGAGATCATTTTATTCATCATATGCTAAAAGTTTTAAAATTTTTAAATATCGAAAATTATTGGATCCATTTAACAACGATTTGTTTTGCTCTGTGCACTGAAAGTGTAGCAAACTTATCTGAAATACGAAAGATTTACCTCAACTGCCCACGCTTTGCCTCAAAAACCGAAAAATCAAAAAAAAAAAAGAAAATATGAATAAATATATACGGCAACGAAGCAAACACTTTGAAAGGCAAACCAACAAAAGTCAACTTTCGGGGCGGGATAAGGGCGGGGGCGTGGCACTACCTGGTCGCATCTTGTATCTTGTATCTCGCATATCGGAGCTCTCGTTTCTGTATTTGCCCAACATCTGTTGCCCATATGCAGGCCGGCCAAGAGGGTGTGTGTCGCCTCGTAATGACAAAATTATGTTGCACAGATACACAGATTCAGATACTCGTGGTGCGGTATTTGCGGATTGCAAGGTACCGCTAGATGGCCAGGGTACACTTATTATGTACAGCGTATGTTTGGATTACTTTTAATATATGTTTTTACCATATCGCTTGATCAATTTGCTTATAACTACTACTACAATTTAAATAACATTTAATTATTGCAATTAATCCGGAAATGTGATAGCAAATGGTCTGTATAATAAGATGCAAGATCTTGATTTCTTTCTTCATTAGGAAAATATCCAAGAAGTCGGTGGTCTTATCTAGACCAATCAGATTATTGATTACCAGGTACCAGGTATCGCACAGTCGGAAAACTCGCCCAAAAGCTTATATTCTTGTTTTGGTTTCGTCTCGGCATAACTGCAAACTAGTTTGCGTCTACAAATTGTATTTGCTAAAAGCAAAGCGTTGACAATTTGTAAAACTCGTTCCACCAGACTACAAAATCCAAAGAGCTGAAATAGGCAAAACAAAATACAGATTTGAAACCCACCTCGTTGGCTTATCAGCTTAGTGGGAGGGTGTCGGACTGGATTTTTGGGATTTGAGATTTGGGACCTGGGAACCCGAGTGCCGTCCACTATTTACGAATACTGACCGTATTCGACTGCTAACTTGGCCCGACCGCTAACGGCTTTCAACTTTTCAACTTGCTAGAAGTTTTTGTGTTTTTTCTCATTTTGCAACTTTCTCTTTTCAATTGCTGTCGTCGCTGGGCTGTGTTTTTGTTTTCGTTAGCTTGACATGCGGGCCAAATCCAAATGCAAACCCCACATTCACATGCGGTCTTTGGGGCAACTGAAAAATTGTTTATGTTTTACCCTTTTCCCAGAGGGTGCCAAATTTATTATCCGAACTCGACTGGAATTTATATGTTATTTCGTTGATTTCTTTAACCTATTTCCCTTGGCTTACATGAGTTTGCTTTTGATGAAAGCCCGCAAATTCGAACTTATTACGATCTGCTTAAATCTTTGATTTTAATACGTACTTAACTTTATTTTATTCACGTGTTAAATTCCTCAATCGAACGAAAACATTCGCCTATGAAATTTTCATTTTATTATAATTTTAACTTAATCACTTCGAGAACACATATAAAATTTGTTGACTTTTGATGTGTTTGTTGCAAGCTGAAAAAAATGTTAAGTAGCTTAAAAAATTTCTGAAATTTACCTGCATACACTTTGTGTCTGTCAGAGATATTTCGAGAGATCTAATTAGGTTCCTGCCTTACCTCAAGCAACACTAACAACAGCAATAGCCGCTTTTTGAGGTTGCGGTTGCTGTTTTTTTTGGTTTTTATTTTTATATATTGTTTTTTATTATTGCGGGTGTGCAGCTAAGTTGGCTTGGGGGTTTGGCGTTCTGCTCGCAATCATCAGTTGGCTTCCTGTTGGGCGTTCGGCCGTTCACTTGAAATGCACAGGCTGTCTGTTTGGAAATATCTGCGTACTTACTGTGCGTTTCACAGCTGTAAGGCACTGCAGTTGGAGCTAATATATTTGAGAACTAAACAAGTTTTCATTTTCTAAATTTATTAAGCTGGGTGTAAATTACCTAAAAGTTCGAAATATTTAAAGATGAGGTTATACATCTAAGAATTGGATTTGCTTCGTTTTAATTAATTTCTGTCTGCTCTTTGAACCAAAATCAATTGATATTTCTAAACTGTCGAAACACACTGTACATTTATATATGTATTTAAGCATAGTATGCCTTCTGTTTATTTGCCGCCTTTTTTATCGTCTTCATTCGTTCAAGCTTTTGGCACTGCTGACATAAATTTTTGTTGTTATTTTGACGAGTGTGTTGTTTGCTTTTTGGATCTGACTCACGCCCCAAACGAAACAAAAAGAAGAATATCTTTTGGCCGCCAGCAGAGGCAGTCACTCGCATTGTATCTGTTAGATATGTAGCTATAGCTCTATGACACACGCCGCTGGAGCACGTTTCTTCGCCCGAATCTGTATCTGTATCTCGGCAGTATCTGTATCTGCTGCTTTCGGCTCTCCGCTATTCATAGTCGTCGCATTTTGCACAGTTGAAGTGTGCCTAGACTGTGTGAATAAAAAAAAAACAAAAAATGACGACAAGACGTCAAGACGTCAAGAGGCCCGAGCAAAAGCTCTACGATCTCGGATCTCGGATTGCCGGCGACCAAGCATAACTGCACGTACTATATCGCACTCGGAGATATCATTTTTGTTTCGCAGATATCACATCTTCCGCATGACGTTTGTTTACCTGGGCAGAGGACAGCAAACAGTCATCTAAAGCCCCTAGATATGATAAATTTCTAGTTTTTGTTTTCGAATTCGGTGGGGCCCACACCTGGGCGTTATAATTATAGAAATTGTGCTCGCTGTTACTGCAACCCAAGGTGTATATCCACATACATCTGTCAGATACGCATCCAAGTTTGTATCATGTGCAGCGAGCAACCTGAGAGATAAATGCCAGAAAAGAGCCGACCAAAATCAAATTACGTACACCCGCAATGTGAATGTTTATATGGCCGATCTATGTATCTATATATACATACATATATATAAATATATACATATATATAGGCACAGAAACGTGTATATATAGTTGGCCGAATGTGTTCCTCGGCATTTGTCGGATACAGAATTTTTTCTCTTTCACTCCGTCCGACATTTTTCATGAAAATTTGAAATGTGTTTCATTTAATCTAAATTTAGATTATTGGAAAATGTGTTTTCGCCTGCCACCATAGCTGTTGGAATTTCGTTTCGTTGGATTTTCACCGTTTAGGGCGTTGGTTTTCTTCTGACCAAAAATTTTGATTTTGAAGGCCTGAACTGCCGCCGATTGGTAGAGTCATTAAAATCGGAAACTGAAGTATCTTGTTGACATTAATGCGGCTGCTGGTCTTCGGATCCGAGTTGAATGCAAACACATTGGAGCTGAAAGGCAAAAAAATGATTGGAAATGATTGGCCCATCCTCGCTTTAAAAAGATATATTTGAGCCGTTCCATTGATCAGTCAGCGTTGCGATTCGTTTGGTTTATTTTGCAAAGATCCACTTCGCATTTATAAAACCTTAAATTTATGATAGAAAACTTCCTATAGTTAGATTTTGAGAGCTATTATTAATAATACAAGTTTTATGTTAATTATATTATATATTTCACAAGTTCTAATGAAATGAAACGAAATTTTTTTTTCGGTGCATCAGTAATAGCCACAAGCTGCCATGAGCATTTTAAGTTAGTATTTTCATAGGCACGGCTTTCGGGTTTTGGGTATGAGGTTCCCTAACTGACGTGCTCATAAATTTGTTGACAATTGTTATGCGGAACGCGTAACCCTCCACGTTTTCCCTTGCTCCCATCCTTACCGCCCGCACAATAGCGAATCGACCCCAAACGATTCCGTGCGATTCCCTACGATCCAATCCAATCCAACCCGATTCGATTCGATTCGAGCCCCTGCCCATACACGTCTCATTGCGTTTTCAAATTCAATTAAAATCTTTTGTCATGACCATCGATCGTTGGTTGCTTTGTTTTGATTTGTGATTGGCTGGCTGTTGGTCGAAAATGCACCGATGCGTTTGCACGGAAGTTGACCATGGCTAAAAAAGAAGCAAATGAAGCCATCGACATCGAGCTAAACAGTTAGTAGATTGCATCAAAAGGGCAGTGATCGTTGGCGAAAGTTTGTGGGGTTGATGACGAAGTTTTCGATGCGGCTGATCGAATTTAATATGGAAAGTGCATGGGAGTGGACAGATTTGATAATGGGCTGCAATCCTAATAATGGTAGAACAAAGACTTGTTTATATTCTAGGCTTGAAATATATGTACACATTTATATTTATATTTTTTAATGGCGCCATTTATTGGCTCTCGCTTGTGGCGACTTAAATTGAAATCGTATCAATTTCTAGCCGTAAAACTCATGGGTTTTCGCCTGGCAGCTGCACAACTTTCCGCACTCAGCCTTCAATTAGCGTTTTCCTTGGAAACCCCTTGTTTCATTGTATATATTTATATGTATGCATGTATATCTATTCTTTTAAGCGAGCTCTCGCCCACACACTCAAACCCGGTGATTACGTCATTTGCCAAGTTATTTGATAGCCAGGCTGCATCAAATGTTCGGTGTTGCTATTGTGGCAAAACGAATTATTTTTGACAAAAATAGCCAACTCAAAAAAAGCTTAAAAATATAATGGAGGAAACAAAGAAGCGCGTAATTAAAATATTTTTCACATGCTCGGGTTTCTTCCCCACACGCAGCAAAAAAAACACATGGAACTTTCAGCATGGCGCCCCATTCCTTAGCCCACTCTCCATTCGCTGCACTGAAAGAAACACCAAGTATCCGATAAATAAATTTGGAAATAACTAAATTGTGAAGTATTGTGTGTTAAAAAAAGTAATAAAATCATATTTAAAATGTATCCCATTCAGCTGGCTTTACAGGTTGTTTGAAATATATCTATAAATTTTGAGCTTACCACTTATTTTTCTCTGTGCACCACCTCCTGCCTCCCTCGCGATGAGGCACGCGACTACCAGCAGCGGCAGCCATGTGGCATTAGACAATTGCTTTAATATGCCACCAGGCAGGCAGCCGACGAGCTGTACAAATTGAACAATTTGATAACAAACGCGCAGGCAGGGAAAAACAATGGAGGGGGGCCCAAAGGGGGAGGGACACTTGAGTCAGAGATACAAAGAGGCAACATTGTGGATGTGATGCCTTTGAAGTTGCCTTTTTGACTCTCGATGCCATATGGTCGGTCGCCTGTATCTGGGATTCTCAACCCGAACTTGCAACTCCTCGACGTATGAAGATACTTATATGGGCATACGATGGATGCCACTTGAAGCGGCCGCAAGTGAATCATTTTTATTGTACCGATGTGCATTTGCCATTCGATTTATATCGGTAATCAATTTAATTTTTCAATTGCTTTCGAAAATCCCCCAGACATTAACGTGGCGTGTGAAATGCGGGCATCGGGCAATTTTCCACCCTGGAAATGCAGCAAAAACATTTTCCTGGATGCTAGAGGATCGTAGGGAAAATTCATTAAACATCGTTTGAGTTTTGGCTCTGACATTGAACGGTCAGCAAACATTCCATTCCCTTTAATTGCAAAAGTTATTACTGATTTCATAAACGAAAAACAGTTGCACACCCATGAAGACAGCCACAACGACCTCTCAATCTTAATATAGTGCAAATAAAACCTCTAAGTGGGGAATTAAGATAATGAGGCATTCACTTGACAACCACACAAGAAAAAATTAAAACAAAAGTCAAATTGTCAACAGACTGGGCGACCAAACGCCTTTTTCTGACTTTTTGGGTCTTTTTGGGGCGTGTGCTCTGCTATTCAAAACTATGACAAAACATTAAAAAGAAATCATACCAGCACACATTTGGACACGAACAACGACCCAAAAATGCGTCATATGTGGGAAAGCAAAACAAACTTTGAGCCAAAAACAGCGACAACGTGTGAGCATAGACAAAAACACAAAAGCTGCTACGGATACAGATTGAGATGAAGATACTCTGGCCGTGTAGTTGTAGTTTGTTTCTTATCTCTCGATTTATTCACAGCCATGAGCAGCATCATTGATTCGAGACAATTAACAGCAGCGTAATGCTAAAAAATAAGAGGGGGAATATAAAAACAGGGGAAGAGGGAATTTTAAGCATTAGATCAAGATACGAATACCGTTGAGAAATACGCAGATGTATTTCTCAACTTCTTTACCGCCATATAAAATAAAGCAATACTGCACTTATAATCATTGGCTTTTGAAGTAAAGAGTATCAGTCAATGCAACCTATGCCATTTGGTTTTTCAAACATTTTTTTGCTGCTAAAAGGTAGCTGTAACACTCGTAGCTCAAGTGTCCTCAATCTATGTATCTTTGTATCTCAATTTCGTTACTTTTTCAACGCGCTGAGTGCAATTGGGAAACGCTAGAAGAAACGCGTGTTTGCTTTTTGCATCATGAATGGATCTTGTGAGCCAAAGTCATTTCGACGTTGTTACGTCCTTTGTTGTGTGTTTACCTGTCGGATGTATTTGTATCTGTAGCTGCTTGTATCTGTTAATGGGCAGTTGTATCTGATGGAATTTTTAACAGCCGTTTCAGTTTTGCTCCGTTTTTCCGAATTTCACTAGGCAAAATCTTTGCAATTTTGCCCATCGAAAAGTTTCGAGTGAAAGGTTTGTGAATATAACAACAATAAAACATAAAATGTGCTAAGTAAGTCCCTTTTTCTTGAAATTGACATCAGCTGTGCAAATCAAATCAACCTGCGGGGGAGGAAATGTCGTTGCATTTGCTTTCAATTTTTTTTGTTTTTATTTTTTCTTTTAATTTTTGTCTTTTTGTGACTTTTGCGTGTCTTTCCGCTGCCTGAGTGATTTTCTTTTTTGGCAGTTTCTTTGGCTTTGGTTTTTGATATGCCATAAATGTTTAATGTCGTGCTGAGTTAGCCAGCCACGTATTGTTTGTATCTGCGTATTTGGGTTAAAAGCCATTTTATATGGACGCCCAAGCGTTGCTCATGTCAATCATGTGGCTGCTGTAGGCGTATGAATTAATTGCCAGCTCCTCAATGAAGTCGCATTTTTTTTTAGTAGTGTTGTCATTCAAGGAACTCTGTTTCAGCTGCGATTGAGAAGAATCGCAGTGGCTGAACTCAAATTAATTGTATGCAAGCGATTCAAATTAAAGGGTGTTTTTTTTTTCAGGCAAGTTTCCTTATTGGGGCGGATTTGAAATGCTTAAATGCGGGCTCTGAATTATAAGTGTTATTTGTGTATAATAAAATGCGTTTAATGGTTGATGCCAATAATTAATTAATTAAATTTATGTACACGCTATAATTTATTTATTATTTAATATCGTTTGAATCGTACCTTTAATTATAAGAAGAACATGAATCTTACTTAATATATAGAGTCTTACCATTGTGGGCTGATCATTAATTTATTTACGACACTTTCTAGGAGCACATGTGGCCCTGAGTTCTCTGCCCAAGCTTCACTTTCATAAACCCAACTGCCCACACTGACAACTTCCACTCAATCTTCCTCTTTTTTTCCAACTGGCCAAGGACGACTCATAGCTTATCAACGGCTGGAAAACAGCTGAATGTCATTGGCATATGGAGACCATGTCTAAATATGCACGTACAGTCGACTTCGACATCGACTTCAGGAGAACGTCGAGTGCACTTGCATTTTCATAGCTTTACGTAGGCTTTTCCGGTTTTTCCACGCACATTTCGAAGCCCACAGATAAATAGTTTGTTACACAAAGCGACGCTTGAGGCGGAGACAGGCGGTCGAATGAAAATAAATATAAACTTAAAGAAAAGAAAAGAAATGAAAAGGGAAGGGAGAGAGGCCAGACTAAAAATAAACCATAAACGTGGGCGGAAAAAGCCAGAAAGAACAAGGAAAGGAGACGCAAAGGTGTTAAGAACAAGTTGCACACTCAGCCAAAATCCGTATCCAAAGTGGCTAAGAGACTACCCACCTACATGTGCGTGTGTGTACTTAAAGACATTTATTATTATAATAAATCCCATTCAAGGCAACACGACGGCGGGCTGGCAAAAAGAAAAGGCGGCAACTTTGGCTTTTGTTTCAAAACGAGTTGTTGGTTGTTGGCCACACTTCAATGTTGGTCAAGCACATTACGCTACATACACACACACACACAATTACGTGTTGGTGGCTATTGAGTACATAATATATCATTTCTATTTCGTTTTCGGGTAGTTAGGTAGGTGGTGATCAAGTGCTGTTGGCAGATAGAAAGAGGTTTTCACCTTGATGCCTGTGTTACACACGGCGTATGGGCGATATATTGATTATGAGACGCGACTTACGCATCTCTTTCATTCGATCTATTAAATTTAGGCCGCTCCAAATGGCTTCCAGCTTATTTTGGATGAGGGGAAAATATTATAAGCATGACATAAGCACCCATAAGTTGCCCAGATCCAAATACGGCGCATAACTGCAACTTTCTCCAACTGCCATTGGCTACAAATAATTTTCCAATAGGCACAGTTTATGCACCAACCGAAAACATTTCACAGTTTCTATTCGAAAAAAATAATTCTCAATTTCCGCCAGAACACAAGCTGTGTGTTTTCAAAACAAAAAAATATATATATATACATATATTTATAAATGTACATTGCGCTCGCATAATTCCATACATATACAATTAGTAATAAAAACACACTATAAGGGATAACGAGAATTTGATGGAACGCAGCCGTTTTTATATTTCCTTGGAGAAAATCGGTGTGTTTACACAGGCTTTCGAAACTGACCGTACGAATTTATTGTGTATTTTGTATAACGAAAATTAATCAAGCAAAGTCCCCAATGCAATCGCTAAGCTCAAACAAAACAAAGGCAATTTGTTGTAAATTTATAATACAAGAGGGGTCGTGAACTCTGTGGTCGGTCGTGTCGTCTCCGGCCCCCGGAATCATCATCTTCTTGTTTGTGCGCTCCCCACACGTAGTCCGGAAAAGTCATTCGGCTACTTCAGAAATAAACAAGCCAGAAGCGATGGCAGCTCCCAAAGAAAAGCAACACTTTCGGAGTGTGGGGCATCCTATAAATATGCTTAGAAATAGAATAATGGCCACGAATCAAGGAAATAACAAAAGTTGAATCTCTGGACTGCCAGAGTATTCTCCCACTGATTGAGGCGCTCGAGTTTCTGAATCCAGCAGTTGAAATGCCTTCATCTCGCGATGAATCCATGAAATACTTACCGATTTTCAAGGTAATAGGAGTGTTCTTTTTGCTGGAGATTTCGATTTAAAGAGAAGATGTTAATAGCTACATTTTCTGCAACTATACTCGTAAGACAGATTAAATGCCGCAAGCTAGCTCATAAATCCATCTTTCAAATGTTGTTTGTACTATATCAGCGCCATTGCATTGTGTTAATCTTATCTAATCTGAAAATAAATGCTTTTCGTTTATTTGCAGGTGAGTTTCCTTATCGCCAATGTACGGTAGCACCTACCGACAAGAACAAAATGCCGTCGGCTGTTGGTGAACGGGTGAAGCCACTAACCTGATTGGTTGAGTACACATATCGCCTATTAGCTATACTAGATATTGTTAGCTTTTAATTGGCTTAAGCAGCCATTGTAATCGGGCGACGAGCGCGGAGCGCAGATCAAAGGGTGCCCACAGCCAGCCCATCATCATCATCATATCATTGTTGGTCGAGCTGAGTTTTTATGAGCCGCGGGCCATAAAATCAGCAACAGTTAATTGCTTTATAGAAATGGGCGCGTGTGTCGTCGACGACTACCGTTTCATTAGCTCGTTTTTTATTTTTTTCGTAGGTGACTAACCAAGCAAATGAGTAAATTGTCATTCATCTCTCGCTGCCCCACCAACTGAGCTATGAAATTTATGCACTAAAGGCTTCAATTTTATTCAGCAATTTGTTCGATTTGTTTTTTTTTTGCATCGTTTTGTGCCTGTCAATAGAGGTCTGGGTTATTGAGCACAATTCAAACCCTAAACCCATCCGTAGGAAGCCGCTCTTAATTAATTATTTGGGTGCATTTCTTTGGGAACAGGGTCCGGGGGTGGCTTCCTGCTTTGGTTCAAATGCTTCGAGCCCACGTCCCTCGTCGTATGTATTCATAATTTGGTCAGATTTTGTTTTCACTCAAAAGAGGAAAAAATTTGTTTGCTGAAGAGGGGAAATGTGCTTTTAGAAGAGGCGTCCAAAAATACAAAATGCAAACCCCGCTTGCAAGCTTAAAAATATGTAATGCAGACAGAGGAGCAAAAATAACTGGGTTCACAAAAGTTGAAATCCTGGCTTTTCGTTTGGGGACCTCATTTCTACTTTTCCTTTGGCATTTATTTTGTGGCAATTTACGCATTGATTGCATATTTATTTGGTTCGTTTTTGGGGCCTTTTCACTGGGCCACAACGTCTACGTGGGGGCATTTTGCTGGAAATTGTGCTCATGGGAACTGATTGATTAGCGGCTAGTTGCTTCGCTCGACTCAATGCCTTCCAGTGACAACTGCTGCACCAGCTCAGCCAATATCGACAGTGATGGCAAAACAAGCGCTGCCAAACATTTGCAATGTTTTTTGGCAACGACAAGTTGCAGCCTGCAACTTGCAGTTTGCAGTTTGATTTAACGCGGCTTTTGCTTGTTTTTTGTTTTCTTATTTTTCGCCAGCTATGTATTTTCTTTTGGCCAGCAATTTTGCAAACTTGTTTGTTTTCTTTGCTAGTGCCAGCGGTTGCCCTCGGCTCTCACGAACTAAAGTTGGTCCAGTGTGGCTTGGTTATTACGGCGGACACACATCTAATGAGCCGGACAGCTGTGAAACTGTTTGTTTCTCCCCGTGACTCAATGCAGCCGTCAGTTTCAATTGCAATTTTCAGTGGGATGAACTGAACGGACCAAGTGAATCATTTCTAAGCTTCGCTGGAATCGTTGGGAATACCTATAATACATATTTACGAGTTGTGGAACATGTTAAAACATCCATCGATTGTCTTAAATAGACAGGTTCTTAAACCATATTCCCTTTTAGAACATGATGACAATAAACGAGGCATGCCCCAGCATGTAATATTAAGTTATATTTACATTAAATTTACTCAGAATCGTTGCAAGATATATAAGTAGAATACTCCGAAACGACAAAAGTAGCTGCCAATACGAAACATAAATAGCCAAGGCGCCTGAAGTTGTTTTAGCCGAAACCTTTTGTTTCTCGTTAATTGTTTGATTGCTGCCGATTGTTTTGACACGTATTTAATGTCGTTGAAGTGTCTGCCATTGGTGATTGAATGTTTGGGCCTGGCCAAACCCATTTCCCCCATTTGATGCTCTTAACTGATTGTGTGTGGCAGCTCCGAATGCTTAATGTTAAGCTGCAAGGCTGCTCCGCAGTTGGTCGCACAGGTATTTTCTTTCATTGTTGCCCGCGCGGCGCTGAGCATGTGAAAAATCGCTGTAATCTGCTGCTGATGATGATGACTATGTGCCACCCACATAAGTGGAGTTCGAGGCGTAGCGGGGCCTAATGTGTGTCTATGTTCGCTTGAGCCAACAACTTTCCATTTTGGCCCATTGTCTCTGAAACTGAAAGTTCAAATTGAGCATTTCACTTCCTTTCGATTCGAGAAGCAACAGCAGCTCATTCTCGACTCATCTTCAAGTTGAAGACTCATGAGTAAATTCATGAGGCATTCTGGTGTGACTCTCGCAGCAAGTTCATCAAAAAATGTGGAACAAAGTGGGTCTGTGTGTCTGCGACATGTGAAAAGCCATTTCGCATTGTTTGCCCGCCGCATTTTCTTGGATTTTACTTTGACACATTTTCCTTTGGCCACTCGGTGGTTGTCACATGCGGCTGCTCCTCGAAATCTTTGCCTCGAGGCGAGATTTAAGGTGTGGGTGGGGCATTAGTTTTAATACCCTTAGCGGGGGTGCTCATATGACTATGAGCAACCTACACATTTGGTGTCCATAAAACTTCGAACGCCTGCTCGTCAGTTACCTAATTAAATGGCAATGGCTACTAAAATCAGGCAATAAAAAACATATCCGAAAATATTTCGACATATTAGTAACAACAAAAAATTAGTCACAATCTGACGGCATTGTGTGCGATTAACTAAATAAGTACCTTGAGATTGTAATCACTGGGATTTATTAGCTGAACGACTGGCCAACTGGTTCCAGGTGTCGTTTGACATGAGCTGGTAACAGCGTTTTAATTTCGTTTTATTTTAATTTCAATTGAATTACCCCTGATTTGTGTTTAACTCGATAACGACGAGCATCTGGCCAAGTGGAATGTTCGCACATTTAATCTTCAGCTTCATTGTTATTTGGTTAGCTATAGCGCCTAACTTTTGCGGACTGTCAATCTTCATTTCTCTCAATGGTAGGGGATGACTAATGGAAGTTATCGAACCATCTAATAATAGAAAGAACGTTACTTTGCAAATATTCTCACCTCTCAAAATGAGCAAGCTGTCATATTATTACCATAATATTTATTTGCCTTTGGTTAATAAAGCAAATTACTATTTTTACGCTTGTATATAACACAAAACCAGACTGGATAATTGTTAACCGCAAAAAGAGCTCTATCAGCGACATGCCCCAAATTGTGTGTTTACTTAAGCGCCAAAAAGGCGGAAAAAAAGAATGATAAAGAAAATGCTGCCGAGCAAAAAAATATGGTTTATTTAACTAACAATTTGTATATAATTCACTACTATTGTTGGTTTAATGTGTGTTTTATCATTTCTGTATTTGTTCAAGTGTTTACCCATTTGCTGGGACGGATTTCGTTGGCTATTTCCCTGAATATCGCGATGCGCCAGGTGAAGATTTATTCTTGCCGTGATTTTTTGCCCATTGTTTTTTATTTTGCGCGTCGAAAAACCATTGGAAATATTTCACGGTGCATAAATAAACAATTTGCAATGCAAACCATTTGCGGAATTCAAAGAAAAACGTTGTGTGAAATGCGAACGTGTTAAATTCGAAAATACGTGCATTTAAACATGTTGTCGAGGGAGGAGTCGTCCTTTATGGAATGGAAATGCAAATGCATGGGCCACTTCAAATGGGTTTTCTATTAATTTTTAAGCCAATTACAATTGTGGCAGGGGGGGGTGGGAAAATGGGTGGATACACTTCGCCTTAGGGTCACAAAATAATTTACTTTAACATGTTTGCACAGTGTTCGCTTGTCTGCATTTCATTTCAGATGTTTCCTTTGTGATCAGGAGCATTTATATTTCAATGACTATACGCTCTAAGGAGCACTTGGTCTTTGGCTCCTGGTTTCATCCGACGGTATTTTCATTTCCTCCTCCGAGTTTGTTTTGCTCGCAATTCGTTGACCTATTTTCTACGGGAGCATTTCATTTCTTTTTCCTTTTCGGTTTCATGTTTTTCTTTTAGCTTCAGTGTTATGTTTTCCGCCAGCATTAATTGTGTTTTTCTTTGTTTTAATTCACTTTTAATGGTTGCTGCTATTGGTGAGTCAACGGAATCGTTTTTATTTACGTATGTTTTTATTTCCGTTGCGACAACTTTCAACAACTCTTGTTTTCTGTTCAGCGAATGTGGGTTAAAGTCTGGCAGCTACGAAATATGGCGCTTGCATATGCAATTTAAATTTATAAAATCATGTTAACAAAACTTTATGGCTCTTGAGGGGGAAAACAAAATCTGATGAACCAATTGATATATTAATGTCGTGCCAGAAGTGATACTATAATGGTATCATGGAGACCATGCGACTTTGAGCGTGTGAACCAAGTTGCCACTGACAGCTTTATGATGGTAGAAATTTATTAATAAAAATGCATAAAAAACTGTCATTGCTGTCGCCGGTCTGTATATAGTCATTAATTAAAATGCTGAATATATACTGAAACACAAAACAAGAAGCAAGACTAACAAATGTTTATTTTTGCCTTGATGCGAAACGATTTGCATACAGTGCGGGCTATAACATTAAGGTTCGTGGATCGATATTGCCAATGAATGGGACCATTTATTGATTACATGCTCTGATCAAAAAATGATTTAAAAACTGCAATTCGTCTTAATTAACTATTGGTAAATATTTATATTTTTGGCGACTTTAAACCCACTGTTGGTTTAGAAGCCAATGCCTTGCGCAAACCACAAACCGAAAAGATATGCACAAAATATGCAAATGAATAAATGAAATTACTTGAACGCACAATAAACATTATTTTTCGGTTTTGCTGAAATGCGAGTACAACGCGAATTTGCGAATGCGCCCAAGGCCAATGGAGTTCATGACGAACAGCAAATAAAAACCATAAAATCAAATACATTTTGGCGCTTGTCAAATATGCGGGACCTGGCTTAATTGCAGCCACAGAAGGCACAACAATCGGGCTGAACCTTAAACGTTTTCAAGCGTTCCGGCCATTTCTGGTGACAATTTGTTAAGACTCCCGGCCAGCCCACACAGCCATGCAAAGGTGTGTGTGTGTGGAGGCCGAGACAAAAACCCAAACGATCGCAGTTGACATTGTTTTCTTGGCTAAAAAAAAAAAAAAAAAAACACCCACACGCTCATCAGCTGGCAGTCATCTAATTCGTGTGGTATGAATGGTTTTGCATTCATAAATTAGCCGTCGCACACTCAGATATGTGTCGCACTCAGCGTACAGCGTACTTATATATAGAGTATATAGTATAAACCGCCGTCCTATCGATTCCCACCTGAAGTCGTGATCCAATGCAAATTGTTCTCCCAGCTTAAAACAATCAATCAGCACACCGCTAAGCTGCTGAGCTGTGTGCGGCTTTAATTTGGTTTAGAAGGTGTCCGCTGGCATATCTTATTAGATTGACAAGTTTAGGATGCGATAAGTTATATATCCTCTTAGTGTATTTGGTGCGAACGAGGTTTTCGCTAATGGATAGCTGATCACGGTGTCGAGATATGCTAAGTTTACTGGGAAAAATTCTATTGGTTTTTAGTAATTTGCAATTCGGTTTAGAGAATTTCAGTAAACCGATTTGCCAAACGAAAGTCCAAGCTAGTTTTCTGTTCGCTTCAAATATGTAAAATATTTTAATTCTGATTCCACATTAATATTCCCCAGTAGTACATACACATTTTATGCCCTACTTGCTGGCGGACATAAGGAATCCTTGCCAAAAATTGTGGTGCATAAAATTTGACAATTTATCGACGCTCGACTGGCTGTCGTTCGCATTCGTTTTTCTTGTTTCGTGTTCATCATCAAGTGCAGGAGGCTAAATTTAAAATTCAAATGTTGCAAAATGCGGCAACGAAGCAAGAAGTCAGGAAATGTTATGTTAGGTCCGCCCACCTTCAAGAAGGGCGAAATTGTCGAGGAATCTGTAGATTTCTATGCGATTCAATGATGATGTCATGCAGAAATTTGAACAGGTCCATCCTTTTTAACCGCGCCTCATCCAACCTTGAGCTTTACCCATTTTTATTCTTAGTTGCTTGACTAATAACACTCCATAGTAAGGTTCGCCATAAGTGCTTTTGTGGGGGCTGGCTATAAAAAAGAGCGCAGAAAAAATTATACAAAATGATAATAATACTTGAACACACACGCAAAGCAGTTTGTTTCTTTATTTGTGTATTATTGTATTTTTCGCTAACCTCTCTAGTTGGGGTGCCAAATTTGGTAGCTCCGTCCCTAGCCATATATAGAGGTCCAGCAGCGAGTTGGCCAAGAGATATAGAGTCATAAGCGCGCGGTGTATGTAAATTATGAGTCGCGTTGCGAACATGATGCGGAGATTGCCTTAAAAGCACGAACGACTCGACTTGTTAATGAATAAAAAAGATCTTTCATTGATAATTATTAGATTGGCACCGCTCTCGTTCTACCCGCCCACTCTACATATATATGAATACCCAGTTATGCCCTAAAATGGTCTGTTGGCAAACAGGTGATTTTGTGCCAGGGCTTTAATTATAGACCTATAGATATACAGACTGTCCATGCCAAGTCGCTGACTAAGCTGCTATTAATTAAGCCGCCTGCGCATATGGCTGGGTCTTGATTATTGTAATTTATCTAAATGCCGCTATCAATCCATTCATCTGACTTGGCCCCAGAAGTGAATCAGTGACTGACTCCGTCATCGGTTCGATCGTATGCAAATGCAATTTTACACCAATTTGGCGCGGCTTATTCATCTAATCTGGCTGCACAATCTTCGTGCCACTGCCACACATCGGTCACGTTGCAGATTGAATAGATGTGGATGCGGATTGACACTCGCTCGATTAAAATTGACAGCTGTCATGATTGCGTTTATGCCATTCGGCTCATATGACTTAGAATAACCGAAATGATTTTACTCATGCTGATGATGATGATGATGTAGCTGCTGCTGCTGATGATGATGATGCCACCGATGGAATGCTCTACTTGCGTGTCGCAATAAATTACACGAAAATAGCCAGGCAAATGAAAAGCCCTTCTGCAGCTGCTCTTAATTGTGGTCGTGGGGAAAATCTCTTCTCCATCTCCAGCAGCAAGCTAGCGAGCTCTAGCTCCATCAATAATCGAGTCAAGTGTTCGGAGTGACTTTTGTCGGTACGGCTTGGTTTCTCCGATTCATTCTCCATTTTGGCTCTTTTGGCATTTTCTTTATGGGTTCTTTGGCCCGCAATGAACTCTGGAATTGGCCAGCGTTTCTTTTTCGCACCGCTCGGAAAAAGTAAATTTAAATTTTTTCTGCAATTTCTTTTCATCTTCTTTGTTAGCTTTTTTATTTGCAATTTTATTTATGTGGCACACGGAGAAAGCTTCGGGGAAATAAATAAGAAAATAAGCCAGTAGGTGGCTAGATAAAAATATTAAACATAATTAATTTAAATGTCAAACAAGTTGTTATTCAGCGTGCGTATGCATCAGGTCAAGAAACTCGTACAAGGATTTGCACAATGATTATAATATAGGAAAATTTATTTATATGCTTCTAAATACCTCTTAATTTCAGGTGTTAAAATGTTTCCTCATATAAGTACCCAATACGTTATGTTTAGCCAAGAAAAGTTTATTCCTCAGATTTCTGATGTCAACAATCACAAACAGTGTCAGAGAAATCAGATAACCGTGTGTGTCAAAGTGTTGGCATTTAGTGAGAGAAGTCAGGCATTTAATTTGATGTCATTTAGTGGCAAATTCTTAAATCATTTCTGTGACATACGATGCAGTTACCTTTCCCCCCCATCGCACCCCCTAAAGGCCAACACACCAAGCACAATTACCCACTTTTAGTGACAAATTGTCAAAGCACATGCCAAAAGACAAACAATGCAATTGAGCTTATGCAAAACTAAACAACACCAGCAGCAGCAACGGCAGCAAACTGTTGATCATATCAATTCGAGAGCCCCTGTCAACTGACACAGTTGGGGGTAGAAACACCCCAACCAACCACGGAGAATCAGCAAAAGTGTGAGTTGCAGGGGGGCGTGGCATAATGTGTGCATGAGCTCAGTTCAAAAGGGTTGGGGTGGCTGTTGTGGATCAGTCATCATTTTGCAATGATGCTAGGAATATAATGGCATAATTTGTTTAAATATAAACCAAGTGATTTCATGGATTAACCTAATAAATAAGAAATAACATCAGTCGATGGCCGAGTGAACACATTCACACGACGTTTTATTCATGCTAATTAAGTAGGTTTTCCACCCAGAGGCAAATTAAACGTAGTTTAATACAAGCACTTAGCTAAAATGACAAATTGAGCCGCACTCAGTCGATTGAAGTGGTGGCAAAGAGCCTGCAATTAAAATTATCAACGCTTCGTTTGTTTGCCTTTCGTCTGTGTATTATTACGCTCGGAAATTAATAAACTGTGCTGTAAGAGTGAATTTCATAATGATTAGTAACAATACGTTAAGTATTCGACGGGTGGGCAGTTGTCAATATTATAATATTAATAATATTATTAATATTATAGTCTTACAATCTGTGAGTACTCAAATGCATACTTTGTATATAAGTTATACAACTGTAGACTGCAAATCGATTCCCAAATCGATTCTATTTATAATCGTCAATAAACACGTATTAATTCCGCACTATCTCCGATTAATCTTTTCAGAAATTGCACGCGTGCGCGCCTCACTGTTCCAGATCAATGGGGTCAAGAAGGAGCCGCTCACTCTGCCCGAACCCGAGGGCTCTGTGGTGACGATGAACGAGAAGGTTTATGTGCCAGTCCGCGAGCATCCAGATGTAAGTGTTCTTAGCATAATGATGACAATAACCATAACGATGATCTAATTTATGGATTCGGGGAGAGCACACGACTTCCGCCAATTAGAATTGACAACGCGTTCACTGAGCAACTGGGCTACACCGGAAATGGCTTAAAGGTGTGCCAGCAATGTGCCAAGGTGTATCTGTTAGCTGTAGCTCTATATGTATCTGTATCTGCTCCTCCGCCAATAGAGTCAGTCATCTGTTAAGTTGTCTTGGCGGCACAGACAGGCCCAGAAAAGATGGCAAATGCAAAGCTCTCTGATGCACCCTTCTCTATAAAGAAATTTATGTCTATAAAGCCTGAGCGCCGATACAGATACAGATCGAGCTGCAGATATATACGCGTATTAAAATGGGTTAGACAAAATCATTGAAGCGTTTTAGGAAGTCGTTTGACGGCGTTCACTCGTTTCATTTGTCGTTCATTGTAGGCGTCGGAGCAAGTCGTTCAGGCCAAGCCCTGCCGCATTAGAATTTGATTTAATTTTATGCAATTTAAAATGTTGCCTTCCCCGCCATCCCCTACCCCCCGCTCCCTGCATTCGGACATGTATATTTCTTTTGTTTTTCTTCAGTTTTGTTAATTTGGAAATTGTTTGGGCGTAGTTTCTTTTTTTTTTTCCTCTTTTATTTATTTATGGGCTGACAGTATGGCAGTCGCAGTGGCGGAACTGAGGAAATTTATTTAACTGCATGACACACTTTGCTCTTGATGTTTATGTTTTTAGCTTCGTTTCGTTGTGATCCAGATAAATGCATAAATTTAAATAGCATTAATTAGACTCGAAAGCATTTCAGATCGCACTCCGTTCAATGGTTTCCCTACTCATGTGGCTTCTGTTCGGCAGCTGTGCAAATAATTTTCTTTGCCAAATGGCGCCAGTTCGAGGAGTTTGGGTGGGGCGATGACCGAAACAAGTGATGTAGAATTAAATGATTTTTAAATCGATTTCAGCACTCCCGAAACTTAACGCAAAAACTTTCATTTAATTGAAACAGTTGTCTGCGGATACCATTTAAATGAATTTAAGCCATTTCAATAGGGGATTTAGGTTATCATTATCATTATACTACACACCATAGTTGTGTAACCATTATTCCTCATTCTAAACCTTCTCCAAAATAAAATCTTGCTGGTCAAGAAAAGCGATATTTTGCTGCCAAGTCACCGCCACTTATAAAGGTTATAGAACCGCTTTCCTCTCCTGACCATCGTAAAAGTTAATTAGACCAAAGTTAAATATATCTAACATGTGACTCTTAATTAATTACCGGCCGGCCGTTGCATAAAGCAAATACTCTAAATCACAAAAGCGTAAGGCGAAGCGAAAAAGAAAATAGACAGTCGCACATTAACATAAAATTGGACTTTATTAGGGCTAGACCCAAATGATATGAATATGAATGAGTTGAGTTCGTAAATTAAAAAGAACATACATAATTCTGTGAAATGAGCAGTGGGCCGACGGGCGAAAAAAAAACAACGTGTGATGATGATGATGTTTTCAATATTTTCCAAACGAAAACTGGCACAAATCTCTGGCTAAAATCTACGAGCAGAGGGCCTCAGATTTTTCCGCTTGATTTTTCAATATTTCAGGTGTTCCGATTTGTCTTATTTTGGAGGTCCCACGAATGTCGTGTATTTTGTGCGGGCGTTTCAAGCTCTTGTTTCTCATAAATCATCCCATTTAATTGCAATCATTTCGAGCACCCAAAAGCCAGCAATAACTAAAAATTCGCATCGGAAAATTCTGACATTTTTCTACGCTCGCCAGTCGAATTTCGAAAATGTGTGCTTAAGCAAGACAAATGGCGTTTCAAATAACATGAAAGTGCAACAAGTTCTGGGCAGAATGTTTATTGGTTTGCTGGTTTGTTTGTGCGCGCCACGTTATGGGGCATAAATTTCAAGGCATTACCGCAGACACTGCCAGTCGCAAATAATAGCAGTTAATAATTTATAATGCATTCAGCAATGTAAATAGAGATTTGTCAGCTGGCCAGCCGACTACAACAATATGCCATGTAAATGGTCAACAATTTGTCAACCCGCTTCCAAACGCAGAGGATATGCCAGCGAAGATATATGCTGAATCTTGTTTCTTTGGTCGTGTCCAAAACACAAATGCAACTTAATTAAAGTCGCCAGCAGTCGAGGCATTAAAACAGTTTACAATTAATTACAGCGAACTATTAACGCTACAAGTTTTCTATAGGGGCGAGCATCGGTCCGCCTCTTTCCATCTCCATCCATCTCGTTCTGCTCGTTGTTCGCTGTCAGCGCTCATTGCTCATACGCCCCGTGGCGCGTCATCCGACATGCGACATGTTGACCCACTGAGCCCGGTCAGCTTCTGATTGATTTCGCTTCGCACAGAACTAAAATTATGTTTGACATTTTTTATATTTTCGCAATTTCATTTTCCGATGCTCGAAATTTAAACATATGGAAGAGGGGCAATTAGATGCGATGGGGGGTAAATGTTTTTATGATGAGACAACGAGCTGTAGAAGTAAATATGTTAGTTGGTTACTTATAAGAATCTATTACGCTTAGTTGTTCAATTAAAATATATAAAAAAAACACTTTCAAGCACTGGCAATTATGCTCAACATCCTAGCGATATGTTTAGACTTTAATTAATCGCATTGAATTGAGTGAATTATCTTTCCGCTGATTAATGCTGCGGTCACACCTCCACACCGACTACATCCCACATTTGTAAACCATTTGACATTTGATTCGCTTTAAGGTCACTCCGCAATTATACATATCGATCAAGTGGCAAATCGCGGCCATATTTAAGCCATATTTATAAGCCTAGAGCAGCCCATCTCAACATTGCGTTGATGTCTGCCGAAATCACCTTACGCTGTTTTATGTTTGCTTGTGTGCTGGTTTTTTTTTATTATTATTGTCTAAGCCGTTAACACAAAAGCCAATTAATCTACAAACTGCAGCAAATTAGTCATAAACATTGAAATGCTAATTACGTGCAATTTTTATGTACATTTTCGGTTGTTTGGTAATTTAATAGGTACAGCCCCAAGTGGCAAAAACAGAAAACAACAAATTGTGGCAAGCATTATATTCAAGTTAAATTTTCTGCCGTTGTTTGTCATGTCAAAGTTTGATTTATTTTTCCGCCCGTGTAATAGACGAGCTTTTTGTTCAGCGCAATTATGTGTGCTAAAGTGTCTCCCTCTCTGTAGATGCACACGTAGATGCATATATACTGTATGCATAGTAGTAGCCAAGTCGACTAATCTATTTGATCTATGCCGACCCCTGCCTTGCCTGCTTATGCATTTCTGTTTCCAATTTACTGGCGAGCGGCTCAAATGAAAAGATTCGTAAAACTCACTGAGTCACACGGGCAACGCGATTAAAATCTGAACACTATTAAGTGGAATGTTCTTCCACACAGCTCCTGCTAATGAAAAATTACAAATATTTCCTTTGTGTGGGTTTCGTATGAAAGGTTTTACGCACAATTCAATGGCCTGTTGTCATGGTTACCATTTAGTAGAGGGCGGTTTCTTATCACAGCCCTCCTCTCGTGTATATTTGTGTTTGTACTTTCCTTTTCAGCATTTTTGGTGACCTGTCTACTCTGTGTGTGCGTCGCAATTCGCTTATCAATTGTTTGTACCTTTTGCCGTATTGAAAATTGTTGTACGTATTGTATAAATATGAAATATTTTCCTTATGCCCTATCTGATGAGCCCACAATCTGTAAAATAAAGCAGCAGCCACTCCACCACCTCCCCATCTCCCGTTTTCCGTGTATACGTACATGTGCATACACTATACAATATTTATTTGTACGCTTCACTTGACTACACTCCACTTGACTTGCCTTGCAGCTCCCGTTGTCATCTGTCTTTTGTCTGTTTACTATGGCACTTTGGGTTGAAGTACGCGCCGGCAAAAGGTCCATACAATGTTACACGAACGAACTTAAAAATATTTCAACCATTTTCTGGACCTAAAACAAGAGTATTTCTTTAGGCGTACCTTACGCGTGACGTCTTTAAAAAGCACGGGTGTCCTTTGAACGGCAGGAACAATCAAACAATGGAGAAAAAGGATACCATTATGCTGCCGCAAAATTCTAAAAATGGTCATGGACATTTGAAATAGGCTTATTCTTTAAATTCGCAGAGTTTTCTTCTTTCTTGTGCCTAATTAGTATTGCCATGTGATTTCACATATATTAGGTTGTCATAAAAGCATGCATATTAATTAAGATACGAGATGGTGATTATATTTTCGTACCCATTACGTTCAAGTGCTACATTCTTAATCTTAATTGCCACTCTTTCGAGTTTTCCTTATCGAAAACTGCCACTTTAAACAGAGCTCTCCCACAAACTCTAAAAAACAAGAGACCAGAGGAAAACCCTTGAAGCGCAATCATTTATAATTTATTTGGCCACTCGTATTTGTTTGGCATTTCTCAATATTTGTAGAGCGCAAGTGGCTGCGCAACGTGGCGTATGTGGAATCTTTTGAGCGCTGCATGTGGCGGTGAAAATCGTTTTTAATTTCCGCTTAATGGCAAATGGATGAGGAGATCACTTGTGCAAACATGCCAGCTGAGCCAGGGATTTTTAATTAAGCAACTGATACGGGGGCGATAAGTAATGCAAATGTTTTTTTGGGCAGCGCAATTCATTTTGTACGCACATATGTATGTATGTGGTGGCATTGCAACATTTCTTTTTATTTGGTTTTAGCAACTTTCTCGCCATAGTTTGGCCACATTTTGTTTGGACAATCCCCATGGAGGTTAAATGGTTTTTCGCAAAATTTAATTAAAATTGCCGGAGCCATTAGGCATTAACTGCATTCTTTGCGGCAATTTTCAATTGATTCGATCGCAGCAGTGGCAGTTGCGATTGCCGCTGATGCTGCTGCTGCTGCTGCTGCAGTTGCAGATGCAGTCTCTCAGATACAGATACAGATACATTCGTACTGACTGACAACAGCTGCTGCGGCTGCTGCTGTTTTCGAGCCACTTGCCGACGGCTGTCTGCTGTCGATGATCACATCGCTGCGCACTTAACATCCCCATATCTCACATCCCATCACATCATCGCATTGGCAATGGGTCTCCAGATGAATGTGGGTGGGTGGGTTACGTTCGTGCCCGGGGCGAGACCAGAACTAGTTTAGCCAGCAATTTACAATAACTCAAATGGAAATGCTTTTGATCTGGCCAATAAATCTAATTTATCGGCTAGCCTGCGGTCCGCCTTGGTTGTTGCAATCTAACCAAAGTATATGATAATTGGGCGCCACGGCAGCTTACGGTTGGGGTCACCACTTCGATGGCTTGGGCATGGAAACGATGTTGGCCAACATGCCAGGCACGTCCATCATCATCGACAAGCGCGTCAAAAGATTTTTGCACGCTCCGCTAATAGTTTAAGCAAAATTCTTTTGAATGTCGCCGCCTGCTACACAGACAAAAAAAAATATGGTTAAATTATATTAAATTTCATGCCTTCAACCCATAGGGTTTTGATTTTTCAACCTACCTAAGGAGTAATCTTCAGTAATATTCGTTTAATTCCGGTTAATGTCCGACCTCTTGACCCCAGTAATTGACACGATTCTTCTTTTTTTTTTCTTTGAGTGCCACCAACTGAGTTGCTAACTGAGTGACTGCATTTGGCTGTATGCACAAAGAGCTTTTGAGTCTATCTGGCTGATTGGTGATTGGTTTATCGTGCCAAATTCAGGCGTGTCGCCGCGGGTCATATTACGTTCGTTTGCCCATTGTTGTGTCCAAATGCCGTGGATTGTGGGTGACTCCAGCCTTCAACGAACCGAGTCTGACCAGCGTCATACGCTTTAATAACTTTGACTTTGAGCGGATCTGGCCAGAGTCCTGAATCACGGAGTCGATCTAATACGTTTTAAATTTGCAAAAAAAAAAGAAATAATTAAATAAATAAAAATGGAAACATTGAACTTTAGACCCAAGTTAGTCAGTTAATTAGATCGTCGTATGTTGATTCGCTAATGATTTCCTCTAATTTCGACCGTATAATTTATTTCTCCTCTCCAAATTCATTTTCATTCCAGTTCAACTTTGTCGGTCGCATTTTGGGACCCCGTGGCATGACCGCCAAACAATTGGAACAGGAAACCGGCTGCAAGATCATGGTCCGAGGCAAGGGTTCCATGCGCGACAAGAAGAAGGTGAGTGCATCGCTCGATCGAGTGGATTACGGATTCCAAATGGTTTGGCAGGAAACGAGGCATTACTGCAGGCAGATATACATTTTGGACTTTCGGGCATTAGCTGAGCAATTTCATTTTTAATTATCATGAATAGTGCCCGCGAATATGGTACGCTTGGATATGAAAATTCAGTCGACAGTTGCTATCCGTGCCAAATGGGAATTAGTCTTTATTATGAGGCGAAAAATATGCCTCTCTTTTGTGTCTATAAGTTTATACTTCTGGCTGTGATTACCACATGGTTAATCTCCGTAAAGTTATTAGCAATTCAACTTTAATTTTTAAACATTTTGTTAAAGGCATTTGACTAATATAAGTTAACTTTAAATCCCACCATCGGATAGCAAGTTGTCCAAATTATTTTCTTATACCCATACCTATTTGGGTGTCTTGTCACTCAAAATGCTCTGATGATTTAATTTCCCCGACGAAAAGAGCCATTCAAATGCGGAGCAACGAAAGAAAAATGAATCAAGTGTCTCGAGACGATTAAATGTATTTTTGTAATTCATAAATGTGTCGGACCAAATGAGCGGCAGGCAGACAGGAGAGTTTTTCAAATTCGCAATTTTCATGCAATATTTTGATAATTTAGCCGAAATGAATGAGAGGACACACCCACACAAAATGTCTGACTCATCGCGAACCGAGAGATGTTGGCCTGCGCGACACAAGTGAAAGAAGCGAAAGAATAGAAATGTTCTGTTTACTTGCATTTTGCGGATAGAAATAGACCTGACAGCCAGGAAAAAAAAAATTAGTCACAGTGCACGGTTTTCGTGAGGTGAGACCGACCACCGACCCCTCTTTATATTTGCTCAGGTTGTCTGTGCTTCTTTTGCTTGGCCACTCATCCGAAGTGGCCAACAACGAAAAGGTCACTCTTCTCGATTCCTGATGACAAAAAAGTTTGTCCGGCCGGCACTCGGAGTGGCCAACTTGACAGTTGTTAATTTGACGAGGAATTAGCACTGGACGACTTCAAAAGAATTTCTATCCAATTTGAAGCTAATTGATTATAAATTTTGGGTCACAATGTTAGTTGAAGGAGGAAGAGCCAAAGCATTTATTATAGTTCAAGCACGTTCGCCAAAACTCTTCTTGCCACAAGTAATAACAGCGGTGAAATGAAAAATGGCAATAATGTTTTAAGTGTGTCGGAATTCGCCCACTATTAATTGTTCCGCGCCCATTAGCATAGTTTCGAATAAATTCGCATTTCGCGGCTCGCAGTTTTGAATATTTTGCATATTGAAAAGAGCAAGAAGAAGGTGAAGCAGCGATTGAATCATTGAGGAAGCCAAGGAATGATTTTAAATAAAACAATTTTGCATTTGTATTGTTTGCTAAACTCAATGTAAAAAATGAAGATACTTTGCAAACAGCGTTTATTTTAAGAAGGCCATCAGCTTCTAGGTACTTAGGTAAAAATGTATTAGACTTTTATATAAGTATTTAAAAAATGTGTGTACATGCTAACGCTTCTCGTTCTCCGTTTCTTCAGGAGGACGCCAACCGTGGCAAGCCCAACTGGGAGCATCTGTCCGATGACCTGCATGTCCTGATAACCGTCGAGGACACCGAGAACCGTGCCACAGTGAAGTTGGCCCAGGCCGTGGCCGAAGTACAGAAGTTGCTCGTGCCGGTAAGTGTTTGTCGAGAGGCTTTCAGTGAAACGAGAGCCCTTCAGAGAAGCCAACAGTAAACTGATATTTGCCTAATTTAAAGTTCATAATGCGCCCGCGAAAGAGCTTAAAGTAAACGAGAAAATATACAAGAAACAATTAAATCCAATGCGTCTTGCCTATCCCAACTCCTTTTTCTATGTTAAATCAATAATAAATTAAATGATTTCTCAGCTAAACTCAATCGAATGTTAACCAATATAATTAATAATGAATTTTCTTGTATTATTTTTCATTCTCTCTACCAACAAAACCTAATCTGCTTTAATGTATTCCGTTTAATACATTAAACCCCCAAATCAAAAACAAAAACAAACATACACTCGTACTAACAGCAAGCCGAAGGCGAAGATGAACTAAAGAAACGTCAACTCATGGAATTGGCGATTATTAATGGCACTTATAGGGACACAACAGCGAAATCTGTCGCAGGTATGTCAACCAAAGCCTCTCTTTATAAAATATCCATCTAATAAAACCAACCAAATAACCTAACCCAATCTCCACTCAGACAGAGCTAAAAAAAATCAAAAATAAACAAAAGATAACAACGTTAACCAGCAGCTAAAATCGAATGAGCGAGGATCTAACCATTAACGATTTTGCAAACTGAACCGTTTACGAAACCAAACTGATTCAAATTCGATTTACATTTCTTTATTTTGTATTTGATTTATGTGTTCGACGACCAGCTTTCTCATGCGTTGGCTCTGCTTCTTATCTGTATCCCGCAGTGTGCGATGAGGAGTGGCGCCGCCTGGTTGCCGCCTCTGATAGCCGCCTGCTGACGTCCACCGGCCTGCCCGGCCTTGCCGCCCAGATCCGTGCCCCCGCCGCCGCCCCGCTGGGCGCCCCATTGATCCTGAATCCCCGGATGACCGTCCCCACAACGGCGGCCAGCATATTGTCCGCCCAGGCCGCTCCGACAGCCGCCTTCGACCAGTCCGGCCATGGAATGATCTTCGCACCGTACGATTATGCGAACTACGCCGCCCTCGCCGGCAATCCTCTGCTCACGGAATATGCTGATCATAGCGGTGGGTTGTTTGCCAGATAATCACATATCTTAAATATTCGAATCACTCTGTTCCATTGCTATCTCTATATCGATTATGATTTATGCTCATACACACAAATCACACAACACCAAAGTCCAACACACTAAGCGAATCATTCATTCATCTAGGCAGAAGTTAGTCGTCTAAGAAGATAGATATAGCCACATGAATCGAGGGTTTAGATGCGAGTTAAATTGCGAGCAATAATATAGCAGCATATCGCCAGAAAAGCACACACCATTTAACACACACTAGAAATACAATTTACACGTTGCGCATACGCCCGGTAGGTTTGTTTTTCCTCTTAACACATTAACCAAGTGCAATCGATTGAGTTTGCTATGACAGCCCAGCAGCTACGGTGAGCTCAAGCATATAGAATAATTTATATATTTTTTTTTATAACAATTGTTTTGTCTTTCTTAATTGTCATGTCAAAGAATTAGATTTGGCATTTAATCGTTAGGAGCTTGCATTTATTTGTAGTTGTCATATAGCAGGCTACAGTTTGGACTTGCTGCAGTTATAAAGTTGTTAATGTTCTTGATCTTTTCGAAATTTCGAAAGAGTTCCAATTTAATTGGACTTGCAGATTGTTCATACAGATAAAGAATATTTACAAATCGTATCAACAGAGCAGCAAGTTCAGTCTTTTTGTATTCTACATGAATCTAACACAATTACTATTTACGTTCAGTGCCACAAAGTATGCAATGAGATTTTTCACGCTTCTTAACCTGGCTTTCTTTTAAGACTTCACAATAATATCGAAATGCTAACCAAAGCTAACAGAATTAAACAAAAACCTTCATTATTTTTATCCAAAGTCTATTTTATCTTATATATTTGTTATAAACATAAATATTTGCAGTTGGTCGATATATGCATGCCGGCTCCGTCTTTTGAACTACTTTTTCTCACTCTCTATTATTTTTCCCTTGAAAAAAAAACAAGAAAACCAGAAACGATTTGTAGAGGAAAACCCCACAGAAAATGTTTAGCTTAAAGTTATATAGTTACAGTCACACAAAAACTGAAACAGAATTATACACACACACATAAATGTATAGACTGTATATATTTTTAAAATTATATATTTACGTAGAGACAAAAACGTAAGAGTAAAACGGCACAAAAAACAGGAAAACAGAAATACTCAAGAAAATACAAGCAAAGAATTAATCAACAACAATTATTGCTCGACAATGAATTTGCTTTTTATATTGTTTATTAGATTTTAGGCCGCAATGCAATACATTTCTGCAATATGCAATATTGGCAAAAATAAGTGATTTTTAGGCCCTTAAATTGTAGTTGCTTTAATTTTAACTGTAACCAACCTACATAAATATATGATTTTCCACCCGAAACATTTTTATATGAGTATATTCTAGTTGAGAACAACAACAACAGCGGCACCCAAAGCAAGTTGTTGATTTTCGTTTTTGGAACCCATGAGTATTCAAATTAAAGAGGGCTAAACTTCATAATTTTTCTCTTCTGAATAATAATTACCCTATTTTAGTTTTTTGGTATGAGGGTCGAGTTTTAAGTGCAATCTAGTTAAGTGTCTGTTTTTTATGTAGTTTATATAGTGAGTGTTGCGAAGAGGGGGACAGTATTTATGCACAAATGTACCTAACGAAGAGCGAAAAGGAAACCGTTTCAATTTTTCCAGCCAGTGCCATTTCTCATCAAAAGCGTATACTTTGAACAGAATTGCAGAAAAGCTTTTTTTATATATATACACACATATATATTTATATAACTTAGTGGAAAGGAGCCTTGAATCAAGTTGGTGCTTAAATAATAACTTCAGTTAGTTCTAAGTTTAGTCGAGGCTCAAAGGCAGCCGTCCAAGAACAGAAACCATTATCCAGAATCAATTGAACGCACGACTAGTCAGCAAGCTGGAGGAACAAAATGCAATATATGATTCGACAGAATGATCATTGCTAGAACATCTAGCAATGAACTGGAGACGAATTACCTTACCTAGGCTTAGCGGCTTGAAAATCACTTATTTTGCAGCCAAAATCTAAAAATCAGATCAAATCTATCGAATACACAAGCGCATATATAAACGACTCATTCCAAAGAAGCAGAGAATTTAAATGTTACAAGATGAAAGAATACAGAATACGAAAAACAGGTCGATAATTCCCCCTCAGTTGGCAATTGGCTTCCAGCAAAGGCTACTAGGCTGCTGCCTTCAGCTTCAGTTTGAGCAAGCGAATGGTAGATGTAAGAGGATGTATGCAATATCTATTAGACCTAAGTTGTACCCTGTAGCGACGATGTTCACATCTATTTATACATATAACCGATATGCAAACCTATGCAAACCTATATCTACATGTAACGTATCGTATATTTTAGTAGGCGCCATTAAGCAGCAGCGTCGTTTGGCGACTAACCGCGAGCATCCCTATCAGCGAGCAACGGTCGGAGTGCCAGCCAAGCCGGCGGGTTTCATTGAGATACAGTAAATACCATGCATAGTGAATCGAGAAATGCGAAGCACTATAACTCAGAAAGTAACACTCTAAAATCACACCATATCGGCGAAAGCAACTTTATAACTTTTAATCAATAATGTACGAGAAGAAAAGAAACCAATTAAGAACAACGGAAATCGAACGATTGCGTTTGCCTGCCCTTTGATTGCGTTCGCCAGGCAACCGATCACTTTAGTTCAATTATTTTAAATTTTTGCTATTTATTTTGATACAAATTCTGCTCATAACTGACCATCCGAACCCCCAATCCACACTGTATATCCGATGAAACCTGGCCGGAATCGTTGGCCTGGCCTGTCCGCTCTGCCCTGATCAGGGTTCTGAAAAAAGAATTTTCAAGCGCACCGCCTCCACAGGTTAGTTGTGTTTCTACTCCTTTATTTATTTTATCAAACTATTATTTTCTTTATGTGTTATCTTATACTCGGAATAAAATGCAAATGAGACCCGAAAGGCGTGTTGCATTTTATTTCGATTGCGAGTTTTGAAACAACAAACAAAACAAAATTTTGATAAAACAAAAGTACAGACACATGCAAAATCTATCAGTCTTTTTCGCTGAAGATTAAGAGTTTATTATCATTTGATACGAGTTTAATTATACAAACAACTTTTATATTAGTTTTCCTTTGTTTTCACGTTGACTTGTGCCTTTGATGTTTTACATACACTGAAGAAAAAAATTATAAAAAAAGCAAACAAAAAAATGAACATTTTAGTAGATTTTATTTGTATTACTGTTGGATAAGCCATATACCCTATTTAAAAACGCTCTTTACGAGATATGAATTTTACATGTGTATCTTAGGCCTAAGTCCCCTGTTTAGATTCTTAAGATTATATGAATATTTTGTATTATGCGTTCGAATGTAAATGTTGCAATTGAACCGAAAGTGTACCACAATGAAATAAAGATCAATGATTTTTGTTGAAGTAAAAACAAAAACCTTAAAAAAATGAACACAACAAAAACAAAGAAAACAAAATCCTACCAAGTCTTATGATTCTTTATTGTTCCACGAACTTGACTTCTTTCAGAATTCTCCTAAAAGAAATTGAAACCAATATCTAACGCTTTCCAAACTTAACCCCCAACGAATAAAGAAAGATATTTATTTCTCGTATTCAGTCGTCACACATAACTCATTGATCAGATATATTAATAAACACTTCACTTTGTTTGTTTGCAACTCTAGTGACTAAGAAAACTTAACTATAGAAACCAGACACAAACACATTTATACATAAAACCCTCACACACACACGTCCTTCGGGCATAACTCTATGCTTACCACCCACTCCTCGATTGATCATTAATCCCACCAACGCAACCGACAACCCGACCAACCAATCAACCTACCAATCAACCAACCAACTACTACCACGATACCACCACAATTGCTATGGCATATGCAATATAACTTATGTATCCTATGAAGCGTGTATCTGCACATCTGATACACGTATCAATGTGTACTTACCGCACTTAATCTTTAAGCTTATGGGTTGCGGATTTTTCTGTCTATGAATAATTGATCTCTAGACTAGTTAGTTATCTACATAACTTGTATAACTCCAACCCTCATGAAATTGCATTGGCATTTGCTTAATAATAAAACAAAAGGATTAAAATAATGAAAGGAATTCAATTCTTTAAGTCCCAGTTACATTACCCATAATAATCAGTACGTTCAATATTTTCTTTAAAAAAATCTCAAATATTTTTAAATTTACTTTACACAAAAATTATATTTTCAAACGGAGAAAGTGACATATGTAAATAACGCTTACCTTTAACTATTTTATTTGTGCCTTTGTGAAAGCAATATAATTGAAAAGGAACTCAATCTGACTTGAAAGCTTATGCGCCTGCAATTTTGTGTAATCTTTTTGTTTACTTTATTTTCCCCCTAAATATTGTGTGGTAAATTTAAAAATAGCATATTAATACCATTAAACGGTACAAACATCTATTATTAGCAAACAATACCCAAAAATTGTGATGTAATACTATTGCTAATTAAAACTAACCAAAGGCCAAGTTAACCAAAAACAAACAAATGAAATCTAGCAAAAGATTAATCGAAAATGGAAAAAAACATCATGTTCTTGTAAATTTAAAAACAAAGAACAAATTTAATAACCACAAAATGTTGCATCGAATAACGTCTGAAAACACAAAAACATTTGCACTATCTAAAATCTCTATAAAATTATTTAATATCCTGTCAATGAAACTCTAATGATAATAATGTATGTGTTTGTCTTTATTAAAGTCAAAAAATGTTGACCGCATCTAATGAATGGCGGATGGCATTCAGCAAAAAGTTACTAAACATTGGATCAACAAATTTTGTAATTAGCATGTCTTTGCAAGCCCCACTGATTGTGTAAATCTTAAATAAATGTCTGGTAACTTTTTGCGATCGTAACTCGCTTAACCTAGGATTATTACATAAAAAACTAACTGCTAACCATAAAATATTAATCGAAACTCTATTTCCACTTCTATGAATCTCTCTCTTTTCATGCTAACTAAAACCAACCAATATAACTGACATACTCACAAACGTTTATCTAAAACACAAATTTCCAAACGATATATATTTATATATATATATTCCAATCAAAAATCCAAAGGAAACTAAACAAATGTCCTAAACACACTACCAATCCGCTCCCACATCCGCCATGAACCATGAATCCATCGCCTGCCGTAGATGAGCACGGAATCAGAGCAGCAGCAGAATCCCAGCCAGGCCGAAAGCAGTGCCACGTGTGTGTTGTGAATGTGCTTAGTTGAAGCTAACAAAACAGCGTAACCAAAAGACAGATATCTGAGCCACCACATGTCACTTACACAACTACTAAAACACTGAACCCCTCCGAACTCCAAACTCTGAACCTATTTGCCACATGAGCAGCAGATGCAGCACAGCATTCAACACCAGCAGCATCACAACATCAACAGCAAAAGCAAAAGCAACAGCAACAGCAAACGAACAGCAGCAACATCAGTATGTATTGAATCTTGTGGCCATTAAACTGTTACGTTTTGCCAGCAAACAAAACAAGGCAATTAAGCAAACGATTGATAAGAGAATCAAACATAGAGCTTAGTTTAATTATCATAATCTAAAGGAAAATACAAGTTAGTTCTTAGTGTAAAAGTTCAACGAACAAAAACATACTTAATGCAAGCATATACATATATATATATATATATTAAAATATATACATCCAAATGCATATACAAGTCTGTATATAATAACCCCAAAATAAGGAAAATCATGTTAACGGAATCTCATCCAAGAAACTCTACTCAACCAACCAAAACTGTTTTAATTTTTTTTAAAAATCTGCACTTTTAACTCAAATTGCAAAGATGAATCTTTACACTTTTCATTGTAATCCTTTAATGGATTGTGCAAGAAGTCTATTTAAATCCATATTGTGTCGGATATAGACTATCACCCTTCGATTAAGCATAATCTATTTTTGTTAAACTGACGCTAATTCTTGTTAATGAAGTATTTTTTGATTATGTTATTGCATATCTATATTGTATGTATAGATTTCGAACCCCACTTCAAATCGATCGTGTGAAAAGTAAGTGGGGGCGAAACAGAAACAACATATTAAACACATTTAACAGCCATATTTAGTTAATGAAACAAGCATATATTATGATAATAGCAGCAAACATTCATAATGTACAACTAAACGCTAAACTTAAATTATTTTTAATATTTTAAAGCTAATGTATTATATGCAGAAATAAACACAATCTTACTTTTTTAAACGAATAATTCTTCTTTGAAAGCGATTGCCACAACAAAATTGAATTCTTTAATTTAAAATAAATATCACGCCGCCAGTAATGGCAAAAATGTATCTATTTTATAATAGTGAATGAAATAAACGAAATGCAGAAAAATTAGCACGGAACAAAACTAGAAAGCGAAAGTGAATTGCATTTAATTTATGGTACAAAGCAACCAACGCAAAGTTGTTGCAAACTTTATTTTAAATTAAAGAATTTGCATTAAATTTTGTTGACAAAAGAAAATCTTATCAATATGTGCCTTAAACAAATTGTATAATTGGCACCAATCAAAATGGAAATTAAATATAAAACAAAATGAAAAGTATACAGAAACTCTGTTGAAATTATTCTGCGAAATGTGAGACTTATACTCAGAAACAAAACGATGTTCAACCACATGCGAGTTGATTAATCTTTTAATGTTAATGAACATAATCATAATGTATAACTTTTATTGATAATGACGGCAATCGTGCAATCGTAGCAAACCTTGCTTATGATGAGTTCAGAATTAATTTTAACACGATGAAAATGTAATCCTTTCGATAATTGAATAACAGATAGTAAACGAATCGTCTCGTTTTATTCGCATTACATTAATCGTATGCTGTGCCCCCAACATCGCATAATAAACATCATTCATTCATTCATTGCCAGCATTGTATAATTTTAACTTCATAATTTGAGAAGGAAATCATTGATTTTTGTGAGATAATCCATTCGTTCAAAACCTAATAATATATATATAAAAAAAACACACATGTAATTAAATGCATATGTAAGAGCGTGTGCACATATGTACGATTATGTATAACTTTTTGCATAAATAAATGTTTATAAAAAAATGGAATGTGTTTTTGTTTATATAGCACGCTTAAAACGTGTGATTAATAAAGTGCGTGTGGCGGAAAATTCAAATTGTTTTCATTTTAACGGGCTTTAACAAAATAATGTCATTTCGATGCTGAATACTGAACGCTTTTTGCGTTCACAGCATGATTTTATCGCGAACCATGAACCAATATGATTCGATTCACATTAATTACATTATTTTCGAAAGTTTTGCATGCTGAATAATTAAAGTCCAGTGCTGTTTGGCCAGCCTGTTGCTCGTTGGCCCAGAAATTTATTGACATGGACTGATTTAAGTATATGAAAGTTAGTTGCATATGAATAAAATATTGCGGCAGACGAAAATGAATGCGTAATATTGACATCAACTTTAAGCGAACTAGTAACTCGAATGTCCTTGAAAGAAAAGTAGCACATTCTCAGCTGATGGCTTATATTATAAGAAATTCAATAAAAATTAAATTCTAAATTTAAACTTTAATTGTCAAAGGTAGTTTGTCATAAATTGTAAGATGTAATTGTACATCCGATTGTGTAGGCGGATTTGGGAAAATGCGTATGAAAAGCGTGTTGGGTTTCTTTATTGGACTTGCCGAATTTCAAACAACACGAAACCTGGCCTTGGTATTCCGGATATCATTTGTGAAATACTACACCCGGAGGAGAACGTCGTCGTACAGGTGACTTAATTAACTTAAAACCAGTGCTCTTTGTTTGGCTGGGTATGCCAACGCATACAGCAACGATTCAGGACAATCAATCACTTAAACTCATCCTGAAGGGAGCACTGCGGTTCCATCCACACCTGGCATCGCTGAAGCGGACGCTAATTTATGCCGAGCTCCATCTCCGGTGGCGGTGGGTCTGTCTACCTGTTAAAAAGTCGGCTGTCTTTGTATGGTAAACAAAGGGCGATGCACGTGCTGGCATCGCTAATGCGCATGCGTTGCACTTAACATATGCTTAACAGCGACGTAACAGAGGTCCTGATTTGGATATCCTTTTTATAGGACCTGTCTGCGGTTGGACGCTTCAGTGCGGTGTTAACTTTCGTGCGGTTCGTTTGGCAAGCACAACGAAAAAACGTCTCAATTGGTATCCTATCAGTCGATTTTTGGCAACAAGTGTCCTTCGAGGATGTGTGTGAGAAGCTCACTGGGCAGTGTGATTTTAATTTACTTTGTCATCTTGCTCCGTTTGGCCAACGTGGTCCTGGCCCAGAACGAAGGGAATATGTCGGAATCGACGGTGGCCACCGGCGAGGAGTGCGGCAGCACGCAGAAAATGGTGGACGAGTGCTTCAAGGATCTGCCGCCGCATCTTATGGACTTCCTGCAGAACACGAAAATCGTCATCAGCAAAAAGGAGATCACCGCCAAGTGCAAGTAGGACGCAATTTGCAATAACGAGTGCGGATAAACGGGGAATATACATAATTGATTGTGCCCCATTCAAGCAATTTAATCATATTTCCCTGTTGCCGCCGCAGGGAGCAGAAGTTGTACAGGGAATACCATTAGGACAAGCCCTTTTTTGTCTGCCACTCCAAGGAGATGATTAATTATGCCGGCGCCAAGTGCCAAAAATAAATTACGGACTTTTGGAATTAATAGGCCTTCAATGGGCAAAGTTTTGGTGCTTGTGTATAATTTCTCGGGTGACAGAAGATTTTTGGAGAAGTCACAACCGTAAATGAATATTTCAAATGAATTTTCTGGGAAGCAGCATTTCATAATATCAACCGCAAGGAAACACTTAAAGTCGAGCCAAAACTAAGTAAATTGAAGACCGCAACCTTAATTAATTATTCCGACTTCAAATGGCGAATAAAAATAAGCAGCATTTGACTTTAGTGGGTCATAAGTTCACTAATTGAAGTGCTCTTCTAATAATTCCTGGCGACCGTCGCTGATAATCAATACAGACTAATGCGTTTTTACTTAAATTTTGGTAAACTCTTTTATTCGAGTTTTGTGTTTGTACCAATATTGCACTCAAAGTGAATGATTAATTGAATTTTGTGCATTGCCAAGCGCGCAAATTAAATTCAAATAGTCTGGATAGCGAAAGAAAAGTTAATACTACCCAGGCTAATTTATAGTTTTAAATTATTTCTGAACAATTATGTACAATTATTCGGGTCCTTTTGTAGTAAATAATTCGTGGTATGCGGTATATATTAGGATTTAATTTGAAGTGTATTGCAATGCTGTGCAACATAGATTTTATGTGTTTAGTAGTTAAATTTAGTGTTTTTTTTTAATAATTAAAGCTTCAGTCGGTGACATTTTATTCATATACATGCACATAAATTAACTGTGGCACCGGGGACGCAACATGAGTGGCACCTAATTAGACCTCACTCGATTGTCCCTGGCTCAAATCGAATTACATATTGCAGCATATTCAACCGTGGCATGAGGTGCTTCGATGCTTACTCCAAGCGTTGCCTGGACGATCGAAAGCTGGGCACGTTTAAGAATAATGTGGAGGGAGCTCGGCGATTTTTCTACAAGTTCTGCGGCGACGCCGACTTTCAGCGTGGTAAGTTTTGTGATTTTTAAGAGGTTTCTTTTTAAACGCTCGAAAATCAATTTGCCAAGCTGACACACATGCACGAAAAAAAAAAAAACACGAAGGATAGCCACAGGCGTCGGGGTGTCGGGAACACACGCATATCACACAGTACACAAAATCCCGCAGATTAAGGATAATAGCCCATCCCCCACCACCCGCTAAGGCCCAAAACAAAGGACCCCAAAAATCCAACTTGACGAGCCTTAAAGTGCACAAGCATAAGGAGCCTTATTTATACATGAATCTGAAGCATTCTTTCCCGCCTGTTTGCAGACTATCTGAGGCACAAGGACTGCTTTGCTTACATCCAACTGGACTGGGTCACCTGCACGTCCGAATTCGAGAATATCCTTAGTGAAGAGGTGCACGATGAAAGGCGCAATGCCAGCGAAAAGTTCCTCGAATTCTGCTGGTATGCTTGGCTAAAGATTTTCTGATAATTTCATGTTTCAATATTCTTAAAATAACTTACAATTCTTTTAGTCGACAATTATTAAGAATATTTCGTTTCCGTATTGGGTGCTACCCACATATTATTTGTTCAGCTTTAAGAATTTTGATCATATCTTTACCACGTATGATTAATATTTTCAGTTAATATTGTAAACCAATGTACCTTTTAGTTAGGCCTTTAATGGCCAGCAATCTTGGTTGAACAATAGACCATTTCTTGTTTTGCCTTTTGCTATTAACAGACTTTTAATGGCCTTTGGTATATTGCACAGTTTTCCTTTGAACCAACTGAGACCCCTTTTTTTCGATTACCAACCACCCAATTGGTTGTGGCCAAGGCAACTGAATGACATGTTTCCCGGGAATCGATATCAATCAAGTTTCGGTACTTCAACATTTTTCAGTGCCCGCTACGCGTACGAGAACTGCATCTACAACAGTGCCCGCTACAAGTGCTACAAGAACTCGGCGGAGTTTGCCCGCGAGACGGCCAAAATGCTGTCGGATGAGAAGCACTTCAGGAACTGTGCCGTCCTCCAGAACATTTGTGCCCACGACGCCGCCGTGGCATTGGCCCAGTGGCACTGGATGGCGACGCCGATGATGCTGCTCCTGATGCGGCTGGTGGTGCGGATCTGGGATTAAATCGATGTGCGGCCAATCTGCATAGTTTGCTAGTGCGATGTGATGTTGGGGCTGCGGTTGCGGTCCGAGCTTGGGTTTTCTTAGTTTTCATTGTTTTTTTTTTTTCATTAGTTTTTGATTTGTAGTTGTCCCTACGAGAATGCCAAGCATTTGAGCTCCCTTTAGTAGCCCATCGATATGAAGAAAAATGAAACTTCCTCTCTAAGTGTCTGTGAATTTTCCAGTGTCGTTTTTTTGGGACGAGTTTGCTGGGCGGGCGGGTTACTGGGTCGGATAGCGGCACTGGTTTTGTGTTTTTCGCTAAGCTAAGCTAACTTAAATGCATATTTCAAATAAAGGAATATTCACGTTGTACTCGCCCTGTGGTTTTACTGTTCATGGCCCCTTCAAAACGCTGTGTCAATCGCATACCCAGTGCTTCAACTAGTCCTGGTTGGCTACAAAAATTCTATTTTGCACGGATGAAGCAACCGCAGGTGGGTAGGACAATGAGAATGCTGCTTACAACGAATATCGAGGGTGGCACACAGATACAGAAGAGTTTTGCAAAGTATTTCAATAACCCGGCAAACACCTGACGCAGAAAACTCTTGAAATGAAAATGGCACAATGGCAAAATCGAACTTCAAATGGCACAATATTATATATTGTTTCTAATACCAATGCACAAGGATTTTCTAAAATAATTAAAGGATTATGTAGTAAATTGAGCAACTAGTCTAATATTGACGCGTAATAAATCAAAATTTAACTAGCTCATAGAAAACTATTGACTAGAGGGCAGAAATCAGACCGCCAGCCTAAAAGTTTGTTATATATTTAATGCCATTTTTAATTTTCGCCGCTATGCATCCTCGTATTGCAACAAACTTTGCCATATAGAACATAAAGTTCGCCGTTCTAAGAGCGTCTCGTGTTCGCCTAGAAAGTGGGTGGCTGTTTCAGGTTAATTTTGCAGCTCGCTTAGTTTTTACCTTGCAGCATGGAAATTGAACGCTAATGGCTCCTGCATCCATTACCTGCCCCAAGGACCCGTCACTGCGAATCTCAATTGCTGTTGCATGGAACAGAGAATTTTGCACCTAACTTGTGGTGCTTCTTTGTAAGTGAGTACTTGAAAAAGTGCTTGGCAAGGCGAAATCTTTTCATATTAGCGAAAAAAAAACAGTTTTTATGAAGTGCACTGTAAATATTAATTCTCTAGGAGGCTTTATGCTTAGGGTAACCTCGGCAATTTCTTAAAATTGCGCACATCCTGGGGAGAAGCTCGCACTGCGAATCAAAGCACGGGTGTACAATACAAACTGAAGGTACATCATTTTCTTAGAAAATTAATCTAAGCCCAGTGTGCTATTTCTCCCACTCAAAAATCGAAGTTACTTTACTGACACTGCAGATTTTCGATGTATGCATTTTCCAAAAACTACTATTGCACAGGCTATAAATAAAATAATCTTTAAACGCAGGTACTTTGAAATGTCCATTTTCGTTTCAAATGTTTAATTAGACATGTGCTGCAAGAGGCTTACTAAACATAGAATATCTATTAATTTCACGAATTTTTCTATTTTTAATCATTCACGCAACCTTTACTCAAATGAAGAAAGACCAACTTAAAGAGTATAAGTCCTTGAAAACTGTTTAACAAAATGCATGCTATGATACCGATAATTATATTTAATGACCCTTAATTTGATTCCGGGTCGTTTGCTTTAGCTTAGCTCACCAAAATCGCCGAACAAAAATCTAACTTGTAATTGTATCAATTAAGTGGTTGTGGATTCACCGAGCGGTTCTTTTTTGGTCCAACTTTTTGGAAATTCGATGCCGTTGCATATTTAGCAAGGGAGAGTCCTTTAATTAAGACTGACAAGCAGGATGGCTGAAACTTTGAAGAGCTTATGAATTATTTCCTTTGCAGGACTTTGACTCCTTCAACCGAACAGCACAGGCGGTTTTATGGCTTTAAGGGTATATTAATCATTACTCTTGAACAGTTGCTATTTTATACATGTCTGAACAGAACAATTGGAAAGTATTTATATTTAGATGTGCAATTCTTACAGCAAATGCCAGCTACTTGCAATGAATACTAATTATAAAATTCACATACATTAAGGATATTATTTTTAGAAGCTTTAGCTGGTATTTAATCATAAGGCATGTCATTCATTATTATATCAATCATGGTTTTTTAGCGTTAGCTGAAACTAGTCCTTTGTTTTAAACCTATCTGCCTGAAACCCAACAAAAGCTCATTCTGTAAGTATATAAAAGTAGTCACCGCTGATAAAATATATATTTTTTTTATTTAAGTCTATGTAATCTAAGTTTCAGACGATGCTTGCTCTGCGGGCTTAGCGCTAGCAAAGCTTCGAGATTATAATCTCAGCCGCTTATAATCTGCGTAAGACCGCCATCATCGTAGCCACCTCCACCGCCGCCTCCGTAGCCTCCTCCTCCACCTCCTCCGCCGTTGCCATAGCCGGGTCCAAAGTTGCCCGTATATACTGGACGACGGCCACCTCCTCCACCTCCGCCGCCGTTGTAGCCTCCACCGCCTCCGCCTCCGTTGTATCCACCTCCTCGTCCTCCGTTGCCACCTGTGTAGACTCCGGGTCCTTGGCCTCCGGGCGGATTACCTAAAAGTGTTATTTTAATCAGTTTCTTAGGTAGTAGTAGTTACTTAATTGCGCGCTAGCTACTGCATTTTTAACGCAAGCTAGCAAAAGTACTATGCACTATAGAACTTAAAAGCTTAAAGCTAAGTGTTTAGAATTATATTATTCACAAACTTAACCAATAACAAATGTTTATAGTATAGTTAATAATCACTTAATGACTTTCGTTGCCAAGAAATACTATAATATAAGAACGAATTGATTGCTCATCCAAGCTTTCGGTAATGAAAACACAAATTTTCCTTGAAAACTATGCCTGATATGCCAGCAGGGCAAATCGATGAACCATTTTTGAATAAATAGCCCAAATAAATGGGCATTAACTTACAGTCGTAACAACCGCCACCGATGTAAACAGCCGCCTCCGTTAGAGCCAGTGCAAAAAAAGCGAGAATCGCAAATGCCGTCAGGTTTCTCATTGTGGCTGGTCTATTAGAACGTCGAACTGGTCTGGACCAGGTACGAACCGCAACAGCAGCTTATATACGATGCACTCGCCGATTCCGATACTGAATTTGAATTCGAATTCAAACCCAAACAGACCTTATCGCTGCAAAGAACTTTTGCAGTGCAAACAAACCACTACGTAGGTATTAATCTCAGGGAATTGCCCGCGGATGGGTTTCAAAAACAATCTGTAGCGCATCAGTTGGTCAGTCGTTTGGCATTCGAGATACTCTACGTTACCTAATACAACATATTAAATACACAAAATCTTTAAAACCTATAATAAGTATAGATTGAATTTAGGAATCATTTCTAAAAAGTTGCAAGATTTCTTTTTAAAGACATATATTTGTTTACAACTCATATTTCAGTTTTACACATGTTTTTTTTTGCTTTTTCATGTTATTATTATCTTATAATTTAAATATAAATTGTTAGCTTTATAACGTTTTTACAGAAGCTTCTACATTTCACTCACGAGTCACGACTTTCGGTTCTGGAACCAGTTTTGCTTATGGATAAAAATTTAATGGGGTGCGATTCTCTGGAATCGCTTGCCATTCATGTTTACGTCTGGGAATATTTGTAAACCGACTTTTCGGGGCGTGACTATCATAAATTTCTTTGAAGAAGTTCAAGGAAATCAACTACGTCGAGCTGCTGCCACAAAACCATGTGCGGAAAACCACGGAAAACCCCCTCGAATTGCGAGTTGATAGTGTTCTGGTGTAATTAATTAAAATATATTGTTGAAATACGAATCGAAAGCAGCGTACTGCTCCTAACGCTTAGGCTTATGCAAATCGATTTCGATTCGGATCGAACCAAGTGCCGGACTATATAAGCAGCATGAGAGTCGATCCGGTAATCTATCTATCGTCTTTAATATGAAGTACCTGACGTGTGTGCTGCTCCCGTTGGCTTTAATTCCGGCTCTGATCGGCGGTAAGCTGGACGGGATTCCTGACGCTAATTGATACACACTGACATCATTTGCACCATTTATCCATCATTTTCAGCTCATCCCAGCACAGTGGTGGTGAATGGCGTCTGTCTGACTTGTAAGTTGCGATTGTTTTGCCAGCCATTAAGACAACTCAATGAATAATTATGCACTCAAAAAGGTCCCAATCCGAATGGGGAGCCCGTCTACCTGGATGGCCAGGAGTACCGCAGCTTCTCCTCATCCCCTGGCGATGGTAATGTGGTCATTTCCCGTGGAAATGACGGTAGGGGCGGTGGAGGTGGCACCATTTACCGGAGGGGTGGTAACACCATCGTCAATGGCAGGTGCCAGCACTGCAATGTGGATCTCTATTAAAGGCTTAAACAATAAAGCCTGAATATTGAATTAAAATTGCGCACATATCGATCAATCCATTTCATACTTACTTGGCTATGTACGACATCATTTAGCTAACAGCATTGACAATCGTTCAACCCAGTCTCTCTTCGAATTCGATGAATGTGATGGTTTCGAGTGCAGAGGGCATCATCTGATGGAGCAAAAAATGGATAAAAATGGATTTGTTGCCACGAAGTACACGTGGAGAAACATGAAATATATGAGTTATTTTAGCTCTGCGAGCTGTCTGTTTGTGAACATTGGCTTCCCCCATCATTCTCCAAATAAGTGATACAAAAGCGTTACATTTTCAAAAGCCTCGGTTTCAAAACTGTCTGCAAATAAGGGAAGACCCACGGATTTCGTGACTGAAAAATAGAGAAATTCGTGTTGCCAATGGCATCGATTGTTTGAACTTCAGCTAGTTGCCACATAAACTGGGCTGGGAGCTGAGGTCACTGTCTCCAGAGTATTGCACATCATCGATAATCAAATGCGAGTAACCAACCGTGCAATTTACGCCAGTGGATGTGATGTCAATGAAAACGCTGGCCTGATGTAAGGGTGCTTAAGGTTGCGCGTGCCACGTGGCGTATACGTAATGCTGCTCCAGGAACAGCAAACAGAAGCCTCTCAAATATTTGCTTTCAAACTAACTACTCGACAAACAGTAAACACTTAGTGCATACACACACACTTCACAAGACAATTTTGTGCAGAAGTTTCGAATAAAACTGATGCTGTGTTTTTATATACAGAATAAGAAGGGAAAAGTTTTCCATTCAGGCTTAGCATGCGAAAACAATTAAAATTGTAAAAGGATTACTTAACAATCATAGAATTTATACTATACTTAAAAGTATAGAATTGATTCACTAAGCTTTATTTGCAATTGTAAAAAAGGCAACAATACAATGCATTGAAATCAATGGATTGCCCTTGCGGATGTGCTAGATTCAGCAAACGCTCGACTGGCTTATAATTCAATGAACATTTGGGTGGCATAACCATACCAATCGTAAAGGGTTTCAATACACGCTCTCTGATTTACTTTTAATACACTTTATTGGCAGGAATGTGTCGTTTCCTATCCTTTGGGTCACAAATTGTTTACACGCAACTTTAGAAGCCCCACGAAGCCGAGTAACTCAGTCCAGGTCCAGAACAGGGTGGTTTATCTGCCTAGCAACTTAAGGACCTTGAGGTGGGGAATGTTCGAAATTGAATTTATGTTGACTTGTATTTGATTTCAGGGCAATTTCTGTTCTCTTGTGCCTAATTTGTGCGGCATTAGAGGTGAATTTCTGGGGCAGGTGAAAGGTGAGCCGATCGGACTTGTGGCAGTAGTAGCAGTGGCCAGTGCTCCTTCAGGTTTTTCAAATAAATTTTAACTTTTTTTTCTGTTTCGCCCTCCCCCCAGTGTTTTGCCAGAAGGCAGAATTGATTTATTTGTACACCGATGTTGTTTGCCTTGGGGCATCGCCTTTGGTAATATAGTCACGTGCTGGGAAACTCTTATATCTGCCACTGGTTGAGCTCTATTTGAAAATCCCGGCCATACAGCAAATTCACATAGCATGCTTAAATTATTATATTTTACCCCCAACTCGCCAATGCTGGTATAAATTCGTCATTCTGTTTACTGCCTTCTTTTCGGGCGCCAGAAGACATTAATAAATAAATTAAATTCGAAGTACCCGGCACTCCATTATCGACTGGATTATGCCGGATTCCGGCTTTGGTGAAAGCGTATAATTAACGAAAATGCGTTAAGTGGCGGAATTATGCGGAGAAAGGCATCTATTTCTGCGAAACCATCTGCTTAATTGTGAAATTTAATGTATAATAATTATAATTAATTTAAATGAATTCATTTACTTCTAAAGACCTAATTTATTGCTTAAACGTTGGGCAGACTTATATTTACTAAGTCATAAGCATATTAAAATGGATACAACATAAAAAGTTTATGGGGTGACAAGGTCACAAAAAGTATGACAACTGCGAAAAACTTGAAGCTGACTTCTGCAGTAATTCGCAAGTTAAACTTTGAAGGGCATACACGAACAAAAAATGGAAAAAAGAGCTCACAAGTGTAGCTAAAACTTTGAAAGGACAACTTTCTGGAATGGAAATTCTTTTGTAAATACCCAGACAACAGGTTGAATACTGCCAGACCGGCAAAACGAGTTTACCCAAAAATTCACTTAATTGCAACCGGCAATATGGCCTTACATCTTAGGAAAAATAACCCATATTTTGGCCTTCCTAGAACATGGATTACCATGGAACTAGTGCAGCATTTTTCTGGGTGTGGAAATTCAAATGAACTTCTCTCACAATCAAGATCGAAATGAATTAAGAAGAGTTTCAGTTAAGTATTAATATTCCATACAGCAGACCAGAGTGGAGGACATGGCGATGAATTAACTAAGTCAGGATTGTGAAATGGCCTTATTTAATTTGATTCCGTCAATTAATTACCAGACCGTCTCTATCATCTTGCTGCCAATTACACTTTTAGCAAGCAGCTAACTGAGCGCAAGTAAATTTTGGTGCAAATATGTAGACGTTTTAATTGAGTTTTTCCCAACAATCTGGCTGCTATTTGTTGGAAAATCTAAGAGGTTGCAGAGCACACAGCTGATGATTCCACCAAAGCATTCTTTATTAATCGTCGACGTATTTGGTCAGGTTTATGTTCACTGTGGATGGATTACCACCCCCGGAGGTGGTTACTCTTCCTTCCATTATACCAACTGGCAGAGGTCAAACTCTCGCCATAAGTCGACCAAAAATATAGCTCGTGTTCCACTGAATCCTTCGTTAGGAATTCAAGAGGAGCAGTAGTTTGGCGGAAAATGAATGGGACCAGTTGAAGCTGGGAAAAGTGAAGCGTTGCATTGTTTTTTTTGTCAGTCTTCCGTTTGGCAAGTTCCTGAGCGTATGCACGAATGTATGCAACAGTTTTCCGTTTTCAACTTTCGACTTGAAATGGTGGGAAATTGTTCAGCTGTTGTCATTTTGCCACTTTGGCATTTCCCGAACGCAAATAAAACTCAGCTGAGTTTTCCTTAATGCTTTTCAGTGTACTTAATGCCGCTGTCATGTGACTTTCTGCTTAAGAATGCCCAAATTAAATGCGTTCTGATCGGCTTTCCCCTAAGCTGTCCATAGTTATGCTGCATTATGAGTAAGCATCAAGTCCTGTGATTTAGCAATTAATAAGCTTACTTGCCATTGCTAATGAATTTGCTCTACACTTATGCTTCATTATTGAGGAACTTGAAAGGGGGCTGCCTAATGACAGGGCACTTTAATTGCAAATTAATTCAACTACGGAGGCCTTTTCATTTGCCTCCTGCTATTTGTGCTGCCTATAATTCACCGAATTGCGTCATAAAATCAAATTTAATTTTAAGCTTTAATTTCCTAGGTTCTATAGGGTTTTACTGTCCAGCAAACGACAGTCAATGCACTTGAATGTCACTTTACCTGGACTTGAGTCGAGCGTCACCTGTGAAATTAGGTACACATAAATGGCAGCCTGTCTGCACGTGTTTTTTGTTGCGAACTTTGTCCCGAGCGCGTTGCAAGTGATTTGTTTCTGACAGCCGTGTGGCATTTATAGCTTGAGCCGGGTCAAAGGATGGTGGCCACTGCGGTCACGTTATATATAGCTAATTACCTAATTACACACCTGATTGATACCGAATGAACGATGAGGTATAACCATAAATGATTGGGCTGCTTTTATAATTAAATTAGTTATTTATAAGTGCGGAAAATGTGGATTTTAAATAAATGAAAGTGAAATCATTTGCGCTTACTAAAGCTAACTTTGTGAATATTCCATAAATTCTGGCTATTACATTTTGCTAACTAAATTTAAGCGATTTATTTCCCCTTTTACTTTTATGGAAATCCATTTAAATTCGAAATTAGTGCTTAACTTAGCGATGGCAAAGCCTTAGCTTTAATCGCATATGAGGCCTTAGAGTTCTTGGGCTGTTCCTTCGGATCCTACGACTCCCTCCAGGCCAATCGCATAATGGGGCCCGTCCTAAGTGGGCCCCTCCACTCGAGGAATTCGCTTTGCATTGGTGATGCTCCATCCATTCTCGGTCAGGGGTTAACTGCAGCCATGTGGGACATAAAAGTGCCGAGGCCCCATCAGATATACGAGTGGAGTCCCGAGTTTTATGCGCTACCCCCTACCCCGTGCCACTTTGTTTATGGCCATGGCATAAGGGGCTGGCATGCTAGCAATTGTGATATATTAAAAAGTTTTACAACATTAAAACAAACATACTTTCACTGCTTGTTTATATAGGTTTATTGGGTTTTTTTTTACGCATAATGCAATATTTATATAATATACATATATACTTTTTCTACAGAGTGCCTCGAACGTCTGCTCGCAGTCGCATTTACGACTGCCTCCTGTTGTGATATTAATAGCATTAGAGTAATGGAAAGTGGCATGCCTCCGTTTCCTTCCTCTTTAGCTATATAACTGCCTGTTGACTTCCTGTCGTCATTAGTGATGTTTGCCTGTCGCCGCGTGACGGCGCATAAATATCAAAGTTAGATTTACAAGAAATCGCATTCAATCGCAGCTGAACTGAACGGAGCTGAGCCAGGCAGGTGGACTAATAGAATTCCAGCTGGGAGAGGCACTTCAAAGTGTCCTTGCCACAGAGCTTTGTTTTCCGTTCTTTGGCAAGCCGGAAAATGAGGAGGCTGAAATGTTTGCCGGGTCCAAAACTAATTAAAACGTAAGCTCAGCGATGCTTAATGGGAAAACCAAAAGCAGAGCAATACATATATATATCAATATATATTACTTGACATTTGAAATGACAATATGCAAACGTAACTACACGCGTTGAGCTACAAAGCGAATAATGTACTTATATGTACATATATGCAGTCAGATTAATAACCTCATGACGGATTATATTAATGGCATCATTAGATTGCATTTTTGAAATGACATGGAAGCCATAAACCAGATTTTGTTTCATTACGATTTATTTCAATCAATAAAAAATTAAAGCGACTAAAATGTGTTGTTATATAGTAAAGAGATAAAATTTCTGGACAGTTGTTATGAACAAGTATAAGTTAATCCTTAATTCTTGTTGGTGTTTTTTAAGTTTTTTTTGCTTAATTTTATGCCCTGTTTACGTATATCCCCTCACACATCCTGGCAGGTCCTTGAAGCCGATTTAAAGGCCATGGCCATTTGTGAGACGGCAGACACACTGCCTAACGCACTCTTCGCGTTGCCAAGCGCCGTCGTCCTGGATGCCGCAGATTTGCGTACCTCAAAGGAGACGCAGACACCCGACGATGGGCGGATTGGGCATGACGCCATAAAGATAATTGGTTGTAGGATGGGGGGACTGCTCATCAAAACGTTAACGCCGTCACGTAGTTTCGCTTTAAACGCGACCAAACTAAAGTCGAATGGCCATTGAACAGGACGAGTTGATGGGCAGCGTGCTTGCGTATTAATTACTTCTGGTGGTCACTTCGCATGCGTGTGTGGTGTGTGTAATGGTGCCGCAACCGAAGGTCCTGTATGTCCTGTGTGTGTTACTCTCTCTCAGTTTGCAGTTTGGGGTTCCACCAGAAGTTCGACGTTAAAACCCTTTTTGTTTTTCCTGACACACTGGCAGTTCGCTGGCATTTTGATGGCCGGCAGCAGCTGTTTTAGTTGCGATTAATATACTCAAATTGTTGGCAGCTTAAGCTGATAATTAATTTAAAACTTTGCGAACGGCGCTCTTCCGGGGCGTGTGCATTTTGTTGTACTTCAAATTCACACTTTCACGAAAAGGATAGCTGCCATAGTTGAGCAACAACTTTTCCGCGAATTTGGTCTACTACGCTTTGGTATTGCTTCAAAGAAATAATTATTTCATAAACTGCAATTTTGTTGTTAAATTCAAAGACAATGTCATTTTCAGTTTTATTGTTTACGATTATCATCTTTTCTGAACTTCTATCATATACCCTCTTGTAGTTTTAAATTTTAAAAAGTTAATTTCAAATTCAGATTCAAAAGCCAATGCTGCCAAGTGCAGTATTTATGTAGCTTATACACCAACCACTACGTACTAAAAGCTACTTGGGTTTGAAACTTGGATCTAAAAAGCACTACGGGACACTGAATGCTATGGCACCGAAGAAGTTTTTGGATGCCCATCATGGCTGTCGCTTGCTTAGTGATACGAGACTAGTCATATTTCAATAAATTTCAAAACAATCTTTCTTAACTGTCAGTTTATTTAAGCAAGACAACTATTTTAAAGTTTTATAGAAAAAAAGCAAAAACAATATGTAATCTTTAAGAAATCGGTATAGGTTAAATTTCTTTATTTCATAGCGCAAAACAAAATGAATGGATACGTCAATAAAATTGGTTTAGTTCATTTATAACTATGACAGATAAAAGCGAATTATAGCCGAAATAAATATCTATAATGTAATGCAATAAATTGTAAAAAATTAAGGACTCATCGGCTTAAGCTGTAACTATAATTGGCCTGACTTGGTTACGATTCCACACAACTCCCCACCGACCAGAGCCCCAATCACTTCGCATGCGGACGTGACCCATGTGAAGCTAATGGGGAGTTCGGTTTTCCGCGAGTTCGCGCTTTTGTGAAACGCGACAAAGCGCCAGGACTCCGCGATGAGATGAAAAACTGCGCCTGGGATCCTGCAGGCTGCAGTGCCGTGTAAATTCTGCGCGATTTGCCCATCGGCCACTGGCGCCTTTGATTTGATTAATTGATGCATTATGCTCATTTACGCATAATTAATGCCACTTCAATGTGTGTTTGAAATATTTTTTGCCTGCCTTCCTCTGTTTTTGTGATTTGCAAAAATGCATTTTATTTTGTTTTATTATTTTTTTTTGTGCGCTGCTGTGAAATGCAGCATAATCAGGAATTCAAGTCGTGCGACAACAGAAAAACTGATTTTCCTGCCTGGGGGCAAGCGAAAAAGAGGTGCAGTGGTACAAAAAAGAGGAGAGAGGCAGCCAGAAGAAGAAGAAGTGGAAGCGGAAGTACAAATTCAACATCTTGGCATGTTTGTCTGTTGACTGACAGTGCAGTGTGCGTTGGTGTGTGCTGCTGCTGTGTGTATGTGTGGCAGATATGTCCTCTGTCTGTTTGCAGATACAGATAAGATGTCTTCCATATATGCACATATGTACGTGTGGGCGTGCACATGCTGCATATAGGAGTCGCAGCTAAACCGAAGCTATATCAGAACCACCTGGAAGCGTGGCAGCTGCCAATAAGTGACTGCCTTGCAAGGAGCTCGCAAAATGCCGATTTTTATGAAGCGAAAAACATAATACTAGCTTCAAATTATTGCCAATAAAAAAAAAAAACAAAACGAACAAGGTTAAAAACCTAAACTTACTTAGTTTGTGTATTAATGAAAATACCATTGATAATGATCAAAATAGATGTTCTTTTCTCAGTGCATTATTCCTTGGGAAACATTTCAAAACTGAAGACAAAATGGATGCCGCATGCTAATGCAAAAACTTTTTCGTTTCTACGCTAATTTGGGTCATTTCCTTAAAGTGCAGCTGACGGAGAATCTTAGCCATGTCTTGGGGCGAAAGCAATTACAGATAAGATCGACTCATTTTACAGGCCTTTGGCTTTGGCTACAGCCTTAGCTGTTTGCCAAGTGTTGAGAATTTCGCTTTTCACACTTGCCACTCGGAGTGCGATAAGCATCGTCCACTGTCACTTGCATTCTGCGCTCACATGCATATTGCATTCGGGTTTCGCTTTCTTTTTGCCCAGTGACACAGATTGATGGCATGCAGCTGATTAATTGCAATTTGCGTCATAATTCTAGCAACCAGTCGTTGCCCATCAACTCTTCTCCTCTTCTGGCCATAATGGGTTCCCAAAGGTTGGCACCGGCAAACAGGAAGTGCAAGTCGCCCGGGGAACTCAAGGTGCCGCCAGTCATTGAACTTAAGTGCTGAGGGAATTCTCTTGGCTCTTACATAAGAAAAGATTAATTTTGGGAAAGAAATTAAATTAGGCGAAAGTCAAACTTAGAACTCGACCCTTCCAATTAAAACTTTCTCAACTTTAGTTTCGTTTTTTTTTTTCGTCAGTTTTCCATAGTAACAGCTATTAATATTAATTAGGTACCCTTGTCTTGTTCAATCAAACTGCATTCTATTCAAATGTAATTATCATAATATAGACAAGTTTGATACAGCAGCCCCATTCCCACCACAAGCAAACAACCAGTCCCTCCAATTTCGAAAGGGTTTGAGCGCACAGAGGCCGTGATTTTCGCTGATGAGGGTAATTAAAAAGTTTTCACACCCCCACACAAGAACCGCAGCAGAATGCAGTCAAATTGGCTGTGATGCAGGAATTGTAATCGTTTTAAATCTATATAGGGTTAGGATGAACTGCGGATGAGTGTGGCATGGCTGCTGCTGCTCCGCCTCCCTACTAATTCCTCAAAGGAGAGGCGAGCCCAGCCGCACTTCCTCCTCCGTTTTTGAGTCATCGAGAATGACGACGTCAACGACTTTGACTTTGTGCAGCAAAAACTTTTGCGTCTGCCAAAGTTTTATGACAAATTTTTGTGATTATGCAGCCTCCACCCACCAGGCGGCCAAAATATAAAAAAGAAATGAAGAAAATAGTAGTAGTCAAATTTCCTATGCATTTGTTTGTCGGGCATGCAAATTAGATTTTAAATAGTTTTCGGTTTGATTGCAAAGCGCAGATCAAAAGCCTAATGCCATTTCAATTTGACTAATTTGAAAAGGGGACCGGATGCCTTAAAGTCAGCCGCTGGACCGCATTGAACTGCCAGGGTCGAGCAACCCTTAAATGCATTCGACTTTTGCTTTCAGCCTGTGCATTTGCAACCAGAGACCCACCTCCCATCGTCCAGCACCATCCCTCCGTTGCGGCCACAAAAGCAACTAATTAAGAAATTAAAATAAAAAAATGGTCAAAAAAGTGAGCAAAAAGCCGAGCGAATGCACTTTGCATGCAAATTTTATAAAAAATTTAACACAACAGCCAGCCGAGTGCAACGGCAAAAAGTGCAACTCTTGCAGAACGCCCAAAAAAGGGGGAGGGGCCTTAACCCCTCGTCAGCCCAACTGCTCGCTTAACCCTTTTGGACTCTCATCACCTCGATGTTTTTCGCCGCAAAACGATGACAATGACAAAAAAAAATTGCACAGCTACAGAAATACCTTAAAGGTCTTCAAAAAGGGCAACTGCCTGGCCGAGGGGTTGAGATAGGCTTTCGTTCGGTTCGGTTTGGCTTGGTGGGGCAGGTGGGGAATGTGGAAACAAAGAACCCTGGATACCTGCAGCCCCACCCAAGCCAAGGGACAAATTGCGAAAATCCGCAGCTCTGTTTTCGGTTTCTGATGCCCTCAAACTGTGTTTTGTTTTTAAGTTTTTCCCTTTTTTATTCACCCTGTTCTGCAATGCAATGCAACGGAAATGTGAATGCACCGTAAAGTGAAGTGAAAAATGCACTTGAATTTTCCTATTTTTCCCTAACTGTTAAATTTGCGCCAAGGTTTGTTCGTTTTTCTATTGTAATTTTCGAAGGCCAAAAAAACAGGTAGCGTTAAAAAAAATGTCGAAATTAAAATGAGCGCAGAAAACGAGAATCAAGCATAGGCATCATAATCTTTGCCAACCTTCCTCATCTCTAAATGGTAAAGAGGGAAGAGGGAAAACGGGGCGTGGCATGTGCATGTAGAACAAGAACAACAGCGGTAAGAACAACAATGTAAGCGCCCACGTACCAACGCCAGTGCTGAAAGGTGCCCTCAGTGGGTTTTCGATGGGTGGTAAAATGGTTGCTTTTTTTTCAATTTTTTTCTTAATTTTTTTTGCACTTTTTTTTGCACTTTTTTTTGAGACAGGTGAGAGGGGCTTAGGCGACTTGTTAGCGTGCTGCTTGTTCATCAACAATGCAGCGTTGTCGCCGCTTCTTCTACTTCTTCCTCAACGCCGTGGTCTTCCAGGAAAATTCCATTTTCCGTGAGGGTTGCTCAGAAACAACAAACACACACACATGAGTCCATGTCAGATCCTAAATCATGCCGAAATCCCTTCTAGCTGAAAAACTACGGATAGCTTACTGATTTCTCTTAATTATGCTCAAGTCAATGGTATTTTGAAGGAAAATTTAAGCATATATATAAATTTAGTGATTCTAGAACTTTCTTGAGGCATTCTTTATGATTCAAACTATGAACTCAAAAGGTATTTATTTGTAAGATATCGAACACTGATATTAACTAACAGATACCGTGGATCTTGAAAAGGTTAGCCGGGGTATTTAATATTCCTCTCAACCCTAAGTGCACAGCCCTTTTCTTATGCACTCGCTGACTCCACCTGTCCCGTTTCCCCACCCCAACATGTTGGTTTTGCCGAAAAAAAGAAGTGTAGGAAATTAAAAGAATTTTTGTTAAAAGCGCTTCAAGTGGGTACTGCGATGTCGTTGTTGTTGGCGTCTCTTGGCTTCGCCATCCATCCACCTGTCCTGCCTCTATGTCTGTGCGTGTGTGTGTGTGTCTCTTGACTCGAAACACCTCATATTCGCCTGTATATGTGAGAGGGTGTGTGTGTGGATGGGGGACTGGGGATTCCCCACTCACCTGAACTCGGGTGCAGTGACATGACGACAGCTTCGCGCTTTTGGCTTTGACGTTTGCTGCTTGATTTTCAGCTGTAGCTTTTAATTTTTATTTTAATTTTAATTTTTTGTCCGTTTTTTATTTATGTGAATAATTTGTGGGCGACTCGCGTGAGTGTGTGGGTGGTTCTTGGCTCTGTGCGTGTGTGAGTGTGGGAGCGCAATGTGTGAAGAGGCATGATGATTTGTTGGGTCTGTCTGTGACAGGCATTTTTGATTTGAGCTGCCTGCCGCGAAATTCTAGGGGATTTTCTATGGAAACCGATTTTCATGTGACCTTTTGATAATCCAATATTTAGCTTATCAATTTGCGAACAAAGGTTTATTTGGATTTTTATCATTTCAGAAAGCAGAATGTTTTGAAAAGGAGATGATGTCATCATGCGTAGCTGGTTATATATGTTATATGTTTTTTAATTAAATTGTAATAGATAATAAACTTACTACTAGATAAGTCCCTTTCTTAGCCTCAAATATTTTATTTAGACCCAAAATTTGGACCAGCAAGTGTATTAACTGCAGTGTGTTAGGCTCAAGATATCCTGTCACTGCTGTATTTGCCCAAAACCATTTTTTGTGATTTTATTTGGCTTTTAATTTTGTTGTGGCTTGTACTTGGCTTTTACATACTCCCCCCTCTCATATGCCTGCACCACGCCCCATTCCCCACCCCTCCTGCTTTTTGCCTTTGGGGCACTGTGATGCTGCACGGTGCTTTGGTGCTACCTGGCTTAGCATTTTAGCGATGCATAATTAATCTGCGAGCGAACAGTATGGGATTGGATGGGGCTGCTTCCCTTTCACTCTATCATTCCCCTGCACCACTTCAATAAAATATCTTTTATTTTATTTTTAGTGCAGCTTTTCACTGCTGAAAAAATGTTTTTCATGTATCTGATGATGATGATGCCCTACCTACCCCCCTTCACTTTCGCTAGGGAGGGGAATGTAAAAGCGCAAAAATGTGACGGGCACGCTTGAGTGCGGCTCTCGTTCCCCGTGTTTTTTAGCCCTTAAACTTTCTTTCTTTTTGGCCAGAAAAACCCCTGGCCATGTTGTGTATTGTTTGTCAAACAACTTGAGAGCCGAAAGCGGCAGCAACTTTGCCTGCACTCCTACCTGTGGGCCCTGTTCCTCCATCTCAATGGGGGTAATGACTTATAGACGCTACCCCAGATATATCTTTTTTGTCGCATCTAGCTGGCGTTGAATTCACAACGTCTTGGTTAATCAGGGGTTAAGGGATTGAGTTTGCCAAGGGATTGAGTAAGCCATGCATGAGCGCGTGGGCCATTGTTGCGTGGCCTTTTTAATTGGCCAGCCGGATGTCGGGTTAATGTTGCAGCAACTTCTTTCGCACATTTAATTATTCGCCGGCAACAAAACAAAGGCGAACGCATTACATTTTTAATTTGAGAGCGGAAACGGGCGGTCCGAAAAAAAAACTGCTTAATTTTCAGGAGTGTTTGCTTAGATTATTTCATTAAATTGACCAGAGCAGGACAAAGTCGGCTGGCCTTTGTCCAGGACAATGCCGAGAGCGCGGACAAACAAAAGTGTTGGCGGAAAAGCAAAAAGTTTGGCCAGACTCCCAGGACTCCTGCCATAAACGCCAAGGACTTTGCCCAGCCGAAGGGGGTGGAACGTGCACTTAATTAAAGATAAGAATTAACTGCTGATTAGTAGTTCTTCTTTACACTTGACACTGTGCTGGCGGTAGTCCTTCTGATACTGCCACTACTCCAGCTCCAGCTCCACTACCAGCTTCAAGTCCAAGTCAAAGTCCAGGCACGTAGCATCCGCTCCTTCGTCTTGGCTTCAGCTGCCTAACGAGGTTTTATTTTTGTTTCCCATCGCCGAAAAAGTTTACTTAGGGTTTTCAAGGACCTAATGTAGCCAAATGATTTATGCACTTTGCCCAGACACAAAGTGGGTGGGGTTGGCGCACATGCACTGGCCGCATTTGTGATAATTGATGTGGCCATGTCGAGGCCTACTTTTGATACCCTCGCTGCAAATACTTTGACTTCGCAGCCAAGAATGTCATGCAAATGCCTTACTTCTCCATCCTAATTAACTGGAATTAACCGAGCAACATATACTTGCATCCAACTAGCTCAATTTCCATTGCCAAATGATGCCAAGATAGTTTTTTATCCGAGACTTCATTTGAAATCGAATATATCCGTGAGTCATAACAAAAAATTTTATTGATAACTCCATTTTCCGAAGTTTAAAAGTGTATGAACAGTAGCGACTCTGATTCACCTACCGCTTTTATGTATAATTTAATGCTTCTACGTGTTAATCACGGCAATTAATGTATGCCTTCGCTGTTGTCCAGCATCCCACGACTGGCCCCGCCCCCTCAATTGTCCTTCGAGCACATCCTTCAGTGAGGGGCAGAAACAGATACAGATACAGGAACAGCCATCGCTGGCAGACACAGACACGAACCGAGCTGGAGATACAGATGCAGACCCATAAATATCTGGCACGTTCAACAACTCGAAGGGAAAAACTTTCGTTGGCACTTGGCTTAAATGCCTCATTTTCCAGTCATTAAATTTCGCTGGGCGCTCTCGCTGACCAATTTCGGTGGCCATAAAATCTTATAAAAATGTTGGTGGCAAATGTTCGGCTACTAGTTAACGACAATATGTCCGAGTCAACTTGTTATTGACTCTATGTCTCGGTCCTGGGAAGGCTTTGAAATATGTTGACAATGGCGCCAGCAACAAAAGCTAAATATAAATACCCCACCCAATCCACAAAAAAACAGCCCCCCATTTATGTTCTCAAATTTTCAACCCCGCAAGGCAATTGACTTTTCGATATGTTTCCTTTTTTGGAAGCATCAGCAAAAGTCCTCTAGTTTCTTTTCCATAGTTTTTTGCCCAACATTTTCTGGGGGCCAAAAATGTTGGGGGTTGGGGCACCGCGACAAATCAAAGCGTTACAAAGCTGGAAAATGTGGGGAAAAGTTGCAGTGCAATTTATTATATGCTTTTGATTCTTCAAATCTAGCTGATGTTGTTCTTTCTTTTCGATTTTTTTGCCCCACGTTGTCGCTAGCACTGCGGAAATGTTAAATATTTGTTATTGCAGTCTAATGTTTCCGCTTTACGAAAGACAACAGACAGGGATTTTTCGGGACTATTGTATCTATGTGTGATCGAAGAGTTGCATACTTCTTGTTTAAACGTAGTATATATTAAAATTAAATAAAGTCAGGAAAAGATAGTAGATCAGATCACTTGTAGTAAGTGATAACTGATATCAGCAGCACTTAAACTAAAAGCCCACTAATATACCCCATAAAATGCTATTCAATATAAAAATCTTTTCTGGCAATGAAAACTATTAGCTCCAGTCATAAATCTTCAAGACCAAAGGCTAGGAAGTGGAGAAGTGGAACCCCAACCAAAAGCCGGGTTCGACTAACCGCACAAGGGACCACAAGAACCGAGCTCCATTTGGCTGCACAGGCGACAGTGGCAAAGTCTGTGCCAGACATGGCACAATTATGACAATTTCTGATGCATAACGCTGCATCCATAGCGCTTTTAATGCAATAAACAAGCGACTGCAGCGTCATTAACACTGACAGGAATCGGTGAGGGGAGTGGGGAGGGAGGAGTGTGGGGGTAGATGCCAAGGAGCATTCCCGGCCTTTTGTCGCTCACTAATTGTCTGGCCTGGCCGAAATGTGCAGCGCATGCATGCAACGCATCGCTCCAATTCAGGTGTGTGTCAGTTGGCCGATGTCGCCACAAAACACTTTGCCGGCAATTGTCAGCTGGCTTTTGGGTACGTGTTACGAACAATGATGGGAATGGAAATACTTTCTCCACGGAGTACAAAATTAAATTAAGAGACTATAGATTACCTATCCTGCAATTAAATAAAAAAAAAAACCAATACAGCAAAAGGGGATAAAGCAAGGATCTCTCGTTTAAAATCTATAACTTCCTCCTTAAATTAGTGAGTAATTTTTTTACTAGTACCTAGTTTAAGTAATGGTACACCAAAGTGTGTACCAATGCTTTGCTCGAGCAGTACCTGCCATCACTGCCATTGAGTAGTTAGTTGTTTTAAGGCCGTTGCAGTTGCAAGTTGCTAGTTGCAGCTAGTTGCTAGTTGCAGCCAAACTCACTTAGCAGCTGACAATGACAGTCGCCTGCCTTTCTTCTCCCGCACCAGCAGCAACACCACCATCAGCACCACCACGATTACCACCCACTTCAAGTTCACCTGCGTTAATAGCTGCCTGCCAGGCAAGTGTCTGGGAAAGGCTTTGCCCAGTTGCCTAAACGACATTGTCACTTGCGGTTGGGTGGGCGCACCATCTTCTGCTGCTTCAGCCCCAAACTCCAGTTCGTCCTGCTCGTCCTGTTCGTCCTGATCGTCCTGTTTGCGGCTTCTGCAGTCGAGTTGCCATCGGTTTATGGCAGGTTGAGCACCAGCGACAATGAGCCACGCTGGTGCACTGTGAAGTGATAAACATGCGCGCTTTTCGGCACAAATCAATTAGCAATTGAATTTGGTGAACTCAAAGACGGCGAAAATGTCCGACGGCCAAATGACAAATCAACTTAACGTGCAACAGCAGGAACAACATCCGCTGCTGTCAGCCATCTCCGGAAATAATTATGCGTAAGCTATGTTCAAAGGCATTGAGATTTCGGATGTATTTGCTATACAGCCAAATCAAATTAAATTTGATATAATTAAGGAGTGGCACAGTTAATTCTCTAGAATTATATCGTTAATCTAAACTCACTAAAGATCTCTTTGTATATTTATCAAGAAGACCTGTTAACCAACATCTTAAATAATGTATTAATGCAAAACTTAAACGCTTTAACAAACTTCTTTCTTCTATCCTACTTAGTATTAATAATCCTTTAAAGAAGGCTTGAAAGAGTTTAATCAGATGCAACAGGATAAAGTGTGCTCCTTAAAGATTAAGTGCTGGAGTGCCGGAGGCAACTGCAATCGCAATCGACCCCTGGCCCCAAAAGGCAGCCACTGCGGGCGCGGACTGATACCTCAGGCACTTAGACGGGCTAATGTGGGACACAAACAGGAGCGGCGTCTCGGCCACATAACCACATGCCCCCTTACCACCCACCACCCACTCACTCATCCGCTTGCCCGTTTCACCACTCACCTCTAACCTTCTCTTGCAGTCAAACGCAGCGTGTGCATTACTATCCCAACCACTACTACCCGAGCCACTACTTGCCGGGCCATTACCACCAAGGATACCAAGGATACCAGGGGCAGCAGGGACGACCACCGCTCCTGGCGGCCGCCAGCAGCCACAACGGTGCTTATGCGGCCACGGCGGCTGGCAGTGGACACTCCGGCTACGGGTAAGCAAAGAGCCACCGCTGCACTGAGAGAAAAGCAATGGGATGAATAAGAAAATTCATTCAAAACATAGAAATTAAATTGTTATGAAAGAATCTTAAATAACTAGTTTAGGATTCATATATAACTAATAATACTGATATAAATGAATACTAACGTATCAAACTCAGCGGCTTAAAATACCTTTTTCTGTGCACTGTGCTCTGGCCATCAAAGTCAAACCATAACCCCAATTCCAGTGCAAGTTCCGCGTCTTATGCCAGTTTGAATTTTGCAGCGGCATAGAGCCATCCGTGGAGTACGAGCTGCAGCATGACCCAGCCTCGGGTAGCTTCTCCTCCTTTCATCCGAGCAGTGCGGGCAGTGGGCCCGCATATCCATCTGCCCACCATTCCCCGCCTGGGCCACCACCGCATCCTCCGCCCACCAAATCGTCAAAGAAATCGAAGAAGAGCAGCGGTTCGGTGATGAACGCACTAACGCTGCTCTCGTTCTTCTTCTTTGTGAACATGCTGCAGAACTGCCTGAAGGATCATATGGCGGACATGAATCCCACCGTGATGGTGCTCACAGCCAGCGGCACTCGCAACCGTTTCAACAAATTAGCCGAGATGAATTCACGCGAACAGACCTCCACAACGGCCACCGAATCGGCAACGGCGTCGGCAGCGGCATCATCTTGGAATCATCAGGCTGCTTTAGTTCCGGCCGTCGAGCCGAGTGTGCCGCCCTCCATTGTTACGCCCACGGTGGTGCTGCAATCGCCCTACAGCGGTCACACTGAGATGGCCAATAAGCCACCCCACCGCCAGCCAACGGAGTACCAGTCGAACCCTCAGCAAAATCACCACGATTATCGGCCCCACATCGCGAATGATGATGCTTATAATTATGGGCAGCGCAGACCTCCGCCTCAGACCTTCTCCACCTCCGATGCCAGCGATTTCTATCCTAATCGCACACACATCGACCACTCGTCCCGGCCCGACTTTGAATCGGAGTCGGGCTCCGATTACTATCAGCACCACTACAACCCGTATGCTGGCACAAACTCCCGTCGGCACCCTTGGTCTTATGGCAGGCAGCGTTACTCATCCGCACCATGGTCTTCAGCTTCGTTGGGCGCTCAGTCGGGCGTGAGCTCTTACTTGGATAATGCCCAGCGCCGGCAAGGTGATGATGACGATGGTCATGGTTATGGCTATGGCTATGGCCACAGGGATAGGGATAGGGATAGGGATACGGATGCAGATGGTTACTGGGATGAGGACGAGAATGGTCAGCAGCGGCGACGCAGCGATGCTTTCTATACTCGCACACGCATTAATTGAATGCAAGAATTCCGCGCACATTTCTATGTTGCATGGCGGGGATTTGCTGCATTAACCCATTGCACAAAAATGGGGTGGCATAATGTGGATGGGCAAAAATATGTGAATGGATTTTTTAGTACAGCTAAAGCAGCGTTTATGGCTTATGGCATTTTACATTCTGTAGATATTATCCACACTCCCGTTGTAGCTTAAAAACGCAAATACCAAATTTAACTTACTTGTATTATTAATTCTAAAATAATTTTATAATGATTTTACATACGATATTAGAATTATTTTACTTTTAAAAGTTTTAAGTCATAATGCACAACCGAGGGTTAAAAATGCTTAGCTTACATGTATTTATAATTAAAAGCAAACAACGTGCATAAGAGCTGACAAAAAATGAATGGAAAAAGGCGGTGGGGCGACGAGGCAGACAGACAGACACACACCCGGCAAGTTGGAATCGTAATGAAAATAAATGCTAATTTGTTGCACAACAAATTAAAAGTGCCCCCAGATTCTGTCTGGCGCTTGGCTAAGACTTTATTTTATTGCCTGCCACAGCAACTAAGTTGCAATTTCCCGGACTCACACTCCCGTTTGTCTAATACAAATCTGTTGCATTGCTACCTAGCTAGCAGTTTACTTATTTAGTGGGATTTCGTTCTTGGCTCCACAATAATCACGGCCAATGAGCCGCAAAAGCAAACTCGTGTCTGTTGGCTGGTAGCATGGGGTAGCTTTAATTAACACATTTAGCGCAATTTAAAATGCATTTTGCCATTTGGAGCGCGTGCACTACAAACAATGCTATCAATTTCAACAACTTTGATTAAACGTCATTTGCAGTTTGCCGTTGCATGTGTTGATGCCTCCGACTGATGCACTTTTTTCCCACCACGGTTGGCCATGGGCAAGGGCTGAAGTTGAAGCTGGCAATTGGCATTGTCAGCGCTTTGGCTGCGTCGCTCCTTTTTTGCTTCATTTGCAATTAAATGCACGCAGCAGCAGATGCAGATGCAGTTCCAGTTGCAGTAGTACTAGCAGCAGCAGTTGCAGTTGCAATTCGGCCTCAGCGTCAGTCGGCACTCAAAAGCGTAATTTAAAATTCTCTTGGCTACCATTTTTCGAGACCCTTTCTTCGCTTTGTGTCGGTGATATGGCTGGTTGGAGTGGAGGCTGCCAGTTTTCCACGCATCGCGACTGCCTGACTGACTGGCTCACGGCACGGTCCCCGGCACACGGTGCGTATGAGTTATGCAGCGACTGCATGGAGCAGCCAGCAGGAGCAGCAGCACCACCAGCACCACCCGGCCAAATGAAGTTAATATAAATTTTGCTTTACAACGGCGCTGGGCGAACGTGTGCGGCTCTGGCCGTTTATACGTATGTATATACATACATATATAGCGACTATGGGCCTCCCATATATTTAAATAAATTTATGACTTTAAGTGCAAAGTGGCAGCTAATGCGTGATTTTCGGAGCCAACACGAGCACGTAACTGGCGTAAGTGCTGCTCAATGGAATCCTAGTAGCCCCCAATAATAGTTGCCAGCTTGGAGATCGAAACATGATCATCAAGGCTTTATGAATGTATCTTTAGAGCCTAAAGAGCATAGATAGTGAAATTATTTGAGTTATATTATATATTCTAACTAAGCAGTCGTGGGCATAATTACTTTGATAGTGCTCTTCCCAATGTTTTTGCAAAAGTAGTAAAGACAAGTTAAGCACAAATGAAATGCAATTAATATGCTAGAACATTTCAGTACTTGGTGAAATCTCTAAGATCCCTGATAAGCAGTCAATCCACATTAATCCTACTCCTGGCAGAGCTCCATGATTTTATTACTGCAGCAACTACCCAGCTGAGATCATAAAAGTGAAAATTCTCATTACCCAGCGGAGGTCCAGAGGATGATGAAAGCGATTTCGGCTGGTTACTGGCTTCTGGCCGCCTGCACATGACACATTATCCACAATTAAACATGCAATAAATTTACCTTAAACACGCATAAATTTATAATGTAAGGACAGGGTTTTTTTATGCCAGCGTTCGTACTCTTTTTTGTCAATATTTTTTTGCCGTTTGTAGTTCATTAAAAAATAATTAAAAATTGTAATCGACGCAATTTTGTGCCTGCCTTTGCACAATTATTTATGCTCACAAAAAGCACAGAATGAAAGGGCATTAATTTGCACTCGTGTCAACTATAAGTGTGCGGTAGATAAATTAAAAGTAAACAAGTGAATAAATTTTGTAAAAATTATTAAAGTTCCCGCGAGCAGAAGATAGCCGCTCCCAGCAAGATATTTAACATTTTCCTGCCTTACGCATGAGCCAAAGTTGCTGGAATCCTTTTGCCGAGCTGTCTGGGCAGAAAAAACCAGGGTGGTAGCTATCCCAAAGATCTCAGTGGTATTTTGCTACAGTTTTATATGGCAAACAATTACGGTAAGTAATTTATTTCTGCTCAACTGAATTAGAAATCTCTTAGCACTAAGCCAGTTTCCTGAGGGCTGTTACACCCTATCAACCCACCCCAACGAACATCCTCACGGTTTTCCCCGTATTTTCCCAGACTGTCTTGTGTGCGTGTCTGTTTATGAAGATACAATAAGATATGCAAAGAAAATTAATAGTACTACATTTTTTACAACACTTTTGTCTCGACTGCTGGCGCAGCTAGTGCGATAATTCATTGCCTGCCTGACTCCTTGTCCGTCCTTGTCTATCTGTGCCTCCCCCTTTTCCCACAGTTCCACTGGAAATTCAAATGTAACAATGTTTTCTATTTTATGAATGTTTTATGAATTTTATGAATACAATGTTTTTTATCTATATGAAATACAATTTTAAGCATATATGATACATTTTAAAATGAACTCAAATCTCTCTAGATCTTATCAGCTGAGATAAGATCAAAAATCTTAAGACATTAGAAGTAAATGATATTTTTTCCAGTGTACAACCCACACTGCCATGCCGCCCATCATTGCCGTTACTTTCGTGCTATAATCGGCTTAGTCTGCGCTTACGGTTTGCTTTTTGCATTGCCTGCGCACTTGTGTGTGTGAATTGTATGGGTATATATAGTTGGCATTGTGGGTCTGGCATTCTGAGTCCTCCGAAGGTGGTTCCCTTTTATGCTCGCTCTGTCTATTTTGCGCCAAAGGTGTTAAGTTGTTATTTTATTGCATTTTATTTCATTTAGCCCGGCTCACACAGCCTTTCCATGCGCTCACTTCTCGCAGCTCGAAAGGAGTATTATGACTTTATTGTTCAATTGGCAAGAAGTTCTCAGCCAAAAGAAGAGATTCCTGGCCGTGTTTTAACTGGTTCGCAGATGGTGGCAAGCTGGAATACTTTGTACATCCGTTTACCTTTTCATTTTCAATAAAATCAATTTGCCCAGCTCAAGCTGAAGCCTAAAACCTACAGTAATTTGAAAAGCTTACCTGTTTCGATTGGATTTATTTAACTATTAAACGGAACATGCCTTGATTGCTGTTTCTAAAGAGTTTAGGAGCACAACAGTTTTGTAATCTTTTATCTAGCTTGTCTTAGAATGAACACCATTTAAATGTTTACTAGCTCGTTCTTGGAAGATTCAATAACTATCCGAAATCAAGTGCCCTGCCGTAAAGTTGAGCCATTTTCCGGCCTAAACTATTAAAGCGAAACACTCGAGGGCAACCGCAATTGTCACGTGCCTGGACTTGGCTTTTCTTGGCATGCTTCATTTATCACACACACAGTAAAATGTGTCAACGTTGCATGCAGCGGTTGCAGTTGCCGCTTGAAGAGCCATAACTCATAGACAACACTCGCCCCCTCTCTGTTCCACCAACCAAGCAGGCATCCATCCATCTCTCTCGCACTCGAGTTGGTCACATAAATGTCACTGCATGTGGCACAATTGTGTCGCAATTGTTGTGGCGAATAAACACGTCATAAACCGTTGGCTATCTTCAATGCCTCGTTGAAGGGCCTCAAATGCACTGGAAAAAAATATGATACTTAAAACGAGCTAAGCTTGATTTTATGTCTAAAAAGGAATACATTTAAGAGGTACATATAATTGATATCGAAAATTGCATCTCATCAGTCCGAAATTTCTGTGTTGGTTGGTCAGCCAACATCAGCTAAAGAAACCCAAACAGGAGCAAATAAAAAGTATGGCACTCTCTGCACTTGCAATTCAATTACACTGCACAAAAAGGCAGCAATATAAATACTACGGTGGCACACATGCAGAGATAAAATATCTATTAGTGCCCATAGATTGCTCCGGTTTTAAGCTAGCTACAAATTCAATGTGTGCACACAATTCAGTGCCAAATGGGATTTTGGTCGAACGGCAGCGAGTGTAAGCCATGGCCAAAACGAAAGGAGCAACAGAATCGACTAAACTTTATGTGCATGTTAAGAAAAGTGCTGCAGGAGCTACACAGACTTGGACCAAAGGCACACGGAAGTGAAAACGTTTCACACTCCAATTGCTGGTACAGATCTCCCCATCTCCCTCCCGCTCTCTCTCTCTCTATCTCTCTCACTCCTTCTAACAGGACTTTCCCTGGTCTGCTCCTAGTTTTTTCTGCACTTTCCATCGTTTTGGCAAAGTTTGCGCTGGGACAGCAGGCACATAAAATAGTTTTAAATAAGAAAAGGCGAAAGCAAATAAACAATTCCATTTCTCTGCCACAGCTATGGGCTAGAGAGGGGCGGGGGACGGGAGGCGTGTCGGGAACACACACAATGAATGTAAAGCCTTGGCGCATGAAACTGAAAATATTTCGTAGCATACTTTGCAGCGCCTGCACTGGCATACTAACACACACACACACACACACACACACAGCGTGCACGGCCCACATGAGCGTGTGTGTGGGTGTGTGTGCGTTACGACTTCCGTTTTAGTGGCCGTGTGAACTATTTACATGCACACGCAGGAAGAGAGTGACTGCTAAAATATTTAAAGTTAACTATTAAATGCTTTTAAGCACCCGGGTAAATCATAATTTGGACTTAACTGTGAAATAGTTATATTATTTAAAAAAAAAGCCATTCATAACCATGAAATATTTATATTATTTAAAAAAAAAAGCCAGTGCTTAGACTTTATATCCTAGTGAATTTGATAGAAAAGTAACTAAAGTGAAAGGTCAATCCAAACAAAAAAATGTGCTGATCCCTCTCTCTGGTGGGTTGATTTCAATTTAAATACGCCCGTTTGTAATGAAATTGACTTTTACCAATGCATTCATTTTTCGCCGTTGTTGTGCCATTTTTGTTGCTCATTTAGCGGTGTGGGTGTGGCAGAGGCCAAAAATTATGCAACTGCAGCCGCGGCGGTGCAACAGCTGTTGACACATGCCGCCAGCGGCCATTGTTGTATGGCCAACACCACTGCTGACAATGGCTGACAACGCAATGGCTGGCCCAAACGATACCACACCCGCACTTATCCCAATCCCAATCCCAATCCCCGAGTTCCAGCATTTTTGGCCGTGTTAATGGCGGCGCCACAACAGCACATAAATGCCATTGAGATTTGGCTTCATGCAATTTTAACGCTTCGTAGCACACGCATACTCATACACATACACACACACACACAGATAGATTCGCAGAAAGAGAAAGGGGAGAAAGTGGGAAAGGAAAATGGAAACACAGCACACATTTTGCCCAATTTATGACTTTATTTTAATATAATGTCAAATGCTATTTGCCCAGTGTCCGTTTCAATTTCGATTTCAATTTATGTATCATTTTAAAACCCAGCGCGAAAAGTAAAAAATTTGGAACATTTTTTGCGAGTATTGGATCTGGTTATTTTTTTTTTCCTACATTCGGCCGCAAAATGGTTCATTATAACGCTCGTTCGCCGTTGCTGTTGCTGAATTCTGTGGTCGACTAAACCGGCCTCCAAGCCGGCAAAATGAAAACAAATAATGGCACAATTGCCTGTGAATCCAAACTACGAAATTACCATTTACAAATATATTTATTTATATTTTAAGCTTTTGAAACCTATCTAACATCAAGATTTCCTGCGGTTTCCCATAGAAGCTTCTTTAGGCTAAAATGTGCTCACCTTAATTCTATTTTTAGCGTATTTATATTACATTTTAAGTACTTACAAAATTTATACCAAAATTATGAGCTTATCAAAAGTGTATAATGCAGGTATTGGAAATATACAAAATGCCCCACTATAGCTGCGTATTTAGGGTATTAAAATCTGATACACGAACCAAATTGGAACGCTGGCGACAGGCTGCCATTTGCATTTTGTCCAGTTCATTTCAGGCTGGAGCATAGATGCTCGGCATCTAGGCATAAATTCTATTATAAATAACATTTAGAGTGAACCGACGGCCAAATGCTGGGGTTTTGCATTTGTCAGCGCTGGAAATTGGACCGAGAACATAGATACATACATACATATATAAAAGTGTATATATGGATATCCGACAGAGGAAAATACAAATTGCGGTTTCTAAATTGAACGGCGAGTGTTTTTCGATGGTGTGCGAGAGTGTGTGCGTGTGTATCTGAGTGTCTCTGCGCTCGACGCATAATCAGATTTGTTTATTCAATTTTTCATGAAATTTTCTTCAGCTTTTTTTCGTGCGGTTTCGGGGCCGTCCAACTGATTGAGTGGCAATGGCATCGGGCTATTGGACAGCTTTGGTGGTAAAAATATTGTTACATTAATACTGTTAAAGATTGAAGGGGATTTGTGGTGGCTTCCCCCAGCTGGCTTTATTTTATATACTTCAAATGCGATGTGTGCTCTTTAAAGGGACTTAAAGCAAGCACAATTTGCGTAGCTGCCACACAATTAGTGGTAACTGAGTGCCAAATGTCATAAACATTCGCTCAATCGGCATAATGAAACCAGCGTGCCGTGCTTCAATTAACATTCTCCCATGCCCGCCAATTATCAGTCCTAATTAACGTTTCATAAACTGTAACAGGGCGGATTATCGGCATTACGTATACGACGTGTGTGTCGGCCAAAAGGGAAATTAATCAAATTAGCATCGTTAAGCCAAAGCAGCGAGCGACTTGCGATGCCCATCAGCAATTGCTAAATGTAAACAATCATATGTGATATAAAACAGCAAATGAATATAAAAAAGTAGCTGGCATCAGCGACCGCAACAAAAACAATTAAGCAAAATTGTCATAATTACAGCAGCACAAATACAGGCAAACAATTGCCACAAATTGTGACAATTTGCCGCCTGATTAATGAGTGTCTGTGGTTCTCCGCCAGACAAAACCAGCGGAATGCCAGTTGGCCAGATGCGGGATTATTTGCGGTAATATTTTATGGCTATCATTTGAAAATGATATTCTCGGAAAATCGCATTAATTGCTAAAAATCAAGAAAATAGATACGAAAACACAATTGATCTTCACACTTCGCAGCCTGAGGAGAATTGGCTTATAGCTATATTCATTAAAAGTTAAATGTTAGTTTCAGCGAAACTTTTAAATCGATTGGATATGCCATGTATGACATGTTTTTTAGGAACATCGAAAAACTTCAATCAAATTAAGAATTCCTATAGTGCAACCTTATTTACCAATTTAATTAATATTAAGCTGGTTGATATACCCATATCCCAGCCATATCCCATCTTTCTATCGACTGTCAGCTGTCAGCTTGTAAATTGTGAATAAAGCACTCAAATAGAGACAAGTTTAGATGGACACTTTCCAACTTTTAAACTTGTCGACCATCCAGTATATTTTCTGCACTACTTAAAATCAGTTAGAAAATATGGACTGGCAGCTTAAGGTCGCAATAATTCAAATATTATTGATTTATTTTAGTCAAGGTACGCTGGAAAATGTGGAAAATCTGCAGATTAGGTTTCTCCGCAAGCTCGTTGGAAAAATACGCCAGGAAGACAAAGTTGAAACGATGCTAATATTGCAACATTCAGCAATGGATTGTAAGATACAAAATTGGAACTATCCAGAAGTTCCTACTCTGCGCTTTAATGAATTAGCGATTGTAGAAGTCAGAAAGTCCTTTAACAATGTTATAATGGCCCTTGTTTGCATCTGTGAGGATTTCGAAATAATTCTTCTTGAAAGTCTGGCCAAGGACTTAAATCGAATGCGTCAAGCACGAATTATCCTGTGGATTGGAGGGAAACTTACACGTAAAATGCTCAACGTGATTGCCACTCAAGTAGAGAAATATCAATTGTATCAAATGATTATCCTTGAAGCTAAGGAACATTCGATGTCAAATAGGCTAACGATCCGACTCCTTAATCCTTTTCCAAGTGTACATTTTGATAAAATCGATGATATTTTAGGCCTTAAAGGACCCATATTTCATACCCCCGAGACAAACTTCAAAGGCAAAGTCATTAATCTGCTGCCTGATTGGGACTCGGCCCTAAAAATCAACGTCACTGCGTCACCAGGTATGTCTATACCCATTGTTCGAAATCGTGACTACGGCGTCATCGAGTTTGCCTTGAAGTACAATTTGAGCCTTAGAGTTTTGAATGCCTCGTATAAGTTGACAGTTGCAACATCTGTGTTCCCCGACATCCAGTTGAAAAGTCAAGTTCACACTAACATGGATAATTTGAAGAATTGGAATCCCCACGACATATCGTCTCTAATGGTTGCGGTTCCCTGTGGCAAAGAGTTGAGAATCGAGGAAGTCTTTAAACAACTGGATGTACACTCTTGACTGGTATACATTTTCATTGTATATGGAATATTTGTGGTGGCAGAGGCCTCAATTCTCGCAATATCCCATAGAATGACCGGCAGAGCATACAGGTTGACCAGTCTCATTCCTTTCCTGAATCTCCGTGCATTTCGGGCATGTCGTTCCCAATCAGCCGAAGATCTACCTTATCACTTCGTCAGCTTTTTCTGGCCATAAACGTTTTGGGATTGATCTTCAGCAGTTTCTTTAGCTGCAAGTTGAGTGCCCTCCTCATGAAGCACTCCGATCAGCCACAAGTTAAGAACTTCGAGGATCTACGTGACAGTGGGCTGCCCGTGATCGTGGGACCCACCATGGATGCTTTTCCAAAAAGTGAAGCTGGATCCGATTTCGTTAAGAACAACTTGATAGCCCTCAAGTATGTTAGTCAGTGGGATCGCGTTGAAATGTTGCTGAAAGCAAACACCAGCAACGCATACCTTCTGTACTCAGAGGACTGGAATATCTTAGATAACTTTTGGAAGTTCTATGGCCACAAAATGTTATGCAAGTCCGAACATTTGACTATCATACAAGCCTTGCCCATCACCTACATATATCCTCAATAACTCTATGCTGGATAGAAGCCTATTCAGGTTTATGATGCGACTGCAGGAGTACGGCTTTGTGGGTCATTGGATAAAACAATAACCGTACCCGCTAAGAAAGGTAATCAATCCAACTTTTCAGCGAAATAATATTCAACGAGAAAAGCCCTTATAAGTTCGTCATTTTCAATGGCTATGGTGTGTTCTTGGATGTGGTTATGGATTTGCAACCATAGTTTTCATTATTGAGCTCATTTTGGGAGGTAAGAAGAAAACGCCAAATGGAAACATTTGTGTGGTGTAAGGATATTATCTAAAATTAATTTATTACGCACATATTGCTTGAAGAATTCTTTCTAAAATTTGATGCTATTACAAATGTAAGTCTTGCATATTCCACGCGGCAAGGCATCTAGACATGAAGCAAGATACACATACATTACAGATAGACGACCTCTTAAGTTAATGAAGTTCCTTAAACTTCAACTGGCTTCATGACATTCAAAATGGACAGCTGCTAACTGATATTAGAAAATGAAAATTGGACGAACAGAGTTAGTTCGATTAGTAGATTGTTGTTTAAAGCAGAAAATGGCGTTACCGAAGCAGCTGAAATTCATTAATATTTTGTTGGTACTCCTCATAATCTACGATTCATCTGATGGAACTAAAAATCAACATGAGATATTTCTAAATCGACAGCTTCAAGCTGTTCACAATGAGCGTTCAGTGGAAACTTTGTTTTTACTACATCATAGTAATTTGGCCAATTGTTCGCTACAGGATTGGAATCCACCAAGAATTCCAACTATACGCTCAAATGAACTGAATGTATTTAATTTGGAAAAGACCTTCAACCACAATGCATTGGCATTGGTTTGTTTGATAAACAACTCTTATATAGGACTTTTAAATACACTGGTCAAATCGTTTGATTGCATGCGGCAAGAGCGAATAATTTTATTGATTCACCGGAAACCTGATCCAAGTTTTATCGAGGACATCACCCATGTATTGAAGGATCTACAATTTCTTCATTTGATAGTACTTATTGTTCAGGAAAAATCCAATGGACAAATTTCCGCATCTACTCTTCGTTTGCAATCATTTCCGGAACCGCATTTTAAATGGATTCGCAATGTATTTGCCATTAAAAAGATTTTTTACCGTCCCATTAACTTTCGGGGAAAGGTACTAAATGCAATTCCAAGCGACATAAGAATATTATTTGTAGCTTTAACCGAAATATTAACAGAATACGTACGAAGATATAACTCAACCCTACGAATTCAAAATCGAACTATTAAGGAAAAGATTGAAATTACGCAGCTGCACAATAGTAAAAACTTTTCGCATCACATCAATTTCGCGATGGACATGAACTCAAATTCTCTGATAATTCTTGTACCTTGTGGAACGGAGTTAAGGGGCCTGGATATTTTCAAGGAGCTGGGAGTGCGAACTCTCACCAGGTTGGCCCTGATTTTCTACATCATCTTCGTTCTAGTTGAGATGCTCTTCGTGATTATTTCGAATCGTTTTAATAGCAGAAATTTCACAATGATATACACAAACCCATTGATGAATCTTCGAGCAATTAGATCCATTTTGTGCCAGATTTCTCCCATCTCCAATCGATACAGCCTATCAATTCAACACTTTTTCGTTTTTATGAGCCTTTTTGGGACTCTGTTTGGTGGGTTCTTCGATTGCAAGCTCAGATCCTTTCTGACCAAAAGACCCTATTACTCACAAATAGAGAACTTTTCTGAGTTGCGGGAAAGTGGAGTGACCGTCGTGGTGGATCCTCCAACTCGGCAGTTTATTGAGGATGAAATCAATGCCAATTTTTTAGAGATGAAGTTCCCAATGTACTTACTACCCCAGCTCAAGAATTAATTAATATAAAAAATGCGATATTTAGCCATCACCTTCGCAATTTCATTATAAATGCTGCTGATTCGGGTATGAGCACTTGCTGGTTTAAAATGGCTGGCAAAATAATAAGAAAACAGATTAAGACATCTTTGCGTGAATCTGAGCAGCCGTCTCATCTTCCCCTGTCATTTGATCATTTCAAATGGCTGTGGGCGGCACTTTGCATTGCCTACGTCATTTCATTCATGGTTTTCGTATTGGAAATACTTTGGTCAAAATACCAACGACGCACTAGAAGCCAAAGTATTGTCTAATGTTTGAAATATTCAATAAAAGTAGAAAACTTTTTGTAATCAGCAGGCACTTAAAATATGTTACTTATATTAAACAAAACTATTTTATTAATATCAAACATTGAAAAAATTACTAATTGCTTATCAACACAAAGTAAGGCTTTAATAAATATCAAAATAGTTATATATATAATAAAAAACACTCAAAACCTTTTTATTAATTACATTAAGATACATTTTTTTCAGAAATGTAAATCATATTATTTGTTTATTTGTTAACATATATACACACTAGGTTCCCGATTCTCGAGGTTTCTCTTCATTCTTTTAAGTGACATTTCAAAAAGAAAGGCTATCATCGAAATGCTATAGCCCAGGATAAGTATGCACCACAGCCAAGTCAACTGCTTAATAGAAAGCGGATGGACCCGTTCCCTATCATAGGGTATAGTGATTTCCTTTAAATTCCTATCAAGGCCTCTTGGAATGTTCTTTATCCAGTGATTTCTAATTCCAGACTCCTGCATTGTCATAATAAATCTCCTCAGCGGCCAGTCCAGTATTGAATTATTTCCCAAAATATAGATTCTCGGCACCCTTTCGGCGATGATCGAATTCTCTGAGGTGCAGTGGGCTCGCAATCCTTTGGATCGCCGGTAGCTTTCAATAATATCAACAATTTCAGAAAATAATGTAAAAGCGTAAATGTCTTCCAAGGAAAACAGTAACTTCGCTTTTTCTGTAAATGTCAAGGTAACTTTTCTCGGCATATATTGACTAATGAAATCCACACCAATCTCCTTTTCAATAAAATTCTCCGCATCTTCATCCATAACAACAGTCAATTCACTAGTCTTCAACTCTTCAAAATTGTTCACCTGAGGTCGGGGACCTGGTTTTGTGAGCATTGAACTAAGATTGCAGTTGATAAAGATGCTAAAAATCATTCCAAACAATGAAATTGCCAAAAAGAGCTGGCGGAGCGAAAGGTTCGATCTTCGGAAATGGTAGACCCAAAATGGCTCTAAACGCACATAGATTCACCAGCGAATTGGGGATCTCCTGGCGGTGCGATTGTCTGGAAATCAAAATGAATACCTTGAGGAAGGTAATCTCAAAAAATACAAAAATTACGTAGACTAATATAATGTAGAAAATCCATTTCTGAATGCAAAACACTATGATGACATCTTGTAAACTTAAGTAATTTCCGCAGGGAACCACAATCAATAGTGACGAGAAACTCATTGGCATTCCATAGTCTATAGGCTGAGTTGAATTATTTGTTAGCATAATGCGTTTTCTTAGCTCGATATCAAAGTGATCTACGTCATTGAAAAACTGCAAAGTAAGGTTATATTTCAGTGCAAATTCAAAGACTTCTTTGTCTTCTATTCGAAAAATGGGAAATTTCTTAATATTCCCCATTTGGATAGTCAAATTGTAATCGTGCTTGACAACTGCCGTCATTCCATGAAAATTAAACTTAGTATCCATGAAGACATAGTCATTAGGTGTCCAAATATTTTTTATTCGCTTGAAGTGTGGAGAAGAAAAAGGATTTAGGCGATAGGTTAGCAGTTTGTCTTTTGCCACAACGTTCAACATCAACATATCAAAAAGTTTTAAGTCTGTTGATTTCTTTGAAATCTCGTGGAAAAACTCCTCTTTAAGTTCCATTTGAGTCCACAGTATAATTTTCTGAAGTCGCACTTTTCCAAAAGTTTCAAATACGTTTCTCAATAGAGTAATATGTGAATTTTCGCCAATACATATAATAGCCAAAGTACGGCTGTTGAAAGTATCCTTCATTCTTATTTTTTCCTGATCGTTGGTCCTTATAATTCCCATTCCGTGGGCATTCCAGTTTTGAAGAGTGCAATTGTAATCCAGATGATGCTTAACAATCACAAGTGTTTCCATCTTATGCCGTTTAATCATCAAACGCACAAGTTTGTTTAAATATTTTAGCTGTGGGAACTCAGTTTCCTGGCTAACAGCCTGGCTCAAAAGAAGTATAAATATTAAATTAATTATAAGTGACATCTTTCGTAATTCACGTAGTGCTATCACCGCTGCAAATTAAGACTGAACTTCAAATATGAAACTACTGTGATAATGGTCGCGCACCCAGGTCGTGTTTAACTTATATTTCTCAATTGACAGCTGCCACTTTTAATCTGGATTAATTTAATGGCATTTTAAGTCAGCTTAAGTGATATTGAATGTTTAATCATAAAGTGTTCTTGGTATTTTTTAATTATAAGTTATTTAATCAAAATTGGAAAGAAAACATATTTTTGATCACAAAGTGTTTAGTAGAACCCTTTTTAATGTATAAGTTTTTCAGGGTATAAAAGCTTCTACATTTATATGTTTAAATTTAACAAGTTGAATAACATTAATATGCCTATTATGGTTAAGTGATTGTTATACATTTCTTTCTAAACGAAATCGTCATCTTCCCTTGATCTTCCTCTCATATTGCTTGTGTGTTGGTTCCTTTTCTGGAGAAGTATCTCCAGAATAAATACCACAATGGCGATACTTTCCCCAATGACCAGAAGATGCCATATCCAGCTCAAATGCTGAATGGACAGAGGAACTGCTTCCTCTTTAATCCTGCGAGGATAGGTAACATTGTATAATAGTTTAAGGGCCTTAGGAAGTTTTTTAGTCCATGCTTCGGGAATCCCCGTTTGTGGTATGTAGGTGATATACCTTGTCAGCATCCCTTTCAAGACAGAATTGTTACCCAGAACATACATACGTGGCAGATTCCAGGCGATGGTCAAACTCTCAGCTTCGCAGAAAACCCTTTCATCTAAAGACTTTTGGAGAGTCTTCAACGATCTCCATGTAGTTGTGTACATTATATAGCTGTAGCTATCGTTGAAATTCAAAAGCATTCTGAGAGTTTCTTTCTTTTGGAGAATTAAATAGTTCGGTAAAACATTATCAAAGAACTCTGAATCGATATGATTTTCGATGTAAGAGTGAGTATATTTATCCATAATAGTTACCATTCCGCTATCTCTCAACTCTTTGAAGTTTCTCACCTGAGGGTTTTGAGCTGGTTTCATCAACAGTGCACTTAGTGTACAGCTAACGAAATTGCTGTAGACAAGGCCAAAAACGCTTATGACCAGAAAGAGTTGGCGTAGTGAAATGCTCGATCTGCGAAACTCCGGAAATGGCAGTCCTAAAATGCCTCGAAAGGCTCGAGGATTCAACAGTGGATTTAAGCTGGTCAGACAAACTTCTCGACCGGATATCCTGTGGGTTAGCCAAAGTATCACGCATTCGATCAAAACGAAAACACCGTAGGCAATCAAAAAGCAACCTATCAATTTCAGTACACCCAATTTGTGAAGTACATCCATGAAGCGCCATTTCGGACTGCAAGGCACTATGACAATCAATGAGCAGGCGGTGTTGGGACTCACAAAGGGCATCTGGGTGGGAAAGTCTTTAGTTATGAAACGTGGACCTAACTGTATATCGAAATTGTCTGATTTTGTATCATTTTGATCATATAATTTCAAACTCAAGTTATACTTAACAGCGAACTGAACAATTTCATAATCTTTCAGTTCGGATAAGGGTATTGGGCCTGATGGCGACCTTACTTTAAAACGAATGTTGGAATCCACACTTTCCTTCAGGATGGCCGTTCTACCGTGGAAACTTAACCCACTGCCAATAAAACTGGGCCCCTTTATGTTGGATATATTTGTTAATTGGCAGCAGCGTGGAGTTGGATATGGATTCAACTGCTGAAGTGATGGTACTGCATCAGGATCTTCGTTCATTGCCACGATTATCATCTGGACAAAATTATACCTATCGGCTTGCTGGGAGATGTAGTCCAGCAACATCTTGGTGGGTTCCCTTTGGCTCCACAGTATGATCCTCTCCTGCCTCATGTTGTCCATAGCGTTTGCCAGACTTTTAAGGAGCCCATAGTCTGAATTTTCGCCCATGCAAGCTAATATAACTGTCTGGTCATTGAAGTAGCCACTAATCCTGATGGAGCCCATTTCATTGGCCCTCAGTATTGGGCTTCCACTTGGATTCCATTGGTCAAGATGGCAGTTTTCATCCCGACTATGCTTGATTACCATTATTGTTCGAATTTCTCGACCCTCCTCTATAACACTGATGAGCTCTCTAAGGAACTTCAGCTGCGGGTTCTTGCCTCCTTTGGTCAGCGATAGATATATGAGTGGCAAAACTAATAATTTGAACACTTTTGACATTTTTAGTTAGCCTAGGGTCAGTTTAAGCAGCTCTTGAAAGTTGAAACTGAACTGAATACCAAGGAAATAACTTACAAGTGCTCCTTCCTAAAAACCAATCAAAAGATGGCCTGCGACGACACCTGTCAAATGTTGTGCAAAGCAATTTTAGCAATTAATTTAAGTGCAATCCAATAGTTTGGAAACTCTATCCTCCTAGTATTTAAGGTGACTTGAGTGGATATCGAACTACTCGAATAGGTTAATCCCCGAAAGGCATCGAAATAGCTTTCTGTTGTCTAAAGATATAATCAAACTCGAATGAAGAATACAATGAAATCGGTTAGCTTTAATTTTCCGGCATCTACATGAAGATATTATTGCCTCAATCCAGCTGCTGATCCGGAAAATATTTGCCTTTGCCACTGGGTATGTTTTTCCACATTTATGGGTCAACTGATGCTGCCATTCCCGCTCCATTTGTTTGTGCAACAATTGAGATACGATTCGGTTAACCGATTCCATTTGGCCAACTGATCGACGTCGAGTGGACCGGGCCGGGCCGGCATCTAGAATCTATCGATAGCGTCGCCCGAGCGACAATTTTCCTCGGCGGCAGCAGCACTTTTCCTCGCCGAAAAAGATCAGATACTTTTGCAGTCGTGTACCGTTTGCTGAACCGTTTGGAACGCGAGCGCCGTGAGACGGCATTGTGAAAAGTGAAAAATGGATTTTCCGCCCTGGGCAGTCGATGCGCTTGGGACGCCCGAGCATGTGCCGTTGCCTGTCAGCGTTTAACAAGTGTTTTCCCCCAAGTTTTCCCCAACACAACATCAGCCGCCAACTGTGGGCGTGGGCCTAGCGGAAATGAGAAAATTTAATTTTAACAATTATTAATTGTCATTGTGTCAAATCAAATTGTGCCTGTGTGTGTTTCGTGCTAATTGCGTAAATAATCACTTTAAATAATTACTTTATATGACTCAAGTTAGCTGTACCTTACACAAGTACAGCGGAAATTGTTGAATTTTGTTGTCACGAAAAAGTACCTTCCAGTAAGTTTTTTCATACGAAATACACTTCAACTTGACGGTCATACCCGTTTCTGCAGAATATCTAACAACATAACCTAATGTTGTAAATATGTATAGTATATGTATGTATATATTCAAATAAATAGCTAGTGAAAGCAATGCTTTAAGATGAGTTTATGTGCCATCACTGCGGATACGCATTACATATTTGTTATTGTTTGGGCTTCTGCTAAGATACACTCGATTAACTCGCTCAACACCTCAAGGCGTGCCTGTCGCAATCAATTTCTGTCGCCTGTCGCCTGCATTAATAGTTTCACTAATTTTGAAATTTATTAGATCCCCCTCGCCGAGCCTTACATATCTGTTCTATGTGTAGTAAACCGTTTTTATCACCTCCACGGGCAGTGGAACGGAAAAGTCGGGCAGTTCAGAGAGCATACTGTTTGGAAAATCATCAGAGGCTAAGCAGACGGACAGGAGGAAAATCCAAAACGCTAGTGAAAATATTAACCCGTCCCTGGGCGACGGAAAATCTTTGGCCAGAATGTTTTGGATCCGCTGATGCCTGATCTGGCATCAGTCAATGTCAGTTGGCCCAGTGCCAGGTCGTGTGTGTGGGCGGCGACAAACAAACAATCGCCGGGCTAAAGAAATGTAAATAAATGTGGAGTATAGGGAAAGTGCTCGAAGGTGCTGCGTCTAGTGGCAAAGTATCTTAAGTCATGACCACATATGAAACGGGGAGTACTTCACATCCCATATTTTTCTTCCGACCAAGATCCGTTCATGCTCGTCTAGAAAAATCATTTTCAAGTGGACTTTTTTATCCAGTGTTTTGGTGTTCATGTTGCTGGCAATGTACAGTGCGTTTCATAAAGCAGTTAGCATACATGGATTATCTAAATAATAAAAAATATGGTTCAAAAATTGCATATTCTAAATAAATAGTAATTTTTCAAACGTTGTTTCTTAGATTTCATAATCATGCAGCATTTAAAAAATAAGTAACCATATAGACCCGAAACGCACTGTACATATCAAAACTTTTAATATGTATTGCCATATATTTCTCGATTGCTAACACATGTTCAAACGACGACAAAGCATGCCAAATATTTATGGCATATTTTTTGTTTGTTTCATTTTTTGTGTCATATTACTTTAATTTCTATTAATTTTTACCGCCTCCGTCGCGATAGAGACGCTCGCCAGAAACATAAATATTTTAACACATTTTTTTTATGAAGAATTCTTTAATGGATTTTATTGACTGAGTTTTTGGGCCTATGGGTTGGGGCATTGGCATTGGCCAAGTGCAAAATTTATTATACATTTATCATTTAGGTATCATTTTATCTGTCTTTTATTTTTGCGTTTCTGTTTTGCTTCACGTTGAAAATGTTTATAATTTTGTTTGCTTTGGATTTCTGAACTTGTGCAACAATTGGCAAGAAATATAAAATGTAAATTCAACAATGATATAAAGTCTATGCCATCTGGTTGAAGGCTGTAAACTTGAACGACTTATTAAGTGGGTCAGTGTTTTTTCTAACAAAAAAATAGAGGAAATAAGTATATTTATTGATTTGGAGTGATAGCCATATAGGAATTTCCATTTCGTACCCATTATACTCGACTGCATCATTTCCGTTTCTGAATTTCGTGCCAAAAGTAAGAGCGTCATGCACTTGACCAGATCTTTCCAAATCCCCCAGCCAACACCTTTTCTCAATCCTAAAAATGTTGATCATTTGGAGGCGTTTGGTTTTTATCTATATATATTTAAAAAAAAGATATTGGAAATATGTGCAAATTGCGCAGCTGTCTTTAAATGCAAATTGTTCTCCGGAGCATTAATTTTACTGTCGGCTTTCCTGGAATAAGTCTCATTCGTTTTTTTTTATTGAAAATCTACCTAGGCATGCTTTTAATTCTGATAATCTCAAACATTTTTGAACTTTTAATGAATTTCGACCCATATTTCAAGTAATAAAGAGATAAAAACATTTAATTACTCATTAAAGGTCATAGAGAAACAAAATTAATTTGTATACCTAAGCTGGATCATCTATAAATCTTATGAAACATCAATTACAGAGATCTGGCGCCTGATTTTCATTTCAATTCCAAAGTGACGTCAATGAGAGCCCTACGAGAGCAATTTTCCGAATAGATATTTTTAGTTTTATTCCGCCGATTTCGCTGCTTTGAAAAGTCGGCGCTTCTGTGTTTTATTTTATTGCTGCCTATAATTGGTTCGTTTATGTGCGGAATGGAAGAGAGGATCCTGAACTTGAAATAGGGGCATGGAAAACGAGAGGGGAGGGAGGGAAGGAGGAAGTTGCACCAGGATTATGATGTTGTGCTCGGTGCATCGAAATTAGTTTATTTTTGGCCTGCTCACTGCAATTTGAACTTTGCTTTCAGCGGAAAGACTAATGACTTTGGGAGCGTCGCTGACTCAAGTGTAGATCTCTAAAGGGCACTGGAAAAAAATATAAAAATAGTAAAGAAACATGTTTAGGGGTTGACGACTTCTTAAGTTTACTTGGCATACTTTTAGGAGTTTACTTAAATTTATTATAGTACAAATTTATTTTAGTTTAAATCAGCATATTTATTAAAACATACATAACTTATGCCAACAGATTATACTCAGTATTCATATAATTTTAAAACTTAATAAAACTATGACAGAAATCATTTTATTAACCCAATTAGATGAATAATTTTCACTTTCCATTGTGCTTATTTGAATGCTTCCCTGCTACATTTAGCCAATTGTTGTTGCTCATCGTATGACACATAATGACGCATTACTTGGGCCACAACAATGTCTATAGAGTAAATGGCCCCCACTTTCTATTCATCAATTAATATGCATAAGCACTTATCGAGTTTACCAAAGGGGGTATACTTAGTTTTATGTGCCCCTGCGAGCGTGTGTTCTTCTGTAAAATAATTAAAACAAATTATGCCATGTGCCTACAGGGCACTTAGAAAAATAAATTGTGATTAAGCCAAAAATAAGTAGATTTTAGTTCTGCTAAAAGTTATACCTCTTTAAAGCACTATGTTCTTATCACATTTTTTTCTGTACTACTTGTATATTTTGGCTTTGCTTCAAAAAGTTCTATTACTAATTTTCTTGTAGTGCACTAGTACTCACACACGCTCAATGTTGTTACTCATATTTGTCCAGCATTATTGTCATCATCATGATAATCCTAATAATCATGATGGCGATCATTATGGCTGTAGAAGTCGCATCGCTTGGATTGCCGACTGAGCGACAGTCGCAGTTTATCCGCCGACCAAGTCGAATCAGTGAATCCGCCAAATCATATACATATATATAAATATACATATATACGTGGTGCTGAGTGCGTGCGGGTAAACTAATTGACGAGAATTAAACCACCCATCCACTAGCCGCGAAAACTAATATAAAATTGTGAAAATATTTTCAACAGGTTGAAAGCATTTAAAATACAACAATATTCGAAATAATTGCAACAAAGCAACAACGATTTGTTTATTAAACGAAAAGCAGACAAACGAGCAAAATACCCAACGAAGGAGAATAAATGGATATAAAAATAAATGAATAGAAAATCGCAGAGGCAGAGGGGAAATCATTAAGAGAAAGAGAGAAAGATGTTCAATTTGCTGCGAAGATCGCGTCGTGGAAAAGCGCACAAGATCGTCGAGGAGGAAGATGGAGATAGGCCCTTGAGATACAGTCAAATTGGGCAGATATCTACCGCTCAAAGAGCGGCAGAGCCGCCGGAAAGAGCACGACGGGCGGTGATCGAAGAGCTGGAGGACTTTGCCAGCGACTTTGACAACGGCAACGACAGCAGCGGCGACGAAGAGCGTTTAAAATTAGCAAAAACAGCTGCTAATGGCCGCTCCGACAATTTGTATATAAATAAAATTGGCGGAGATGGGAGGACGTGGACGTTTTCCTCGGCCGCTGATCGAAATGCGGCTCCCAGCAGTCAAAACGAGGCAGCCAGCGCGATCGCGAGCAAAAGCATTGGTGGTCAGCTAATTGGCACTATTGAGCCCGATATCGATGGCCCCATAACCATAACACATCGCCATCGAGATCGCAACGAAGGTGAAACGCAGAAGCGGCAATCCCTGCTCTCCATTGGCAGTTTCAAGTTGAGCAATCCGAAAGATACTTCCGAAGCAGAGCCGAAAAAGCGAAAAACTCTGCAAAAGAGTCGCGATTTTCTTAGCGACATTTTCATGGCGCGTGGTCGAAACCATCAGCGCCAAAAGCAGCAGCAGCAGCAGCAACAGCAGCAGCAGAAGCAGCATATTGCCGCAACAGCAGCAGCCAAATCGAATAAAAGTAATGCCAAAGACGTAATCGCCACCGCAACACACCTTGAAACGAACTCCGACCCCGCGCTCGCATCCCCGACTACTTATAAAATGACTTTGTCTAATAATAGCCCAGAGAATAGCGGCCAACGAAGAGCGATCGAAGAGAAAAGTAAGCCAGCTGGAGTGCTGGTGCGGGAAGAGCAACGCTCACAGAGTTTTCATTTTCCCGCAGAGAACGAGAGTTTTCCTCGCCAGATCGAGCCGGAAAAAGAGCCGCGAGCAGCCAGCATGCGTTCGTCTTTCATTCAAGCGGCAAACGTTGAGCGGCCAACAGCAATTGCCGAACAGCAGGAGCAGCAGCAGCAACAGCACGGCAATGCAATTGCTGTTCCGCAGCAACATCTGGTCACCAAGCAGCAACATCAGCAGCAGCAACAACATCAGGAGCAGCAGCAACATCAGGAGCAGCAGCAACAATATCAGGAACAGCAACAAGATCAGCAATTAAGTGACATAACCATGGGCCAAACTAGTGCCAAACCGAACGAAATCAGTTCGGCGCACAGTTCGCGTGCCAGTACGCCGCGTGATTTCCGTGAGTCGGTCGTGATTCCGCCGCAGGCGCCGCCGCGTCACCAAAAGTCACCGGAAGTGCCCAGAATCACGGTGGAGGATTGCAGTTTTCCGGATGAGGAGCAGCCCGCCAAAACACCGGAAATCTTCTACGAACTAAATGAGGCAGCTGAAGACTCGCTGAATATCGAGGAACTCAACGAGGCGCATATCGAAACCCTAGAAGATGAGGTCTTTGCCTCGGATATACCAGCTACTATCTATCAAAACTCGAATGGTCGTCCCTGGACGCGTCTGACTCATGTGAAGCTGGAGAATGTGCAGGAGGAAGCCGAGGAGGAGGTGGAGGAACAGGAAATGGACGACATAGACGAGGCTGTGGATCTGGACTATGAGCCGCATATGTCCAGCAGTCAGACGATGAATGGCAACTCCAGGCAATCGGCGAGCAGCGAACGCAGTGCCCTGAAAAGTGACTCCAATTTAAGCAGCAGCTATGCCGATTCCGGGATCGGGGAGCAGGAACTGAATGCACCACAGACGCAGCAGCATCAGCAGCAACCACCGCAACCACCGCCACGCAGCTCCTCGCACATGGCAACCAACCAAAATGTGAACCACACCTTTATACGCGATGGCAACTCCACGGATTGCGAGGAGACCTTTCTGCAGTGCGACGAACTCGACGACATTGAGCGTTTCAGCGAGTTCAGCGAGCGATTGGTATGCATCGAGAGCATCAGTCTGCCGGATGTGGTTGTCGAGTCAACGACCGCCAATGCATCCACATCAGGAACATCAGCAGCAGCAGCAGCAACAGCAGCAGCACCATCATCATCATCGACAACCACAAATGGCGGCGATGCGCAGATCAACATCAATATTGCCAATGGAGCGGGGGGCAATAGCCTGGGCAATGTGCACTTCATACCCATCCACGTCGAGGGTCGCAGTCGCAGCAACAGTCCCAAGCAACGCAGCCGGGACGACAGTTGTCTTGGCCAGGACATGACGCCCAACATCGAGATCGTCGAGGATGGCAGTGTTCTCAACAAGCCAGTGCGACAGGAGAGCCCCTTCGATAACCAGGAACTCAGGTGAGCTAAATTAAAAAACAAATGGAGGTATCTAAAATAAAATTTAATAAAATAGAAATCCAATAATAATTTGGAGTTTCCTAAAAGCAAACAAGCTATATAAACCCTAAAAAATGCATTTATTATTCAATAATAAATGTTTTTATATTAAAAGCTTCTTCAGGCAACTATTCTTTTTGAATGTATCTAGTGACGTATACGTGATATTTGCTAGTTGTAGCAGTTGCGGCATCAAGTGCGGCGTATTTATTTAATCACAGGCGCATGCCAACAATTTGACCATTAACATGGCAAGATGCAGCCAATTTATCTTGATCTTTGTGTCATGGAACATGCCTTGTGATCTGGTTTCTCTTTCTGGGAAATCCATCAGCGGAAATTTTCGTCTCATTTGCTTTGTGGTTTTGGTTTTCCGCCAATTTGATTTGCGTCGAGTTTTCCAGTCAGGGACGACTATTTTTAAACGGATCAGAACATAAATTGTATACCTAATTTGATTAGTGAAATATTTTGTGATAATATGAAATGAAATGATATGAAATATTCATTCAAAGATTTGTATAGGGAATACTTTTTGAATTGTAAAACCCTATTATTTTAAAAAGTCTTATTATTTATAACAAAATACTTTGTATGAATATCATATCTATAGAAACGAATTCTTTAGAAAATCCCACTTGTTTTGGCTAGTGTTTCGCATTACGTATACGCAGTGTGATAGGTGGCATTGTTTGGCCTTCGCCAAAATGACAGATTATGACAGCCGAGCGGCAAGTGTCTCATAGCCAAATGGCGACAATTATTTCAACATTTTATATTTTTATGTAAATTCTCGTGTTTAAAATAATAAACATTCGATTTGTTGAACACCAGAACGGGGGCAAAAATAAATTCACTTCGTCATTTCTCGTTTGGCTTTCTTTCGCTTTATTTGCAATTTTTGTTGGCAACATTTCCCACGCTTGTTTTTTGCGCATTCAGGCAGGGGTGTATCACTTATTTTAAACTAGATGTTAGAATAGTTACATTTCTTTTATATGTGTAACTTTAACTTTAATTCTGAAGTTCCGTTTGTAGTTTTTTATTCAAGAGTTGGTTTTCAGATTTTATTATAATTTTTATATATCTATAAACAGGTTTTCCAGAGTATCCCCTGCTTCGGTTTATCCGCACTTCAGCATTTTCCCTCAATCATATTTTCTCATGTGCATAGAACACGATCTGCCTGCTCTACTGTTATTCGCCTTGCTTATTTTAGGCGCTGTGCAAAAAAAGACAAGTAAATTTTGAAGCGTTCATATTTAGAGCAAACTTGTTGAGGAAATAGATAAGACGGGGGCGAGCACTTGTGGAAATGAATTTGGGTTGTTCTTGATTTTGGTGGATAATTGATTGGGCATGCGGGAGGAGGCGCGCATCCTCCACTTGGCCAGCTAGCATTGAAAGATTGTTTATTCCGCCGGCACATGCGGCGTATGCGTAATTTGCCTCGAATAACTAATGGGCATCTATGCCGAAGCCTCGGCTGCTGTTTCCTTCTCTTCGCCACCAGTTGTTTATCTAATCCGATTTAATTATCAACTTGGGCATAAACAACAAAAGAATCCAAGCTGGCAACTATGCATTTGCCTCGGAAAGTTCACAGGCACCGGCAGAGAGGCTCTTGCCAAAAATAATTCAAATAACTTTAAATCTAAGTACACAAGTTGCATCTGTCCTTTGTATATTCAACGTACCATATGCTCACTCTGCACATCATTCTGTCTATCTTTATCTCCAACTATCTCTAGAGACAACACAGAAACGCGTGTCTCAAAATTTGATAAATTCACATTGTCTATACTAAACTTATGGGTGTATAATGCGGACAGTGTAGGAAATCATAATAAATATTTTGAAATCTAAAACTAATAAGTGACATTTTATAACAATCCTCTGATTTAAGTTAAATTTTGTTATAAAACTGTAGAGATTTTAAGCAGCTTTATTGGAACTTAGTTGGGTATCCGGAAGTTACAACAAATGAAATCATTCATGACATTCAATAATTGATAATCCTACAAGTATTAACCTTTTTGTCATCGATTTGTCACTAGTGAAACGAACTGTATTTTTAATAGAGAGCGACTGAGAGTTGGCAAAATGCGCGCACGAAAACGACGGAAAAACGTTGATTTATAAATAAACTTTGCGCATTTTCGCAGCAACCGAGAATCGACTAGGATAAATTCAATTAAAACGTATTTCATTATTGCGTTGAATAGCCAAAACAAAACAAAGCACAAGCCAATACATATTATATAAAAATGTATCTGTATCTTTGTCTACGTACGAGTATCCGTAGCGATATCTCGGTATCTTGTATTGTATCTCAACAAATTATGGTTGAGGAAGACGTTGCCACTGTTTTTACACCTCATTCACGTTTAACGAGCTTTTCCATTCAAATTACGTCAGGCCAATGTCTAGCTATAGGTAAAAGCGCTGGGACATTAAAAATAAAATAATAATAATTATTATATTTCTGCGGCTTTGCCTCTATTTATTTATACTGTTCGTGCTGCGTGCGCGGAAAACGTTTGTGATTCATTTTGTTTGTGTTGGGGATTATTCAGTGACAAGATTTGTTTGAAAAATTCGTCTGACAGTTGAGCTGAACTGTCTAGGGATTTATGTTTCTATTCCCGCCATTACTCATCCCAGTACTCGATTTCCCAGGAAGGAGCTGAAGCAGCAGAAGGCTCGATTTGCCAGCCAACTGGATGAGGCCCACAAAAATGCCAGCCAACTGGAGGCCAAGGTTGGCGATATGCAGTTCAAGATCCAGAAACTGGAGCAGGAACTGTCGGTCAAGCAATGGAATGTGGAGAGTAAGTATCATATTGAAAGCATTCTGGGACCCATTCAAACCATATATTTAACTTCTTAGGACTACAGAGCGAACTGAGTGCAGCTCACAAGGACGATGAATATGTGCGAAAAAAGCTGAAACTTCTGGAAGATGAAAAGGTCATCCTACGGCACAAATACAGCGAAAATCAAGATGAATTCCAAAACAAATATGGTGAGCATAGTGCTAATGTATGAATCAGTTAATAGCTGATGAGTTAGTGCGTTTAATTAGTGCCATAATAAAATAACATTTTCCATAATTCAAATATCCTGTTTTTAAGTGATTATATGATGCCATTTATTGAGTAATTAATTTCCATTCAAATAAATTTGTACCCGTTTTTTTCAGACGAACTCGAAGCTCAGTACAACGAACTAACCGAGAAGTACAAAGTGACACAGGACTTGGCCAAAAGTTTGCAAACCCAATTGGCCTGTGCCCAAGTCGAGGCTGAGGAATGGCGCCAGCAGGTGGAGAGGATCCGGGCGGATCTGGAGGAGCAGATACGCATTCTGAAGAACGCACTGGACAACTCGGAGGCGGAACGCAAAATCTGCGAGGACAAATGGCAGAAGGAGTTCGAAATGCTCAGGACACACAATCGAGGTGAGAAATCTATCTTCTATACAAGCTCTTAAATCGATTGGCTTTTAAATAATATACTATATAAATTATAGAGCGGGAGGAAACTTTGATGACGGACTGCGAGTGGCAACTGCGGCAGATGCAGCGGCAGTGCAAGGACAAGACGGACAAGTCCAACTACGAGCGGAAGCAGGCGGCCGCCAAGGCGGAGGAGCTGGAACTGGAGCTGCAGTCGCGCCGGAGGGAGTCCGAGAAGCTGCGCACCTGCCAGGCGCAGGTGAACTCGCTGAGGGGCGTGGTCAGCGAACAGGAGCAGTCCATCCAGACGCTAATGGATCGCATTGAGAACCTGAAGGGGGATCTGCAGTCGGCCAACGAAAACCTCGAGACCCAGATCGAGGCGGTGCACAAGATCAAGTATCAGTGTGATAAGTGGGTATAATTGCGGATTATCAAGGGAATTTGATTCTAATGATTATACCTTTTACAGTGCCATCTATGATAAGGAGCGCCAAATGATCTACAAAATCGATGAGGTGCGAAATGAGGCAGCCGCCTTCTGGGAAAACAAACTTTAGTAAGTCACAAGTCAACATATAGAGTGCTCAAAATTGAACTTTATGCCTACAGCACAGAGATGACAAGACTGACAAATGAACTGGAGTCCGTGTATGTGGACGAGCGCCGCGAGGCGTTGGACAAACTGCAGAACGAGCACATCGAGGAGCTGAGGGCCCTGACCAACAGATACACGGCCAATGAGGAGGAACTGCGAGCTGAGGTGGGTTCATAGTATTACAAGTAAACTGAGTTTGAATATATATTTGCATTTTAGATTGACGATCTGCACGAGAACCTGGAGCAGAAGAAACAGGACTTTCTTAGCCTGCGCGAACGTTCGGATAACGCCCTGCTCCAGACCCGGATGCATTTGGATAAGGCCGATCGCGAGTACCAGAATGCCATGTGCCGCGAGGAGGATCGCCGTGTGGAGCTGGAGGAACGACTCCAGAAGGAGTTCGAGGCGGAGAAGGCCGAGATGGAGGAGAAGTTCCGCGAACGGCTCGGCCAAGTGAAGGAGGAGTTCGCCAAGGAGCTGCAGCTCTCCACGCAGGAAATGGTCGAATCACATCGAAAGGAGCTGGGTAAAGATACATGTGTATAATGATTATTGTGAAAATAATATATATACTTCACTCTCAACCGGCAGACTCTCAAAAGGCCAAGTTGCAGGCGGAGAAGGAGGAGGCGTTGCAGGAACTTGTGGAACGACATCGCGCGAAAATGGCCGCTGCCGATGAACGAATCAAGTGAGTGGATGCAATGTGGCATGCCCCGCCCCATGGGCATAGTTACCTTGATAGTTCCCCCTGACCGCTGCTCCCCACTAAATTGCCCGAGGACCCATTGGCTTGCATTGAATGTCTGCATCCTACTCATTTGTCACTTTGGAGTCCTTGAACTCGATCCATTATCACATGAACTCGTATTCTGTTTCTCTCGTTTCACATTTCATTCATTGGATCAGCATGGATCAGCGTTTAGGTCGATCGACAGCCTCTCCAGCCCTGTGGGCGTTCGCAATGGGGGCGTGGCCGTATATGCCCACTCTATATGTGCTATATCTGACCATGTCGCCGCTGATCTCCATTGCATGCTTGGTGTTCAATATTGTCGCAGTGATCTATATCAAATACCGCCACCTCCTAGCTCGCCAATAAAATATTAATACCCTGTTTACGCTTAAAAATGATTCTTGATTTAAATTTAAAACAGGGTATCATCAAAAATTTCTTGAAGATTTAAAGCATTGGTATTGGCGTATTAATTTAAAAGAATCGAATGTTCACTAAATCCCAACGAAACATATGTTTTTCTGGCATGCAGCTTGTCAATCGTTGTCCTTCTGGTGCGATTCTCCTAATATTTTACTTTCTCTTTCTCGCTATGTGTGTGTATCCACCTCAACCTCTGCCCACTCTCTATAACCTGAATAACCCCAACCCGAATCCGATTCTGCATCCGTATCCGCGTCCGCATCCGCATCCGCATCCGCAGCGATGTAGAACTTCGGCACCAGCGCAATCTCAAGGACCTGAAGGCGGCCTACGATGCCGAGAAGGCGGCGCTGGACAAGCGCGACATCAGCAACGCCAACGAGATCGAGCAGCTGCATCGCAAGTGCCGCTGCCTGACCAACCTGTAAGTGACCCCATCCCCAAAAACCACCACCCACTTTTACCCAACTTCCCCAAGGTCAAGTTCCTAAATCCAAGAAAAGATTAAGATCTGTAAAAAAACTATTATGTTTGGTATTGCTTAGGTAAAACTTTCGAAAGAGTTTTGAATTTTGAAAATTGGTTTGAATTCATGATCCTTTTATTAGCACTTTGAAACAAAATCGTATCTTTTAATTAATCAATGATGATAAAATAAAGAATTTTTAAGACTCGAATAATACTAAGTGAATAATTTAAGGAAAGGGATTTAAGAGCTCGACCTTATAACTCTTTTTATCTATAACCCATACTTATCTTAATTTTGCTTGTCCGTGTTGTGGGATGTTGTACGCCAAGTCAGTATCCAGCATCCGCCTCGAATTCACCATTATCCTTTTTGGTAGTGAATATAGTAAATAGTTAAGAAGCTTTGCAATCCTTTTCACGCAGATTTGAGGAGATGCGCATGCGATACGAAAGACGAGATCCTCGAGCCGAGGATCTGCGTGAGATATCCGAATTGAGGACACGATGCGAAAGTCAGGAGCGGGATTTGTACGTGCTGACCGATCGCCTGCGGGAAATGCAGATTCAAATGTCCGAGATGCAACAAAATGGTGACCGCAAGGGCGGTGGGAAGGCGGTAAAGAAGCCGCCGCCCAAATCGATAGCCACCAGCTGTGACGTCATATACGAGGAGAACGAGGAGCGGGAATCGCCCGAGAAGGTAAATGGTGAGAACTCCTCCCAGGGAGACGAGGACGAGGACGTGGAGGAGGAAGTCGAGCAGGAGCCCAGCGACACGGAGTCCAATCACACGATCGAGGTCAATGGAAAGTCGGATCGGATCAACGAGGATGACGCCCATCTCATCACCGCCGTGTGAGATCGATCTAAACTTCTATATACGTAGATCTTCCAATTTTGTGGCTGTATTCTTCGAGATCCCCAGGAGTGGATGTTCCAGGACCAAGGATGTGTGATCCCGGGTGCTTTGGTGCTTCATGTGCTGCCCTCTGTATCGCTGAATACGGAAATCGACCCACTCAACCAAATCGCTCAAAGCTTGAACTCATAAAAATTGTAAATTAAATTTCTGAATTGGTTTCTGAAACCGCCAAAAAAAAGAAACGAAATAAATGTAAATATTTTTAATAATATTAATATTTTTACAGATTACTGTTTCTATATATATATTGCTCCGACTTAACAGTTGTTAGCTTAACAGTTGTCTTGGCACTGTAAAGTGCTGAGAGCAGCGTGGGAGAATTTATCTTTAAAGAGAGGCGCATGCGCTCAAGTGTACTAAATGAACTAAATTCGTCCAATTAGTACTTATTTCAAATATAAGAATGCATTTGTGGCGCGGCTAAATTTAAATTAACTATGGGTGCGACTTTATACCAAATAATTTTAAATTTTTAATCAATAATTATAAATATAATCTAACAATTTATTGAATTTGTGTGCATTTTTTTAAATATAGGAAACATAAGTTCGTAGTCCTTCGAACTCGAACTCAATCGGTTGCATCGAACCAAGAGAGTGACCGTTCGCGAGCTCGGCTGTGATGCTAAAAATGCCAGCTGGAGCAAGCAACATATACGAATATATACGAACGCATTTATCGCCGCGCGGTCAGTCGTCGAAATGTTCGAGATCCGGTCGTTTTGAAAAGCAGCTCGAGCGGTCTTCTCGCGTGAAATTGAAACTGAAAAAGCCGGTAAAACTGAAGCAAGTGTGTTGTGATTGAGAATTGAGCAAAACGAAAACGGTGGCCAAACGAGCCGTTTAATGAGCAAACAGGCTGGCCAATAACCAATTACCATCAGCCATGCCATCAAGGAATCGTGATAACGCAGACACAACCGGCAGCAATTTGTTAATTTGAAACGTCGTGTGTGTTCCTCTACGAAAAAAAAACAGAGTAATTTACCAAGCATTTAAATTGCATTTGTAGCATAGCACTTTAGTTGCGCGTAGGAGGAACAGCAAGGTCGTTGGGGTCGAATGCGAATGTTTGTGATGCAAGTGACAAAATCAAAATTGGAGTAAATAGGTAGCCAGCCATTCCTGTGAGCATCTTCGCGTCGCGTAACGGTAAATCTTTGCGCCCTGCGTGTCTTTGTGTGCGTGCGTGTTTGAGTGTACGTTTTTCGGTTTTGTTTTCATCTCCTCCTTGCCGTCCTCCTTCTTCCACCTTCAATTGCCATCTCCTAATTTCCTATGCGAACGGAGAAACACGAAAAAGAAAAGTAAGTGCCGCTACTTCTATTCCTCCTATATGTGTTATTGTAAAAGATTTGCAGCCATGTGTGCCTGTGTGTGAGTGTGTGTGTGTGAGGGAGATTTCGTGTGTGCGATAGTGTGTGTGTGCAGCCTCCACCAAGCGCCGCATTTAAAGGATATTCCTAATCCGTTTTATTGATTGCAAGGCAGAAAGGAGCGGCGAAAAAAACAGCAACAACAACAACCACACAGCTGGAGTGCTCAAATTGTTTGCGTGTAACTGTGTGTGTATGTGCCTGTGTTTAGTTCTTGTTCTCGGCAATCTGTGCCGCTTTTTTTATGTTTTTATTCCCTTCCCATTTCCACTCTATCCTCATCCTCCGGGGTTGTTGTTGTTGTTGTTGTTGTCGGTGATTTAGTAGTGCCTGCTGTTTTCGTTTCATCTCTGTCTCCCTCTTATTTCCCTCTAATTCTGACTCTTGGCCGGCTTTTTGTTGTTGCTGCCCACAGATTTCCTGACAAATGTTAATTATTTATGCAACACTTCCTCTCTGCATTTTGTTATACAATTGTCCATTTTCCCTCATTTGGTTTAAATTGTATAAACACTTCCTTTAAGTCTTGAAAACTTCCTTTTTGAGAGAGAGGAATAAAAAGTGCGTATCTTCTTTCGAATTGGAAGTTCTTGTGCAAAATCATACGTTCCGTATTCAACCCACATTTCTAAATTCTTTAATTGAAAATGATGCAGAAACACAGCATAATATGAAATATTCAAAGACATATTGAAAGTTCGACATAATGATTTATCGAACTCAATTAATTTCTGTCTCGTGCAATAATTAAACGTCAATTAAAAGAACATTGATTACTTATGTGCATTCAACATTTTGAGACTTGTTTAGATACACTCGACTGAAATGTTTTTTAAGCACCTGTCGTGGTCGTGTCCAAATAAACCTTAAACTGCCGAAGTGATTGCCTTTTAAAATCACACAACCACACCTTCTTTTACCTTGTCTCTTTTTTTTTTGCCTGCTTGTTTGGGCAGCTTATCTGTGCTTATAATACGTGTACATTTTCGCTGCGTTCCATATCTCCGGTGAATAACTTCATCAGAAAATTAAGCGAAATATGCCTGGCACCTGCCCCCGTGGGCATAACTCAATAATCACATCAAATGTCGCCACTGGACTTGCAGTGCCGTGCCCCCTCCAGTTGCCCACTTCCTGGAGCAGCGGTCGCAACACCTCCTTAAGAGGTGTGTCCACTGGTCTCCCTGGTCTCGCCGGCCTCCTCAACTCCCAGATCTTGGCTGCCCAGCCTTACCAGCTCTCCCCAGCTAATGCCGCACAGCTGCGCGCCATTTAAGTCGCTGACAAGTGTTTTGCCGGCATCTCCGGAATGCGACGGATACGGTGGCGAGGTGGAGAGCCGAGAAGGAACCGCCTGCTTCCATGGTTCCTGCTGCCACAGAAGCCGCAGCAAAAAGTGGCAGCCAACATTGCTACCAATTATGCGATAAGCGGAGAGTAGCACTCTTCACAGCTCTACAGACTCACAGCTGATGCTATTTCACCTTACGATTGTGAGAAAACTTTAGGCAAATACAGTGCGGGTTAGCAAATTAGTTGCGATTCAACTTTTGCGATATTTCCGACTGGAGTTTTGATGCTCTAAAAGCCACTTTAATTATGCTGCGAGTAATTGGTCAAAACAAAATTTACATAAAAGCATAGTTGTCTCGATTTGATTTTGCACTATTATTAAGAGCCATTATAAATTTGCTTGAAATGTATACAATTATGACTGCAAAAATGGTAGAAAATTCATGGCAGTTTCCATACTTTTGAAATACAAATACAAATCCCGGGCAAAGAAAGCATAAGTCGCATTGGTGTTAACACTTCCCGCACTTTTCAATTAAAGTCCATTTTTTTTCGCACTTTGCCAGCAAGTTCGTGCAACTTGCAGGCGAACAACGTGTTAACATGGCCAAAAGCGGTGGGAGACTCGGGCTAATGAAGTGATTAGACTGCGATTTCGCTGTTGTTGTTCCCTTTAAGTGTATACGAAAAAAGCATAATAATAATGGAAAGGAAAAAAAAAGAAAAAAATGAAATTGGATGGGGAAAACTAACAAAAGGCCGCGTGCGCAGCCATCAAACGAAACGAAAAGCGTGCAACTGCAACAAAAACACCGGCAAGAACAAGAGCAGAGGAATGACCTTATATTGCAACTGCAAGTCAAACAAAGGGCCGCTAATGGGTGGCATTGAGGGGGCTCCTCGCCTCGCAGGGCAGGAAGGTGTAGTCCCGGCCGAGGACCGAGGTCCGGTCGATGCCCATCGCCCAGTGCCCATTGGAGTCCGCTCTTCGAACGGAGCGGCCACTGCGGGGCAATTGGGCCAAAAACATAAAAATCAGTCAAGAGTCGCCTTCGCCAACTCCGTTCAGCATTAAAAGCGACAAACAAACAAACAGAACGGACACTGAGCCAAAAAAAAGATGCATCCCCATAAAGATAATCACAGATATAAAGTGGGACTTATGGTACTGATAGGCATATATGTGTATCTTAATAGTTGAGTTGTAAAACAAGGCTGGAAAACAAAATAAATCTTACACCGAAAAGTTGGTGAAGTTTATTACATTATTCTTAAAAATGCTACACTTTTTTTGTTGATAGTTTAAATGTGGAATAAAAATGAAATGCCATATACAAATCTTAAATTCTTAAAGTCATAGGGCGAACATTTTTAAAGGTATTACCCTTGGTATTTCTTGCTGTGGACAAACAGGAGTGTGCAACTCCCCTACTGGGAATGGAAATGGGAGTGGGACTGTCGACTGACGGACTGCAGGCTGGGGAATACGAATGGCACTGTGACTGGGCATCGTACTCGAAATAGCACTCGCAGTGGAGCTGGATCTGGATCTGGACCTGAAACCTGGACACTCGCATCCAAAAGGCCGCCCGTGCGAGCGCAGGCAGCGCTAAAATCGATTTTCTCGCAAACTTGGCCAGGACGGGCAGCCGCAGGCCAGCAACTACTCGCTGTCCTCGGCCCTCAGTGCTCTGCCCTGCTCCACATTGCCCCCCATTCCCATGCCCATTCCCAATCCCACTTCCAATCCCAGTCCGCCTGCTCCTGCTCCTGAGCCTCCTGTTATTCTGGCTGTAATGGATATGGTCGAGGCGCGCGCGGTTTCGTACCCGAGATCCTCGTGGATTATGCGGATGTACTGCGTTTGACCATCAAAATGTAATGGTCAAAAGGAATTTTTTTTTTATTTTTTATTCGCTTGTTTCCAGCTTTAAGGGAAATAAAGGAGTTTTTAGATTTCAACATTATTATTTGTAGAAAACAGTGGTGTTTATGAAAAGAAGAAAAATTGCTTAACAATTTTATTCCATTTTCTAACAATCGAATTAAGTTTTGTGTTTAAATCGCTTTTTAAGCAAAGGATATTGCATAGTCGTTAGTAAGCTCCACTTTGCCTCACTTACTGGTTAATGATGATGCCGCTAATGATGATTCCTTTGATGACGATGATGATGATGACGGTGCGGATGATGCGGCGACCACGGTTTCGCTGATTTCGCTGCTGGGGTCTGCTGGTGCAGCTAAAATTGCAAGTCAAACTGTCGTCGCTCGGCGTTGTTTAGTTGTTTTACCCGTGGCATGGCGCTGCTCCCTCCTTCTCCCTCTCTCTCTCTAGCCCACTCTTTGCTCTCCCTCTTTCTCCGCCTTGGTAATTGCAATTGCAATTTTCTCCAACTGCAGCAAGTCCGGCTCCTCGGACTCCATCTCCATCTGCGGCTCCTGCTCATTCTGCTCCTGGGGGTTAGTAAATCTGCAAATTGCATTCGACTAGCGAATTTAGTAGCGGAGTCAAGTCCATTGCTCTGAGTTATTTAATTTGGGTTATAAATAAATTTGTTTAAAGCAATAATTCGCCTTCCGCTGCGGGAAGGTAACAAAACAAAAAAAGAAAGGATGGGTTTCGATGTAATGTTTGTTCAGGATCTATAAAACGTTTGATTTTATTGGATTACTTTATGCCCAGAATGCTTGAAAACGGTTGAATAAGAGAAAAATAAGTTAAGACAAACATTTTACATAATTGCCGATCTAGTAATAAAGGCAAACATGATTCTCGCTGCACTACATCTTCGAAATCACAATTTTCTTGATGTTTCCAAACAAACAGCAGTTTATAAGTCTCTGCAATAATCAGTTCTGAGTGCCACACTCGCTGACTAACGAATGGTACTAATTGAAATCATATTGCATCCACAGGCTGGCGGCAGAGTGGGAGGGGGTGGGGTTTTCAGGGCGGACGGAGGTGGAGGTGGGCTGTCAGGAGGCCAAACCAATTCCCGTGAAGAACAACATAATTCGAGGCCAGCAGGGGTGAGGGGCAACTATGTGATATGCTGCAGCAGTGCAGCATCCAAGACGGGAATCTAGAATCGAGAATCTAGACACGCAAGCAGCAGCAGCAAAAGCAACAGCATTTGCATTTCGCCCGGACAGCAATTACCGAAGCTGGCTCATGATGTTGGCCTCATGATTCTCGGCTGGCCTGAAGCCTTTGCCACCTGCTTGTCTGGGAAATCTCTGGGTGTCTTCCCCTGCTCGCCGAGACCCATCATATTTGCAGACGCGGCCAAGATAATAGCACTAAAGTTGCAGTTAGGGCAACTTGAAGTCATGACTAGCATATGAAACTGTATTTGTGTAAGTTTAAGGCCTTGAAGGTACTTTTTCACAAATTTGAACACCACATTTTCCCTATATGTTATGCTATTATCTTGACCGCCACTGTGACTGCGTGTGTGTTCCCAGCAGCTCAACTGACGTGACTGTCAATAGAAGGAAGGGCAGTGCGAGGGGCATGGAACGGAGAAGCGCTTCGCGTTTTCATGTTTTTCAAGTTGTCTGCAAACGACACCCAGCGACGTCGCCTTTTGCACTGATTTTTGCCTTGGCGCTGCTCTGCAGGCTCATCAGAGAAAAACAACAACAAATCAACAGCGGCGGGGCATCAATGACAACCAAACAACAAGCAGCAAACAAAATCACGAATGGAAGATATGGCAGTTGTTTCCGACTTGGAGATACCCATGGTATTACTTGATAGATATCTCTTCAAATTGAATATCTAAAAGATGTAATTGTATCTTGTGGATGCGATATTACGGTTTAAAACAAATGAAGTATAATTTTAGCATTTAATTGTAAATTGAAAGATCTTTAGCTGAAATACCAAAAGAGAATCTATCTGTAATAGATCTTAAAACACCTGTTTGCCATGGCATCTAGAAAGCCAATATACCTTGTGTATCTATGAGATACAAGGACGATGATGACGACGAACGACATCGTTTTATGGAGGGTAGACCTTGGGCTGCATCTTGCAACCCTTTATGAATCCCTGTACCCATTCCATGCCATATATCCTGTGTATATAAGGATGGAACCCGCATCATCTCATTCAAAAAGAGAGCTTTGCTGCATTTTTGCTTCTTCCTCCGCTGCTCTTGTTGCTCTTCCTGTTGTTGTTGTTGCTGCTGTTGATGTTTTTGTTTATTTTGTGTTCCGAGTTGTTGTTGTTTTTGCCATTGCTTTAATTATTGTTCCATTTCGTCTGGCATTTGCCGCTGCACTTTTTCTTCATGTTTTTCTGTTGTTTTTTCATCAGTTTTTGTTTTGGTTCTTGTTTTTTTGTTTTGTTTTTATTTTGTTTCATTGCAGTTCTTCTGCATTTCACAGTGATGAGGAGCGGGCGAAGGGAGGGGGTGAAAATAATACAATAGGCGCACCGAATCACTTAAATCATTCACAGCTTGGGGCGGATGTGTAATGGATACGGCTGATTGAAGAGGGAAATAGTCATGTGGAGCACAAATGCATCAGTTTCTGCAGGGTTTTTTATTATTATCGGTGATTTTCGATGGCACTTCACCACTAGATTTGATTGGAACTTGCTTAGATAAATTAAGTCGTGTTTTTGAAGCATTCTTATGGCTTAACTTGGTCTTAAAAGTGCATTTCAAATTAATTATCATGCTTAGTCAATATACCTAGAAAGTCTAGTACCTGCTTGAACCCGGGTACCTGTTATCGAGTGCCCACCGTAAGAGGCTTAGTCCAAAAAACACTCTGCTCAATTGGTTGCGCTCCACTCACTTGATAAGATCGTTGATCCATTAATTCGTTTCGGCGCTCGGTTATTTTTTGTGATCTCTTGCCCAAATCCTCTTTTTTTCGACAGTGAATGATGCCAGTTGGTGATTCATTTTCGACTTTTGTGCGATTACTCCTCGCATTGTTTGTTCTGTGGGGGAGATTCTAGCATGTAATTATTTTAAAGCGTTTTCCACTTTTTTCCATTTTTTATTTATTTTTTTTGTTTTGCTATTAAATGTCTGTGGAAATGCAATTGCAACGATGCTGCCGACTCTCACCCGTGAACTTCTAAAATCCAAAGCGAAACCCAACCGCCCAAAAACATTTCACTTTTCTTTGTGCCAAAACGAGTAAAAACAAAACTCACAGAAAAAAAAAAGAAAACTCGAAATGAAATAAAAGAAAAACACAAATAAAATGCAAAAGTTCGAAGCCCCCGGAACGCTTTTGCCGCTTACTTTAACTGCCACGGCAAAAGGAGCAGCAGCAGCAGTAGCGGCAGGAATAATACAAAATAAGAGCCGAACGAAACGAAATAAACAAATCAAAATGGAAAAGGACGAACCTCGAATGCAGCCAGGACCTGCTGCTGCTGGAGTTTTCCAGGCTCCGCGGCGAACTGCAACGTTCCAGATATATTCCCATTGCAGCACGGCGAAAAATAATATTGTCAATGAAAATATCTGCAATAGTTGTAGAAACTTGCTCAGAAAGCAGAGTTTCAACAACGTGTAAAATTAAAACTAAATATATTTAGAAATATATATATATTCAATTGTGATTATCATTTTAAAGCATCGGTATTAAAAAGTGTTAACCAATTTTTTTTCTCCGTGCCTTTGTTAGCCATTTTTGTGTGACTTAAATTGCATTTTATTTCTGCAACGTTGCAAAACATTTATTTACTTTCATGGTTTGTTGAGTATTTGCCAAGCCACAAGGAACTACTGCAACGAAACGAAAAGGCATGAAATTCGCCAAGGATAAGCACGATGATGATGTAATGATGACGATGTGGCAGTGGCAGTAACAGAGGCAGACGACGACGACGACGTCGGAGTTTCAAACAGGAACTGTTGACTGCTTTTGAACTTGTGCGTCGTCGTCCTCGGCAATTGCATCCTTAGACAATGACGCGTCCATAGAAGGCGGCAGCAGAATGAGTTGAATTCACCGAGTTGCAGACATTTTGACAAGCGACAGTCCTCTTTTTTTTTATAATTTTTCTGTTTTTTTGGCGGTTTGGCAAGGGTTTGCCTTTAAGTAGCAAGCGGATTTGGCAAAGGGCTGCGAATTGTTATTATATTCATATTTATAAGTCCCCCTTTTCAATAAATATTAATTCTAATTACGAAAATTATGTTACTTTTAGGTTTCGAAGACCAAAATATTGATCAACTATATTTTTCTACCTGACAAATTGTAAGTAACATTCCTAATTCTTTGCACTAATTTTTAAGCATATAGAATAAGAAGTATTCAAAGCGTCGTTTAATAAGCATATTTTGCTTTGGGAAATTTGTTGTCGGGCGGATTACTCAGATGAAGATTTTTCATCACGCCGTTCGGATTGAAATTGATGAGGCCTGTGCCCCGAAAGTTGCCTCTGCTGCCGCAATTATGCGCTAATTAAATGCTACATAATTTTTTGAATGCCGAAGACAACTAAAAAATGCATAACATATGTTGTGCAGGCCGAAAACGCTGCGCTCGGTATCTCAAGTCGTCTGGGTATCTCAAACCCGACGAAGAAGCCGGAGAACCAGAACCACCGCTTTTATGCCCTGTGTCTGGGTGAATTGTGGCCTCATGCCTCGGGCTCGGGGCACAAGAAACAATTTTCAGTTGAGGCACACACAAAGAAAAACGAAGCAGCAGCGGCAGTGGCAGCCATAACCATAACATGTTTTCTTATTAATTATAGTTTACGCAATGCAGGGGACAGGCCGAAGACAACAACAGTCACAGTCACTCAGTGATCGAGACTGGCTGGCAGGAAGCTCGACTTGACCATGTGCTCCTCCTCCGGCTGCAGATCCTCCTCTAAAATAACAAAAAAGAAGAAAGAGTTCACTTAATTTGACGCACAAATGTCAGTCACAAGATGTTGTTGAACCGCGTCAGTTGGTCGCTTGGTCGGTTGGCTTGGAGTTTTTCGGTTCGTTCGCCTTCACAGCCCGGCTGCCTGTCGTTACTTTAGTTGTGAAAATAACTCAATAACTAATCCTTTTTGATGGTAGAAAAGGGTTGCTTGTTTGCCCAGGGCATTCGGGTAAGTCCAGGCGAAGCATGTGGCAAGAGCCATCACTACTCACCAGAGCGGCGGACTTGACAATAAAAATTATCATAATTATATTTAAATTAATATGCAACAAGGCCCGAAAAAAAGAAAAAAATAACACAAGCCGGCAATTTCCGCGCGCCGGACAAATTACAGGAAATGCCAAACACCAAAGGGTTGCTTCTAGCGGTGTGCGTTTTTAAACTGTTTATATTAATTAGGAACCCGGAGTAGCTTCACACTTCGAGAACAAGTCCATAGAAGTCGCACCCACGCGGGACCATAAACGTATAGAAATCCATTTATGACACGGCCTTCGCGGAAGGGGAACATATTTCATATGACTGTTTCAGTTGAATGATTTCGTTTTCACACCTTTCAATCAATGAAACAGAAACATACACTTTAAAAAATTAAGGTTTCTAAAGTACTATCCAATGTTTTGTACAAATATTGCTGTAATACAGTTTTCTCGATAATCCCGAGCGGGCTTAATGTCATTATCGCTGCTCAAACTTCATCTATTGGAAGTCAAGAAGTTGTTAAGCCCATCGACAGACTGAAAGAGACTCTAAGCCCCTTTCGACTCGGTTCCAGCCAATCGGAGTGAACACACGATGGTGGGGCAAATTAATCTGTGAGCAAGACAAATAACCAAAACTTATAACAAATGCGCACGACATTAATTATGCAAACCGAAACAGAAACAAAGAAGAGACAACAAAGCGGACTAAATTGTTCAGTTTGCTTTATCTATCTAAATCATGAGCGGCATTTTAAAAATCATTAATCATCGATGCTGATGAATCAGGCGACGTGAGCAGAGCACAGCAAGGCGAATTCGATTCGAAATAAAATAGGATTTAGCATAAGTTATGTCGGGTTTGAAATTAAATAATTAAAATCACATTGCTGGCCCAGCCGCCGTACGTTGAATTAACTTAATTATTTAATTTATTCCCATTGAGTTGTCATCAAAAATGCAATAAAAAGGCCGAAATCCGAAAAACTACAAACTACATTTGTCAAAGCCGCCGCTCATCGGGCTGAAATTAAGAATTTGCATAAATTTGCAATTGAATTGCATAGAGCGTGGGAGTCGACAATATTAGTTTTTAATTGCCATATAAATTATAAATAAATTCACGCTTCTCTCGCGCAGGCATTGCAAACGTGAATAGTTTGCATAAATTATAACCACTCTGAACTCAACCTGAGTGACTGACTGACTGACACCTGGCCAAAGAATTGGCCGAAAAATGCATGACAATGTAAATTAATTAAAATATTTATAAGCTTGTACCTGCGAGAGGATGTGGTGCAGCTAATTGATAATTAAACGAGAAGTGGGGGTGGAAAAAAATAACTAAAATATTTAAAGATTACTACATTTTTGGATGATAGGTCAATATTAACAAAAGCATATTAAGCAAAAAATAAAACATTAGTTCCCACACTAGGCAATACTTGCCATTTAGCTCTGGGCTTCATTAGTTTAACCTCTAAAATTGTTTATTATTTATGACTTTCATTAGGCTTAACTGCTATCCTCTTTTTTCAACAACATTTACAAGCATTTAAGCACTAAATAAAAAACAACTAACACAACAAACGGATAAAGCTTTGTTTACATTACGAAATTCATGTTAGATTTATTGGGTTTTTCGTTTTTATGTCATTATTGCTGCGGGGATGGTCTATAATTTATTTAATGATGCTTTTAATGTGGCTCGATTGGAGTTTTTGTTTTGTTTGGTCGACACTCATTTTCGCGTGGCCATAATAATATTGTTTAGTGGGGCTTTGGGCTATTTGCATTGCATTTTACCCACCATATGCATAATGAGTTTAATTGTCGGTCCGTTACTTAATTGAATACATTAATAACAAAAGCCCCGATCGCGTTCCGCAACGATGTGTGTGCTTATGTGGATTACAACTCTTGACATTTAAGCCCCGTTTTCGAGTCAAATTAAAAGCAAATAAAAATCCGGCGACAGCGACGACGGACCGAGCAGCAAACCACATTGTTGGCTTCACATACATGGCTAAGAGACAGCGATTTAGATAGCAATAAAATGCAGCTCACCTCACTGAACTGCACATGCTCCATTACCAATTCAGAAATCTTTAGGCCGTGCGGCTAGAGAGCAATGGGGAAGCATGTTGCAACAACCACGTCAACAACATTAGAGGAGTCACGAACTGCGGCAGGAACACGCTGCAGCAGCAACAGTGCAACAGTGCAACCGCAGCAGCGATAGCAGCAATATCAAAAGCAAAAGCAACATCGGCAGGAGCAGCAGCAGCAGCAGCTAAATTGTAAACATAAACAAAACATTTATGACTATTTACAGTTGAGCCCAAGACTTGAACTCCAACTGCCATCGGTTTCCATTTTTTTCTGTTTTTTTTTTTTTTTTTTTCAGGGCGGGGGTTTCTTGTACGTGAGCAATATCTCTAGTTGTTGCTGTTGCTGCCCCGTAGATGTTGCTGATGAAGTTCAATGAGTTTTCGGGTGTGAAAGGGTCAATTGTGTAAATAGAAACGGAAAACTGTGAACAGCAAACACACAGCTACATGCAACAAGAACAACAGCGGCAGCAGCGCAACCGAAATCGAACATGGAAAATGTAGAAGGGGTAAATGCAGGGATTGCAACGGGGTCGAAAGAACTCATAAAAATATCACACGCATATAGGAAAAGCATTTGCGATAAGCATATTGCACTATGCAAACAATCAGGGACAAATACAAACAGACAGCGAGCACACACAAACGGAGCACCTAGAATGCAGATACAGTGGGCACACGAATAAGTGGATTAGAAAAAAAAATACCTTATACGTTTTGTACTAAATGGTGAAAAAAATGAGATAATAAGGGAAACTTTTATTGAAGGAAAGTGAAAGATATTGTGATCGGTTCTTCTAATTTATCCAATCAAAATCTATTAGCCATTTCTCCCACTTAGCGAGGAATCACTGTTTACAATAAGGTTCAATTGCCATCGAAAATGGGAGTGGGGGTGCAATAGATATAGCGAGGGACATTGGGTTTTTATATTGGGCCAGACAGACCGCCGCTTTTTTATGATGCAATTAAACATTGTGTTTAATGCATTTGTAAATAATAAATAAAAAACATTTACTACAGCAATCACGATAATGCAGCCAGGGGCATTTCAGTTCGGCGGGGCAGCGATAACGCGATAATGAAGTTGAAGTTTCGAATGCCTCTCACGTGGCGAGCTGCTTTATTTGCCAACAGGAAATAAAATTGCCATAAAAACCACTCCGCCTCTGTCTCATAAATGCATATAAATTATGACAGTAAATACGATGGTGGGAGATGGTGGGGGGTAGCTCATCTTATCTAAGCCCGGCCTTTTAGTCCAGCTGGTTGAGCATTTGACGAGGCAATTTGGTTTTTTATTGCAGCCATCAATTGTCATTATAATCGGGCATTTAATGGCAACTCTTCAGTTCTGGCCCACATGTTTGCTCTACGCCTTTTTCCTCGATTTTTCCGAAAAAGCTTCTGCTAATTGATTTTGAAGTGTGGGCTTCCATTTGACATGCATAATCTGCATTTAAGTGTCTTGGGCGCCAGCGTTGACAATTGACATGGGATTAGTTTCGGGTTGAACAATAAAAATTAATCCTAAGTGGCTTTGAAAATATAACGAATTTATTGAGCTCCACTGCCAATTCGTGCGTGTTGTACAATTTTTGAGCTGGGAATTATCACTTTATTGCTTTGAAATGCTGTCAAGGGATTTATTTGGATTTTCTACGCTCTGTAATAGTTGGAGAAATTTTATAATAATTTGCTAGAAAATCGCAATGAAAGTTGGATTGGCTTAGTTTACTTGCCGTGAAATACCTTGAGAACAATAGAAAGATTAACTGAATATACATTTTGAAGTTGTTTAAGCCTTTGCCCATTTAGTTACTGAGTATTTAATCAAAGGTTTGCTTGTGGCTGTCGAGTTTCATCAAAGGTTTCCCGCACTTACGAGCCATTTGCATATTCGACTGCCTTCAAGGGGTCCTGCGTTAGTCCTTTATCCTGCGGTGCAATCAATGCAGTTCCCCCTTGCTTTTTTTATTGCCTGTTTTTTTTTAGTATGTGCGTGGCAGGATGCAAATGCAGCAGGATCAACAATAGAGCTGTCAAAGATGCAAATGTCGAGTGTGTGCGTTGTTTTTTCCAACCTCTTAGTGGGGTTCTCAATCGATTCGCATCCGCAGGCTACTTTGGGACTCATTGTTTTGACTAGCAAAACAAAAAGCAAACCCCAACCCTTCCCATGCGTGTGAGCCTGGGTTAATTGAAACCACTCGCAGGGAGAGGACTCAATGTCACATAATACTCAATCAAATTAGGGCTCAAGTTGACTCAAGTAATTAAATCTAAAAACAACAATTGCCGCACTTGAAACCCAAGAAGAGCCAGCCACGGCACGCACACACTTCGGGGTAAACTAGCCGTAAATAGCAACAATTTTCATATTAATTTTCATAATTTTCCAATGTTGACAGCAGAGTAAACACAAATACACGTTGGCAAACAAAGGGCAAGGAGCGCAAGGCATCGAAAGGAGCAGGAAAAAATGTGTAAGGGATACTCGGGCGACACAGGACAATGGGGGTAAAACACTGAACCTTGGTCACTTGTTGGTCAACGGCAACCTGCTGTGAGAATGTGAGTGTGTGTGGGTGTGGCGTATCTATGTATGCGGCGACAATTTGCCTAATAACAGTGGGCCAAAAGTAAGTGAGGAGATCGGGGCTGTTTGCCTTGCCTTTCAAACCTATTGGGCAACCCGTCCTCCTGCCTTGCGGTTAGTTTGAACTGTTGACTTTGCGGTGAGCACTTTAAATTGATTAAGTTGAATTTGTCTAGCGGCGCCACCGCCTTGCGGTCTTAACCCACCTGTGCCCCCAGCCACCAGAGTCACTGGCTTCACAACCCGTGCATCCCAGTCGTATACTTAATGCCACACAAACTGCAGCTGCTCTTTGATTAATTCATGTGTGGAGTGCGGCATAGAGGCAAGGCGACTGCTCTGCGACTCTGTAACAACTCGTGAGACATTAAAACACTTGAATGCCAAAAAACTTTGCAGCAATTTGTGTCGACTTGGCCAGAAGGAGTTTTCAAGCTAGAGTTCGCGTTCGCGCTCGACTTTTGCTGAAGCCTCAAACTCTGACTCTGCACGGGAAAAAACATTTCTTAGAAATGATTAATATTCCAAAAGAATGCTTAAATATTCATATTGAAGTTATAATTTGCATTAGCAGATCCATCCGTTTTATATATGCATCTAGAATGTGGGAGACCTTTTGGCTCCCTATGACGATTAATTTTTCCTAATCCAAACTATACACTTATTTCTCTCTGTGTCCCGTCACTTTGTCTGGCTGGCAAAAAACTTTCCAAGTCAAGCGTTGAAATTAAACTTTAGAGCGAAATTGTGAGTGCCCCAGACAACACAACTAAAGTTACAAGTCACACAACAAAGGCAGTCAAGTGAGCGGACAAGAGCATCCTGGATACAGGGACAAAAAACGGGGATGGGGGGCAGCTGACAATGAGTTGAGAGAATGTCATCCCAGCCGAAAATTAATTTTCCAACGCCCAGAATGAACACACACACCTCATCAACTTTGTCATTTTTGCGTATTTTGCTCGTTGCTCCACTTAAAGTTGTTGCCCCTTAAAGCGCTGCTCACCTTGTCGAGCGATTTTTGTGCAACGTCATTTCATGCTTGAACACGACGAGCTGACCAGAAGTTGTAAACTGTGTTGCAAAGAAGATGGCCCGAAATGAAACTTTTGCTGGCCAAACTAACTAACCACAAGATTCCTCTGGCCGACAGTCTGCCAACTTCTCCGCTTTCTCCGCAGCCTTACTTGAATCATTCTACTCCCTCCTTCCACGTAACTCCACTCTACTCCACTGGCAATCATATCAAAGTGTCAATGTACATGGTCAGCCTGCCTTGGACTTGCACTTTGCATTTGGTCAGCACGAAAACTAACTCAAACACGAGAGAAAAATGTGGTTCAAATGAAAGGGGACCTTAGGATACTCTTTGAATATTAATGTATTGCACTAAACTCTTTATTAATGCTAAGCTAAGAATTCTATGTAAATAAATAATCTAACTCTCTCTTTTCATTTCAGTTGAACTCAAAACAGACACTGGCGCACAAAAGAACCTGTCATCTAGAACATTAGAGGTATGTTTGTAAAATCTAAAAACTAAATTTAATTTGAATGCTTATTTTCTGAACTGCTTTAATGAGTTCCTCTGGGTTAAATAGGTTACCATCTGCTTGTTCGCTTTTTTTTTTTTAATTCAATTTACCCTTTTTTTTGTTGGTTCTTTTCTTAAGCGCTGTAATTAATGTCTTGTGGCCTCGACGTCAAGTGTTCACTGTACTTGGCGAGAGTACCTATTTCATCCGCTGTAGTTGCCTTCTGCTGAAGAGCCCACCATGTCTGGCATGAGCCTACAATCGACGACGCCTCCACACACTCCACACATCTGGCTCACCACTATCCTTGCCTGGAGCCCCCAATACCGCCCCCCACACCTCCCCATTTGGGGCGCCCCTCTCCCACGCCCCCTTTGTCGCCCAGTCTCTTTCTTGTCCTGATTCCCGCGCTCCGGCTACAATTGCAATTTGTGCACTTTACGCTGCCAGTTTGAAAATTGTGCACACATTCATGGGGCAAAGTGGGAGGGGGAGGGGAAAGCGTGGGCGGGGTGGCGAGAGTGGGGGCAAAATGTGGAGAGACAGTCTGAGTGAAATTTTTGTATCTTGGCGAGTTTGCGCGCAAAATGTTCCAGCTTGTCGTTGCACTTGAAAAATATTGTCATTTATTCGTTACTAATGAGTTAACATTTTAAAACTGTTAACTGTTAACACCACATATTAAATGGTTTATTTCGAGAGCTTATTCCAGTTAATAGTTAATTTGAGTTTCAGTCAAATTTCCTTTGAAATGCACTATTGATTTTCTCCTCCTGTACTCTCGACCAAATCTGCTAGTCATTGTCGACGTTGTCGCCCGAGATGGGAGCGTGCAACTCTAGCTGCTGCATGCCACATAGTTGCTTCTCACTTGAAAAAGTTGCTCATTCTTACACACTTTATTTTTGGTGCACTCCGGGTTTCAGTTCAGTTCAGTTCGTTGTTTGGAGTTTGGGTTTTTGGCTTCGATCGCTGTTCCCTTGTTGCACTTACAACTTGGAACATTGTTTCAGCACTTAAGCGACACACACACCACTGGCGAACTAAGCAACTGGCGACCAGGTGAAAGAGGTGGGGCCAGAGGTGGAGGTGGAACTGATTGAGGGGGATCGGTATCCAAAAAAATAAAGGGGAAGAGAAGGGAAGAGCGGGTAGTGGAGATGAGCAGGACAACAGCATATACCCTGCCCCCCACAGAGATGTGTGCGCTCAAATGTTTAAACATTGTGGCAGCCGCAGGAAAAAGTGGGTGGGGTTACCCCACAAAAGCAATCCCAAAAACTGAACCCAAAGTGAACCAATCCACACACAGATTCAGATTCGAGCAAACACACTCACACACACACACACAGAGTGAGAGCAACGAGATGCTGGAGCCTTTTGTTTGAAGTTTGTCTTCGAATGGAAAACTTTTGTGAAAATTAATTACGAATTCGTGAGGTCAATCGTTTTTCGGTGATAATCGAGTGGGTGCCAAGCTGCGGAGGGGGAGTTTTCCTGGGTACGAGTTTATGGGTAGGTGCAGGTTGTTTAAAATCGCTTTACAGCAGGGGGCGGCAGTCCCTCCTGTCCATTCCCCCCGCTCTCTTTTGGATGCCATGCTGAGTGTGTGCGAGTTCGAGTGCATTTTTTGGTATTCTCACTTCCTCCTTGGCATTTTCCAAAACACTCTGCCGCATCATCGGCAGCCAAATGGATTTTTGGGAGGATCCCATGTGGGCTTCTTTGAATAAGCTTCCAAAAGGATGATTGATTAACTTTTAAAAAATATAATTTAATTTATACAGCTTTGTTCTAATAACTATCAATATTCTATAGAAAGTGTAGATATCTTAAAGTCTAGCTTCCCTAAAGTTCTACCCTTCATTGTTTGGCAGTTTGTTTTTTGCTGTTGGTTTGTAATTTGGTAATTTGCAGTTTTGTCGTCGTCAACATTGTCGTGCCAAAGATTTTATAATTTTCTTCAGAATTTCGGAAGTGGCTCCCACTGCTGGTGCTGCTGCTGTGGCAAAGTTGCAAAGCTGCTGTGCTGCAATTTCTGTTGCTGCTGTTGCATTTTGCATAATTTTCCATTTGGCTGTGGCTTGGGCTTGTTGCGTGTCTGCCCCGGCAAGTCGTGAGGCGTAATTAAAGAGTTTATTTTATGATTTGCTGTTCGTTGCTGCCGCTGCTGTTGCTGCATCTTTTGCTCCTTGCTGGATGCCTGGGTGGCCCGAAAGTCGAAGTTGATTTTCCAGATGAGCGTCTTTTTCCCAAAGGTGCCTCGCAGCTAGTCGGGCATGGCATGCAGCAGCCCATGGCATTGGGGAACCGAGGAGTGGCGGAGTGGAGTCCCAGCCAGCCGGGCTGTGAGGCAGCCAGCCTTTGACGTTGTCATCGCACTTGTCAGCGGCACGACATTGTCCCCGCAAATCCCCGATCCGAAAACGTTTTCGTGTCCTTTGCCAGGGCCTCGAGCCATTCGATGATGCTGTGTCGTCGTCTTGTTTGCTTTGGCATATTGGGGAGACATCCTCGACAGGCACTAATTTTAACTAAATAACTTTGATGAGTTGGCTTTCGGGCCGTAAGGCTTAAGCCAACCGAGAACCTTTGCTCTCGAACCCCGAGCTTAACCTTTGTTTAACCTTTCTTAAGCTGCAATCGTTACTTTTTTTTTTGTTGTTGTTGTTTTGGTGCGCCCAACATATTTGTTTAGGTGTTCGATGGGATGTCCTTTAGGAAAGGATTGTATTTGTATATTTAATATATTCAACGCACATATGGCGTCGACTGGAAAACGAAAAACCAAACCCCTGCCTAAATGCTTTAATTAAATGAAATCTCATGGTTTTCGGATGGATCAAGGGGCGGAGTGGGGGGATACAGGACATTGGCCGGTCCTGTAACACGTTTCACAGTTGCACGCACAACTATGCGAGATGCTGGTCCTTCGACGGCGAAGGATGGAGTCGGGGTAATGGCGGAGCACCCATGAAACCCATGGAACCCATGGAGGGTTGTCAGAGGTCTGGCATTCAAAAATTGAAAAACCAAAATTTAAGCTGGGCCAGCTTTTTGAATTTATGACCAAATGGCACACACTCACATGGAATACGCATGGGAATGCATGTAAAAACTATAAAGGATCAGCACAGCCATATAGAGTAAGGGGTGCCTGGTTGGGTTGCGGGTAGTTTTCCATGCCCATTTTTGGGGTGGCGATTGCGTAACGCCACGTAATGGCATGAGCAACGAACATATATTATATGCGGCGGGACAGAAGGGAGCATCACCATGTAGGAATGGAAAATACATTTGATTAAAAGTTGATAAATTACCTCTAATACATTAGAGCACACAAAATCGGAATTTGCTTGCATGTGCAGCGAAAAACTATTCAAAGTGCCTCAGTTGTAAATAACTAGGTAGTATAAAAGAGTTTTTAATCGGATATTACTTAGAAACGTAACTATCCTTTACATCGCTCACTGCTTAAAATACCCTAATTTCAGGCACAACCTATTTCAAAAAGTCCAGACAATAGGAACCTGTTCATTTCCTGGCGATTCAGAAAGATAATTTTCCGTACCACTTTCTAATTACTTTGTGTCGCTTCCTCCCACTGCAAATCCTCTTCGATTGCTGCACTTTCGATGCCCAGTTACCTAAGCAGGTATTTCGCATTGGCTCAATGAAGATACATGCCTTGGCAATGGACGCACACTACCTCCTTAAATCCCAAAACCAAAATCGGAGACTGGAGGGACAGGATATGCCTCCTATCTCCATCTGCTGGCATAATGTGACACGTTTCGGGGTTGTTTCCTAATCCCAAAACGAAGCAGAGGCCAGAACGCAGAGAGTGGGCTCTTGGGCTAGGGGAATGTGCCACAACCTGACACTCTGGTGTCAGAGTTGTGAAATCAGGCAGCAAAAATTGCTCGGCTTACCTGAGCAGCAGCAGCAGCAGCAACTCTTCATATCCCATATGTATCCGTATCCAAGGGATACAGTCGGAGCAGCAGCTGTAAGATGGACACACAAAAAGACAATTATTCATGTATGCATTGGACTATAATGCTCTGCTCAGCTTGAAACTCACCCGAATGGCTTAAATAGCTTGAATGGCCATGCAGCATTTCACTTTGCATTATGTAAAACATTTTCACAGGCGACAAACATTTGCATGATTAACCATAATTGAAAATCCGAAAGAGACAACGGCGGTGGCAGTGGCAACGGCTGCCTTCCTGGATCGTAAGTCCAATCAGTAGCGCTCCATTCAACTCAATTTATTACGCATGCCAGGCAGCCAACCTTCGGATTTCGGATTTCTCAACACTTCAGCTGCCCAGCTACTCAACTCCCCAACTGTCTTGTCCAGTAGTGAGTCATTTCAGCTTGGTTTAGTTCAGCCAACTTGAGTGGAGTCACCTACGGCTGGGTGGAGATTTGCTTTTCCGACTTTCGGTGCATTTTTCCCATTTGGAGTCCACGCCCTTTTCGGCTGCCTTGAAATGCGATGAGGTTGGTCTCTCATTCTCCGGGGTCCACTAAGGTTGACTTTCAAAGGTTCGACTCGAAAATTGTTAGAAAGTTGAGAGCCTATCATCGTGTAATAATTATAGCCATAATTTATGGCCAGGGTAAACCAGAACTTAATAAAGCAATTTTGTAAATATTTCACGGTGCTTTGATTAATTTAATAAATAGTATTTGGTACCTGATTCGTTTAATTTAAAATTCATTGTTACGAAATGAATTAAATTTGGTGGGTAATTGAAATTCCGGGCACCTTTAAAATATATTTGCCTAGAAATTATTGATGTGAAACTTTTTGGAAAAATAACCCTTTTCAAATCGTCATTTCGTGCTTTTACTAGACCGACAGCTTTGACCCGTAACTGTAATTTGAAACTCATTCATAATTGAATCTCGGTATGTTGTGCCGAGGAAAATGCTTCCTGCTCATTAATGTTGCAGAAGGCAAAGGCAAGGAGTGGTATTGGAGGCAAAGGTAATCAGTCAAGTGCAACTTTTTCCAGGTCTTGCCTCATTTTTAGCCCGATGAATGCCAGTGGCTTTAGTTCTTTGGGGGCTAATGGAAGGCTTCCTGTTTAGACGGAGGTTTTGTTGCTTTAATTAGTTGATCGCACGTGATAGGGCCAGCAGCATGTCTCTACCTTTGCCTGTACATTTACCTGCTAACCAACTAAGCCACTATCTCTCCCGCTTTGGTTGTTATATTAGCACTTGTCCAGCTTTAAATTGCTTGTAAAGATTATCTATGGAAAACTCACACTCAATTTGCGCTCTCCAACTTCGGCGTGCATATATGAGGCAGTAATCTGTGCAAAATCTTAAGTAGCTTACAATGAGGGGCGTTGATTGTGGCCTGGCCCGAAGACAATGCAGATTGCAAATGGTGGGGCTGGTGGAGCTAAAGGGGGCGGGGTTTTGGCTACCAATACATATATCCTACACTTGACCGTCCAGCAGACATTCTCTATCCTTGTAAGCCAAAGGATACATAAATTGCAGATGTGCGGAGTCCAAGGAGCGGACAGAAATTGCTTGGCAAATGCACAGCTGTTGCCAACAAATCTACAAGCAATTCGAGTTTCAACTGAAATAACAATAATATCCCCCCACTCACACACACACACACAGACAGAAACTATCACTAACACATGTATTGGAGCAACAGCAGTTGTTGCTTCCGTTTCATGTCCTTGTCGCTCCTTATTGCTTCTGCTGCCGTTCTAGTTATCCTTGTTCTTGTAGTTGCTGTTGCCGGCTAGTTGTCCTTCCTTCGTTCGTTTGTTTGTAATTTGATGCGCGCTTTTAGTTAATTGTGGCATCAGGACATGAACATTTCGAGCTATGGGCAATAACTAAGCCTCTTTTGCTGGCGCCTTCTCAGTCGCACAGTTGTGACACTAGCGTGTACAGCGCGGTTCAATAACATAGGTTCTCAGAAAATTATATTTTTCAATAAAAAAATTAATGAATAAGAAATTTCCAGTTGTTTTCACATATTCCAAATCTTTCAAAATTCTTATTCTTTCAAAAATAAATAATTCTTTAGTAAATGGTAAATAGTTATATGGTATATTTTTGAAACGCACTGCACCTACTTGAGCATAGCATTTGTGAATTGCCGGCCAAGTGACATTTTGTCCCAGTTGCTGCCCAAGTGGGTTGGCCACTCTTATTTCTCGGCTTTTGATCGCTTTGTTGGCCCAAACCGATTCGGGGTTGGAGAATATTAGGTTTTAAATTTGCGATGCACTTGTCACCCGTGCCCACCCCGCTTGGCATATTTTAGTTAATTAATTTTGTGGTCAAGTGCATGCAAATCGTCTGATATGGATCCCACAAATATACGCCTGACTTTGATTGGCAAGTGATTTTGAGTTGTCTGGGCGGTTGTTGCAGACTACGATATGGGAGGGAATGCTATGGCATAGCCCCTTCTTGATTTAATTGCATTTGGCAAATGCTGAAAAGGTGAAATGAAGCCTATTAGGCAGGCTCTCTGTTTGCTGGAATGTTTTTGTGTGCATTTATGTGAATTTAAAACCGAGGCATTCTGCATTATTGCTCACAAATTCACACACAACCGAGTATAATTGGAAATTGCGGTTGTCCATTCATGTCAGCTGAGATGGCAAGTGGCTGCTGCTTTCTCAATTCATCTTCTGGTTATTAACAATTATCGAAAAGATGAGGTAAAATAATTGAAGTCAATTCGCATCTAGCTATGCAATAAATTTGCCAATATTCTAGGAGTGAATTATGGAAAATATAATTATTTATTGGTTTTTTTAACCTCGACTTTTTAACTGCATGGCATACAATATACCGGTTTATGAATTTCTAATTTTTTTAAACTTGCTATTAAGAATTTGAATCTGAATGTAGCCTGATTAATTAATGAATACTAACGTACTTCCGTTGAAAACTCAAATGGCCTTGCCCAAATCAAGCCAAAATGTTGAAGCCACTTCACCTTTTGAGTTTACCCCGATTTTCTCATACTTTCCCCACTGCCATTGCTCTTAACTCGTGCTCATTACTTATTGAAGTACTTTATGAAAGTTACAAATTTACAATAATTTTCGCCGTAATTATGCTTGGCATATGCGCGCATTTCAACAAGTTTTTGCCCATCCAACAACCCCTCGAATTGGGGTTAAAAAATGTATCGAAGCACGGGTTGGCATCACCCTCGACACTCTGCCACATGCAGAACGAATGGAGTGGAGGCCAAACCCACTTGACCAGTTGGACATCGTCCGGGAGTCACATTAGTCATCTTTGGCTAAACGCTATTTGGGTTTCGCATTTCAGACTCTTATGGTGGATGTTGAATGCTGCGATTGTTGCCATTCTTTTATTGGGTTTCTCGAGTAGGAGTCGATGGGTTGGGGTTCTTGGGTCCACTGATTAGCGTTTTGCATGCGAAATGCATAAATCACTTTGGAGGCGCGCAGAAAACGAGCGGAAAAATGGAAAAATGGACAAAAACGAGGGATATTCCGACGGCTGCAATTGCCATTTGGTCTGCGGCGACGTCGTTGACATTTTTATTGCCTGAGAAAATAGAATTTTTTCTTTATTTACTCGCAGCTCTAGTTGCATTTTTCCTCCATTTATTTGTATGCTAAAAACAAGATTTAGCTGCATAAATTTCGTTTTTATCGCAACTAAATGGCCGCAAATGCTCAGCGGTTGATATGCTCGGCTAAATAAAATATATTGTCAATAAATAATACAACGAAGTTGAGGGTGGGAGGAAAATGGCAGTGGAAGGAAGTCCTTGGCAGTGGGCGTTGATCTCAATGGCCAAGTCATAAAAGCTGAATATGCAGGGCATGAATCATGGCCTATAATAAAATTAACTGATTGTTAAGAGGGAATAAAAAATTTAACTCAGCCAGGACCACCAAACTGAAATGGATACATATATAGTTTTAAAAGCTTAAGAGCCGTGATTACAAACGTTTTCTGAAAGATGTAAAAAAGGTGTAGCTGCTATGCTGAATAGAATATTGCTCAAATCCCTTACTGCAGATAAAGTGTGCTGGCTATTAAAAAAATAATTAAGATAGTTATTTTCTAATTACTCGTTATTCCGCAATTACGTAGGCAATAATATAAATATTTAATGGCGGCCCGCCCTCAAGAGCATCCAGCGTTTTTTTCTCTCCTCCATATCTTCTGACCCTCCTTCCCGCTCCTAATATGCAGCATAAAGTCGTAACTTAATTTACTGCTAAGGAAGGAACTACTACTGCTGTGAACGGGAAAAGCGCTAGGCAAGGCTAAAAGTGTAATAAGGAAAAGTCTTTTACTAATTGAGGCCAAAGAAGCAGCGGCACAAATTATGAGCACGAAAAGAAAATAATAATTTTATTTTACAGCATTTTTTTTTTTCGTGCTTTGTTTTTGCCGTTGCTATTTGCTCCTTAATAGCCGTCAAGATTCTGGGAAAGAAATAAAGCAAACGGCGCAAGGCACACAGACGGGGCCAAAGATGAACCCTTTTCTCAGGCTCCCCAAATGTGCGCAAGCGTTGAGCTGTGAAAAGGCACAACAGCAACACCGCAGCAGCAACAGCAACACTGCAACAGCAACAAGAAGTGGCAGCAGCAACAGCGACGCGAGGCAGCCAAGTGAAGTGGCGTGTGGCGTCATCAGGTTGCAGATGCTGCTGCTGCTGGCTGCCTGAAAAAAATGCGTTCTACTTAATGTTGCATGCATTTATAGCAAATATTTCTCATGCCCCACGCCTTGGCCGGCCCACAATTGCTAATGATGCAGGAGCAGTTCAGCAGAAGGAGCAACTCAAGGAGCTGCACCAGAACAAAAAGTGCGTTAAAAAGCGAACCAAAGAGAATATCAGTCTTTTGTTACAAATCATTGTTATAAAAAAAGATGTATGCATCTTATTAAGAATCAAACTCCAAACAGTATATATTTTGGAATCTAGTTTTGTAATATAGATGAGTACTGAATGCATAACTCGCACCATTTTTTCTCTGGGTGTAACCTTCGCTGGGTGCCACATCGCATAGAGGTCCCATTCCCAGCTGCTGCAGCTCCTGCCAGTGCAACTTAGTTGGCGCTCTTGTCATTAAGCAGCGCAGCATTTACAGTTCTTGCCCGCTGGCTCCACTGAGCTTGGCTTACTGCTTTTCGATTTAACTGCTGATAGCTTTTGAAGTTAGAGTAAGTTACGTAGTGCACTTGGCGCACACTTATCTATCATTATCATCAGTAACACACACACACACACGCACATCGTGGCAACTTTTCTATTACGCTGCAAACAGCACTTATCGTCATCATCAGCAGCAGCAGCATCTGCAACAGCAGGCACAGCAGCAACATCTCTACTTCAAGTGCAGCAGCAGCAGCAAGTCGATGATGACGATGCGCATCCGAGGAAGGAAGCGAGGAAGCACTGGGCCGGGTAACGTCCACTCTAATCACTATATGCATCAGGCTTGATGGCATTAGTTGGACTGCTGGGAGCTGGAAACTGTGAGTTGGGCACTGGAAGCTGGAGCTGCCACCGCTGGATGGATGCCACTTCAGTTGTTGCCATCTCAGCTCTCAGCTGACGCCGACGATGACGATGAGTGCGGACTGTTTGGCAGCTGTTGATTCCCGCTCCCGCTGAGCTGATGGGCAGTGCGTTTCGGTGATGTAAGGCCAGATTTGTTGGTTTGCAGATGGTTGAATATGTAGCAAGTAACCGAACAATATTGGTTATCCGCAGATGAACTTTATTATTTATATCTCAGGCAAATAGATAAACCAGAGCAATTTGAACAAGGAATTTACGGCTAAGAAAATAATAATAATACATCATTAATTTATACTATCAGCACTTAAACTGTACTGTTAATAAAGAAGGTTTCTTTTTACAGTCTTGTTTACTTATAATTAGAGTGAGATATTTTTCCATCGGCCAGCTTCGTTGCCACAGTCTTTTAACGTTCGCGGAAAACTGTATCTAACCATCTCGTTTGCCCTATCTTTTTCTCGCTCCCCAGCCTGCGGCCTAATTTTGTATAATTTTTTTTCTGTTTTCTTTTTTGTATTATGAATTTGCTGGAAAATTGCAATTTTATGTGCAATTTCTTGTGGCCCTCCTCCTGCAACACGCCCTGCTCCTTTGCTTAGCCCCGCTGGCTTACATTTATTAGAATAATTTAATTGCTTATTAAATCATCTTTGCCTTCATGACTCCTTTTTTCACTTGATTTTTTTTATTCGTTCTAGGTGAGTTTGTTGATCTACTGCGAGGCCTTTGGACTAATTAGTTTTGCTGTTGTTGCGGCGTTACCTGCTGCTGTACTTTGCTGCAACTGCAGCAGATATTACTGGTGCAGTGGCCGGTGCAACTTTATTAACGGCTCCAGGTTTCAATCTGCGGCTGTCAAATTAAATGAAATTTACACTTTACCGTTAAATTGCCAGGTACGTTAGAAAATTGCCCAGCTAGGTCCATAAATTTTTACACGGAGCCTTTTGTGTACATTTTAAAGTTGATGCGGGGCAACTAAAAAAAGGCGACTGCACCACCTTACCCCCTCAGCATTTCGCCCACATTTTGCATTTCGCCCCACAGTAACAGCATCCGATTTTGACACAATTTTGCAGTTGAGCGGCATAAAAAATAAATATAGTTATAGAGCATGGAGGGTTTGGAGACCGGCGAATGGGATTCCCCCGGCTCTATGTATTATGCATTTGGCATTTCGTCATCCATCCTTTCTGCCACTGAAATTCCAGCTGCATGCCTCAATGCACTTTGCGCTGGAATATAGAAATTCCACTATTTGGTTTCTATTGCTCCGCTTGTTTGTTACCCCTTTCATGCAACTGGTTTTTGTGTGCATCGAAAAGGAGAGGTACAAAAAAAAAATAATGCTTACAGCAAATATAAACATGCAAAAAAGTTGAACAAACTCTGCTTGCATTTCGTTTTTTTTTTTTTCGAGTTTTAGCCTTCAGGGCGGAGGTTTGAGTCCGTTCGGAAAACAGAAATGAAGGAATACAACAAATAATGCAAGCGGGCCGATTTTTGTTGTTGTTGCACATAGAAAGCATAATGCAGCGTTGAGAGTCGCCTGGGATTAGTCGTTTTGGGGTATACACTTTCACTTCACGAGCAAGTTGATGAACTGAAAGTTTAATTTAGACTTTCGTGTTTGTTTTGGGTGAATCGTAAAATTTATGGGTAACTTTTAAAGGGCTTTGGGGAAATGAAGTATCGAATTCTGAACATTGCGCTTATTTTACTATTAGAAAGAATTAGCCTTGGCTTAAGAGATTCTTTTTATGCAGATAAGGAACTTGAAAATGCCATTAAAAGATATTTAAATTCATACTTAAGTTAAGCTATACTAAAGCTAAACTATTTACAAAAGTGTCATATGCCCTGGCCTTCGAGAACTTAATGCTAGAAATGCTGGACAGAAGGAAAGATGGAAAAAATAGGAGAACCATGAAATGGAAACTGCAGTCCAAATATGAATCAAGCCATGGCCCAGGCAGCCACGACCCAAAACCAAATGGGCCAGAAGACCAGAAACAGGCGAAGAACAGAGGAGCGCAGGCCTTATGGCCAGCATGCCCCGCACTTCCAGGCCTTTTGGCCGGCCAACTGGACCAGAGATGTCTGTCTGCTGTTCCTGCTGCTGCTGCTGCGGCTGTTGCATTGTCTTGTGGCTCTTGGCTGCAGTTGCACTTGGCGCTGCTATTTGGGTTTCTATTTTTTGTGCTTCGGCTTTTCCTTTTTACTTTTGCCGGCATTTGGCTTTGACCAATGGTCAGGGCGTGTTGCCTGTGTGTTCCCTATGTTCTAGGCATGTTTTGGTTTTGTTAAAAAACATTTCGACATTGTTGTTGTACACAATACTTGCAACATGCTTTTACACATGTCCAGCTGACCCAATTCCACGAATATTTAAATTTGCTTGAAGCCTGAACAAGCTTTATTACATTTTCCTCCGTTATGCTAAATTCATATTTGAATTCGGTTCGAGCTGGAAAATTGTATGCTCGCAATGGGATGCGAGTATGAACCAATTAAGAGCACAGCCTCCCTCAATCAGAATTTGTTATTTGGCCGCAATAGTCCTAAATCAACAAGGCCATAATCCAAATATGTACCCCTAAAAGGTCGCGAAGTGTTGACAACATCGAAATGTTGGTTCAAACTAAAGTATTTGTGTAAATATTGTTTGGCTGAAATTTGATTTCTCGGGCTAATGCTAATTTTCATTCTAGCAAAATCAGTAAATAAACAAAACTTAACAATGGCAATTGTTGTATTCCCCGCTTTTCCTCGCTTTTCCGGTGAAAAATGCAGCGCCACAGAATCAACCACCGAAATGGATGGAAACATGTTTTCATTAGTCGAAATTATTGGACGGCTAGCCGTTCACCCCCCGAATGTGATTTGATTTTCCATATTGTTCCAAGCACGCTCGCTATATTCCTCCATAGACTATGCCACTATATCCATCTGTCCAGTCATCAATACTTGTCGCACAAATCCTTTACACCATCGAAAGGAGCACCCCAATCGTTCTGCGAAGTTCATTTATTTTGTGTTTAACAGCATTTAGGGATTGAAATTTTCCACGCATTGTCTTATTTGCACACCCTGAAAATCCGGGGGTTGCTAAATAATTTATTTCCTTTCTGCCCGTTAATGCCCTTCAAGTGTTCCTTTTTAGGCCTCCTGATTTGTCCGTGGATTAATTTGACCCTGAGCCAACATTTTCGCTCTATTGCTTGCTCGGATATTTAATTTATTTGGGTCTGTTTTTGCCTAGGAACTGACCACGCAAAACTTTGGCCTTCAAAAAATGTTTTCAAAATTTATACGCAACCCCCGCTCGAAAAAACGGAAAAGAATGAAAGAAATCAGCGCGCAAAACCCCAAAAAGCAATTTCTATGCACAGGCAACAACATAAAGTCAATTTACAGCACGAGCCCTGAAAGAAAAACACACAGGGAAAAAATATATACATATATAAAGAAAGAATGGGCACCGAAATCCGGGGCCAAAGTCAAGCTGCCAATAAATCCGTAGCGAATCCTTTTGCCAACAGCAGCAGCAAGAACAGGAAAGGATCTACGCTTCAGTGCATTTTTGATGGACGTATCCGAGCGTAGCATATTGATGGCAAGTTTTGCGCATTTTACGGATATTGCACAATTTCTTTTTCATTCTTTATTTGGGCTTTGCACTCTCACTCGCCGAAAAAAAAAAAAAATGATTAATTATACAGGCAAAATGGGCGTGATTGAGGCAAACGTTTGTGCGAGGACTTTTAATTGGCTTTTGAGTCATCGACTAATAAAGATTAATTGTTTTTTAAGAGCAAAAATGTTGACAATGCCGCCGGTGAAAGGGAAGTGAAGCCAAAAAAGGCCCAATTCAAGAGGCGGTGGGCAAATGCGTGTGGAGATGTGAATTATTGGTGGAGTTTCAGGGGCAAAGGACACTCGGATGCGTCGGATGGCCAGGACATGCCAGTTTATCTATGTCAGCACAGTGGTATGCACTCAATTGGAAGATTAAATGCAAGCCAAACAGTCTGCTCGCGGTCTGGTTCGGGAGTGATCTCTTGAGTACAGTGCGTTATGTGGCTATAAGGATGCAGGCTACAAGTGTTACTAGATGTACTTGATGTTTTGTTAATTAGGTACATATACGTACATATAGTACATATACGTGTAATTCATGGAATCATTAGGATTCCAAATGCATTAACGAAGTGTCTACAAATAAGCTACAAATTTTGTGTTGCTGGTATTCACTGAGTAAATTGCATACTTAAAGATACTTTATAAAATGATATTACACGCTATTTTGGGCGTTGTATTTTTTGGCTACCATATACTTACGCTACGCACTGTAGCTCTTCAGTCTGCAAGCCTGCCACTTGCCAATGCTGCACTTTTTTTTTCCGTTTTACTCCAGACAATGTGTTATTGTGTTCCCCCGCTTCTCGGTTTCGGTTGCATATGCGGTGGTGGCTACTGTGGACCGTCCATTGGCAGGTCGAACAGTTCAAATGGGCCGCTCGATGTGGCTGCTGTTGCCCTGTGCTGCTGCCTCATCCATTTTTGCGTATGAATTGCAAAACGCCGCACATATTTCACGTTATTGTTTGGTGGTGCTCTCCGTCTGTCTGCTCGTCTGCCTGTGGCTTCGAGTTCTGGGTAAAGCAGGTAACCCTCCTCCGATCCGATCCGTTGGCATTCCAAGTCGTGCCACACATTTGATATATGTTTTGGTGTCGAGCATGAGTTAACTGTGTCACAGGCATCGTAAATTTTCGCCACATTTTCCAAGGGTTCGATGAAAGGAGTCGAGTTTGGAGCGGAGTGGAGTGGAGTGTGGATTGCGAGGAGTACTGCATTGAAATTGCTAGAAATAATCGTAAAATGATGAAGTCGTCCACAGCAATATGAACTTCAACTTGGGAACCGAAATAAATGATTTGTGTGTGTCCCCCGGGTTTGCATTTCTCTGGGGTGGCGGCACTAAATTATCATATTTCTTCAGCGTTCGCTGAGTTGGGTAATATGCATGTATGTATGTACATTTATATCTAAATTAGTTGAGTGGTTGTGTGGGGTACTAATTAGGCGGCTGCAATTGCACTTTCAAGTGGCTGACAGCAATGACAGGATATACGTCCACTGTTGTACACATACAGACGGAGTTCCTTCGTACATGTGTTCGGATATGTCATGAAAAATGATACACAAAACCCGCTTTGGCCAAGGGGCAGCTGCCCCTCGGATGGATGGATGCCTTCTGTCTTTTATTTTCTGCCTCTGAGCCCTTTTGTTTTATGCCGCCGCCAATGGCCTTTTGTTGTTGGCCTGGGTCTCTTTCGCTCCTTTTCGAGTATAATTTCGTTTAATATTGTTCATTTTAGTTGTGTAATTGTGCGACGTTGTCAAATGACAACTCCACCTCCTTCAGCGCTTCCTTCACTTTCGTTTTTCAATTTTTCATTTCAACCGAATTGTTGGTTATCCTCTTCCTTCGTCGTTTTTGCCGTATTGTTCTTGGCCGCAGATCAGTTTACAGGCTATGGGGAACACAACCTGGCCGAGGGTCGCGTGGGTATCGGATATATATAGAAATATATATATATTTAAAGTCCTCCTTGGTACCTACCTGCATACTCAGAGATCCGCTGCTCTGTCATATAAGGTTTAAGGTATAAAAGTGGCTTAAAGGGCAGCGCCACATTTTGACATGACATTCTCGGGTTTTTATCAGATCCAAAGCAGCAGTCAGTCGGTTGGAAAATTTCCTGCTCTTCCCTTTAAAAATGCGTATATATCGTATCGTAATTTTCATTAATGGTCTGTGGCGACTCAGTTTTATGAGGCATCTGTCTGGGGATGAGACGAGATTCTGCTAGGCCAATCAAAATGATGAAATTTCAATTCTTCTCCGTGGGCTCGACCATGTGAAATTCGAGCTAGTTGAGTGGTTTTTAGGGTAATGCGGCCTGACACTGATTTGGATATGTTTTGAGTGAAGAGATTTGACAGGATTGAGATGGGCATAAACTGTTAAAAGGTTAGGATCTGATACGGGAATCGTCCAAGGGTGTTTGGGTGAAGATGGCGGATGAAACGTTCGAAACGGAAATGAAATTTAGTAGCTAGTTGCAGTGTAGTAAAGTGTAACTTATTGCTTAGTAATAGCAAAAATCTTTGCCAAATGAAATAAATCTATTAATACTCATGCCGATTAATCATTTATAAAATCGAACTAAAGGCTTGTTTTGATTAATTGATAACTGAAAGAAGTTAGCTATTCATGTTTTTGCCCGCATTGTCTTTAAAACAAAAAGTGGCTAAAGATAAAAGCAAACAACTCAAGGGCTTTAGGCTTAATTTATAGAGGCAATCTGATGATGATGAAAGTTGCTTAAAGACAACAAATTGGTTCGATCATGAGGCGGATACAAAAACTTACAAGTTTCCTAAACTTAACAAATTGCTGCGATCATGATGATGATGGCCCATGATCAATATATCTTTAGTCAAGGCCTTTGTTATCATAGTCACGCCTATCGAACGCTTGTATTCTCAATTGTATCTGGCGGATCGAAGCTCCCCGTTTAACCCCCTGTTGCCGGAGCTTTGCCAATATCCCGTGGCGAGTGCGTGAGGCGATCGAAGGAACGCACTTGGAAGTCATTAATCAAGGCCCACTTAAACACATTTAACCGCTTACGAATTGTAACGAGCCCGACCACGATTTATTTTTTATTTCGATTGTTTTTGTGGTTTTTTTTTTCATTTTTTCTTTCTTTATTTTTATCATTATTATTATTATTATTGATACAATGCCGTTTGTGTGAACCGTTGCCATAAATTCACTTTATTCGAACATCGAGCAACCGATGACGACGACGCATGCGCCGCTGCCACAAAGACGGCGATGAAATCTCAATAAGAGCAGAGAAGCTGGGGACACAAGTTAAAAAAAAAAGAGATCGCTGGCAAATCGGAATGTAAATTTTGTCGCTTCTCGGGAATTGATTTATATCTGCTGCATGTCTGTTGGCGGCGGCCCCTCGTTTGGTTTGGATTGGATTGGATTGGCATACTTCACTCCACTTTATTATTCATTGGAAACACAAGTCGGACTGATGCTGATGAACCGAATGGAGTAAAAATTAAGCGGAAACTCTGCTCCGACAATAGCGATAAAAGCAAGCGATGGCAAAATCAAATCCATAGCCAGGCAGCGTAGTAAAATCCAAAGCTTTGAATTTCAATTAATTTGACTGACTGACTGCCTGGCTGTCTGATGGAGTGCCCGTAGGGAGGAGAACCTCGTAAATGTGGGCATTTTCATTTTTATGGGTTAATTGCCATTGTAGGTTTGGTTTGGCTTCGGTTTCGGTTCGGTTCAATCAAAGGCAAATGGCAAAAAAATAAATTAAGGCAAACCAGGAGGGAAAGAGCCCAAGTTTATTTATCTTCCGCCTGGGAAGAATTTGTTGTGATTTATGTGACTTCTTGGGGTTACAAAAATTGATAAAATATGTGACAGCAAAAAGGAAGACAATCTGGCACATTGACAAAATGCTAAATTGGAAATTAATCAATGAAAATTGAATGCAAAATTAATATTTATGGGACAGCTTTTGCCCAACCGCCAAAGACCAATTAATGCCATCAGATTTAAATATGAAATATTATTCGGATTTGTTTATTTCGTATAAAATGGAGCAGAGGAAAATTGAAAATTCATTAATGCATTGGTAAACAATTGCGACAAAGTTGGTGGTGGTAATAATAATATAAATATAATTTCAAGAAAATTTATTTTCATTTATCATTTCAACAATTCACTTTTTAAATGGCAAAAGGATAATAACAATTAGGCCTGCGGTTAAGTGCGAAATCAACTTTATATTTAAAAAGTTCCATATCAGCACAACATAATAGTCACTTAAAATAAATTTCGACCAACAATAAGCTTTTCCATACGATAAAATTGACTTAAATCGATGTTTACAAAAACTTAAAGTTCCCCCATTTGGCAACCGCACACATCAAAATAATAATCATTGTAATTATAGTCGAAGCCATAGTAATAATCATAAAATTGTGAAAAATATTCAGACCAGTGGACGAGTAAATTGCCTTGCCAACTTTTGACCATTTTTCCCCTCACACATTCCCGCCCCCCCCCCCGGCAATCCTTAACCCTTTTCCGCCTGTCTGCCGTACTCAAATTATGCCTGCATTTAAGTAATTGTTGCAAGCGATGACAACGCTGCTGTTGCACGTCCTCCACCGACTATCTCCACCACTTGCATTGACAACAAAAAATTCGCAAAAAATGGAAGAGTGCATATAGTGTGTAAATATGTACATACATACATATAACATATAGAGTTGGAAAGCAGGACCAAGCGGAATTCATAAACTGCAGCGACGACAAATTGATAGGGGGCGGGCAGGAAAGTGGGGTCCAACGAATATGCACATCGTATAAACTTTTATGAAACGCCATAAAAATATTTATAAAATTGTCACCAAGCTACATGTTTACGAGCATTTAAAAAATGATATTTCCAATAATGCGAAAATTATACAGATAAAAAAGGGAATACTTAAACTGATTGCACAAACGGAAATTACACAGATCGTTGAGATACGGAACGTATGGTATTAAGGGTATTTAATGAGATTTCTTTATAGTAATGACAAAGTAAAGATAAAATATTTGAAATGACATAAAATTTTATTAAAAATTCGCAATCTTTATATGAAACTTCTAATGTAACATCACTGGTGAAAACATTTAAGAGAAGTTCGCCTCATTGATTTCGCCCAGCTTTTGACAGTTGATGCTCATTTCCAGGGTGTGGGGATAGTTTGAACATTTATCTGCAGCTCCGAAATGGCGTGAGTGTTGCACGTGTCACTAGCACAGCAGGCGGTGGTACAGGGATGTGCAAAATCGAAAGAATATTTCACACTTGCTGACCCGAAGCGATTCCATGCACTCTTAGCCCCGTCGAATGAACGCACGCAATTCGAAATTGACTAATCCAAAGAGCATTCCTGACACTTGCCTCCTTACCCACACACAAACACACACACCCAACCCGCAGAGGTTGCCTTCGTCACTAATGACTTGGCACTTTTCGCAGGACAGCAGCAGCAGCGGCGGTGGCAAAATCAGGAACAGCAGGCAACCTGTGCCACGCCCTTGGCTGTCAGGCATTTGTCATATTTCTGTCAAATAAGCGCTTTTAATATTGATAGCTGCCGCCTGCCACTGTCAACAGGATGTTGGCTTCAGCGCGTTTTCAGCGTTTTCAGTTCGCAAAGTGTTGAGGACTCGAGCTTCGGAGCTTGAGAGATTCCTCCAATCCCACGGAATCAGCTCAGTGCAGCTCGGGACGCAATCAGGCGTTTTATGTGAGCAGCTTAATGTGAATTTATTGCATTTCAGCCAGTTGCCACCCGCTTCCTGCTCTTCGCCCTTACATAATGAGTCTCCATTTATTTCCTTTTCATCTTTTCATTTTTTTGTATATTTTTTTTTCTTCGTTTTTCACCTCTTGAGAAGAAATCAATAAGTATGCAAACGTCTCTCGCTGAGCTGCCAAATTTTGATTATGAGGGTTAACGATTTAACATTTCATGGGGTCAGCGTAATGATGAGGATTTATGGATGCCAGTTTGACTTAACTGTAGCGCCATTTGTTTGCCGCACTGAACTAACAAATAAAGACAAAAATGTTACATTATGGAACATTAAAAACATTAACTTGGGGGACTTTTAAAGTTGGTGGGGTTTTCCAAGGCTCAGTTCGTTGAAGCCACCTGCGCGTTTTGCTTACAGTATCTTTTTGTTGACCACCCGCTGTGCTGGAATACCGAAAAAAAATGATATAAATTTATTTATACTGCGCCAGAGAGCTTTGGCTCCGGGGCATTTGCCTTTCGCGAATGTGTGTTTCTTTTCGGTTCGCAAAATGCAAAATGCCAAAAGGTCATCAGCTTTTGGGCCCAGCATGAAGCATTTTCGCTGGGAGAGCAAAAATTATGATTGTTGCAACATTTGTGGCTTGGGCGATGGGCTTGGGAGATCATTATTAGACGGCCGCTGAGTGGTATGTTTTTTATTATATTCTCTTATGGCTCTTGGTAATGGGTTATAAAACTAGAGTAACAACATCAATCGGTGGCCGTGATACCACTTCAATTGAAGGCAATTAAGTGGTGGGCCTAGGAGGCCATAAAAGACACCAGATAGTGCATTTTTTACTTCGGAAATTAACTTCGGTTGGGGGCTTCTGATTAGACAACATGATGTGTTTAATTGGCTGAAAAGATTTAATGGTTGCTTGCAGTTAAATTGCTAAATTAGTCCAGCATTATTGGTAATTTGGTTTAATTCATTATCCAGTTTCATTTATTTGTGTGCAATTTTACTATTTCAATTTATGGGACGTTAAGTTACCTGTTAAATCTGTTTAAACAATTATAATAAATACGTTTGTTTCGTTTTTATTTAAACCATAAATATTTAAAACTCCTTTGTTTATATTAATTAATTGAATTTGCATTTAGACAGAAAATTAACTAATCGATCGATGGCATAATTAATAGACAAAAATCTGCTTTCAATTAGCCATAAAAATAAATCATTCTGTTTGCTATTACGGCTCAATTAATAGGTATTTAGGTTCCATATCCCAAGATACCTGATCTGCAATGCAAGATTCATTTGTTGCAGCTATGGCAACCTCTTTCGAGTCGATTGCTGCTTAATTGCCAGCCAAGACTTCTTGCATTACGACCTGTCCTGTCCCATTGGTTCGTGTCCGAGCAATCAATTGCTTAAAGTTTACACAACAATTGCGGTTTAATTAGAGTCATGCATAGTGCATTATAAATGCCAAAGCCAGACATGTGTGTGAATCTGAATCTAAATCGGGTTTTGGCCTCGAGACAGGGACAGTTTTCAATATTTATTGCTGGGTGTGGCATTCAGCCCCCCGGTTCACCTGATGGCATTGGTATTAAAAAGGGGCTAGTCTAGGGTTCGAAATTCGTAATTAATTTATTGAATGCGTTCGCCTGCTTTCGGTTTCATGTGAATGTTCGTTTGTTTTAGCCCGGAGGTTGTAAAATTTTAATGTCCACTTCATTATCTCGACTTGAAAATCTAATTACCAAAAGTGACTGCAGTCAGGTCGCCTCGGCCCAGTTCCGTTCCCTTTTTCGGGACATTCTTGAAGTGCTCAACATATACATGTATATATGTGTGACAGTGAATCGTTTTTGGCTGCTTTTTTCCTGCAGCTGACGCCACAAAAGTCAACAATTTTCTGGGCTCAATTAAGAGAGTCGAACTGAAACCGAAACTTGGCTGGCTGCCGACTTGGCCAGGCCTTTAGGTTATTATCTTGATGAGCGGCCAAACTATTTTACGAGCTCAACAACAAGTTAATTAGCCGTTGGTATTAATGCCCGCAGTGGCGGCAGTTGCTTGAAACAAAAATTTTATGTTGTCAAATGGATTTTGGTGGCCCGCCTCTTCATCGTTCCACTTCCACTTCCTATCATTAATGAAGACGCCCTGGTCTGTCGGCAATTTATTTGCTTTTTTTTCTTATATTTCTGTATAATTTTTATTGCTCAATTTGGGGGACTATGCAAAAATTGTATAAATACATATATATATAGTGACTGTGTTTGCTCAGCTAATGATTATAATTAGATTGCCCCAAAGTGCGTGGACTTGGCCATCTTAATTGCCATTAAGTCAAAGTCGTGCGACCGGCGAGCGTGTGAACATTTTGTTTATGCCGTTTCCGCTGCGCACCTGCAAAAAATATATATAAACAAAACAAAAAAAAAACCAACAAAAATAATGATAAATGAAATCAACGAAAAATTTGTTCGCCGGGCTGTGCAAATAATTTTTAATTAAATGGCAATTGCGCATACGCCGCGTGTCCGTCCCACCGAGATGTTAGATAGATAAATCGCCAGGCAGCCAAGTGCCAGCTGACATAGCTGTTGGCGACGTGTTGCAATTGCTGTCGCTCTCGCTGTTGCCGCTGCAACTGCAACTGCAACAACTGCACCATGCCATAAACTCAACAATCGCAATTGCAATTTGCTTGGCAATTTGGTTTATTGAGCCGCAATTTGATTTGCTCGCCAACACCTCTCACAATTGTCTTAAGCTAAGGCCAAGAGTCAAACACGATCCCAATGACAGCGTTTAAATGTAAAAGCAATAAAAGAGAACTAAATTCCGGCCGACAGACAAATTAAAATGGCCGAGGCGACCCTAAAAAACGAAAATCTGAGAAAAATCGTTTTTGTATAAAATGCGTTACGACAACACGCCCACACGACATCAATTTGTTGACTGAAGGCAACAACTGCAACAAGTCCGGCTGGCCACAATTTATTCGATGATGTTGCATTAAATTGTTGTTCGCATCAGTTCGGTATAGTTTCTTTTACTTTTTTTTTTTGCCCCTGCCCAACCCGCTGTGCCCTGCGTGGGCGGAAGATACAAAATTAAACAGAAACAAAAACAAGGAGAGGAAAACTCGAAACAAAAGCAAAACAAATCGAGCCCCCGACAAACTTTGACCCCAAAAAAATGCGAAGCCAATAGGTCGGAAGTGAAAGGGTTGGTTCGTGTGTCAAAGGGACCCAGAAGCTCTGGCATTTAAAATGATGTCGGTTTTATAATAAAAATGTAATATATTATGATTGCAGTTGGAGAGGGAGTGGCTAATAAAATGGTGGTAATGTTAAAAAATTCTATAGAAATGAAAATATAATTACCCATCAATTATATTCTTGGTTTTTTTTTTGCCAATAACTCTAAATGAATTTTCCAATCAATCTGCCATCGAAGTTGTACCCACTTTAGCCACACATTTTCCATTAAATCATTGAAATAAAAATACTCAAGCTCGTAATTGATTCCATAGACTCTTCAAAATCACTTTCCCAGCAATTTGCGATTGATTTCCGCTTAGCGCAGCAAGTAAAAGTTCAATTCATGACATTTGGTCGACAGTTTTATTGGTGAATAATTGGTCATCATTGAAGTATTTGTACGGCGAACCGAATACCGAATACCATCGTCGAACCCGTCCATGATTGATCTATTCAATGCCAATGAAAATGAAAATGGAAACAAAGCAGCTGCCACACCAGGCAACAAAAACAACGAAAACGACAACAATGCTGCCACGAAAGCAAAAGAAAAACTAGAGAAGAGCGACTGAAAAAACAAGAAATCAGCTTAGTCACTGGGAAAAGTGTGGGTGGGTGGTGCTCCATGGTTCTGGGGAGTGGAACATAAATTATATGATATGTTTGTCCTTTGACGAAAGGTGTGGGGTTGGTGAGATTGGGCGAGGCCTTCTGGATTATGGGACCGATTATACCTGGCAACTAGAAACGGAAAAGGGTATGCTAGGATCTTAGAATGGTTGGATTGAATAAGTTGAATAAGATTTGAATAAGTCTTAAAAATTTAATTTCTACATTTCCTTACTTCAATTTCAATAACATGTTGCAACTACTTTATTTGACTAGTTATCAGTATTATCTAGATTAAGATAGATATCTATTTGATGGGCATTATGGGATCTATAGTATATGTTGGCATTCTTATGCGCTTCTACTTTTGCGGCTGCTCGTTGACGAGTCAGGCAACCACTAAAATAATCCATTAAAGATAAACTGAAAGCAAACACTAAACTTTAGTGCTAAGCCTGGGGAAACCGCAGTGCGCCCACAACACTCCCACCCACTCACTCACTCACCCACTCCCACACTCACTCAATACCCATGAATGGATTGATAATCAATCATTTATCAATGAACGAGGGAGCCAAAAGCGCGGCACACGCCTTTCCATAAAAATATCGCCAGTGTGTGTGTATGAGCTTTTAGTTTGCGTTTAACGCCTCATGGATTCTTGAAAGCGGAAGCAAGTTTTGGAGGGGGTTTACACCCATATATATATATATATATATATATATACATGTCCATGATGGAGCGATATGTGTGCATGAGCAGGAATGCACGCATTATAAGCCCTTTACCTAGATAAGAAGTTCGTTCCCAGCCGAAAGATTGTGGGAATTTCCGATGGGGTGGCGAAATGAAGTGAGAGGGCGTGTGCAGTTGAACAAACCGCAGCTGCTACTGCATTTAATTAATTTTCTAGCATTCTGAGTTTGATTTGAATCTCGGCGGCGCAACGAACGTCATCAACATCAATTGTGGCAATAGCCGCGGGCTCTATTGATTTGTGCGAGATATATTATGGTGGGAATGCCAGATTTTCCGAGAGGTTCTCTTGGAGTGGTGGTAGGTTGCCTGGGCGGGAGGGGGCGAGGGGGAGTTATATTATCTATTTTGCATAGACATATGCGGGCTCACCATATGCGGCCAGCCATTTGAAATTTATGCAATTTTCCGGCCGCTCTCTAAATTATTGAAAATAAACGTTTTTCGCTGACTACTAAAATTTTCCCAACTCACACAAAATTTTTATCCATTTTTGCAGGAGCAATGCGGCGAAGCGGTGGCGCCAAACAAAATGTGAGGATAAACCAGCGTTGGAGCCATTTGGGATTATGCTAAAAATGCTCAAAGTGCGATATAAATTTTTATGAGTGTACGCGCTGAATTTTTACGACTGTCTGGGGGCGGGGAAAAATAAATTAGAGAAAATGCCCCAGGGAGGACGATTTAAAACAATACAATAGCTTAAAGTGGCAACGGAAATTGCATGCAACCAGGAGGCGTGGCACTGTACGCCCACCGAGCACGTGACGCGCACACCAAGCCAACAGCGAAACTAATAGAAGCCATTTTGTAGCGCTAATTCGCAGGACACACGTAAACGCAGCCCAGCTACGTCTTACGTAAAATCACCACCCATCTGCCACTCGGAAATCAAGCAGAAACCATACACCCCCATACCTCGTCATCATCATCAACATGGCAGTTAGCAATATTGTCTGCGAGTGGCTAAGAGCGCTGGGCCTGGCCCAATATGCCGAGAGCTTCCTGGACAATGGTTACGACGACCTGGAGATCTGTAAACAGGTTGGTGATCCCGATCTGGACGCCATCGGCGTCGAGAATCCTGCCCATCGACACAAGCTGCTCAAGAGCATCCGATCGCTGAGGGAAAAGGGCGCCGCATCCGTCTACTTTATGCTCAACGATCCCAACTCGCTCTCGGGCAGCATGGAGATCCTCTGCGAAACACCGCCCAACAACGAACTGGAGCTCGTCCTGCGGGAGCAACTGGAGACGGACGGAGTCCGGCTGACTGCGCATCCATACTCAACACCGGTAAGTTCAGCTTTTTATTTATAGTATATATGTGGGTTCACAATTCACAATTTAAGCCCCTTGAATTCTTTACCCCAAAATACTAAAGTTGAGCTACAGAAAATTCAACTTGGAAAAGTCGTGCCGAGCACCATTAACATGCCGAAATTCGACTCCCCGGGCTGATACGGAATATATTCGGGGCGGGCGAGGGTTTAAATATCTATTAAAAGTATCTGCCCCTGCTGCCTGCTGTCATAAAACTTTCAATCCAGCATGCTGAAATAACCCGCACACACCCGCTGCAGGCCAAACTTTGGCCAGAGCTTTCTATTACGAAATCCAATTGCAAACAAAACTGAAATTGCACTCGCCCGGTCCCCTAAACTATGAAATAACCCCCCCTGTATTTGGGTTGGATTCCGGTGTTGAACCCATCGGTTCCATTGCCGCCCACAACAGGATAAAATAAAAAAGAAAGGGAAGCGAACGAGCTGTGCTGCTCCCTGGCGAAAAACTATTCAATGTCAGTTTACATACTTAAATTAAAATTCTCGACATGCGAAGCAGAATCAAATAATGGAGAAGGGCAAAGGAATACCAGGAGGGGATCCCAGGGGCAGTTGCATCGTTGGCAAATGTCAACCCGGTCCGGTCCGCACTTGACAGTAAAATGGAGAACATTTAAACAGAGGCAAAGCAGCAACTCCACCTTCGGTCTTTGGACTCCTCTCATCCAGATCCAAGTGCTCAACACCAACTCTCCGCTGACCAGTGGCCTTTCTGTATGGGAATGGGTAGCTTTTAGCTTTGGCTTCGCCACTGCGACTATATAGTATAACCCCTTATCCACCGACTCGAGATTCGAGACTCGAGTGTCGTGTTGCTCCATGACGGTCTCCATTGTTCTTCACTCAGCGAGTGCTTCTCTCTGGCTGCCCCTTCTCGTCGTCATTGTACCCGAATCCCTGAATCCCAGAAACTGTAACTCCAACTCCTGGCCAGAGCATCTCCCAGGTAGGCGACATATCATGTGTTACCAAAAAGGCACCGATGGCCCCGAAACTGTTTCGGTTTCTGGCCAGCAAATCCACAAGGTGCACTGAGAGTAAAGTGTTGCAACAAAAAATGTAAAGAAAAAATAAAACAATAATAAGTTCAATAGGTCCTATACAATATATAAGAGTTAAATTTGTTCGATCCACTTGAGATTTTAATAGGATTATATTTTGATTCGATTTCTGGTATTGAATACACCTCAAAATTATTCGCAGTGCAAGGGAGCATTTAAAAAATACCTTTAGCCTTCTGGCTTCAGGTTCTGGGTTCTGGTTTTATTGCTGCGAGCGAGTGTAATTAAAATAATGCCAAAGAGCAGACAAGTTGCCGGATAAATGGCAACATTTGATGGACTTCTTCTTTGAAGCTATGGGAAAGGCTAAAGATGATGCGGCAGCCCCGGCGGAAGTTTGATTTATTATGCAAAAATATTTCGCAGCTTAAAGTTATAGCCCCTCCGATGACGAAATCATAGAAGAAGAAACCCTTTTTTAAGCAGAGACGAAGAATTTTGCACATCAGTTCAGTGAAATGTGATTTATTTATACGAGGCAGGATATCGCATAGGATGGGCACACGGCTGGATGGAATGGAATGGTCGGCAACGTTGGGGGCACAAATCACGTCATTGAGTTGTTTTCATCAAAAGGGCAGGCATGCAGAGTCTCAGATTCTCAGTCGGAGTTTCAGTCTCAGTTTCAGTCCCGCATTCATTTCATTCATTCATTCAGTCACTCACTCACTCACTCACCGGCCGCCTCCTTCACCGTTGGCCAGTATTTTTATCCCGAAAACTATCTTTGGGGCCTGACGACCAACAACCAACGGACAACCGACAACCGTCGACGTCTTGCAGTTTTGTATCTGCGTATATATCGCTGGCATACAATTTTTATTTATTACTCATTCAGCTGCAAAATTGTTCCTTAATTGCCCATATCAGCTGAGAAATGAAATTTATTACCTGGCGTGTGTATATCGCCAGTGTCCAGTCGTCTTCCTCCGCCAATCCAGTCTTCTCCTGTCTGCTTGTATCTTCGCCTGTCTGCCGCATCATTATCAGGCTCAACTGAACCCCAAGTCGGGCTCCTCGGAGTCGAGGTGGAAGTTGGAGCCGGGAGTAGGGAGTTCCTGGCATCGGCAGATATTTTCCCCCAGCTTCATCGACATCATTAGTTTTGTGCGCCGTGCCGACAACGTTTTGTATATTTACTTAATATTGCATTCGCTGCTCCGCTCTTGGCCGAAGAAGCCATGACCATTTATCTCGGACTCCGAGGAGCAGCCTTCTGTGATTTCTGATTTCTTATGCCAATTTACTTGGGACTGGTCGATGAGGTTGCTCCACATTGTTGGATGAGGCAGCCATTCGGCCATTCAGCCATCCGGGCATTCTCATCATCCAACATCATCATCATCGTCATCATCTGTAGCTGTAGAGCCACCATAGATCAAAAGACAGTTTGCTTTAGTTTTCCCTCCTCGTCGTTGTATAAATTTATTTTATGTGCCTTTAGCCTTGACCAGGTCAAGTTGGTTGCCTCTTGGGGTCGTCTCCTGTATATTTCCTCTGTATTTTATTCTTCCTGCCTGCTGACCGAACGAACGACCGACTTGGCTGACTTTAAGTTATTTCTGCACCGGGGCTTTATTGATTTGTCCTCTTTGATCTTCTGGCTGAGCTGTGGCATGATTTCATTTTTATGAACTCGAGTTTGGATTGTCTTTTGCCCCTTTCCTTGGCTCTCCTGGATTTTGCGTAGCGTGGCAAGTAATTGCCGCAATTCAATTTGTTCATTTTGCCTACGTGCTGTGTGGCTTTATTATTGTTGATTTTATACGCCCATTATGGCGGAACTTTTGTAGGAAATTGGTCAGTCGGTATGTTCTTGTCTGGACTTACTGCTCATTTACTTTCGATTATGTGCTGCCCCTGAATTGAAATTAATGGGCTAAAATAAATCATGTTTGCGGGAACTATGGTTTAGGTTTCATAACTCAAAGAAATGCCATAAATAACATTGATCTAAAATTACGCATAACTCTTCAAGTTTTAAACTTTTCTTGTACATTTTTAAGTTGCTTTGAAGTTTAACCCTCAGCTCAATATAACTATATTTCACTTGCTGTTTGTTTAACCAAGGGTTAAGGGTCTCACCCCCGAATCTTTGACAGATTTCCTCTAAATCTCTATTAACCATCTCCCCAAATCCTTTAGCCAATTAATTTTGGACAAGTCTTCAGCAGCTTGAGTGACTTTTCTTTCATTTACCCGCATTTCCTTCAGCATCTGCATACATCTTGAGCCTGCATTTTCCAGCAGCTAGAATTCAACTTTTGTCATTGCACTAATTAAGACAAAAAGCGGGAATTGTTATTGAGTTTTTCATCATCGCCGCAGTCGCAGCAGCAACATCAAAGCAGCCAATTTTCCAACTCCAACCCTTTGGAGGGAAAAAGGGGGAAAATTTGCATAGCTTTCACCATTCAACTTAATCAAGCATTTAACACCAAAAAGTAAAACTGCGAAACCATTCATTGCTCATAAAAAATTAAAGTCTAATTGTGCGCGGCGGCAAAGGAAAATGAGGAAATTGGTTGAAACGGTGGAAATGTGGGAGGGAGTGAGCGGGCCAAAAGAGAATCCATGTCCAGAGCAACATTGTATTTTTTGTTTTGTTTTCCTTTCACACCGCCTGCCATCCGTTTTGGACCCTAAACTCGACTGAATGGCAGCGGGAAAAACCCTCTTCAAAATATATGTATATCCGCCTCCTAACAGGAGCACGGTTAGGAGCAGGAGCACAGGAACAGGAATTGAAATTCGAGCAACAGGAGGTGGGCAGGACAACGGCAAACCGAACCGTTTGCTAACGTGCTGCGGCTGCGTGCTTTTTAATTAATTTAATTGCAATTTAATTACGCTTGCTATTTAATTAAACACATTGAACAAGCGAACGCGAACAAGTTGGCCGTTACGTTCCAACGTTTGCTCAAGCCCAATTGCATGCAAGTAAGGCTTGTGCTTTTACTTTTTTCCGGGCCGGATCCTGGGCCCTCTAAAAATTTGGCAATAGTCTCTCTTTTATTTTTGGGTGGCTTAATTAGAGCCGACTGCACAAGTTTAATTGATTTGTTAGCTGATAAAGAGTTTGCCCTTTCAGTTGGGAGTGCGGCAAATGGGTAGAAACATTTGATATATGAATAAACTTTCCAAGTGGAATTGGTTTTATTGGAACAAGTGAACAACTGAAGTTAAGTGCTACTACCTCTTACAAATACCGCAAAGCATAATTTAGTTTGCCAAGTGTGTAATGACTTTTTCCACACCATTTTTGAGGTACACTGTTGCATCCTGGTTTCAGCTGTTTGCTCCCCATAGACCTCGATAATTTGCAGCTCCGTTGATAATTGACGATTAATTTAATAGAATGCCCAAGTTGGGAGTTGTGGCCAGTGCTCTTTTTTTATTTTGTTCCTACTTTCCAGGCAGCCCGTTGTCGGCATGCTCAATTGTGCGAAGTTATTTCGCATTCGCCGCAAAGTGGCACCAAAATGCTGTCGTCGCCTGTCGCCTGCCTGTCGTGGCGGTTGCTGTTTCCTCGGTTTGGTTAGTTCTAAACAACTTGCCACATGCTTCGAAGCTGCAGCTATGGCGGAGCTATGGAGCTAAGGGGCTGGGTAGCCTGGCGAGCTGTGGATCCATGGACTTGGCCTTACTTGGAGTTTATCTCATATTTCACATGCCGCCGCAATTACTGCGGCTACTTACTGCTGCTGCCATTTGCTCCCAGGCCCCAAACAACTCCAGTGTCAACTTGCTGGAAAAAGAGTAGGAGCCGCCGTGTCCGCTGGCTTGAAATGTTTCATAAATACTTGAGGAACGCGGCAAACATTTTGCTTATAAATCAAAAAGTGACCACGGCGGTTTCTCTTTCTCCGTTTCTCTCTCTCCCTCTCTCGCTTTGCTAGCTCGTTGACAGGCGCTTATAAATCTTGTCGCGCACTTCGCGACCAGCTTCCCCAATGGACCACGGTGGCCGGGACCAAAAGCCCAGGCTGGCATCCACCGCCAGCGAGGACTGGCGGACGTCGAGGACGTGGACTTGGCCTGCCCAGTTGGCCAGTGCAGCCTACGCCAGGGCCACTTGTGCGTTTCATATAACCAATTACAGAAAACAGTGAGAGACAGCGCGTGGAAGGAGCAGCAGCGACGAGGATGAGCGGAGTGAAGCGGACTTGTCCTTTATTCAATTTGTTTCCAAAGTCTTTTAGCCTTTTCATACCCTTGCCTCTGAAGTACCCTACAATTTATGGGACCTGAGTCAAAATAATATAAATTGTTTCATGTATCTTAAACCCTTTCTTTTAAGTTTTCTTTAAATTCGGCTTTGGTCACACACCCAGTTTAAGTTTCCTATTTCAAGTTAGAACTCCGATCGCTCCAGCCCATGCTTCCCACTTGTTAACCTTAAATTTATGTTATTCGAAAGAAAATATACTCATTGGCAGCCACAAATCCGGCCAAGCTAAAAAAAAGCAGGGAGGGGGGAAATGCGATAGCTAAACAAATCGCATTCGAGTTGACATAACTCGCTGTCAATGTGTCGTCTGTATGTCTCATAGTTGCTGCCGCTGTTGCTGATGTTGCTATTGCTATGCTATTGCCGATGTTGCTGCTGTTGTAGCAGCAATTACACATTTCACAATTGTGCCACGCTAATGATGGGAGTCCCACGTCCAAAGCGCCGTTGGCAACTGCCTGTAGATTTTTGTGACATTAGCCAATTGTACAATTGCATGGAGTGAAAGGCGGCCTAGGAGCATAGAGTACCGACTTCATTGCTCCGTCCCCAGATCTCTGACTCAACTCGACTCTCCTTTGGCTTTGGGGTGATTGTGCTGTCCAGTCCATTGATATGCCCGTCGCTGCTAAATGTCAATTAATGTCATCAACTTAGTAGTTGGCTTCTCCTTCTCCGTCCTTTGCTTGTATTCCTCGTTTTTCTGTTTTTTTTTTTTCTGTTTATTTCATTTTTCTGGTTTTGTCCAGCCTTTGAACGATTTCGCTTTTAATTGGGCGTTCGGCCAGCGAGCAGCCTAGATTTTTAGTGGGCGGTTCCATAGGCAGATTCCACTGCTCTTGACTTCAACCGCTGAATGATTAACCAGCAAGTGAAAGTTGTTTGCCTGACACATTTACTGCCTGGCAAGGAAGCAAGGAACTGCATTCAAAGGGATCCTCGTCCTCGTTCCTCTCTCTCTCTATTCCTTTTCCATCTTTATCCCTTGCTCTAGATTTGGGCCTGGTTTTCAAGCTGGAGCTAATTAGAGCAGTTCCAGGCTGCATGCATAAATCAAACATTGCACAAGTGCAGCGGAGGTCCAGGGATGTGGTGGTTGCAGATGCATCCTTGGATTGCAGTTTCTGTTTGCAGTAATTAACAAGCAGCTGCAGCGATTAGAAACGAGTTACCAAAAAAATACTAGTTGGAAATTATTGTCACCTGCAACTATGACTACCAAATACCCAATATGAATTAAATTAATTCAAAATTAAAGCATTTTTAAGGTATTTGAATCATCTAAGATAAGAAATTATATAGAATTATGTCTCATAAACTAAATTAGTATCGATTTTTACTTAGCTCGGGGATATAGAAAAGATTTTGAAAAAGTTTTAATATTTTCAAACTACAATATGTTACCATAGCACCCCAAACTAGGGTATATATGCAAATTTCAGTGAATCGAAAAGTGTTGCAGCTCGATCGCAGATTCTCAGCCACTGCCTAGTCCTCTTCCCAAAAAAAAAACCTGGTTGCAAATGTTGTGCAAATAGTCACTGAATTTGGTGCAAACGCAGCTCGGGGCTATGACGAGATGGGAACTTCTGGGGTTATGGAAGTGGTGTGGAGTGGAGGCATCTCATATCTGTTTGGATCCTCAGCTCATGGATTTTTGGGTCGCTTTGGTTTGAGTTTTTGATTTTTGCCTTGGCCATGTTGTCATAACTCTCCCCACGCCGAGATGGATGTTTAGCTGTTGGGGCGGGTGGAGTAAAAGGTTTCTCTGGGGTTAAGGATGGGGATATGGTCGTTCACGTTGCGAGATGTTGTTTGGCTTACACTAAATGACATAAGCATAAATCTCACTTACCTACAACTTGATTTACTTACTTCTGTCTGCCTTTCTCCATCCGTCCCCGCCCTCGCTCACCCTTCTCACGCTCTTTCTATCTCTTTCGCATTCTGTATCGGTCTCTTTCTCTGTGCGACGTCATAACGAATGTGGCCCTGTCAACATTTCAACTTTGCGCCATTTATGTTGGTCAGCCGCCTGCAGTTTTCTGCTGAGCTTTGAGCTCAGTCGTGGACATTAGGTGTGTGTTTACCAGTGTGTGGGAGTGGGTGCTTCACGTTTATTTTTGCATGTGCAGACATTGCCCTCTGCTGTCTCTGCTCGTAGGCGTAGCGTTTTCCCTTCCTATCTCCTGTTTCCAGTCTCCAAAACAGCAAAAAATCATCTGAAAATTATTTTGCATTGGTCCGTTTCATAAAGGAAAACGTCCTTTTAGAATGGTGTGACCACTCGAAATGGGTGATTTCCAAATCAGCACATAATTTTGAAGCTATCAGTTCGGCAGGGATTTCAATCGCATTTTCATATAAGCATTTAGAATACAGAATATCGTGGACTTTTTCTCTCTGTGCAGGAGTATTTCATGGGTTACTTCATAAATATATTTCCTGTTTTATGGTGGTCCACTCTCACTCCGATACGTTACTTATGATTCATTTGGCAATTTGGGGTCGTCTGACATTTGATATAAATGTTGAACATTTTGTGCAGCCTCGTAAGGACTTGCATAATGATGATGATGGCGATGATCATTGGGGGGCTAGACTAAACAGGTTTGGGGTTGTCACGGTCCACCAGCATGGGTTAAGCCATCAGCTTCTTTCACATGACACGCCGGAGCCATAAATTTACAATTCCCCCGAATCGGTTGGCGTCTAATCCCTGGGCTCCAAAACACAACCAGCCACAGCCACACCTCACTAAATACATTTCCATTTGGTGGCCACCTGCACCATTTTATCACCTCGGAAAAGGCTTGTACGCAAAAACCAATTTGGAGCACCCACACAAAGGAGGAAATTTAGTTGTTAAACTCAAACAATTTCAACAATATTTCTGCACATAAATTGCAGCCATTGGAGGGACACTTGTCCCCTTGCGGCCCCTCCCTCGGTTGACATTGTTGCACCATTCAGTTGCATCGCATCCGTTGCAGTTGTTGCGGTGGCTGCTCCCCTTTTTCTCCTTCTTTCTTTGGCTTTTTTTGGTCAGTCAACGACTTCGCCTGGGGGTCATAAATTTCCACTTGGCGGAGGAAGGAGCACCGACGACATTTGGCATTTTCCCTGCATGTTGCTTCAAGTGAATTATGTTTGGCAGACGCAACTGCAACAGCAACTGCAGCAACAATGAGTTCTCATTTATTTATTTACATTTAACTTTGGCTTAATTACTTTTCCAGCCATTGGAAAGAGACCATTGATCAGAGGCATATTTTTAGGAGGAGCAGTGTGACCATGTTCTCTTGTTCATTTCAGTCAGTGGAAAAAAATTGATTCCAATTTTATTTTTTGTATTTAAAGATGACCTGCCATTTCGCAACCATATATTTCCTAAGCCCTAATTACTGACCAACCATAATCCCTGGGCTCCTCTTGCGGCTGCTTCTTAAATCCAATCCTTTGCCAGGCCCCTTGATTTGCTCGATAATATTACGTTTTCATTAGCCTGTCCGGCTGCCTGCTGGCTGCTTAATTAATTTTAGTTGATTGTGCGACGCGTGGCATCTGTGGAGTGTCCAATAACCAGCCGAATTTCGAGCGCCGACCGGGAATCTTATCTCCTGACGACTCGCATTCTGGCGATTCGATTCGTTTCGCTTCGCTTTGAAGCTCAGGATGAAGCTCGCTCATCAACGGGTTTTCGCAAGCATATCAGTTTTCATAATTGGCACTGCCCAGGGTTGCCGGCGGTTGTTGTTGCTGCTTTGGCTGCGCAAACATTTCATGTTCAAGCTTCCCACTCAAGTGGACATTTGAGCCTCCTTTTTGAGCTCATCGGAGGAGACCCGACTTCAGTTCTGGTCCATTGCCATGGCAATGTTTATGTTGTTGCGTTGTATCTCTGCTGATATGTGCAGCATCATCACCTCATTTAGATATGCGATATGCAAACGCTTTGGCTACGCTTTACGACTGCCGTAGCAAAAGATGCACGGGGCGAAAATTTGGAACTATATCTGATTTGTATATATAAATAAGCTTACAATGTGACCGTGCAATGTAAAGTGCGGGATTTTCATTTCGAATACCTTTATACATTTTATTACCTTTTGAAAAAACGTTTTTAAGTAAAAGCTGTAAAATGAGAAGAATATTTTTTAAAAATATTGCTTTACCATACTCAACCGTTTTTTTCGCTGCATCTGCATCTGGGAGTCTGCTTTTTTTCCATTTGCAACTCGGTTGTCGTTGAACTTGACCCTGAGGCTAAGCCAATGAAGAACATGCGCCTTAAATGCCAGAAACCGACTCGGACACGGACGCTTCCTTTCCAGTCTCCAGAATCCAGACTCCGGTTCCCAGTTCGTGTTCCTTGGTGCCAACGCATTGCACTCAATGAAATGAATTGGTTGACATTAGTAAGCAGACGAGTGTTGTTGCAGTTGCAGCTGAAATTCTAAACGGGCAGAGGGACTGACTCGAAGACCATGACCAAGAGGTGTGAGAAGTGGTTGTGGGTCTTAGCTGCCTTTAAATGGGGTATATATGTCGGATTGTTTAAGCGAAAATTGAGATGGAGTCGGATCGCTTAGGTTGCGAATGGTCAGGCCGATAAGATACGAAGATCGAATTGGTCTGCTGTATGTGGGAATGGGATTCATGGGAAGGTGCTACCACAAAATGCTGGGATTAATCAAAATAATGCTAAAATAAACAGAATACTGTAAATATCCTACGGATACAACTACTTTGAGCAGTGTGTAAGATAACAGATAGCACATTAAGTATGCAATCTATAAGATAATTAAAAATACTATTATGTAAAGTTTGCTTCGTGAAAAAATGTGTTTCTATATGTGTTCTATATACTTAAAATTCTTCTTTTTTGATGCACCCACTTGCAAAGCAATTTATTTCTATTTAAATGCTTTGAAAATTCCTAACATTATTAAACGTTTCTCATCTGCGATCGTTTAATATGCCATGACCGAGTTGGGTTCATCATGACAATTAAGCAACCATTTTCAGACGTATGTACATATAGTCATGTATGAATTCAGTTCCATCTGTCATGGTCTATCAAAAGTGTTGTCACTTCACAGCTGTCTGAGCTGCTCAGGCCCAATTCATATCAATTTTCATATAGCACCCAACTGCAGCTCCATTTCCCAGATACATTCTCACTGCCTCGCAAATTCCCAAACACTCCACTCAGCGCGAACTAATTTCGCATGCCCTGCCACCACGAGTCGAGCACTTCAATCCTCGTTTCCAGAGGCAAGACAAAATGCATAATAATTTCAGCTTCAGTCCCTTTTTTCCCTAGACTCCCTCTGATTCTCCACGATTCCATCCTGGCTCCATCCATAAAACACCCAACACAGACTGAGACGGGGCTCAACCCAATTCCATAAAGCGAAAATCTCAATGAGCGTGTGGGGGGAGGTGGCATCCATATCCATATGCTAAAACGAATTCGCCGTGGCGCACTTGTCTAAAATGACATAATTTACGGCGTAGCGCAGTGCCGCAGTTACGCCCACCCAACAGGCCGAGGAATTTTATAAATAATATTTCACTTGTACATATGAAAATTACCCGGGCTCTCGCACGGTTGTAAACATACAGTGAGCAAAAATTATGAAGTGATAAATGTCACTACAACTACTTATTTTGATATTTAATGAATTTTTTACAATTATATTATATTATTTTGCATATTCTTAAAGCTGTTTTGTTGCGCCCCAGTTGTTCCCAATTAATTGCTATTTGTAGAACTATTTTTTTCCGCAGTGAATGTGAATGCTTTGAATGTATTCATAGGGCCTCGTGCAATTTCTTGACTCTGCTCTGATCTGTATGTTGGTCTGTCGGCTTGCTCTTATTGCCAAATAAATTCGTGCAGCAGTGAAAATGAAATGTGTAAAATATGTGGCACGACTGTCTGAGCCGCAGGCAGCGGCGGCCAACAGCCAGCGGCAAAAAGGAGGAGGCCTTGCCCCAAACTTACGGCCCCAGCTTGGGGCAAGAGCCATTTTTATATGGTTTTCACTTTTTGTGTGTTGCTGGCTGTTCTGTTCGCTTGTTGATTGTAGTTGCAGATGTGTTGCCGCTGCCACACCACCGCAGCAGCAGCATCAAGAGCAGCAGCAACAGCAGCAGCAACACTGCCCTGCCCCAAACTCCAGACCCAGTTTCGGTTGCCGCTTCTCCACCGGCCTTAATTAACTGCTTATGAATCTGCATATGCAGAGGCAGTCGTCCTCCCTTTGTGTGTAGGTGCTGCTTGCTGCTTGTTGCAAACTCGAAAAAAACGCGGTGGAAAAACAGCAGAGAGCTGAGAGATGTGGAGGAGAAACCAGAAAAAAAAGAGAAAACAGGATGCTCATTTAAATATTTAATGAAGTGCCTGTGTTGCTGCAAGAGATCTAGGCTGCAGCTAATCGTGCCAAGCTCCCCACATGTAACAGTTTCGGTCTACACTTTAGTTTTCATTTTTCCTCCTCTTGATTTTTGGTTGGTCTTATTTTTTCGGGCGCTCAGCACCTCTTGACCCATTTTGAGGCTGTCTTTAATTAGAAATTAATTGCAACAAAATCGGGCGGAGTAGAAATGATATACAGAGGAAGTTAAGAGCGGCGCCTGCAGCGCCTTGAATTGATGGACATGAGCTCGTTGGAAGACTTGGCTTGACACATGCCAAAACAGGCAACAATCTATGAGGCGGCTTTAGTTTTTATTGGCATTGCTCTTGTGCACACAGAAAAAAAAGAAGTTCATCTTTACTGTAATGTAAAATTACATAAATTACTTAAGTTTTCACTTTCACTTTTCTGAAGTTTAGCTTTAAAAAATCAACGAAATTAAAGGAGCCTATGAATTTCCATTGTGTACCCGGCTGCGGTTTTTTACTTATTTATTTCGGTTTGCATTACATGGACATGCCTTCAATTCAGTTGGCAACACCTTTCAGTCAAGTCATGGTCTGTCTGGGGTCTGGTCCCTGGGTTTTGGTCCATTGTCTGTAGGGCTTCTCTGCCGGTTGGGTTGCTCTCCGCACCGCCTACACATGGAGCCGGGTGATTTTTGCTTAAATTTATATTTACTTTGGCCCGGCTGTTTGGATGGACCTCATGTTGTTATCATGTGACATATGTGCATCAACGCCCCATGTTCGTTCGAGGCCTGTCAACGCGGCCCAGAAAGACACCCGTGGTGGTGATTGTATTGGTGGTGCCGGTGGTAGTGGAGCCGCTGCTGCTCCTGGTCGTGGTGGAGTGGAGTGGGTCCAAGATTTATGCTGACAACTCGGTGTTTGATTGGCAAATGGATGGGGTCGTGGCTTCGGGGGAGCCAGCGCGTCGTATGCGTAATTTGACAAGTCTTAAAGTTACCAGTGATTTAATGCCGAAGAATACACACCCAATATACACACAGCAAAACTGCAGCGAGAGAAGTGGCAACTTCCGCATGCCGCTAATTGGCAGGAGCTGTGTGGCAAGCCGCCGGCTGACGGGCAGGAGCCAACGGGGGGCATCCTTGGCTGGCAATTAACCCGCATTGCCCCAGTCGCCGGGTAGTTGAACTCCAAGTCAGGCTTTTGTTCTCTCCCATGTGCTGGGCTCTGCCTGCACCGTCTTTCTTTTTTTCGGCAATAAACTAATGAGCGACAAAATGCAAAAGCCGCAGACTAGTGAGAATGGGGATTATAGGGTGGGGTATTCACACTTGGCATGCAAGCTACACTTTGAAAAAATTAAATGACGAAGTCATAAGAAACTGAAAAAGAAACGAGGTATTCATGTATTTATTCGCTTTACTTGGATTATTCAAAATTGAAGACTCAGCAAGAAATTTTAGCTCAGTTTGAACACACTCAGAAATCATGTTTCTTTTTTAGAATTTCTAAATATTAAAGTACGCAAATTAATGTCACTTTTTTAAGTGCAGCCTTGCCTGTTCTCTGGGCCTTAATTAGAAGGCAACTTCCAGCGACCAAGTTGGCTTAGACGCCGACGATGACACCCAAACAACTTGCAACTATGCACTATTAACCCTTTGTGCCTCATGTGACTGTAAGTCTGTCTGTCTGCCGGCAAACGTTTGTGTGTGTATATTTGCTATTGCATGCGGGTGTCCTCGGCAAATCTCATTTAGCAATTTAGCCGCACACCCACTCGCTCGCCTTGGTATCTGTTGCCAGGCCCGGTTTTGCCGGCCCTGTCCCTGCACCCATGGCTCCACGGATCCGTGGATCCTTGGCTCACGTCCATCAGTCGTTTGCTCGTTTGCCTGCTCGCTCATTTAATTAACAGTCGCGCGCCACGCCATACTCCTCGTGAAAAAAGTAAAGGCAAAGTAAAGGAGGCTGGGCGGGCTCCACTTCTTTTGGTTATTCTCTGAAACCGAACCGAACTGAACTGAACTGAAACTCAAGCTGATGCTGAACTGAAGCCACACATCTATAGCCAAAGTTGGAGCCTGGCTCAAGGCGTGCTGCTGCAATGATTCTTTCCTTCCCTTTGACGGCAGATGAGCAAGTTGCATGTTTTTTTAATTATGAATTATCGTTCCGCCCCAGAGGAGATGCCTGCCTGCTTGACTGACTGACTGACTGGCTGGTGGACTGGAGGACTGGCTCGCATGGAGCTTGTTGCATTTAAATGACATAATTATGGCGCATAAAGAAACTCCCACACATACGGCGGCGTTTCAAAGGTAACCACCCAGCAGCAGCAGCGGCAGCAGAGAAATGCAGACAAAAGGAAATATTCAGTCCCATACTGCTTGGTAAATTAAATATTTCCGAACTGGCGGCAGACAACTTGAAAAATTCCCGCACAACAAAATACGAGTGCCAAACAATGCGAAAAAATACAAAAAGAATCTTTATTTTCTATTTATATTGTATAACAATTTTTATTTGCACTGGCGGAGCCACTTAACTGCCACGCCCCCAGCAGACTGCACTTGAGTTCCTCTCTCCTTTTTTTTTTTTTTGCCGAACAGAGATTCGCAAAAATTTGGACAATTGAGAGCGTATTTGAGCGTTAAGGCGCATATTATGTGTGCAAATATATAGCAAGCAAAAAAAATTTTGATTTCAATTCTGTTTGATTTATATGTATTTTCTGTGGGTTTTTTTCTTTCCGTTTCTTGTTTCTTTTTTTTTTTTTTTTGTTGCTGTACTTCAGAGTGAAGGCCACTTGTGAAAACCATTTTCATTATGAGTGGTGGGCAGCCACCAAATATAAAAAAAGTGTAAGTGGAATAAAAATAAAATGTGTAATAAAACTGCAAATAGATGAAATAAAATTCCATATCGATTTGAGCACACACACGGATATCAAACCGTCAATGGTCTAAACAAATAAAATGATGAGCGCCAATGAAGCGGATGCTAAAATGTTTGACTCTCCAGGGGCAAAAGGAATCGATTTCCATTGGGAAGGGCCCTTTGTCCATATGAATATGTGTTTATTATCCAGTACAGTAGTTATCGCTTACAGTAATCAGTTAAATAAACACTAAAGGATGCAAATGGTAGAGATACAATTCTGTGGGCCCTCGTCGAATTTATATATTCATTTAATTTCGCTTTTCATATTTTCAAGTTTGCATTATATCACTTAGCGTTTATTCACTGTTAGCCAATTGCTATAGATTGGTTTCGATTTTCAAGTGCAATGAGCTTGATGAAGCACCAACCTTCTGCCGGTTTTTGTATTGCATTTTAGTTCAATTTTAGTTGAAGTATTTAACTTAATAGAAACTCGGTTTGACTTTTTGCCTGTAAAAGAAACAAAAAGCAATAGGCAGACCATATTAAAAAGTAAAAAAAAAACGCTTTAATGCCAATGCAAATAGATAATTGAAGCTGTTTAAGTTAAAAAGCGGATATCAAAGAAATATCGCTTTTGGACTAACAGCCAGCTTAATGCGAAACAATGTCAGCTGCAAGCAACTAACTAAGCTTAACTTGGTCTGCAAATAATTAATATAATAGTTATAATCATTCTAATGAATCCTGAATGGAAAACTAAATTTTCCATTGCAATTAAAATGCTGCGAAACCTCAAAAATAAAAACTACAATACAGGGGGAAAAACAATGGAATGCCTTCGCATAAAGGCTAATTAACTATCGATTGTTTTTTTCTAGAGCTTAAATTTTTTCCATAGATTTTTTGAGTGAAAATTATTACATGGCAATTATAAATGCCTGGCAATGGGTTTGCAATTAAGCATGCATGAAACCACAAATTTGCATTAAAAACGCACGCAGTATTAGCAACTGAATCGAAAATAGTTTTTATCTACAAATGCGTGCGTACTTTTTAAGCTGATTAATAAAAATGCGAAAATTGAACGCAGGCTTAATAATCCTTCGGCAGCTTGGTTAAATTACTAATTAAAAGGGAAAATTAATGTGGGAATGGCGGGGAAAAATCCCAGCCTGTCCTTGCCAAAAACGTGCCAATGCATAACAAATGATTTTAGTTTGCCACACTTCAGTTGCTCCACTTTATGGCAATATAATATGATAATTTCATCAGTAATCTAGGCTGAGGCTTAAGTAATAATTAATTTTATTAATCGACAGCAGCAATAATTGCCTTGCTTAAGATTCCAAGAACTAGTGATAAATGGCCTGGTGTTTGGGTTTGGGCAACCATTCATCAAGTTTGTTGGCTTGACAAAAAACTAAACAACTATATTGCGTATACGCAGTGTGTGCGCTAATGAGCCTTAATTACTACACCCGAAAACTAGGCAACACTTTGCTGAAAATTTAAATATCCAAACACACGCAGCTGGGAAAATGGGCCTGGTGGTGTGAGCCTGTTAACTTGTCTAGATCGTCAACACCTACGGCACTTGATTTATGACCCACTGAGCCGCTACCTCCACAATTTCCAGAAATTTGCCCCCCAGCGCTCCAAATCTGCAGCGAAATGAATTCGTGGAGCTGCGCTACTATGGCTGTTCTATGCGGCACTTAATGGTAATGCATAAAAACGCACTTAAATAATCCCACGCAATTAATCCAGCATTCCGGTGTCGTATTTTTCTTCCTTTTTTATTTTTGCTTTCTTTACTTAATTGGTAAACATATTGTTACACTTTTACGAGCGCCAAGGTGAAGGCACCAAATCAGCCATCACTCTGCGCCGCAGAGAAACAGAAGTCGCTGCTTGCTGCACAGTGGAGTTTGGTTAATGGGGCAACTTTTAACAGCGTTTACACACACCCATCCAGCCAAACCATCTAGACGCACCACACGCACCCAATTTAATATGGCCATTTTATTGCTGCCCGCTACTTGCTTTTGTTAATTAAAACACAAACACGTGCAGTACGCATAAAATATTCAGCAGGGAGTCCCCACCTTATAAGGCCACATGCCATATCTCTATCTCTACGCATAATATATAGAGTGATATCATGCCGTTTTCACTATACTTTTTATGGCCCACCAAGAGATTGCTATAACTGGGATAAAGCTGGAATTAGCCGATGAAAGAGAATCTCAAAACCATAACACATAGAACATTTAAACCTAGTTTAAAGTATAATCTGTGCCACCATTTTTGAAACCCACAAACGAAATAAAGCACCCAAAATAATTGCACGCCCACAATTTTCGCTTAAATGCAATGCAAATTTAATCCTTTTAGCAAGTCGTTTTCATTACATTAACGAGACAAATAACATTTTGGTTTTATCAAAATATTTTTTCAAATTTACTTTCAAAGGGCGAGAACAATAATAATAATAAAAAAAAAACCAAACAAAATGCCCAGTTCGTGCTCCTTTGGCTGTTTCATTTTTTTTATGCCTGTTTGTTTTAAGCGGCAAGAGTATTTCAGTTATGCTTTTTCACATGCCGCGGCAATCATATTCGTTTATCCGCATCCATATCCCTTTTCATGTTTGTTTGCTTGCTGTTATGTGCAAAACAATTTCATGTCCCGTTTGTGTCCTTTCTAGCTTTTTTTTTTTGTTGCTTCTGGTTTGCTGGTTTCGTTGCAACATTTTATGAATGCCAAAAATGTGCGTGTTTCTGTGTGAAGACGGCCATGGTTGGTGGCAAAATGGGTTGATGTGAAGACTTCAACTATGGAAATATTAAAAGGGTCTGTTTTTTGTTAAATAAAACATGGCAGAGCTTTAAATTGGTTAAATGAGCAATTGGTCGCCTTTATAAAAAGGTAGATCCGTTAAACAGGAAACCCATTTCTTCAGCTGCACATCTGTTTCATTCTTGGACCGCTTTCAATGCCAAAAATATGCAAAATTCTTCTGTGTTTCCTCACCAAAATAAAAGGGCGGGTAACAAAAACATGAAATGCTTTCGTCATTAATGATGCAAAAAGCGTCGACATGCCAAAGGATATTGTGTGATGATAAGGGGCTGGGTGGCCCCGCAAAAAAATAAAAAAGTTGAGATATGGTTATGCAAGAGAAGAGAAAAATCAAGTATACGCAGCGTCACACAAATGCAAAGTGGCAGGCAGCAAAAAGCGAAAGGAGAATATTTGAGTGCGAAGCCATCATGAGCTCATATGTATGTATGTCTGTAAAAATAAGCACGAAAATTCCACAAACATAAATATGAATATTCCGCAGCTTTAAGCCCGCACTCTTTAATGTGCTGAAAATGTGAATTAAATTGAAATGGGTGCGACGGATGGGTCTCGAGTCTGCTGCTGCATCTACATCTACAGTTCGCAATTCATGGTGGTCGAGGGCCTGTCACGTTGTCTGCGGTCGACACAACTGAAATTCACCTTGAACGGCCACAGAGATGATGTGTCCAGTGCAGTTGGGCAGTTGGGCCATTGGGGCAGCTGCCACAGTGGACCGCAAAAGAGTTGGCAAAAATCTTGATGCAATTATTCATATAAAACGCAACACGCACGAACTGTAACGAAACGGAACGGAACGAGCCGGAGATGCAAAAAACTCTCTCAACGAGTTGAAGGTGTGTGCCCAGCGGCAACAGCTGCGACCCGATGCACCGAGATCCTCCGATCTTTCGGATCTGTCTCAACGCCACTGATCCTCCACTGACAGTTTTTCCTGGGAACTTGGGCATGGGCATGCGCATGGGCAGGGAATTCAGAACACCGGCCCCAATGCGAAATTCATTTGTCATGCTTATAATTGTCCCACTCCGTTTCGTTCGCCAGCCAAATTGCAATTTTACGGAGCAAGCTCCGAGTTTTTTTTTTTGTTTTTTGTTTTTAGTTTTATTTTCCTGCTGCTCTTGTTGTGCGTGGCCTGCAGATTGGCCAAGGCAGCAATTTTAATGAAAACGGTTTGGCCCAGCCCAGCACTCGAAAAAAAAACGTGATACAATATAAATTCTAGTCATTAACGTTAGAGGATGAGTTTAGCTGGACGTAGTTAAATAAAACATAGGTCCTATCTATTATGCGATACTTTTGTTTGTTTCTTTACGGATTTTCTCATTCGAATTTGGTAACACAATTGGCTTGGCCATTTTCGCAGTGCATCCCTTAGTTTGCGTCTGAGATCCTGGCCTGCCTTCACGTAGCCCTTGGTTTTGGCCGCCGCCTGTGTGTGGGGCCGCCTCGATTGCTGTCAGTAATTATGCTTAATTTTTGGCTGTTTGTTTGTATTCCTACGTTGTTGTTTTTTGTTTTCTTTTATTTTCTTACTCCTCGCGAAAGCAAAGCGAGCATTTTCTTGAAGGCGCAGTGAAAGGGCATTCGAGGCAGTTGAAACATTTATTTCGGCTGGCCAAGAATTCGGCATCCATTCCAAGGGAAGCCAGCCATCTCATGGCTTTTGTCTGTATTAAGTTGTTTGGCAGCTGCTGCCGCTTTTGCTTCCGTTGGGATAAAAAACCCCAAGGATGAGACTGAGGATGAGAACGAGAACGCGAACGCGAATGCGGATGATGATGCCCGGTTGGTGCGTTGTTTAAAATTGAATAATGCCCGCTCATTTGGTTTTATGACATTTCGATAATGATGATTGTGTGTGTTGGCTGCGGCCTTTGTTCCTCGGCTTAACTTTATAAGGCAAACAAATTGTTGTAATTTGGCCGCAGCGCCAAGAGTTAAAGACCGCAAAAGTCAGAGTCAGTTGGGCCAAGTCAGTCGACATTGACGGGGTAATTCAATGCAGCGAAATCGTATAATTCCCAGACAGCGGCGATCAAAACGCGCACAGAGGAGCAAAAACAGAAAAAAACACAAGAAAAAAGAATACAATCCGAGGCTGAAAATGAAATCGATCATGATTGAAATCGAGCAGAGCAGCTTCGCTTCGTCTGCACGTCTGCAGCTTCGAGAGGGCGAGTGTTTTGTGAAACATCAACATTTTGACAGGCACACAAATCCTCTTGAAAATGAGATTTATAAAACACAGGCCGCGCTGCGGCCGCAATAAAAACCCGGCGAAAAAGGGCAAAGTCATTGTCAGCCGAGTTGCGCTTGGCTGCGAAATCTCAAAGGCAAACAGAACAAAAAAATAAAGAGGATATAACAGCACAGTACTGGTCAAATGAATAGAATTATATGTGACTGCCCAGAAATTAGTTCTAATCAATAACAATTATAAATGCAAACGACTAAACTTACAAACAGGCTGTTAAAAATATAAAAATCATTGTTATTTGTAAAATTGGTTAGACATTAAAAATGATATTCAGAAATTCGTCTTTCATGAATGATAATGATTATTCTAGATAATTACTATTTCTGCGACCTCAAGTGTGCGTGGATACACCTTTAATCGGGCAGCTCGGGGGGCACAATACCGATGTGGTTTAATGTGTAACATGTAGCCAGGTCGGACTGTCGACGGTGGTGGACCTGTGGAGCTGCGGACCGTGTTGTTGCCAATGTTGCTGCCTCATGTTGTCGCGGTCTTCACTCAGGTCCCGACTCGAGCGTATTTATTTTCATTTCGAAGACATTGTAGTGTCATTTCAGCGACCGCAGCATGAAAAGCAAATAAAAGGCAACAACGCAGCATAACACAACACAGCGCAACACACCGCCTCGCATCGCATCACATTGCAACGCATCCCGTCCGATCCGATCCGATCCAATTCGATTCGATGCGATTCAATTCCAGTCCGAATCCGAATCCGTGGAACAATCCGGGGCTTTGCTGCAGCTTTTAATTAAGCCAAAGAGCAACCAGTTGCTTGGACGTCTTCGTCTCGGCCAACTGAATGAAAAAGAAAAAATACAAAAATAAAAAGATGAAAAGAAAAGCAAAACACAAAAGAAGTAAAAAAGTCAAGAAAAATAATTTATCTGCCGCCGCTCGCGCGTGTATCTGTATCTGTTTATCCGTATCCGTATCTGTATCTGTAGCTGTATCTGCGCCCGCCAATATGTATCTCTCGCCTGACGATGTTGCATTTGCTTTGTTTGCTCAAGCCTCAGTTTTAGTATCGCTATCAGTCGCAGTCGCAGTCACAGTCTCAGTTGCTCTGCCCTCATCGCTGTCCCGCTGAGCCAGCAACACCCCAGATCTGTGGGCTCACCGTGCGCTGGGACACCCTGGACTAAGGGGTTTATAGGGTATGTGGCATTGTTGGCTGAAGAGAATCAGCAATTGTTGAACTACTGTTTCGCTTTGGCGTATCATTCATACTTAAGTAAAGGTTTGAAATGGTAAAGTTGTCTTTTCATGTTTTGCGAGGTATTGCCCATTCGATAGACCTACTATGGCGACTACTACTGGCTTTTTTTTTTTTAATTTTTCGCAAAACCCAATACAAAGTCAGAGCTCAGGCTCAGCCGCCCGGCAGCATCTCACGTTCATGCGTGGCCACATTTTTTGCAGCGCTGCCTGCGTTTTGTTCGTTTTTATGGCAATAATTGCAACTTGATGACTTAATTGCGGATGCAACTTGTTTTCCAGCTTCAACCTCAGCTCCGCTGCGCGTATGCCTGGAAATTGAATTTTTCCACCTGGTCTATCCTCGTCTGGCTCTTTCGTTATTTTTTTTTGTTGCCCCTGCCCGGCCCATTTTTTAAGCAGGATATGCTTTCATTACTATAGATAGATAGCTGGTAGATAGATTGTAGCTCGGGAGAGGGGTTGCGGAGTGGGTCGCTGCTGCAATTTTCCCCATTGCATAAGCAAATAAAAATTCATTAATTTATGACTGCCAACGGGCAGAGCAAACCGAAGTCGCAGTCAACCCCGGACTTCTCCTCCGCAGTTTGGAGTTTCGAGTTATTTTTATAATCGCAGCAACGTGACATTTATGCGAGTGTTCATGTAAATGATTATTACGTGCCGCAGACTGAACGAAACCAAACGACGGCACCCCGCTGTCTCCTCTTTAGAGCATTCTCCCCGCTCCTCGTGGTCGGCCCGCAATCCTCCAACCAACCAGATCCAAGTTCCAAGTTCCCACTTCATAGAGTGGTTTGCCCAAGTAGATTTCATTTGATTTATTCGCCCCAGCAGCACTATCTCCCGCTCCCCTTGCCATCTTCTGTGACAGCGCCAAAGTAATTTTATGTTTAATTAAAAAGAATTCTGCGTCATTTGCTTGGAGAGTCTGCACTGTTTGATGGACATTTTTGCTATTCACGCTGCTGCCGCGTTGACTTGCCGTCGATTGTTGTTTGTGTTTGTGTTGCTGTTGATATTTATGTTTAATTATAGTTAACATGTTTTGTGTCTGTAGGTCTTTGTAGGCAGTGGAGGGTTAAATGGAGGCAAATGGGAATGTCTATGTCTGTGCACGACTTTGATGTTCGTTTTGTAATTACATTGAGTGGGCCATATTCAAATCGAGTTGGGGTCTCTGATGTGTGGACCGATAGATACAGTGCGTATCGGAGTCTTAAGACGGCTGTCTGTCAATCACGGGGCTAAGTTGGACAGGTTAGTTATAGACTGTTGATAAATGGCGTTTTTCCGGTAGTAATAGCTCTTAGGTAGTTTCAATTGAAGTTATGCAATCCTTTGCCTTCTATCTTTGAAATGCTAAAGAGCATTGTAATAAAAATATTATGTGATGAATTTATGAGGGCAATTAAGTACTCCGTGAAATTACAACTTTTAAAAATAAACATAACATATGCGAAACATACCGCAACCCTTGAAAAATATCGCATACCGCGATTAAAACTTTCTCATCCAACCACTTAACTTTGATTGATCGCCGGGCAAAGCTCTTTTTATTTTAACTGCAATTACAGGAATTCAAGACAACAAAAAACACACAATTTAATTAACATTTCTCTTTCCCCTTTATTTCTCGTTTCAGGTAAGTTGTTTAAGCCAACTCGAAAAAGCCAAAACCTTCTTCTGGCCATATCGAAACGTTTTGTCAGACATTAAAATCGAAACGTGGGTTAAATGTAAAACGTAAGTGACTTCAACTTCCACCGAAAATACAAACCAACCGACGACTTCCAACTCGTACAAATGAAATGTTGTGCGGGGAAAAAGGAGAATCAAAAATTGATAAGACCCGCCCCGCTACGTAGGGAGTTTAAAAACTCATTTAGTGTCCAATCAAGCGGCCATAAAATAAAGTCAATAAATCAAGCATAAAAGTAACAAATGCACGGGCAGTTCACAGATAACACGCACACTCACACACACAGACACACTGCGATGCAGATACAGATAGGCACCCATACAGATGCATTCGGCTGCATTTCAATAAAAATTCGATACGTTTTGAGGTTGGGATTGGTGTTTTGGGTTGGGGTTCCTGCCGGACATTGAGATGGGGTAGCCTTGTAGTCCTCCAACTCCAACTCCTCCTCTTTATCAAGGTGTGATGATCACTTGCGTGCCATCGGCGCCTGACTTGCATTTCAGAGCATCGCCACCTCGGCACCTCCAACCACTTTATCCCCACCTATGCTCCCCCCGATTCCCCCAACTTATACAAACTCCCCTTTGAGAATCAATAAAAATAAATCGAAATGTCACAGCGCTGCATGTTTTCTCAAGTGTGAGGTCCCGCAGTTCTCAATCTTCCGCCATAAAACACACACACGAAATAGCTTTGGAAAACTGTAAATGACTCTGTGGACAGGCAAATTCATTGGAAATTCAATCTGCCAACTAACGCTATATATATTAATTTCACAAAATTGGAAATTAGTCGCCCTTAAAGCGATTGAATTACCCAACAGTGGGCGAGATGCAAATGTGCAGAGAGAAAAATGCTTCTACAAGAGATATTAATAAATATTATTAAAATTTAAACTATATGCCAATCTTCACGATATGATATTAGAGCATAAATTCGAATGTTTCACACTACACACACCCATTCTAAATATGTAAATGTTTGATATCGATATGATGCCAGATCGAACTGATTATATTAGGGGCAAGCAGGGAAGATGAAAAGCATTAATATGGTAATGGGTTCCCTTTTTCGCTGTGTGCGTTTCGATTCAGAAAAATCAACAATCGATTGTTTGGGGCCGCACATAAATCGCCGAAATGAGAAATGTGTGGCACACAGCATCGCAGCAGTGCCCCACCAGCGGGGTTCTTCCCCCTGCCTGCCCCACCCCGCCGTGCCCGCCCTTTTGCAAAGGGTCCAGGCCCAGGGCCAACGACTGACTATCCACAAATTGGTCGTGTTCAGCTTTAAATCGTTTTACGTAGTTTCCATCGAGACAAGTTTCGCGGCCCCGTAAATGTTTGCCAAATGTGGCG